>NC_090445.1:40661915-41286915 GCF_031143425.1 Pleurodeles waltl
CTAGTAAAGGGATAGATGGTGTCATTATATGTTCTTCAGCCATCGTGAAAACTGACTTTGTATCCATGATGTGAGTACTTAAGCAATATCAAACTGACTACAACAATTAGGTCAAAAAACAATAGAGAAGTATGAATAAGTTAATGCCAATGTTGAAAATGTATATAAGCTATAAGGAGACTTAAAATAAAGGTGAGGTGCCACAACTATGACACACACAGAAAGAACCTGCCGACAGACAGAACCAAGAGACAAATAATCACTTCAATGCCTATAAAGTTGGTGTAGCAACCAGGTATGAACTACAGAGTACATACAAAAGCAGGAAAAAATGGATGGTGGACAAATACGGTATACATATTCAAGCATAGTCGGAAAAAACATAATGGCGAGATCTCCAATTTGTCTACTGTGAGATTCTGAGTATACAGAGCAAATGTTTAATCAAGTACATAACATATACAGTCACAAGTGTTATATCAGACAATCTGGAGAGATAACAAGATGTTGTGTTTAAATTGGAAATGTCATATTATTCCCCTAAATAATATTCCATCTCAAAGTTGGTATTAAGGCCCTCCTCCACCGCTCTGAGTTTAAGAATCCAGTAGCATTATTTCCTCCTGAGTGCTAACTCTCTGTTGCCTCCCCTGGGGTCCTTGCTGATGAGATCAAATCCAAAAAACTCAAAGCCACAAGTATTGTTTTGTTTCGGACATTGTCTCATTTGGCTCACTATAGGATATCTTTCATCATCCTGTCTTAGGGCCCTAAAATGTTCGCTTGCCCTTACTTTAAGTGGTCTAATGGTACTGCCTACATAATAGAGGCCACATTTGCAAATGATCATGTAAATGACATAATTGGTATCACATGTGATGTTGTGGTTAATGTTAAACTGAGATCCAGTCGAACCCATAAACGTAGTGATGCCTGATTTGGCCCATCGGCACATGCCACAATCGCCACATTTAAAAAATCCTTTGCTACGGCTATTCAGCTAGTTGTCCTGAGTCCGTTTTGTGCGATAGCTGGGGCACAGACTGCTTTTAAAAGATTTGCCCCTTCTGAAAGTCAAAACCGGTTTATCTGAGATCACCTTCTTGAGGTTAGGATCCGCAGTTAATAAGTGCCAATGTCTATTCGTGCATTTTTGTAGTAGAGTGGCTGTTCTTGTATAGTTAGTTATACAGCGGATAGCATTAACCCTACGTCTAGGTCTCTGATTAAGTGTGTCTAGTCTTTTCAGATGCATCGCCCTGTCTCGAGCTCTCTCAATCACCTTTGGGGGATAGTCCCGTGCCCTGAATCTGACACTCATGTCTTCAATGCATAAAGCAAAGTCTTCTTCTAAACTGCAGTTTCTTCTTGCCCGTACCATCTCCCCATATGGTATCGAGTTGATTTGATGCGTTGGGTGTGCGCTTCGTGCATGTAGAATAGAGTTACAATCGACTCTCTATTTTGTTCTCATGAATGAATAATTCTACATCTAAAAAGGCAATGTTGGTAACGTTGTGTTCTGAGGTGAATTGAATGTTGTAGTCATTAGTGTTTAGGTAGCTAATAAAATCGTTTAGTTTGTGTAAATCGCCCGTCCAGATCATAAGACAGTCGTCTATATATCTACCCCAAAAGAGTATGTCCGAAATCCACGTACTGCCCTTCTCACTCCAAATCATGTTTTGTTCGAACAATCCCAGGAAAAGCACAGCATGTAACTCTATTCTACATGCACGAAGCGCACACCCAACGCATCAAATCAACTCGATACCATATGGGGAGATGGTACGGGCAAGAAGAAACTGCAGTTTAGAAGAAGACTTTGCTTTATGCATTGAAGACATGAGTGTCAGATTCAGGGCACGGGACTATCCCCCAAAGGTGATTGAGAGAGCTCGAGACAGGGCGATGCGTCTGAAAAGACTAGACACACTTAATCAGAGACCTAGACCTAGGGTTAATGCTATCCGCTGTATAACTAACTATACAAGAACAGCCACTCTACTACAAAAATGCATGAATAGACATTGGCACTTATTAACTGCGGATCCTAACCTCAAGAAGGTGATCTCAGATAAACCGGTTTTGACTTTCAGAAGGGGCAAATCTTTGAAAAGCAGTCTGTGCCCCAGCTATCGCACAAAACGGACTCAGGACAACTGGCTGAATAGCCGTAGCAAAGGATTTTTTAAATGTGGCCATTGTGGCATGTGCCGATGGGCCAAATCAGGCATCACTACGTTTATGGGTTCGACTGGATCTCAGTTTAACATTAACCACAACATCACATGTGATACCAATTATGTCATTTACATGATCATTTGCAAATGTGGCCTCTATTATGTAGGCAGTACCATTAGGCCACTTAAAGTAAGGGCAAGCGAACATTTTAGGGCCCTAAGACAGGATGATGAAAGATATCCTATAGTGAGCCATATGAGACAATGTCCGAAACAAAACAATACTTGTGGCTTTGAGTTTTTTGGATTTGATCTCATCAGCAAGGACCCCAGGGGAGGCAACAGAGAGTTAGCACTCAGGAGGAAAGAATGCTACTGGATTCTTCAACTCAGAGCGGTGGAGGAGGGCCTTAATACCAACTTTGAGATGGAATATTATTTAGGGGAATAATATGACATTTCCAATTTAAACACAACATCTTGTTATCTCTCCAGATTGTCTGATATAACACTTGTGACTTTATATGTTATGTACTTGATTAAACATTTGCTCTGTATACTCAGAATCTCACAGTAGACAAATTGGAGATCTCGCCGTTATGTTTTTTCCGACTATGCTTGAATATGTATACCGTATTTGTCCACCATCCATTTTTTCCTGCTTTTGTATGTACTCTGTAGTTCATACCTGGTTGCTACACCAACTTTATAGGCATTGAAGTGATTATTTGTCTCTTGGTTCTGTCTGTCGGCAGGTCCTTTCTGTGTGTGTCATAGTTGTGGCACCTCACCTTTATTTTAAGTCTCCTTATAGCTTATATACATTTTCAACATTGGCATTAACTTATTCATACTTCTCTATTGTTTTTTGACCTAATTGTTGTAGTCAGTTTGATATTGCTTAAATACTCACATCATGGATACAAAGTCAGTTTTCACGATGGCTGAAGAACATATAATGACACCATCTATCCCTTTACTAGTGTATAGACATTATCGCAGAGCCTCTACAAGAAGTTTGTGCTCCACAAACAATAGTTGAATGACTCTTTCTTCGATTTTACGATTACACGTGATTTTGGTTCTCGTATCATTGACCGCCACTCTCGCCTACCTAGATTATGTGGTTTCACCATTCCAAGATGGCGGCCATGGATAAGCATGAGTCCTATCTTTATCTCGTGTTAAGAACGCACAGTAGAGACGTTTTAAATAGAGCACCCGCCATGGAATGGGTTGATTATATATTGTCCGGACACTACGGAACGCCGCGCAATTACTTGAACGCAGTTTCCCGTTCTTTTCTACTTCATATATAATAGGTAAGCGGTTCTTTTTTTAGGATATAATGTTCAACCTTTTAAAATAAGGTTTTGAAGCACGGTAATACTCAGCGGGCATATTAGATTTCGACAACTCACTGACGGGCATTTTGTATTCGTTTTACTTTAGGATACTCAGTATTATAGGTTGTTCAACTACCTGCTATTTCTCTCTATCACAGATACCACAAGGTTAGTCATAGGTCGTATGGCCGTTTTTCTTATCGTTTATCGGTTTGCGGCATTACCGTCATGTTCCCAAGATTATGTCCAATATTCACATTGGGTTATTTGTTGGAGTTTCAGATCCCTGGGATTGCTCAGGAGTACAATATTGATAGATGTCTTGACTGTAGCTCAGGTATGTTCAGCTCATTTCGGTGATTGCGACACACAGGTTTAGGTTGAATTATGATTTTTATGGCCACCTTTGTGACCTTAGATATATATCTTCGTACTGGCCCATGACATTTTGATCGTTTGAGTGTTTTCACCTTTCTTTCAATTTATAATGGAGGACGTGCAGCAACTATGACACAATAACCTTTAGGTTGTATTAGCCTTTGTAATTAATTTTGGTGTCGCTAGCGTTTTTCTCGATGTATTGCATTTTCACAAAAAGTGACCTCCTTTTCTTTCACACGCTTTATGATTTTCTCTTGATAATACCTGTATGGGGGGAGGTAAAATTCCTTTCTGTGTATATCACACATGTCACGTATTGCATTCTTTCTAATCACACAAACATCACGGTGGGAGTGACTTGTTGTTGTCACTCATTGTATCTAATGAATCAGAGGTTACCATACCACATGTTTTAGACATTATTTTTGTTTATTCCAGCCATGATGAAGTCTTTGAGATTTATCTCTCATAAGACGAAACACGTGTTGGCGTTTGTTGCTACATGACTACTTATCGGCTGTTATGGTCACAGATGTGCTGACCTTAAGGAGTGTTTCCTATAACTGTGATGTAACTTATCTTTCAAGAATAAATTGAAGGTTCCTGTTTTCATGATTCCCGGTCGTACAACGAAATTCTTTACTAGTACAATATGGACTCTAAACACCTCTAACGTATTTTATTTTGACTCATGAGTGCCCTGGCTTTCGACTTACCTCTCATCACAGCATGCAGCTCATCGGATCCGCAGCAATGCGTTCTCCATGCAGGGTCTCCCAATGCTCTGCAACCCTGATTTTGGGTACTTTGTATACGCACAGCGCTCCATTGCTGTTGGCCTACACATGTGACTTTGTACCGGTCTAGCGTGGGCAGATAACTACAGTTGGTGCTTTGTGCTCTTAAGACACTATTTTCACTTAAATCTTTAAAATTGCATAGCTCCGGTTTTACTGATTGGAGTTTTGTTGTTTTGGTCTCAAATACTTTATTAAATTGTAATCAATGTTTCTAGACTGGTGTGGGATTTTTCTTGTGCTGTGTTTTCACCTTATTACTGTTTGAAGTGCTGGATACATTCTTTATTCAGTACCTCTAAGTTAGCCTGACTGCCTTTGTGACAAAGATACCAGAGGGTTAAGCACAGGTTGATTTGTGATATGCTTGTGTTATACCCTGATGATTATTGTGGTTGCTGTTTGAGTAGAGCTTCACTCCCCTCAACCAATAAACCACTTTCCTTCAGCCACCATGACACAGAGGGAATAGGAGAGCACTCACCCCAGTAAGGTACCAATGAGTCCAGGTCCTTGAAGCATCAGTGAGTAAATGACCTGCTCTAATTAATCCAACGTTGTTCCAGTCGTTAGCCATAGATGGTGAGGGTGATGATGTATCAGTGCGACGTGGGAGCAAAGGGGCTTTAAGTTAGAACTAGAAGCAACTGGAATCAGCTCCATACCTGTCTGCCGCCATCTTGACTATGAACATGTGAGAGTGTGCAGGGTCGGACCGTAAGAGAAAATAGGCCCCGGCACAAAAATAAAAGTGGCCCCCAAAGAGTGAATCAAATAGCTAAAAAAGTATGCCACCTTTACAAATCGGGGCAGTTTTGAACTGGTAGAGACACGCTGCATTTAGGTGGTTTGTAATAACAGAATATATGAGCAAATTGATCAAATTAAAGTGTTAAGAGCTTACAAAAGATAGATGGCTGGATGGCTTTTGACAAATGGAGCATTTGGTCTGAGCCACAAAGTATCTTTGGAGGTTAGGAAGTGAAGAGTGTTGGTCATCTTTGTCGTTTTTATAGTAAATTACATTATTGTCTGAATCTTTATTGCCCCCATTATCTATCTAACCAGAGGCAAGTGTATCTCTCCATCTAACCCACTGAAAACGTTAGCTTTAGGTGCTGACCTGTATTGGAAACCTGATCGTGAATTTAGAATCGTACATGGGATGGGTGGTGAATCAGTAAGGATCATTGGTGCATCCTTAGGTTGCACATACAGTGCAAAAGGGAGGGACTGCGAAGTGTTTTATGGACCGTGACATGACACAACCAATCAAGCCACGTTTTCTTGCTCACACTCACTATATTGAGAAGACACACCCATTTCTGGCGTTTCGAGCAGCTGAGATAAGAAAGTCATAGTCAAGATCATCTCTCTGCCAAAAAGCTTGTATTCTAGTTACTGTCTGAAGGTTGGTCACTTCATTTCTCGTGATCTCAGCCATAGGCACCTTCGTTTAATCATCTCACATGGATCCCACGGAAAACCTGCATGTAAAATCCTATAAATGTGTACTTTCTCTTCCCTTGCTGAGCTTGTTCCAATTTGGTTTGCCAAGGGACCCCCCCCGGCCGAACGAATCTGTGATTCCCAGATTTACTTTTTATTTTGTTGATAATCCTTTCTAGACTACGAACTGTCACCTGGGCAGATTTTTTGATAAAGCCAACCTCAAAACTATGTTTTTCTTGCACAAATCAAAGCATAAAAGTAGCCCAGTGCCATCCACGCTGCTCTAGAAGAGCACCAGAGCCTTATGTCATTTTGTAGCCAAGCTTTTCAGCATAGGACTAGCTAGTGCGACCCAGGCCAAGATGAAACTCTGCAAAGGCATATTACCATTCCAGGCACAGTTTCAATGCTTTGGATTGTTTAAATACCATACAAGCCAACTCGGAATAAGTGACAGCAGCTCCTAACAACACTGCCTACTATGTTTGATGTATTTTTATGTAATGATTTATTTTTTCCCTAGAAAGTCGTCTTGAGTAATTTCCAGTCACTCTATTTTGCACACTACCCCTTTGATACATCTGCACCAAGTTTAGAAAATTGAAGGGTTGAATTTTGAAGGATAGTTCTAATTGTTTCAAATTGGTATAGGAGGGCCAAAATGGGATTCCCTGTGGGGTAAAATGCTAAACTTAAGTACAGAGTTGAGGCGGCAATTTTATTGCAGATTTAAGAGCCCCTACCGCCACCTTGCACCACATTAGCATCATTGTTTTTACGCTAATGTGGCCCAACGAGGCCAAAATCGCCACTCCAAATTTACAAAGTGGCGCAATGCATTCATTGTGCCACTTTGTAACCTCTTCTGGTACATTATTTCTGTGACAGGCATATTGTATGCAAAGGGGACATTACCCCGTTTGGGGGACCGAAAAAATGGTGCAAAATCTAAGAGATTTCTTTGCATAATTTTTTTCGGCACTTTTAACGCCTGCTCAGAGCAAGCATTAAAAGAGGCTCCCATTAGTTTCAATGGGCCTCAATGGGCTTTGCAGGATTAGGGTCAACATTTTTTATGCTAATCCTACAAAACTCTGAACTAGCGTAAAAAATGTTGATGCTAGTTTCCCTAACTACCGCCATGGTGCCTACTGTCTTAGATACGGTGCTCACATGTGGCATTGGGGGGGCCCTAAGGGGCGCAAGGAAAGTGGTGTTGCACTGAGTGCAGCGCCATTTTTCTTAAATCAGACCCTTGGGGCAGTATTTATAGGCCCCTAGCGCCACAGGAGTGTCTCTTTTAGAGACGCTCCTGTGGCGCTAAGCAAAACACTGTATTTACAAGGCGGCGCTAAGCCACTTTTTGTAGCTTAACGCCACCTTGTAAATACGGCCCCTTCCCACACAGCACTGTGCGTGGAAGGGGCGTGCAATGGGTGTTTGTTGTGGGCGTGCCACAGCAACACCCATTGCATTTTGATACTGCCTCAGATTTATGAAATCTTGTAAACCTGAGGCAGCACCAAAATCTGTGCTGCATTCTACCACACGCATAGAAAAAGCAAAATGCGAGAAATGATTGTTTGTGTGCAGGAAGGTGTCCCTTCCTGCACATAAACAATCATTTGAAAATTACGCTTTGGCACTTCTGTGTGTGCTGCATTGTGCAGCACACACAGAAGTGCCAAAGCACCATTAGTGATTGTTTATGTGCAGGAAGCGACACCTTCCCACACATAAACAATCACATCCCTCAACACAGACATCCTTGCATTGGCGCTGGCAGCTAAATTTAGGCCCAGCGCAGGGGGCAAAGCAGGGGTGCGCCGTATTCCCTTAAATTTGGCGCATCCCTGTGTTTCTAAAGTGACACAGCGCAGCACTGCCAATTTTGGCGCAGCACTGCACTGTGCCAGTTTTCTTTGAATCTGGCCCTCAGTTTTTCTGCTGCATCTGCCTCTACCCGATCCCTTTCTATCCAGGCACCGCAATGTCTGTGCTAAGAGCGGGAAGCGACAGGGGCTGCACACATCTCCGAAATGCTAGGGCCACTGTGGCTAGATGACACACTACTATGCACTGGACACAGATGATATAAAAACACTAAAATTGTAATTTGATGTTGCTCTACAAAATTGCCCTTACAGTCCTTGCTGTAGTTCCTGCAGAAACATTGTTCCTGCAGACAGATGTAGATCCTGCATAGCTTCTATTCCCAGCTGTTGCTGTTCCTGCGTGTGGCTGCAGTGTCTGGAGCTCTGTTGTTGCTGCTTATGTACCTGTTGCATGTCTGCTGTCCCTGCAGATCCGTTTTGCTTGTCTGCACCTATAGCTCCTGCAGAATCTTTGGGGCAAATTTACAATAAAGTGGCGCATGGCAGTGCAGTGACCTTGCTGCGCTGCCATGCGCCACAGGGAAAGTGCAGAAGTGTGCTGTATTTCCAAAATACGGTGCATTCCTTTCCTTTCCCACTGGGCTTGAAGTTGTCTTGCTACCCTAGCGCCAACGCAGGCACCCTTGCACCATGGTGCAAGGGTGCCTGCATTGCATGCAGTATTGTTCTTGTGCAGGAAGGGACATCTTGGAGGCATTTGTCTCTTTCTATGTGTGCTGCAGAATGCGGCACACAGAGCAAAAGGAAAAACAAGGAGAAATAGAGGTATTTCTCCTCATTACGCCTCCCCTGGGTAAGCATATGGTTTTGACGCATTCCCAGGTTTATACATCCTTGCAAATCTGGGTGTGCGTCAAAACCAATCGGTGTTGCTTGGGAAAACCCACTGCATGGAACGACCCCTTGACACACAGTAAGGCAATGCAGCAACTTGTGCTGCTTTGCCTTACACCAGATCTACGAGGCCATGAAAAGCCATGCAAAGTGGATTTGCATGGCCTCTTGGATATGGGATTGCACTCTGCGTTGCCGGAGCATCAAAAAAAGTGACGCACCACCGGCACACAGAGACATGTAAACATGCTCTGTTGTTCTTGCAGATGGATGTACATCCTGCATAGTTTCTATTACCAGCTGTTGCTGTTCCTGTGTGTGACTGCAGCTTCTGTAGCTCTGTTGTTGCTGCTCAAGAGGCTGCTACATCTCTGCTGTCCCTGCATATCGGTTGCGCTTCCTGCACCTATAGCTCCTGCAGAAACACTGTTCCTAAAGGTGGCTATTGATCCTGCATAGCTTCTATTCCCATCTGTTGCTGTTCTTATAAGTGACTTCTGTAGCACTGATGGGGTTGTTGCCACTGTAGGTGGTGTATGTTTGCTGTCCCTGCAGATCAATTGAGCCTACCTTCACCTGTAACTCCTGCAGACATGATGTGCTTTGTTCTCCTGTCTGGTGGTCCTACCTACCTACTGCTGCTGGTATCTCTGTCTAAAGCAGGTACAGAGCTGCTGTTCCTGGCAGTGTGATCACTACTGCAGAGCTGCTGTTCCTGGCAGTGTCTATCACTGCTGCAGAGCTGCTGTTCCCGGCAGTGTCTGTCACTGCTGCAGAGATGCTGTTCCTGGCAGTGTTTGTCACTGCTGCAGAGCTGCTGTTCCTGGTAGTGTCTGTAGCAGCTGCAGAGCTGCTGTTCTTGGCAGTGTATGTCACTGCTGCAGAGCTGCTGTTCCTGGCAGTGTCTATCGCTGCTACAGAGCTGCTGTTCCTAGCAGTGTCTGTCGCTGCTGTTCCTGGCAGTGTCTGTCACTGCTGCAGAGCTGCTGTTCCTGGCAGTGTCTGTTATTGCTGCAGAGCTGCTGTTCTTGGCAGTGTCTGTCGCTGCTGTAGAGCTGCTGTTCCTGGCAGTGTCTGTCGCTGCTGCAGAGCTGCTGTTCCTGGCAGTGTCTGTCACTGCTACAGAGCTGATTTCCCTAGGTGTTGTTTGTAGCTCACATACAGTTGATACTATTTTATTCTGGCTCTTTCCCAGTTTCAACATGAGCTTCTCGCCTCCTAGTAGCCAGGGAGGGAACTGCTTAAAAGACTATTAAATCAATACTTCTTAGGTCTACCTGACAGCTTTGTGTTGCTTTTGCCAGAGCTCATTCCAACAATAAACAGACAGGATGAAGGGCTTTAGGTCAGGCACCTTCAGTCATTGTTTCTGTTGGCATCTTTAGGCAAGGCTTGTTTGCTGTGTCATTGATGTTTTTGGGCGGCCCTTTGAACTTAGTGGATTTTTAGATGTTGGTGCTTACAATTCGTATTGGGCGTCGCTACAAAACAGTTACTCAATGAGGTGCACACAAAAGTGTTAGCCTTTGCTTGTTTGAAGATTTCTTCAGTTACGCATTCATTCCATGAGGCTGTCTGCCTGGCATGCAGTGCGTGGCTTGCAACGTCTCTAGGCCTCTTGTGCACTAGCTGTGCACCAATATCTCCAGTGGCATTTTGCCTCAGCTTGTTCTCTGCCATACCAATGGGACTCCTTGCATAGCGAGCCACATTTGAGTATTTATACAAATCCCCTGATCTAAAATGACTGATGCATCAACATCATGACGCGGCAGCCATCTTGGATTATGGGATTTCCATGGTGGCAACTTAGTAACATTAGACGCATTTACACCAGCCTGTGTGAAAGGTGGTGGTGCCATGGAACAAACAGCGACTGACCACTACAAAACAGAAATTCGGGGAGCCACATGGTGGTCACAGTCGCTGCCTGGATAGTCTTCATGTGGCACAGAATCTGACACATGTTCTTTAAACTGTCCCCAAGACCTGCAGTATCCTTCCCCTGATTCCCAGATAGCTGAATTATGTCAGAGTTTGTGCTCTTTTGAAAGGGGAAGTGTCCAGAAGGGCCAGAAGTACTGGCTAAACGATCCTTTTCGAGGTGGACTCCAGATTTGCCTATGATGGTTTGCCTTCTGGTATTGATTGATCCAACCATTTGCATTCTATACTTTTTGACTGTTTGCTTAGTGTGGACATCAGGTGATTTTCACATAAGTATTCAATAATACAGACTAAAATTGGCCCAATCCTGGAGTGTGTGCAGCCAAAATGACCCGTAAGAAGACGTGGATGTAAACCTTAGGAAATTACCCACAAAGACTAAGATTGGACACTTATTCGCTAAGGCCTCTCAAGTGTGCACGATGATAACTTCAATGTGTATGATGGTAAATTCAGAGCCCCACTTCTAGCCAATCATGTATGCATGTTTGTATGTATGCAATGAGACTTACAAAGTGTGACCAAAGCTAGGGAGCAAAGGAGAACCTTGCCACTGCACTTACTGAACATGTTGAGGACCACTTCCCTCGCATTTGTAGTCTTCATGAGCAGGCAGTCTTCACAGGTGGGGTGGAATGTAACGTATGCACTGTTTCCTAGAACAGAATAAATATATTCTGAGACCAGAACTTTGATGTAAGGAACAGAGCACAAAGGATCACAGGTCCTAATGTAATTACTGGTTTTATAGCGATATTGCCAAAAATGCACATTGTTATGTCAATAGGAGTAAATCATGAAGTTGTAATACAGAGAGAGCTCTTTGGGATCTCAGTGAGTAGTGGATTCTTGAGATTGCAGTACAGTGGAAGCCTAGGTTTGACCTCAGTGAGCTTGGAACCCCCAAAGTTCTAGTATAGGAAGAGCAAGGTGTGATCTCAGTGAGCTTGGGACCTATGTGGCTCTGCTACAGGGAAAGCCAGGTTTGATCTAGTGAGCTTGAAACCCATGAGGCTCTGGTAAAGGGAAAGCCAGGTTTGAACTCAGTGAGCTTGTCACCAATGAGGGTCTAGTATAGGGAGAGCAAGGTGGGATCTCAGTGAGCTTGGAACCCGTGTGGTTCTGGTACAAGCAAACCAGGTTTGATATTACTGAGCTTGAAACCCATGAGGCTCTAGTATGGGGAGAGCAAGGTGGGATCTCAGTGAGCTTGGTACCCATGGGGCTCTAGTAGAGGGCATCAAGGTTTGATCTCTGTGAGTAGTAAAGGGGTAGCTCAGCATGAAGTCAGTAAGTAAGAGCCCCATGATTCTGCATGTAAAAGAAAATAGGAAAAGTAGGCAGGGCAGTCACTTGGCATGAGTGAGTACATAGGATTCATACTCATTTTCACTGCACGTTGGAGGTCTCGACAATATTTTTTCAGATCAGTGGGAAAGGACGCTTGGGGCATTAACTTTGCCATTTTTTAAAGATGGAGATTTATAGTAGCTAACTGTGCATTTTTATGCACTACCTGATTTCAAAATCAGTATAACTACTCCTTGGTCAGATCTGCTGGAGGTGAGGTGGTTGTGGTCATGGGAGACCTCCTAAAAGGTGGGATTATCAGGTGGCTCCATAAGGCAAGAAAACTGAAACCAGCACCTGGCTCTTTATTCACCAAACCAGTGCATGCTAGGAGTTGCAATCTTTCTTTTGTTCAACTCAACTTGTTGATAGGTGAAACAGTCACATTCTAATGCATTAGGAGCATTAAACCAATTTGGTGTCTTAAAGTCCAAACTGGGTCTCATGCCATGAAAGGTAATTTCCTGAGATGTCATAAGTTCAAACATCATATTATACTGATTTCCTGTGATGTTGTCATTATGTTAAATAATATGTTTGAAATCTGAAAACATCTTACCTCTGTTTGGTCACACATTGTTGGCAATGATGTCACTCTGAGTGAGACCCTTGTCTCACTCAGAGTGAACTCTAGTACAGGAATATCTCAGCTTAACATCAGTGACCATGGAATCTATAAAGCTTCAGTTCTATGAGATCCTATTTGGAATCTCATCTTGTTGTAAGTGCATGTATGACCCTTGCAAGATCTCATCTTGGTGCTGGTGCATGTGTGAGCTACGAAGCTGCAGTTCTGTGAGTACTCACTGGGATGACATCCTGGTGTCAATGCACATGTGATCCTTGAAGCTGCAGTTCTGTGAGAACCAGTTAGGATCTCACCTTGGTTTTAGAGCACCTGTGAACCATGAAGCTGCAGCTCGGCGAGATCTCATTGGGATCTCATGTTGGTGTCAGTGAGATGCAGTTCTGTGAGACCTTATTGGGATCGCTTCTTGCTGTAAGCGTGTGTGATCCATGAAGCTGCAGTTGTGGGAGAACTCATTGGGATTTCATCTTGATGTCAGTGTATGTGTGATCCATGAACCTGAAGTTCTGCTAGATCTCACTGGGATCTCATCTTGGTGTCAATCAGTGTATAATCCATGAAGTTGCAGTTCTGTGAGATCTCATTGGGATCTTTTCTTGGTGTGAGTGTGCATGTGATCAATGAAACTGCAGTTCTGCACATTCTCATTGGAATGGCATCTTGGTGTCACTGAGTGTAGGCCCTAAGGCATTAAAAAGAATGCCATGTGCTCACCTTTTTCAATGACAATCTTAGGTCCTCTAAGCTCTATTTCTTTCACGGGCCAGCTGTACCTGCATGAAATGAAGAAGAATAGAAAAATTGAGGGGCACCATTAAGCATCACATCACACATCATAGAGTGTTCTTACGCCAGGTGGCAGTCACAAATTGTGGGAGCTTACAGCACCAATCGCAGGAAATTGAAACTGATGTTACACATGACTTTAATATTTTTTTAAAGGAGTAGACCTTGAACTCCTCTCAGATTTGTGTTTTTGGCAACCAAAAAGATCTTGAATTAGCTCTACGTTTCATGGTTTGTTTTTGTGATGGGATATTATAATTATAATCAAAAAGCTACAAAGCAGTGAAGTTTGCTGATCATGGTTAGCTATACCAACCCTAAAGTCCACCAATGAATTACTAATTTATTTTTGCTATCCATGGCATTTGTAAGTGCAGCATCCACCTCCTAGACTGATTCTTCGCACCGCAAGAAACAACAAGATTGATGAAATGTTTGAATGATTGCTCAAGGCAGCATTCAAGTCCATAGGTTTGTCATGTAACTCCCCGGCGGACTGCCTGAAGCAAATTAGCACTGACCCTGCTACTCCTGGAGCATTTTATCCCAATCTGCCAGGTGAGGACACCTCCAGAAGGAAACACGAGCAAGTCTGAAACGATTTCTGCCTAATTTTTCCTCGTCAGTCCGGTGCAACGTGAGTCATATGGCATTGTGAGCACAGGGCCAGAACTCCCCTTTTACTACATGTAAGTCACACCTAAGGTACGCCCTAGCTAGCCCTCTGGGCAGGGTGCCATTTATGTAGAGAGGCAGGACATGTGCCATATTGCTTGGCCTGTCCTGGTAGTGACAAACAGCCTAACTTGGTGTCTCACTGCTGTGAGTGCTGCCTTCTCATAGGATTGCATTAGAAATGCCCTGCCTTATGTGTAAAGGGTATTGTCTGATTTATGAGGGGTAGTGTAGGCGTGTTTGGTATGGTTGTGATGGTGATAATAAATACTGCTTACTGGTGTGGGTGTATTTTTTATTACTATCACAGAAATGCCACTTCTAGAAAGTGCGCATTTATCTGTGCTTATGACTCTGGTGTTTTGCAGCTTGACTCCAATCCACGTCTGGGCAGAGTGACAGTTGGGGCTTTGTGCATACTTTTCAGACAGCCTGTACACAGGGAGGGTGGAGGTGTCACAGAGGTGCATCTGCATGCTGAATAGTCTTCCTGGGCTGAGAGAAGGGAGAGGCGGGGCACACCTGCATTTGTAAAGACTGTGCCCTGGCCTCACACAATAGGGTCGTTAACCCCCCACTGATGTTTGGAACCTGTGCTGAAAGGAGAGAGGGGGCACTCCCAGAACCAGTTGTAACTGGCTGGAACCTCCTCTCCCTACCATTGTAAAACACTGTAAGAAATGACTATAAGTACAGGGGAATTTTCCCCACAATTTGGAGACTCTTGGAATCATCTTGGAACTGGACACCAAAGGCTGAAAGGACTCACCAGGAACCGCCATGGACTGCTGCTGCTGTGCTGACCTGTGACCTGCCTGGTCATTGTGAAGGACTTGCCACTTGCTGCCTTTCCCTTGTGCTGGCCTGTAGCTGGGCCCTCCACCAGAGGACCTTGTCTTAAGATTCTGCTCCCAGGGGCAGGGTGCTGTGGCCCCTGACCCCTGCATCCATTTCTTCATGAGGGGTGCTTCTCCGTGGTTGCTGATTGCAGCGCGCTTATGGAGCCTTGGGAGCTCGTAGGTTCCTTGCTGCATTGTGCCCCTTTAAATAAGATCACCGCAGCGGCCCGGGAAGCTGGAAGAACACTCGCGCACCGCATTGGGTGCAAGCGAGTGTCTGCTCGGGCCCCAGGAGGGGTCCGATCTTCTTGTGGCTTCACGGCAGGACCAGGGGAAGGCGCGGGGAGTGCCCCCTTCCCCCTGGCCTCTGCGTTAGGAGCAGGACGCTCCTTTTCTGCTGTTAGGTAAAACGGACATTATTGTTGGCCCCCCCCTTGGTGGAAAGGCCAGTGGAGGCCCGGGGGGGCCGCCAGAGATCGCGGGTCCCGGGATGGGCCTGTCATTAAACCGGAGGGGGTGCGTGGTGCCCCCCTCCTGCCCTAAGTTGTTTTTGCTGGCTTTGGCCCCCCTCGTGAGGGCCGGTTGAGGCCCTGGAGGGCCCCCAGTAATCACGGTCCCCAGAGGGGCCTGTCTATAAAAGAGAGGAGGTGCATGTCGCCCTCCTCTGACCCCAGAGTATAAGGGAGGCCCCCGTTTTGCGCATAGGAGCGCCTGGTGCCCCATTGTTCGCCTTCTAGGCACTGTAGGTGCCTTCATCCAACCAGGTACTGTTTAAAGGACCAATATAGTTGCAATCCAAAGTTCTTTCTACAGACTTTTGTTTGATTCATATATTACCTACCTGCGTTTGATGTTTTTACATATGTGTATGCAAATGTTCCTTTTATGGACATGCTTGCTAATATGTTTTTCTAACTTGCCATATATTTTCTAATGTTCCTACTATGGGCATTTTATGATATTATTATGACAAGTGCTGTGATGTAATAACGTGTTTTCCTGACTACTGTTTATGTTGCAGAATACTGAGTAACCTGTGTGTTATGTGTGACTACTGCTAGGTTGCAGAGTAACTAATGTGTAACGTTCTGACAACTGCTAAGGTAGCAGGATAGTACTGATATGTG
The DNA here is from genome assembly GCF_031143425.1 of Pleurodeles waltl. Classification (NCBI taxonomy): domain Eukaryota; kingdom Metazoa; phylum Chordata; class Amphibia; order Caudata; family Salamandridae; genus Pleurodeles; species Pleurodeles waltl. The sequence continues at coordinate 40,678,117 of NC_090445.1, forward strand.
ATGTTTGGTCTGATTGTGTTGTGTACAATACAGTATATTTTCATATAATCTGGTGTTGTGCTTCCTTTGTGGTGGGGATATTGCGTCTCATGTGTTGTGTGTGTTGTGCAGACGCTTTACACATTGCCTCCGGGTTAAGCCTGACTGCTCCTGCCAAGCTACCAAGGGGGTGAGCAGGGGTTATCTTGGACGTGTAACTCTCTTGCCCTGACTAGAGTGGGTAAGTACTGCCTGGCTGAGGTGCATACCCTAGCCAACCAGAAACCCCATTTCTAACAGGCGGGCACAGGAATACAAAGTTTGCCTCCTTTGAGGCTGGTACGTCCACTCCTGCTTCCTCCACACTCTGAGGCCCTGGAAACAAGGCTTGGGTAGAAGAACATATTTACATTTGAAAGAAGACATATTTTGGGGTGATTGGAGGCCTGCATATCGTTTAGTTCTGCTCAATGAGCACCTGCATGGTCCAGCCTTTTTGGTTACATTCTGGCCTTCGTTCTGATTTCCTTCAGTCTGTTCAGACAAGTGAACGACATCCAGGCTTAGCTTTCACCCCTACCTGTGGCTTTGCAACCATCTTCCAGAGGTGGTGACTACAGTGCCATGGGCCGAACTTTCACAGACAGAAAGAGTGTTTTGCTGACTCTTTGCAGTCAGTCTCTAAACCAGGCTTCTGCAGCAGTTCTCCTATTTTGGACTTGCTTTATTTGCCAGACCGAAGGTGATAACCAAAAAGATATTTAGAAAGCTGTACTCAGATAAGTACTTAGGTCATGCCCCAATGTTGAAGTCTACAAGCCTTCTAGTGGGCAGAAGGGGTGTGCTTCGACTGAAAAAGAGTTTCTGTATTGCACTTTTTACAGGAAAAGAGTGCTCGAATGGCAACTTTTTCCCTTTTTAAAAAGCAAATTTTGCCTTTTTGGAATGTTCACTACAGTAGATAGGAGCTGGTTATGGTGACAATCCAATGATCCCCATGTGAGTGCAAATGTGTTATGTGACTCATAAACACTTCCAGAAGCTCTGAGAGAGCCTCATACACCACAAGTGATTGCTAATGTCGCTCATGGGTGTGTCACACATACCCGTTGATATACTTCCTCCAGGAAAGGGCTATTAGAGACAGTACCTGTGTTGCTTAAATTAGGTGGAATCAGGTGATGTCAGGCAAGTAGTTGAATAGATAACTTGTAAATAAACACCAAATGGCCACCATTGGCCACTGCCTGCGATGCGGTCTACTAGCATCTTCTATGTGTACTTTGGCCCTGGCAGAGTAACTTCTATGTGCCCCTCGGCCTATCCAGACCCACCAGTTTGCAGATACTGTGCTGGGGCCACTTACCTTATTAGGAACAAAAACATCCAGTATGTGCCGCATGGAGTCACATTCAGATCCTGGTGGGGACAAGTAAAAGGTGAGAGGTTAGCAGGTTTAAAGGGCAGACCCCTACGAACACTTCTCTTAAGTGGGCACATCAGTGGTTCACATTCTCTTCAGTGGTGCCCAAGGGTGAACATGGTAAATGGAAGCTGAGAGAAAAGCTCTGTGTGATGGTCAATGAATAATGTCTCTTTGCATGTTTTTCCTTCTCAGGAGGTGGACATTCATAAGATAGTAAAAGTAGGTTTTGTCTTTTTTCAGCAACTCATCTAATAAGAGTCTTCCAGTGTGAAAACCTATGCTCAGCCCCTGACAATGACCTTGGTATCAATTAGAGGGTAGGTTGCATTTGTTAGGGAAGAATATTGTAATTCACAGCTAGAATATGTTAGCAGTACCTTGTTTTCACTGTGACATAAATAACACGCATTTGCAATGCAATGGGTCTCGCGTTTGATGGAGTTAGAGCTATTAGCGTTGTAAATTCCTAACTGGACTTTTCTTGCCACATAAATTGAAAACGAAAAGTAAAACAGTTGACATAAGTGAGCCAATTCAAAGCGCCATGGCCGCCACGAGCGTGAGCGTGAAGGACAGACACAAAAAGAAAAACATGTTTACTCACAGTTAAACATATCAGCAAACATGCAATTATCCATGTAACAGGGTCGGTCCCCAAGGCAGTAACAAAACCGGTCCAAGGAGGGACAAACGTAAAGCATTTACCGATGTCATCAAAGGATTTTGAAAGGCAAGCCCATGAATGAGTGATAGTGATGGGCGTGCAGTGGGTGTGGTTAAAAGCCCAGATACATACCAAGATGTCGTAAAAGCAGCACTTGCGCGCTGCAATGCTCAACCTAAAAATATGGACCTCTGTTCATTTATCTTTTACCTCTCAGACAATGAGGGTGCTCACCCTCAAAGATTGCTCCCAACCTCAGTCCGCACAGTTCCAGATGATGTTGCTACCAACCTCTAGGTGTGCCTGGTGTAAATTAGCTCTGGTCAATAAGTTATTGTACTTCTGGCAGTCCTGGTATAATATATTACACACTCTCTCCCCACAATTTCATACATTTATTCAGGTACATCAGAAGTTTTCTTTCTGTACCTAGGCCACACATTTAAGCGGCGCCCCCATAGTACGAGGACGTTTTTCAAAGGTTAAACAAACATTGGAAAAGTCAATATGTCTTGTTATTTTTAAACAAGCAGTGGCATGCCCATTTCTGTACCCTTAAAACTCTACAATTGCCCCTTTTCCTGATGCAGGTGGAAGTATCTTAGGACATCAGCAGAGGTCCATCGAGTTGGCACAAGTGGTTTCTCTAGCAGGCTACATTACCATCCAGTGGTTGTGAGTCATATCAGTACTAGAAACTTTAGGGGGTTGTGGGGTGTGTGGCTAAGTGTTGAGAGAACTGGTACACTGCAAAGCCTTTGGAAGGGGAGTGTTTAGGTTTTAGGCAGGGGCACGTCTTATCACTAAAACGCTCTTAGCTTTGTGTTCAGAACTTTCTAAAACCCTAGTGATTTGCACCGACCTATCATATCTACAGATTGTTTCAATTCTCATAATATTGGAGCCACTGCTTAAGCTCATTTTATACGGAACTCTGGAGAGGGTGTGGGAAGGTGGACCGGGCATCACAAGAGCCTTCGGTGGTCTCCAAGGGCCATGGCGCATAAACCGGACACATTTCGTGTCAGGAGTCAGAGATACAAGAAGGGGAATATGCTGCTCTAAATCTGAGTGTCCATGAGTTCAATGGTAAGAGGAACCTGTTGGCTCTGAAGGCTCTGCTGGGAGCCCCCCACCGCCAGATGACATCTTCATACTTCCAACTCTCCTCCTAGCCTGACCACAGCAGGACTCGCTGGACTTCACTGTCAGGGAAAGAGCCCTGCGTTCTCAGGGACACTCTGACCGCTCGTGCCGCCTCACCAGAAGATCTCCCTGGGGGAGGGAAGGCAGCTCAGCCCCCCACCTCAACCTTTGGTCAACATGCAGACAACGGTGACTACCATGGTCAAGGAAAGAGCCCTCTATAGCAAGTAAGGCACGTGGGACAAATCTGCACAATCAAGGGCATTGGTGCATCCGCCCACCCAAGCCAAGACACTGCCTGCAGCCCCACCAGCGAGGGGGTGGGAAAAAAGACAGGCTACACAGCAACAGATGCAACCAGGATCCTTGTGGCCATTTGCCAATCCAGCGAGGTACTAGAAGCAAAAATTGGTGCTGTGTGAGCAGACATTATGTTGTGCCAAGATCTGGTTTTCGATCTGGCTGCAGCACAGAGACGGCTTTCTTACTAGCCACAGAGGACCTTAACAAGATCATGGATCAGGGAGGGTTGCTGAGCTCATTCTTCTCGATTTGAGTGCACCTTTCAACACAGTTTCCCAATTAACCTTACAACATAGACCTGCAGAGGTGTGCGTCACAGTCAGGGTTCTAAAATGGCTGACTTCATATTTAGATAATAGGAGCTTTCAAGTCAGTGAAGGGCCTTTCTCTTCGGAAACACATCAGCTTAAACGCAGAGTGCCGCAGGGCTCTTCTTTGAGCCCTACGCTCTTCAACTTGTATGTCTGCCCTTTGTCAGACATCATATGCGCCTTAGGTTTTTTTATGGTGTCATATGCAGATGTTACTCAGATCGTTGTCTCCTTGTAACCAAACATTGGCTCAACATCTGAAAGACTTACCACATGTCTGCAACAGGTGACGAGTTGGATGACAACCAGCTGTCTTAAGCTGAACGGTGACAAAACAAAGGTCATGGGGATTGGAAACAACTCTTCATTATGGGATCAACTTCACTGTCTCCTGTGTTTGGGAAACACCCTCCCCCCAAACCCGAAGTGAAGAGCTTTGGGGGTCATACTGGACAAAGATCTGACCATGGCCTCCCAGGCAAAGAAGGTTGCAGGCACATGGTTTGGCCTCCTCAGAGCACTAAGAAAAATGCTCAAGTGGCTCCCAATGGAAACACGGAGGATAGTGGTCCAAGCCCTTGTACTCTCGCGTCTAGACTGCGGCAACTCTTTCTATCTAGGCAGTCCGTTATATGTCACCAAAAAGCTGCAAATCATCCAAAACATCATGGCTCAAGTACGCAATCAGCACGCTCGGCCCTCGCCAAACTCCACTGGCTGCCTATAAATAAAAGGATATCATTTAAATTCCTATGTATCACTCACATGCCTGTCTCACATATCCTTTGGTTCATCATTACCCCTTATAACACCACTAGAGAATTGAGATCGAACAACCAAGATGTGGGGTTCGCTTATTTGCATATTTTGTTTCCAAACTTTGGAACTCCCTTCTTATTCATCTCAGGACAAATGGAAACCTGCTAAGTTTCAGAAAGCAACTGAAAACCCATCTTTTTACATACTTTTTCACTACTCCTGTTAGCAATGGGAAGCCCACTTTTGGGTAGCCGTGCACTTTACAAACACTCATTAAAAATAGCAATGATAATAATCTGACCCAAGCCATTGACAGGATATCGAAGGCCAAGTTCAGCGTATCCGGAGCCGTGGACACTGTTATGGAGATGAAAAAGACCATAGCCTCATTAACCTCTGTCTCGAAATATCAACAAGGGTAGAAGATGCAGAGTGGAGATCCCGATGGAATATTCAGATAGGGGCAGCAAACTATGGTGTGCCCCTTTCCAAGGCTCACTGTTGTTCCAATCGCATCAAATCATGATCTTCCCAGATTACCCTAAATTGATCTAACAAGAACAGAAATCCTTTGTTGAAGCTAAGAAGAAGGTACGCACTCTCAACATCTTGTATAAACATGTTGTCCGCCAAACTCAAAGTCATTTACCAGTCATGAACCTTCTTCTTTAAGTCCTCGGAGGAAGCCTTTAGCTGGGAGGAGAAGATTAATGTTCAGCTACACACTCCTCCACCATTTAGAGTGAACACTCCAGTGGAAGAAGACCCCTAGACCTCTCCACACAGATCTCGGCACTGAGGGCACAACAGGAACAGTTCTCGTTCATCCTGACAGAATAAACAGACTGTCCTTTGGTCACTGCGAGAGGGCCAGGGAGAGACACTTCGTGACCCCGCCCTGGGTGTGAGGGCAGAAAAGGGCAATTGATGATCCTGCCAATGATAATCACCCAGGATCCCTGGAATCTTGGCCCCAGGACCTCTTGAATGCCCAGCAATCAGACTAATTCCTTGTTAGACACTACACTATGGTTTTTGGACCTTGGATGCTCGGTTCTTGTTGACTGCCCCAGGCAGGCTAAAGGCGAGCCCACAGAAGCTGACCCACCACCCTGCTTGGAGCTTGTTGGCCATCCATAGCCTGTAGAGGGTGTGACTAGACCAACTGGGCCACAAGGATCACAGTTAAATAGTTGGGAAGGGTACAGTTGAGAGATGATACCACCTGCACCCCGTTGGCACTTTCTTTTTGCAGTCAGTCCTGCAACAGATGCTTCATGTTCTCGAAGTATAGGATTGGAGGGATTTGGGGTGTAGTTGTTGTTACTTGTGCTTGTTGATGCATTTGTATTGACCTTGCCTCTTCCCCTGATCACTATAGCCAAGCATGTAACATACTGATTCATGCTTTATCCTGGAATGTGAAGGGCTTCCTAGACAAGGTTAAGAGAACAGCAGTCGTTCAAACCGTGAAGCGATTATGGGCAGACATTCAGTTGCTCCAAGAGACCTACTTTTTTTTTTGTTGCAGCTTTATATAGATCAAACATGACCCGAAGGTACTGAAGTGCTTTACATGAGCCCCAGTTAAATTACACAAGGACATATTCATTTTCTGGTAGGCAGGAGGAGATTAAGTGATTTGCCCAGAATCACAGGATGTTGAGCTGACGCCAAAACTCAAATCTGGATACCCAGCTCCATAGTCGGTAGCCTTGGCATTTACGCCACATCCACAAAGCCCCCTTCTTGATCCACTATAGGTTCACTCAGGTTTTTCACTCTGGGTTCACAAAAGGATCAAGAGGGGCAGCTATCATAATCAAAGACCACCTGCCATTTGTGGTCCAGAGGGAGTGGGCTGACAAATGGGGCAGATATGTAGCAGTCAGTGGTCTCCTCTATGGAGAACCCTTAGTTCTGCTGAATGTGTATGCCCTACTGCTGCTGTGTGCCTCCTACATAGAGATGATTCAGAGGTTGGTTGGGGATCACCCAGAAGGCCCTCTGGTGGTGGGGGTGATTGGAACGGAGTGGTTGACACCAGGGATAGGCTTCGGGGGACAAGTGGGACAACCAAATATTGTTTGCTGCTGGCACCTTTTATAGATGCAATGGGCCTATCTGACATCTGGTGCGTCTTTCACTTACACGAGCAAGAGTACATATTTTATTCTGGGGCACACAGCACTTTAGCTCAGCTAGACTACTTTATTTTACCTAACACAGTCACCTTGATAAACTAGCATGCCTGCTATTGTGCATCCACACAACCAAAATCGAATGGCAACACACAGAAGCTGAAAGAACACAAATGATAAAGACATTTACTAAAGTTGAAAAGGATTTAAGGTTGAGGAACATGTAAACAGTGACTTCACTGGCAATACTAAAAGTGAAATTTATGAGTTGATGTGCTGGCTGTACTAAGTCATACCTAATTCCTACCACGGTTATTACTTGAAAATGCTAACAATTAGACATGCTGGAGAACAGATTTCTGAGAGCTAAGTCTCGCTGGTTTGGGAGCACCCATTCAGGAAGGCATGCTATGGTTTCCTTGACGCCTGATGGCCCTTCTCTGTAGCTATGATGCATTATTGTTGGAGTACTTCATGAGTGCCCCGTTAGAACTGTCATGCATATAGCTATGGCTTTAAAGCCTTTTTAGCAAATTTATTGAGATGATAAATTGTATTGTAATATGCATCATTTGCATTGTTTCAGGATATTCTTGGGTTGTAACCCCCCATGAATTTTAGTTTTGAACCAGTTTCTCACGTCAATCTCTCTCTGGTATTTAGGGGTCCTCTTTGTGCCTCAAGCCTCAAGTGACCACTGTGATATTTGAAGAGCCACTTACTACATCACTAATACATTCCTAGGTCACTTCACCTTCTTCAGAGAGCTGGAGTGAATGTAGCCATTGGCTTTATATCAATATCTTGTTTATTCAGATTTTAACCCCTTCAGTGACAGAGTTGCAATTTTTAGTTGGACCCCGGTGGTAATGGGTAGTATTATTATTACAATGTAGTTATGCACCTAGAATTGGTGCAGGTCTCGCAGAATGTAGATATAGAATGGTTAGTGTGTTCTAGGTATTTAAGTTGGTGTGTAGGATGTTGGGGTCAGAGGATGCTGAGCTTTGCTTGTGCTTGTACCGGTTCACTCTGCTGTACCAGGTTGTTCAATAAAAAGAGAATTTGCAGAACTTACCTGAGTCCAAGGTCACTACAACCCCTGTATTTATAAACTCTCCGATGATGCATTGACATTTGCATGTTAAGATATCACCTGTCACTACATCATACATCGTATCCCCTTAACCTTTTTCATATAACTTACCTCAGATAATGTGTTGGAAGGTGCGGCACCAGAGGTGGTGTAGTGTGGGGGTACCTCAGTTGAAAATGAGGCAATACTTTAATGTAATAGAAATGTGTTTACCATTATGTATGTGTGGCTTGGCACGCTCATATACATGGACATTGGGTAGATGCAGGCAGCGGGCATTAGCTTTGAATTTCTTTATCTCCGACTCTGTCAATGTACCAGACCGAGCTGAAAAGAAAACAGAAAGTATAAATTGAAGCATCAATATAAACAAGAAAAGTACCACTACCATCTTAAATGTTGATAATTTTTGACGGAGGAAAACATATGAATTTAAGCCCACATTTAAGAAAAGTGGTTTAGCATATTATGGGACTTCGACAGATCATTACAGAGCCAACACACTCGGCAGGACAAACCCTCGATCCCATCTTCTCTACAGGAACCTCCGTTACTTTCAGCCACACCACAGAACTCCAATGGAGAGCTCACTGATGCATCCACTTCACCTTCAACTCACCCACCGTCACCAGACCCCAACTCCAGCCATCGCATAGAAACTGGACAAGAATAACCGATGACCAGCTCACCGCCGCCCTCGCCATCGCCGCACCCAACATCGCACACAACAATGACCCAAACACCGCAGCACGCACCTTCCACAAGTGGATCACCGACTGCGCCAACACCATAGCCCCCCTCAAAAAGAACAAGAACACCCACGCAAAGAGAGCCAACTGGTTCACCCCTATACTCCAGGAATCAAGACGCACCTGTCGCCGCCTTGAGAAAATCGTTGAGCCACGTTAGCATAAAAAATGACACTAATGTGGCGAAATGAGGGACTAGGCCCTCTTAAATCTGGGCCTTTTAAAATTTGTTTATCGATAAGCAACACAATGAACAACAGGCAACGACCTCATAAAGGCGAATGCACCCCTCATAGGTCAGATGCCCAGCTTTGTAACAGATAAATATAATACACCTGATGTAATTTACAATAGAACATTCTGCCCCTTAGATCAGTCACATAAAGAATCTTACAATGTATAGCAAGAAACAACCTTGTGCCACAGACCTGTTTACCACTCTTATCCAGAGCAGAAAAATCCCCATGTCCCTGCCATACCCAGAAACGTATAGAACCCTCTTTCAGACTGCCCCCAAATTGAAAAACCCCACCCCTAGGTCAGTGACCATACACAGAACCTGAAGAGAACCGTTTGTCTACTCGGCCTATCAGAACATAGACTGATTCACCTCAAGAAGCAGGGAGCAGGACCCCTTTGCTGGCAAGCCTGGCAGGATGCAGGTCAGCCCCAAAAATAAAACTGGCTTCTCTCCTCAAGCAGCATTACAAACCTTCTCCAGGGTATAGCCACTCACATCAATAAAATATATCTCCACTGTCGTGTGTGGCAAAGCTTTCGTGATAATGCATGTGTTATACACTAACCAGGCATGATTGTGTGGCCACATGAAGGGCACTCTGGCCCAGATTTACTAAAATCTGGTGCATCAGTACTGATGCACCAGATTTCTTGCACCCACCCCACCGCCACCTAACGACACACCATGAGTGAGCCGTATTTACAATACAGCGCACTATTGCGCACGTTAGGCTAATAGCATCAACCTTTTTGACTCTATTGTGGCGCTTTGCTCCACTAGTGTAAAAAATGTTGACACTAGTGGAGCAAAGTGCAAGGAGGCTCATTGGTTTCAATGGGTGCGTCCTTTTAACACCTGCTTTGAGCAGGTGTTAAAAATTACACCAAAAATGGCGCAATGAAATCCTGTACATTTTATTGCGCCATTTTTGTGGGCCTCCTAATGCCTTAACGCCCCTTGCATAATTTATGCCTGGCTCAGGCATAATGTGGCGCAAGGGGTCACAAAGTGGTGCAATGCATGCATTGCGCCACTTTGTAGATATGGCGCAGCAGTTTTTGTCTCGTTGAGCCACATTAGCGTAAAAATATGATGCTAATGTGGTATAAGGAGGCACTAGGGCCTTGTAAATCTGGTCCTAACTCTAGGATGTGTATGCATACGTCTCAGGGCCCAGGGAACTAATATTCTGAATGATGACGCTAGCTAACACAGTGTACAAGACTGCATTATTATTTTAGCATAGTCACATTAGTCACACTAACAAAAATAACAGAAACACAGCAGAGAGGGACCGAACATTCTATTGTCTGGGGAACTATGTGTAGTGATTAACACTGCAAGGCCATCTACACTGGCATGAAACAAGCTTGGAAGGAAGGAGGAAGCACTATTGGTCATAGCTGCTTATCTGTTAAATACATCTCTGACAGTGTTCATTCTTTACAGCGGTGATAGGAAAGGCTGCACAGCAGCACCCACCCCCCTCCTCCCATCTTCTCTTTTTTGATTCATAGACTTGGCTCTTCTCCTCCCACCTCCCTCAAGTGGAAGATGTGCCACGACCACGTCCTGTCATACCAAGAGAACAAGCCAGAGCTTCCCGTGGTGGGCAGGTGGGGTGCATGAATATAAAGAGGAACCAAAGACTAGGGGCCTGATTACAACTTTGGAGGAGGTGTTAATCCGTCCCAAATGTGATGGATATACCACCAGCCGTATTATGAGTTCCATAGGATATAATGGACTCGTAATACGGCGGGTGGTATATCCGTCACATTTGGGACGGATTAACACCTTCCTCCAAAGTTGTAATCAGGCCCTAGGTCTAATGAGGATAACTCTACGTAGCCCAAACACTTCCAAATAATTTCTTTCTTTTAAGAAACCATCAAGGGCTTGTAAGAACATGCCAACAAGTAACACATAAACAGCTTGGGGCAGACAGGTAGGCAGGTGCCAGCCTCCTCTGGAGTGTGCAGTTGGTAATGTGTGACAAAAGTAGAGGGATTGGCCCAGTAGCAGGCCTGCACAAACGTAGAAAAAGAAAGTCAGATGCTGAAGCACCAGGTTTAGCCCTCCCCCCCAGAAAAAGAGGCCCTCAATCATAATCCCTATTAACAAAATATCCTTCATAGGTCCGAAATGCAACTGTGTATTTCACATAGCATAGCACCACTCTATGGACAGCTAGACTCTGAGAAGAATCTGTATAAAAATCCGTACACAACCAGGGAAGATCCCCCCTCCCCCAATGGAACTGAAAATGTGAGAATACACTGGGCAAAAAATGAAGATGAAAATAGAGAATCATAGCATCAGGTAGGAGACGTAAGTAGGGGGCAATACAAACTAAAAGCTCAGGGCCCATATTTATACTTTTTGACGCTAAACTGCGCTAACGCAGTTTAGCGTCAAAAAATTTAGCGCCGTCTAACGCCATTCTGAAGCGCCATGTGGGCGCCGTATTTATGGAATGGCGTTAGCCGGCGCTAGCAGACCGGCGCTGCCTGGTGTGCGTGGAAAAAAAACACATAGACCAGGCAGCGCCGGCGTAGGGGGAAAATGGCGTTAGGGCGTCTTAAAATGGGGCAAGTCAGGTTGAGGCAAAAAAATCGCCTCAACCCAATTTGCGCCATTTTTTCCGACGCCCAGACGCCATTTAAATGACTCCTGTCTTAGTAAAGACAGGAGTCATGCCCCCTTGCCCAATGGCCATGCCCAGGGGACTGATGTCCCCTGGGCATGGTCATTGGGCATAGTGGCATGTAGGGGGGCACAAATAAGGCCCCCCTATGCCACCCAAAAAAATTAAAAAATATAAAAAATTATACTTACCTGAACTTACCTGAATGTCCCTGGGGTGGGTCCCTCCATCCTTGGGTGTCCTCCTGGGGTGGGCAGGGGTGGCAGGGGGGGTCCCTGGGGGCAGGGGAGGGCACCTGTGGGCTCATTTTGAGCCCACAGGCCCCTTAACGCCTACCCTGACCCAGACGTTAAATAGTGGCGCAAATGCGGGGTTTTTTGACCCGCCAACACCCGGGCGTGATTTTTGCCCGGGAGTATAAATACGACGCATTTGCGTCGCCATCATTTTTTTAGACGGGAACGCCTTCCTTGCATCTCATTAACGCAAGGAAGGCGTTCACGCAAAAAAATGACGCTATTTGCCCATACTTTGGCGCTAGACGCGTCTAACGCCAAAGTATAAATATGGCGTTAGTTTTGCGCCGAATTTGCGTCGAAAAAAACGACACTAATTCGGCGCAAACGGAGTATAAATACGGGCCCAGATATCCCAACATGTACAAGGAGGAAACCACCACCATGGAGACATGATAGGCAAGAGGTCCACTGACATCTGATCTATTGTTTCATATAGAAGATCCTGTGGTATACTCGGGATGGGTGGCCAGTTGCAAGTGGGCGACAAGCACCTTCCTAGGATGGCCAAAAAGCAAAAAACCCTTTAGCAGTACTTGGAAAAAGGATGCCATAATTTTCAATACACCCCAAAGAGCCCCAAAACCTTCACAGTCACCGCCTGGAGCTTAAGCACGACAACTGATAGCTGCTGATAGAAACAATCCAGCAGGAAGTCTAAAATATGGCTAGCTTGGCACGGAAAAGTCTGAACCTCTTTACCCAGGCACCAAGATTGAAAAGAGTCCTAGTGATGCGTGGTGCTCTTCTGGTGGACAAAGGTAAGACCTGTTTCACTGCTGCCACCACATCGTCTGAGAGCCCCAGGTGAGCCAGACCTTTTAACTTCCAAACCACACAAGACTTTTGAGAGACATGGAAGACCTGGGAGACACCAGAAGGATTCATGCTGATGCCAGCTCTGTCCTCTGGAGCAGAGGAAACAAACTTCTGGGTGGCTAATAAGGAATGAAAAGATTCACTCTCTCCCACTCATTTTGAAACCTGCGCAGAATGCGAGCAGGGTGGAAGGTGAATACAAGACCCCTGGGTCCCAAAGTCACCAAATCATGAACCCCCACCCACCCCATCCGTTAATTGCAGATTCAAAACATGAATTGAGGGGCCACCCCGTTGGACTTTGAGTCAAAAAATTTGTCACTGGTTGTCCATAGCAGAGACATATAACGCGGAAAGAATTCTGAGGAGTTCATTACTTTCAGGTTGAATGAAAAACACGTCGGAGACAGTCTGCATCTATTGCCCGCACTCCTCAGATGAACAGCCAGACATGATAGAACAGACCTCTTGACCCAACAAAGAATCTAGGGAGCCAGTCAAGCCAGGCTTTGTACCGTGGTGCCTTTGCCACCACATTGTCCGTTCAGATGAGGATGGGGCGACACAGGAACCGCGGATCAAGTTCTGACAGTCCCATTCAAACCGCCTGCAGTTCCCTCCAGTAGGAAGATTGGAAAGACTCTCATAAAGTCCATACTTCTTCTCCTCCATCCCCTGAAAAGGGGCTCTCCTGCCTATTAAATTGACATCGGCCACAAGTGCACAAGGAGTCTGAGGATCCATGTTCATCCCCTTCTCAAATGATTCCAGCACAGCCACCCTTGAAGCTGATTACAGGTCAACCTGGGGCCAATGACATAAGCAGTCTGCCAAGATCTAAATTTCAACAAGTGGCAACAGTTCCCAAGGTTATCTCCTGCTGTATTTTTGGGTCAAAAGAACCAACAACAGCCAATGCCAGAATCAGGGGTCAAAGGCTCAATTCTGAGACAGTCTCAAAAATCCCCAAACTAATGGCTAAAATATCCTTGGTAGTCATTGATAAAAAAAGAGATTGTAAATCTGTAGGAACTCCCACAGCTCAAGCTTTGCCTCATTTCCATGGGATAGAGGAGCATGTAGCGGTAGGGTGAGATGATTCTTAAAAACGTATGAGCATAAAAGGTTTCAGCCGAAAATTTGAGCATGAAAGGCTTTAGCTTTGTATAACTTACACAGATTTTATTAACTGGATGACTGACAGTAACCTTTCAGGTATTTGAGCTCAAGTACATCAAGTTGTATTGAAAATAGCTATGCAGTGTTTTCATTCATCTAATTCAGTATTTCTCTGTGATAGATTCAAAATATGAATTGTTGCAGCATTTTCCCTGGGAAGAAGGGAAGTATGATTCCCTAAAAGAATTGAAATTGTAATACATACAGTATTCAATTTAAATAAAACTTAATAGCTTGTACGAATTCTACTTTAAAATGTATTAAATATATTCAGGAATCAAACAACACATCCTGTTAATGTTTTCAATTTAAGAAAGCCTTCTTAAGGACTTTTCCTTAGGGCACATGTGGTTGTTGCTGGTCTGAAAGAGTCTCAAGACCACCAAACCCATAACTGAGCCCATTGAGAGTCAGGAAGACTACACAACTCTGAGGGCCAAAGGGTATCTGACTGTGGTAAGGGCAGCAAAACACATCAGTCCCTTTATACAGTTTGATATGGATTTGTTTATCTTTGTATACCTGTGTTTGTGAGAGGTCCTAATGCTCAAATCTGTTTCCAGAAGATTAGGGAATGGGTGCTGAGGGACATGTAGAGAGTCTGTTCCAGTTTTACAGTAGCATAGCTTATATTGTGGCCAAAAATTACTTATTTAGCTTGGGAGTCTTGGCTGCTCATGTCAGAGATATCTAAGAGTATTTATATTTACCTGATGAGATCCCAGATGGGGGGAAGAGTGTGATGCGGAGGACAATAATGGAGAGGTGATTGTGGTGTTGGCAGCGTGAGATAATTGTCCTTAAAAATGGCATGAACTCATCACGGAGAGGTTTGAGTGGCATGCATGACCATCAAGCCTGTGCCTAAGGACTCATGCAGAACTTCACAGATGAGATGCAACGAAGCCAAAACATATTTGGAGTTTCTGTTCTGATCCTGATCTGGGGGCATGTGACCTAGCATTTCTGCTAGAAGTGTCATTTTTGGGGTGGGCTCCAGCCTTCTTTGCATGTGGTTAGATAGACCCCATTTTATTTAATTGATTCAATGGGTTCCATTCTTCACTTTTATGCCTCCTGCTGAGTAAGAGAAACAGATGATTTTGCCAGGAGTGTCTTTCTCCCCCACTCACAGTATATGCATGCCATCAGAGTGAACCTGCATGAGAGCCTTTGAGTAGAGGAGTTGGCAGAGATAGGGATGTCAACCTCAACCAAGTTAACCTTAACCAATTGCCTCTTAACCTTTAGAATGTATAGACCAGCTCGTGCCATGAGAGTTCGCTGGTGTGCACACATATTTTAAAGCCAAGCTTCTGCTTGCAGTTACACTTACTGAAGAAGTAGAGCTCTGTCTTCTTATTGGACATTTCACTTTTCATGAGCACGCAGTCCATGCAAGTCGGGATTAGCGTAACAAAAGCCCCGGTTTCTAAAAAGAAACAATGTTCTTATGAGATCACATACTTTATCGAAGGAACATTAAACAAACGACTACAGAATGACGGACAGGGACCCCTGCACTAATAAAGATTTCACAATATTATTACTAACAAATGCTCAGCATGATCTCAGGGAGTGCAAGGCCCATGCAGATCTTGTGCAGATTTGCTAGATTAGGTACCAGGGAGTCTGGGAGTTAAGCTGCTGTAGTATAGGAGTGCTCAGGGAGTGTTGGACATATGTCACTTTACTACTAGTGAGCTGAACCTGCTGTTAGTGAGTGTTACACATGAAGCTCATTTTGATGCCCCATGAAGCCGTGATAGAGGCCAGCTCAGCTTGTTTTCAGTGAGTGCGAGAACCATGAAGATCCTTTCGGGTGGCACTAGGTTTGGCATCAGGGATTCTGGGACTTAGGATGTTGTAGTACAGTAGAGCTTAGCTTGATATCAAGGAGTGTTGGACATATGGCCCTGAACTACTAGAAAGCTCAACCTGTTGCCAGTGACACATGAAGCTGCAATTACTGATAAATCTCAGGTTGGTGCCCCATACAGCTGTTGTAGAGAAGAACTGAACTTGTTTTCAGTGAGTGAGGCACCAATGACATTGTAGTATGGGACATCTAATTTTGGGGTCAGACAAATTACTCTGCAGTGCTGGAGAGAGCTCACTGCACGGCTCATGTGACTGTGTTACTGAGCTACTGTGAGAGTGTGCTTCGGTGTTTGTGAGTGTGTGACTCTTGAAAATGCATTTCTGTGAGATTGCATCTTGGGATCAATGAGTGTGGGACCCACAAAGCTGCACATCTGTAATATCCCTTAGAGATCCCATCTTGGCATTCTCAAGTGTGGGATTAATCAAGCTGTGCATCTGGTTGTCAGTGGGTGTGGAACTCTCAAAGCTGTGTTCTGTGAGATTTCATCTTGATTTCAGTAAGCATGGGTCCCATAAAGCCACAGTTACAGAAAGACTCATTGAGACCTTATCTTGGTTTCAGTAAATGTGATCTCTTGAACTTTAAGTTCTATGAAATTTCCTCAAAATTTCATATTGGTTTGGTGAGTGTGGGTTTCCTGAAGCTGGCCTCGTCTTTGCATCAGTGAGTACTGGACCCATTCAGCTGTAGTTCTGGGAGATCTTATCAAAATTTCAGCTTGGCATCAGTGAATGTCAGAGACAAAAGGCTGCACTTCTGTGAAATCTCATCTTGGTATCAGAAAGTAAGGGACCAAGAAAGGTGCATTCCTGAGATATTCCTCCTTGCTGCCACTGACTGTTGTTCCCATAAAGATGCAGTTCTGTGAGATATCATCAGGATCTCACAATGCTGTCAATGAGTGTAAGATCTGTGACACTGCAGTTCTTAGAGGTCTCACGGTGTCATTGAGTTCTCGTCTTGCTATCAGTGAGTGTGGGCCCTGGGAGTTGAAAAACCTGAAGTTGGATGTAATACATGAAAAACCCTCACAATCCATCCTTTAAGTAAACTGTTGCCATAATGTTAAAGATACTGTTGACTCACCTTTGTGAATAATCTTAGGTCCTCTAACCTCCACTTCTCTAACACTCCAATTAAACCTGCATGAAATCAAAAAGAAGAGACAACTTATGAGGCCACACCCATCAACCCATACCTAAAAACACAGGTACAGCACCTATCAGTGGGACTGGAAATAGTTGTTCTTGGTAGCCAATGTCAGCTTAGGGTTTTTGTACTTCTTCTGTTGGTAAGATTTTATAGTTGTGTTAAAGAACCTAAAAACACTGAAATATAGTTTGCAAAGAACTGATGTTATCGCTGACGTGTGGTTACAGTGATTCACCACAATCAAATGTTGTGTTCAAAAGTAAAACCAATCACTAGCGGATAACCAACAATATATCCATGAAGTGATCTGGCAAAGCCTTAAACCACATTACTTCCTGGAGACTGGACCTTATTTTCACACAACACTTTTTAGCATCTCAGACTGGACACTGGACCACATTTGAGCTTATAGACAGTTAAAAGTGCAGTACTGGTTTTGAGTGAAAGATGGCAGAGCACTCAAATACTAGTGTGTTGAGAAGCATTTCCAGTTACTGCAGTGCAAAAGTTTGGCTTGAACTTACGTGCTGTTACCTCCTTCAAGTCTGAGATTTTCTCCATCCCAGAAAAGATTCGTCCAATGATCATCTTCATCGTCTATTACGTCGTGGTCCGTGGTGGCCTTTCCCACCAGCAACCATTTGCAAGTGATCTACAGAATAAAGATAACCTGATAATGATAGTCTGTCTTGAGCAAGGGAAGGTTCTCCCAATTGTACCATTGGTTCAAGGCCTTTCTCCACTAGCACTAGGTTGTCAGATGAGTACAAAGCCTTTGCTATGCAATGGGGATTGAGTGCAGTGGAATAAGAGAGAAAAACAGCCTTCAGGCTTACAGAACTTCCCATCTCCAGGCAAGAGCTGCTCCACCAAGTGGCACATGGTAACATAACATGACTATTCTAGAGCAGCATGCGCTGAGTGGGATACAACATCGCTGCAGGAGCTGTTACCTCCAGTACAGGATCGGGTCAAAAAGTGTTAACAGAACTTGACAGTTCTAGGGGTGTGTAAATCAGGTGTTGGCACAGGAGCACAAGACACCCTAATTTACTACTGATATGTCCTGCACCCTTTCCTCCAGACTCCTCAGATGTCTTAGCTGTAAACCTTTTCCACAGATTTGGCTGTTTAGTGGGGAGCTTGGGACTTGCACAACTGGAACCCTTGAGCAGGTATGAACCTGTCATCTCCACTGTTCTTTACTTCTGCTTTGGGTGACAGTCCCTGGTGAAGTAACCACATGGCACATTGTGCCAGGTGTACAAAGGTAATAATTTGTGATTACCAAATAGCAAATCTTTGTGCCTTAGGCACAATTTGCAATTCCCAGTGGGTTGCAAATAGTCCTACCTCATAATTATTAATGAGATAGGTCTCAGTTTGTGACCTATAGGGAATCAAAAACATCACAGGGATGGTGGCCTGCTGGGGTCAGCAGGCCACCGTGTCTCAGATTGCATTTAAATAAAGCATTTTTTTTTTAAACACAGCCCGTTTTCCTTATACTAAAACGTGATGAGTTTAAAAAATTAATGAAAAGCTTTTCATTTTCTAAGAGTAGGTAGTGGTCCCACGACCACTGTCTGCTCTTAAAAATGTCTTTACAAACATTCACAAAGGAAGAATGGTCCATTGGGTACCCCTTACCACTTGCGAACGGGTTACCACATACATGAAGTAAGTGGTAAAATGTGAATGTTTTGCAACAACATTTCGGTCGCAAAACATTTATACATACCACTGCGATTCGGTAGTAGGGAGGGATGTCCTAAACACACCCTTCCAAATACTTAATCGCAAAGCCAATTTGCAATTTGATAATAGGTGGCTCAGTCGCAAATAGGGCTTTGTACATTTAGGAAAGCCTTTTTGCATCCACAAATGGGGCGATTCTGCAAATCGGGCCGTTTGCGACCACAAAAACGCTTTATACATGTGGCCCCTTGCTCCTCTGTTTATCCTCTGTCTTAACTGGTTTGAGACTGTGCCACAAGTCCCTTGAATAGTGCTCTACATGATTATGAAATATTGCTCAACAGCAGATTGCTAGTCTATCTCAGGTATTCGGTGTCCACCCAGTGTTACTCCTTTTAACGTGGGTAGCTACAGCCCCCATGTGAAGGCTATGCCACTACTAACAACGGATGGTAATTGATTCTAGTAGTGAAAGTGGGGAGACTGCCCTTTGGGGTCCCTTGGTAAATCTGTGCAGTAAGTCATAACTGAACCCTGATTGATTGTCCAGCTAGGTGTAGAGACTGTGTGGTAAATATATAGCGTGTAGACCCCCTCTTGTGCCCCCTCCTTTCTTTATAGAGTTCCTAGGGTTTCAGGGTGCTCCAGAAAGTAAGGGTTCAGGCTTGGTTGTCACTCCTTTGTCTACACGTCCCCAGGGCCGGACTGGTCATAGCAGGCATCAGGCATTTCCCCGGGAGGCTGGAAGGGTGGGTGCGGTTTTGCAGCAATAGGGGCCAGTTTTGTTACTGGGGGTGGTTTTTACAGCATAGCTGCAATATCAGACCCCAGTAACAAAGGAAGCAGTTCTTCACTCTTGCACCCCCACCCCTGCAGGGCTGGTCTGACAAGTTTGCCAGGGCAGCTTTGCATTCACAGTCCAGCCCTGCATGTCCCCCTTGGGCTTCTCCTCACAGTTCCCCCCACCAAGTGCAACTGGCTGGCTTTCTATACTTATTCTGATGGCAGGAGGTGTTTACTTTTGTTGCTCACAGGACATAGCTTAACCAGTTCAAACAGGCCAGCCTGTGACCTGACTTGTGAAATACCTGCTCAAACAATTCCTCAACAGCACGACAGTGTGCACAGTTCAGCACACAGGCATCTTATGTTTTGTACTAAAAGATAAGGACTCTGTAAATTTCAATTTATACAGAGGACAGTTTCATCTGAAATTCTATTGCTTTGGAGATGTGGCACACTGAAAAGACAGTCACCTGTTCCCCCCCGAATGTTTGGGAAAAGCTTTGATTTAACTGGTCAGTTCGAGGAGGCCAACTTCACCCAGAAGTGAATATGTCAACCCTTCCAGCATATCCAGTGTTCACTCTTTCACACTCGAAACCTTGTACACCCATGTAGAAGATGCGGTGGACAAGACATTGGAATCTTAGCTGTCTCCCTTCTGAAGGTAAGGGCCATACCCTACTGACTGTAGAACAATATCCACACTGGTGCTGATGAAGGATGTGGGGGCTTGGCTGCCTTGTAAGGAGAGTACCAGCCCTACTGTATTGTGTTGCATTTTGACAATTATATAGTGCTTACTGTTCCTATGTAGGGTGCTGAAGCACTTGCCTACATGTTATGTTATGTTATGCAGATTTATAAAGCGCTTGTGTAAGGAAATGCCTCCTTGGCATGGTTACCCCCTGACTTTTTGACTTTGCTGATGCTAAATTTTGATTGAAAGTGTGCTGGGACCCTGCTAACCAGGCCCCAGCACCAGTGTTCTTTCCCTAAACTGTAACTTTGCTTCCACAATTGGCACAGCCCTGGCACTGAGATAAGTCCCTTGTAACTGGTACCCCTGGTACCAAGGGCCCTGATGCCAGGGAACGTCTCTAAGGGCTGTAGAATGTCTTATGCCACCCTGGGGACCCCTTACTTAGCACATGCACACTGCCTCACAACTTGTGTGTGCTGGTGGGGATAAAATTACTAAGTCGACATGGCACTCCCCTCAGAGTGCCATGCCAACCTCACACTGCCTGTGCCATAGGTAAGTCACCCCTCTAGCAGGCCTTACAGCCCTAAAGCAGGGTGCACTATACCACAGGTGAGGGCATATGTGCATGAGCACTATGCCCCTACGGTGTCTAAGCAAAACCTTAGACATTGTAAGTGCAGGGCAGCCATAAAAGTATATGGTCTGAGAGTTTGTCAAACACAAACTCCACAGTTCCATAATGGCTACACTGAAATCTGGGAAGTTTGGTATCAAACTTCTCAGCACAATAAATGTACACTGATGCCAGTGTGCAATTTATTGTAACATGCACTCAGAGGGCATCTTAGAGATGCCCCCTGAATACCAATGCGACTTCTAATGTTGGGCTGACCAGTTTCTGCCAGCTTGCCACAACCAGACGAGTTGCTGGCCACATGGGGAGAGTGCCTTTGTCATTCTGTGGCCAGGAACAAAGCCTGAACTGGGTGGAGGTGCTTCACACCTCCCCTTGCAGGAACTGTAACACCTGGCAGTGTGCCTCAAAGGCTCACCCCCTTTGTTACAGCGCCCCAGGGCATCCCAGCTAGTGGAGATGCCCACCCCTCCGGCCACTGCCCCCACTTTTGGTGGCAAGGCTGGAGGAGATAATTAGGAAAACAAGGAGGAGTCCCCCACCAGTCAGGACAGCCCCTAAGGTGCCCTGAGCTGAGGGGACCCCTGCCTTTGGAAATCCTCCATCTTAGTTTTGTAGGATTCCCCCAATAGGATTAGGGATGTGCCTCCCTCCCCACAGGGAGGAGGCACAAAGAGAGTGTAGCCACCCTCCAGGACAGGAGCCATTGGCTACTGCCCTCCCAGACCTAAACACCATCCGAAATCTAGTATTTAGGGGCACCCCAGAATCCAGGAGATCAGATTCCTGCAACCTGAAGAAACAAGAAGGACTGCTGACCTACAAGCCTGCAGAGACGACGGACGACGACAACTGCTTTGGCGCCAGCCTTACCGGCCTGTTTCCAGAATCGAAAACGTGCAACTAGCGACGCACCCAACAGGGACCAGCGACCTCTGAAGCCTCAGAGGACTGCCCTGAACCCCAGGACCAAGAAACTCCCATGAGCAGCAGCTCTGCTAAAAAACAGCTACATTTTTGCAACAAAGAAGCAACTTCCAAAGAACTCACTCTTCCCGCCGGAAGCGTGAGACTTCACACTCTGCACCCGACGCCGCCGGCTCGAGATCCAGAGAACAAACACCACAGGGAGGACTCCCCGGCGACTGCGACCCTGTGAGTAGCCCGAGACGACTCCCAGGGACCCCTACAGCGACGCCTGCAGAGAGAATCCAGAGGCTCCCCCTGACCGCGACGGCCTGTAACAAGGGACCCGACGCCTGGAACCAGCACTGCACCCGCAGCCCACAGGACCTGAAGGAACCAAACCTCAGTGCAGGAGTGATCCCCAGGTGACCCTCTGCCTAGCCCAGGTGGTGGCTGTCCCTAGAAGCCCCCCGTGCCTGCCTGCACTGCTATAGTGACCCTCAGGTCCCTCCATTGTTTCCTATCTAAAACCCAACGCCTGCTTTGCATATTGAACCCGGCGGCCCCTGTGCCACTGAGGGTGTGTTTTGTGTGCCTACTTGTCCCCCCCCAGTGCTCTACAAAACTCCCCTGGTCTGCCCCCCGAGGACGCGGATATTTACCTGCTGGCAGACTGGAACCGGAGCACCCCTGTTCTCCATAGGTACCTACGTGTTTTGGGTACCTCTTTGACCTCTGCACCTGACCGGCCCTGAGCTGCTGGTGTGGTAACTTTGGGGTTGCCTTGAACCCCCAACGGTGGGCTGCCTACGGCCAGGAACTGAGACTTGTAAGTGTTTTACTTACCTCACAATCTAACTTTTACTTACCTCCCCCAGGAACTGTTGATTTTTGCAGTGTCCACTTTTAAAATAGCTTATTGCCATTTTAACAAAGACTGTATATGATATTGCTTTAATTCAAAGTTCCTATCTTACCTGTGTGAAGTACCTTGCATTTTATGTATTTACTTCAAATCTTGAACCTGTGGTTCTTAAAATAAACTAAGAAACAATATTTTTCTATATAAAAACCTATTGGCCTGGAGTAAGTCTTTAAGTGTGTGTTCCTCATTTATTGCCTGTGTGTGTCTACAACAAATGCTTAACACTACCCTCTGATAAGCCTACTGCTCGACCACACTACCACAAAATAGAGCATTAGAATTATCTAATGTTGTCACTATCTTACCTCTAAGGGGAACCCTTGGACTCTGTGCACACTATTTCTTACTTTGAGATAGTATATACAGAGCCAACTTCCTACACTGGTGAATCAGCGGTGGGGTCTAAGACTTTGCATTTGCTGGACTACTCAGCCAATACCTGATCACATGACTAAATTCCCAAAATTGTCATTAGAAACTGATTTTTTAAATGTGAGCTATTTTTCTAAATTGTTAAAAGTCCTTCTAGGGCCTTGGGTAAGTCCCTGTTAGCATTTCTTTTTGGAGTTTAAAAGTTTGTACAAATTTGGATTTAAGTTCTAGATATAGTTTTTAGATTCTTAAAAGGTTATCCCAACTTTTAGAGAAATAATGTCTAGCACAGATGAGATGGTGATGGAACTCAACCTCACCCCTTACCTGCATCTAGGGATGTCAGAGCTAAGGACTCCCTGTAAACTAAAAAATATAAAAACTTGATCCAACCCTACTACAGTTAAGCTCCAGGAGCTTTTGGCAGAGTTTGCAAAGGACCACCCCTATGAGGATAACCCTACAGAGGGGGAAGCTAGTGACCAGGAGGATGATGCCTTCCCTCCTGTCCTAGTTAGGGAGAACAGGGTCCCTCAAGCCCTGACTCCACAAGTGATAGTCGGAGAGACTGGTTCTTCCACAGGGGAGACCAGTAACTCTGGAAGCATTGAGGGCAGCCTGAATGAAGATGACCTCCTGTTAGCCAGGATGGCCAAAAGATTGGCTTCGGAGAGACAGCTCCGAGCCATAGAGAGGGAAAGACAAGAGATAGGCTTAGCTCCCATCAATGGTGGCAGCAACATAAATAGGGTCAGAGAAAGTACTGATGTGCTAAAAATCCCCAAAGGGATTGTAACAAAATATGAAGATGGTGATGATATCATCAAGTGGTTCACAGCTTTTGAGAGGGCTTGTGCAACCAGAAAAGTAAACAAGTCTCACTGGGGTGCTCTCCTTTGGGTAATGTTTACTGGAAAGTGTAGGGATAGACTCCTCACACTCTCTGGAAAAGATGCAGAATCCTATGACCTCAGGAAGGCTACCCTGATTGAGGGCTTTGGATTCTCAACTGAGGAGTATAGGATTAGGTTCAGGAGGCTCAAAAATCCTCGAGCCAGACCTGGGTTGATTTTGTTGACGTCTCAGTCAAAACACTAGATGGTTGGATTAATGGCAGTGGTGTAAATGATTATGATGGGCTGTCTAACTTGTTTATGAGAGAACATCTTTTACGTAATTGTTTCAATGATAACCTACATCAGCATCTGGTAGACCTAGGTCCAATTTCTCCCCAAGAATTAGGGAAAGAAGGCAGACCACTGTGTCAAGACAAGGGTGACCAAGACTTCCACAGGGGGTGACCAAAAGAAAGGGGTCACAAAGCCTTCCCAGGGGAAGAATGTTGAGACATCCAAGAGAAAAAGTAAAGAGTCTTCTACAGGGCCCCAAAAACCTGCTCAGGAGGGTGGGTCCAAAGCCTCTTCACAATCCTCATTTGGGTATAAGGGTAAAAACTTTGATCCCAAAATGGCCTGGTGTCGCAGCTGTACTCAGCATGGACACCAAACTGGAGACAAGGCCTGTCCCAAGAAAGGTTCCACAACAACTACTACTCCAGTTAGCACTGGAATAGCCAGTCTCCAAGTGGGATCAACAGTGTGCCCAGAGCAAATCAGGGTTCACACTGAAGCTACACTAGTCTCAGAGGATGGGGTGAACCTAGCCACACTTGCTGCCTGGCTGCCTAACATGCAAAAATACAGGCAGAAGCTCTTAATTTATGGGACTAGAGTAGAAGCCCTGAGGGATACAGGTGCCAGTGTCACTTTGGTGACAGACAAACTGGTTTCCCCAAGACAATACCTGGCTGGACAGACATATACAGTCACCAATGCTGACAATCAGACTAAAGTCCATCCCATGGCAATGGTAACTTTAGAATGGGGAGGGGTCACTGGCCTAAAACAGGTGGTACTCTCTTCTGCTATACCAGTAGAATGTCTGCTTGGAAATGATCTGGAGTCCTCAGCATGGGCTGAGGTAGAACTCAAAACCCATGCAGCCATGCTGGGTATCTCTGAACTGGTGTGTGTCAAGACAAGGGCACAGTGCAGGGCTCAGGGTGAAAAAGAAGTGTTGGAGTCTGAAATAATGGCCCAACCTTCCAAGAGAAAAGGAAAGAAGACTGGGGAACCAGCGTCAGCACAGAACGAGAAACAGAACCTCTCTCCCCAGGAAAAAGTTCTATCCCCTGAGGGAACTGAGTTCATGGAGCTGGAACCTTACCAGGTTGAGCCCTTGGGCCCAGGGGGACCCTCAAAGGAACAGCTGTGCAAGGGGCAAGAAACTTGTCCCTCTCTTGAAGGCCTAAGACAACAAGCAGCTGAGCAAGAAAAAGGAAATGGCAGTGAAACACACAGGGTCTATTGGGAAGATGGACTCCTTTACACTGAGGCAAGAGATCCCAAACCTGGTGCCACTAGGAGAGTGGTAGTGCCTCAGGAGTTTAGGGGGTTCATTCTGACCTTAGTCCATGACATTCCCATTGCTGGGCATTTGGGACAAACCAAGACATGGGAGAGGTTAGTCAACCATTTCTATTGGCCCAATATGTCCCAGAAGGTAAAGAGGTTGTGCACCTCCTGTGTCACCTGTCAAGCCAGTGGTAAGACAGGTGGCCATCCAAAGGCCCCCCTCATTCCACTTCCAGTGGTGGGGGTTCTCTTTGAAAGAGTGGGAGTGGATATAGTGGGTCCACTTGAACCTCCCACAGCATCAGGGAATCAGTATATCCTAGTAGTAGTGGTTCATGCTACTAGGTACCCTGGAGCAATTCCCCTTAGGTCCACTACTGCCCCTGCAGTAGCCAAGGCACTCATTGGTATTTTTACCAGAGTGGGATTCCCTAAGGAGGTGGTTTGTGACAGAAGTACCAACTTCATGTCAGCTTATCTAAAACATATGTGGAATGAGTGTGGGGTGACTTACAAATTTACCACACTATACCATCCACAAACCAATGGTCTTGTTGAGAGATTTAACAAGGCGTTGAAGGGCATGATCATGGGGCTCCCTGAAAAACTCAAAAGGAGATGGGATGTCCTCTTGCCATGCCTGCTTTTCGCCTACAGAGAGGTGCCTCAGAAGGGAGTAGGGTTTTTCCCCTTTGAACTTCAGTTTGGCCATCCAGTTAGGGGACCACTAGCTCTTGTAAAAGAAGGCTGGAAGAGACCTCTCCATGAGCCTAAACAAGATGTGGTGGACTATGTCCTAGGCCTATGTTCAAGGATGGCAGAGTACATGGAAAAGGCAAGCTAAAACCTTGAGCCCAGCCAACAGCTGCAGAAAATGTGGTATGACCAAAAGGATGCTATGGTTGAATTTCAGCCAGGGCAGAAAGTCTGGGTTCTGGAGCCTGTAGCTCCCAGGGCACTTCAGGACAAATGGAGTGACCCTTGCCCAGTGCTAGAAAAGAAGAGTCAGGTCACCTACCTGGGGGACCTAGGCACTAGCAGGACCCCCAAGAGGGTGATCCATATTAACCGCCTCAAACTCTTCCATGATAGGGCAGATGAAAACATGTTAATGGTTACAGATGAGGACCAGGAAGCAGAGAGTGAACCTCTCCCTGATCTCCTCTCCACTGACCCTAAGGATGGCACAGTAGATGGAGTGATCTACTCACCCTCTCTGGCCAACAGCAGGCTGACTGCAGGCACATCCTCCAGCAGTTTGCTGAACTTTTTTCCCTAACCCCTGGTCGGACACACCTGTGTACCCATGATGTGGACACAGGAGACAGCATGCCTGTCCAAAAAGAATATTTAGACAGTCTGACCAAGTTAAGTAAAGCATCAAAGTGGAAGTCCACAAGATGCTGGAGTTGGGAGTGATTGAGCACTCTGACAGTCCCTGGGCTAGCCCAGTGGTCTTGGTCCCCAGACCTCACACAAAAGATGGCAAGAGAGAGATGAGGTTCTGTGTGGACTACAGAGGGCTTAATTCTGTCACCAAGACAGATGCTCACCCCATTCCAAGGGCAGATAAATTAATTGACAAATTGGGTGCTGCCACATACTAAAGTACCTTTGACTTAACTGCAGGGTACTGGCAAATAAAAATGGCACCAGGAGCAAAAGAGAAAACAGTATTCTGCACACCTAATGGGCACTACCAGTTTACTGTGATGCCATTTGACTTAAAGAATTCCCCTGCCACCTTCCAAAGGTTGGTGAATCAAGTCCTTGCTGGCTTGGAGTCCTTTAGTGCAGCTTATCTTGATGATATTGCTGTCTTTAGCTACAGCTGGCAGGATCACCTGGTCCACCTGAGGAAGGTTTTGCAGGCCCTGCAAGCAGCCGGCCTCTCTATCAAGGCATCTAAATGTCAGATAGGGCAGGGTACTGTGGTTTACTTGGGTCACCTTTTAGGTGGAGGCCACGTTCAGTCACTCCAACCCAAGATCCAGACTATTCTGGACTGGGTAGCTCCAAAAACCCAGACTCAAGTCAGGGCATTCCTTGGCCTTACTGGGTACTATAGGAGGGTTGTGAAGGGTTATGGATCAATAGTGATGCCCCTCACAGAACTTACCTCCAAGAAAATGCCCAAGAAAGTGAACTGGACCGTGGACTGTCAAAAGGCATTTGACACCCTGAAGCAAGCAATGTGTACAGCACCAGTTTTGAAAACTCCAGGTTACTCTAAGCAGTTCATTGTGCAGACAGATGCCTCTGAAGATGGTATAGGAGCAGTCCTGTCCCAAACAAATGATGATGGCCTTGACCAACCTGTTGCTTTTATTAGCAGGAGGTTACTCCCCAGGGAGCATCGTTGGAGTGCCATTCAGAGGGAGGCCTTTGCTGTGGTCTGGTCCCTGAAGAAGTTGAGACCATACCTTTTTGGTACTCACTTCATAGTTCAAACTGACCACAGACCTCTCAGATGGCTAATGCAAATGAACTGAGAAAACCCTAAACTGTTGAGGTGGTCAATATCCCTACAGGGAATGGACTTTGTAGTGGAACACAGACCTGGGACTGCCCATGCCAATGCTGATGGCCTTTCCAAGTTCTTCCAGTTAGAAAATGACGACTCTCTTGGGAAAGGTTAGTCTCATTCTCTTTCGTTTGGGGGGGTTGTGTAAGGAAATGCCTCCTTGGCATGGTTACCCCCTGCCTTTTTGCCTTTGCTGATGCTACGTTTTGATTGAAAGAGTGCTGGGACCCTGCTAACCAGGCCCAAGCACCAGTGTTCTTTCCCTAAACTGTACCTTTGCTTCCACAATTGGCACAGCCCTGGCACTCAGATAAGTCCCTTGTAACTGGTACCCCTGGTACCAAGGGCCCTGATGCCAGGGAAGGTCTCTAAGGGTTGCAGCATGTCCTATGCCACCCTGGGGACCCCTCACTTAGCACATGCACACTGCCTCACAGCTTGTGTGTGCTGGTGGGGAGAAAATGACTAAGTCGACATGGCACTCCCCTCAGAGTGCCATGCCAACCTCACACTGCCTGTGGCATAGGTAAGTCGCCCCTCTAGCAGGCCTTACAGCCCTAAGGCATGGTGCAGTATACCACAGGTGAGGGCATATGTGCATGAGCACTATGCCCCTACAGTGTTTAAGCCAAACCTTAGACATTGTAAGTGCAGGGTAGCCATATAGCCAGAGTATATGGTCTGGGAGTTTGTCAAACTTCTCAGCACAATAAATGCACACTGATGCCAGTGTGCAATTTATTGTAACATGCACCCAGAGGGCATTTTAGATATGCCCCCTGAATACCAATGCAACTTCTAGTGTGGGGCTGACCAGTTTCTGCCAGCCTGCCACAACCAGACGAGTTGCTGGCCACATGGGGAGAGTGCCTTTGTCACTCTGTGGCCAGGAACAAAGCCTGAACTTGGTGGAGGTGCCTCACACCTCCCCCTGCAGGAACTGTAACACCTGGCGGTGAGCCTCAAAGGCTCACCCCCTTTGTTACAGCGCCCCAGGGCATCCCAGCTAGTGGAGATTCCCGCCCCTCCGGCCACTGTCCCCACTTTTGGCGGCAAGGCTGGAGGAGATAATTAGGAAAACAAGGAGGAGTCCCCCACCAGTCAGGACAGCCCCTAAGGTGCCCTGAGCTGAGGTGACCCCTGCCTTTAGAAATCCTCCATCTTAGTTTTGGAGGATTCCCCAATAGGATTAGGGATGTGGCCCCCTCCCCACAGGGAGGGGGCACAAGGAGAGTGTAGCCACCCTCCAGGACAGTAGCCACTGGCTACTGCCCTCCCAGACCTAAACACACCCCGAAATCTAGTATTTAGGGGCACCCCAGAACCCAGGAGATCAGATTCCTGCAACCTGAAGAAACAAGAAGGACTGCTGACCTACAAGCCTGCAGAGACGATGGACGACGACAACTGCTTTGGCCCTAGCACTACCGGCCTGCCTCCAGAGTCGAAAACCTGCAACCAGCGACGCACCCAACAGGGACCAGCGACCTCTGAAGCCTCAGCGGACTGCCCTGACCCCCAGGACCAAGAAACTCCCATGAGCGGCAGCTCTGCTCAAAAACAGCTACATTTTTGCAACAAAGAAGCAACTTCCAAATAACTCACTCTTGCCTTGAGGAGGGTGAAAGCACTGAACCAGCCAAAACTGGGAAGTTGAAACTGTTGCCAGCCCGACCAGCACAGCTCTCGCAAGCAATTTTGCTAATGATGGTGTGATTCGCCATCGCTATGGTAACATGAGACCACGTTTGTGTCATGCCAATGACTTTGTGTGTCTGACTCGGCCTTCAGCCTGTACTTGCTTTTTTATGCTGTGCCTTTGTCTCTGTGTCAGACCCTGCTTTGGGGGAACCATAGGGCTGAGTGGGGCTACTGGCCTCCAGCCATGGTGGCTGAGGTCGTTTGCTGCTGGTATCCTGGGTCCATACTACTATGGCTCTGCAGACTGGGTCAAGTACAAACCTTTCTACTCTTGACTCTCAAGGTAGCAAGAGCGAGCAGACTTCACTGGGCGGTAGTGTTGTGGTCACAAGTTCAGAAGTCAAAAATCAACCAACAGACACAATAACTTTAATGTCCAGTCCAATGTTTGTCTTTGGGAATAAAAAGGTACTTTTTAATTACACAGAGGTAATCAATACTACACAGTTCAATGCAGCACACAGAGTGGTACCCTGATCATGATTCTTTAGTGGGTGTGCACCACTTACCCTCTGTCCATGCTTTCTTTCATCCAGGTGACCCTAGTTGGATCTATTCCCAAGCAAAACTATAGGAGAAACATGAAGAAGGCTGAGGTGCCATTTTGTTTCCCCACAAGTCAAATGAGCAATCAGTGATTGTTTACTCAGATTCATAGCCCTGGTATTGTACTCGGTAGGAAACCAGACTTTGGGCCTTCATGCTTCCCTCAGCATCAGCTTGGCGGCTCAGGTCCACCAGAGGCGGAGGTCCTCGATGATCCCATGCAGCTTCAGCAGGAGTTGACTGCAATGACATCAGGAATATGGTCACACTAGATAGTCTGGTGTCACTCAGCGTGTCCTGGCACTACTGTGCAGGCACTGCAGGCCGTCATGACCCACTCCTGGGCTGATGTAGATACTCACTACAGCAGTTGCCCCCAGCTGGGCTGATGCACATGTCCAGGCAGTTGCCGCTCACACTGGACCGGTATGTGGTCAGGTTGCTGCAGCTCGCACAGTTGCAGATCACACACTGGGCCAGTATGTGGTCAGGTTGGTGCAGACAACTTGAGCCAGTACACATGGCGTGGCGTGGCAGACGCAGTCCTGACCTAGGCCAATACATGTGGCAAGGCACATATAGCCCTGACCTGGGCCAGTACAATTAGTAAGTGAGATGCAGCCCACCTGGGACCGATGTGTGGATGTACGTGGACTTTTGCTCTTCTCACTGGCAATGGCAGAGAGAGTTTGTGAGCCTCCTGCAGCATGGATGGTTCCTGGCTTCAATCTCTCAAGCGGTGTGCTATCTTTGGATGTCCCTAAGGCTAAGAACATGCTGTGCTATTTCTCCTGCACAATCTCCCAGCAGGCAGACAGGCTTCTCAATCCTCAATCAGAAAGTGCAGACTTCAGATGATGTTGCCTCATCTTAAGGAGATAGTCTGTCAGGCAGGCAGCAGTCATGGACGCCCAGCAGTCCTTTGACTACTCTGCGGAGCACTCTATCTTAGTTGTGAAGAATTTTGAGCCGGAAATAAGTGGAGTGGTTAGATTCTCAATTTTATACACATTTTCTAGACAGCTGATGTGGATCCATTGTGTCAAACATCAGAACCTGTTCAGGGTGGTTCTCTTTTAAGTGTCATTCTCAGGCTGCTCTCCAGATACAACCTATGAGTAAAGTGAGACTGCTCACAGGAGGCACATAGCACTGAGGCTGTTTCCAAACTGGAGCACCTACATCATGGGCACAACGAAATGTGAGGTTTCTGCGCCTGGCTCTCACCAGTCTCTCTGAAGTGGTAATCAGGGATAGACAAAAGGTCAGGCCTGATTTAGAAACCTCTGCTCCTTGAACAAGAGAAATTGCACTCCCACCCTGTACCTCTTCCATTTACCACATGGAAGAACTTGGGAACAACTAATCACCAGTCCCTTGCTGACAAAGTGTCTGGAATTTCTAAAAATACCTTTCTCAGACCTGCACACTTCAATGACTAGATCTTCACCCACCAACCACAGGAATGCAGATAATGCACTTCACTTGCTTAGGAGCCTGGCATCTTTCTCCATATTGTGCCATGGTAAAACAAGGGCATCCAAGGTGGATCCCACTGGTTTCAGTACTCATACCCATATACACACTGAGATAGATCTGCTATCAAATATATGCTACATGCATAGTACACATTAACTTGACATACACATAGGATGTCAAAGCAATGTTCTGGGTTTTCACATTTCAGTAATCCTTTACATAGGAGTGGCCAGTAGGCCACACCCTCACTCACACAGATAACAAGGTCTGGTGAACTACATGCGATCACAAAACACACATGCCGCCACTATTATCTTATGTGCTAAACCCAAGGCAGGTACCCTTGGTGAATTTCTTCCAACTCACAGGACAAATCCTGCAAATCCTGGACCTCACATAGTCAGGGATAGACTTAGCCCTATGCACATGCACTAGATTAGCATGACAACAGAGCCAAACATGTAAGTCATAATACCAGATACACATGGAGTCAGGCACTCAGGGAAGGGCTCCATGCCTGTATTCCATGCAGAGGACATTTCTGTCCCAACTCTCTAAAATGCCCAAATGTCAGCACCCCTGCAGTTGACAGAACTTGTTATTTCACCTGGTGCTGATTGCTTTGTGAGGCATGTGTGCCAGCATCTGGCACACAACGTTTATATATGGTTCTAATGACTGTATTTGTTGCATTCCTGCTTCTCCATTTATGCCATAACTCTGTGAAGCCTGTGTTCTTGAACCTAATATTTGTGGTACAGATTTCTCTGAACTATGTTGAGGATTTGACCAGGTCAATCAGCATGCAAAAGTGATTATCATTTCTTCAAATGGCATGGGGACCCTTCCTTGCCTGGGTGCCCCCACTCTGCATCTTTGCTGCAACTTTTATCCTTTCGTGAGTGTCTGCCCGAGCACCCTAGAATGCACATTGTCACTGCTGCCTACTGACTCCTGCTGCACCCTAAACTGCAGCTCCTTCCCCCACACAACCAGTGGCCCCAGACAGTGCGACCACTTACAATCAGGGTGTTTTAAGAAGTGAAGTCTCAGTTCTCAGCTTCAATGAGATGAGATGAGCAACAAGAACTAAGCCCTGGTATATAATTGGGCCACAAGCACACTCAAGATGCAGACATCTGTGCTTAGCCATTATGTGGTCATTGCCCCACTAATGGTACCCATGTACAATTACCATAACCATAAAGTAAGAGTACTGCCTCAGAATATTAATGAATTTCATAAGAACTTTTTGAACTTATTGAGGATTTGCAATGGAACTGTTTGGCCAGTAACTTTATTGTGAGCAATGCCTAAGCTGTCTAAATAAGACATGTTACCTCCCTTCACCCTCCAAGAGTAAGCCTTGATCTTTTCATTGTTACCCCCTGAAGGCCATCACCTAAAAGGAAGGTACTTGGCCTTGCAGCAAGCTCGCAGCTGGTGGTTGCCTTTTGAGGAGTAGCGGCAGTTCTTTTTACAAAAACTATCCAACTATCCATGAGTTATGCTGAGCCCAGAGGACTGACCTGATAGCATGTTTATGACTACCTGACTCAACTTCTTCCTACGTGTCTGCCTGTACAAGCAGCTTCAAGCGACGCACTTTGTGCCTGTACAAGAAGCTTCAAGAGATGCACTTTGTGCCCACAGTGCCTAAAGCTCAGTGCTACTACACAGAAAGTGCTTCCTGCAACTCCCTTCCCAGTCAATCTCTAAACAATATGCTTCAACAGTGGTCCTCCATTTGTGGATTTGCTTCATAGCTGAATCTTCAGAAAAATATTTCAGAATAGAAGCCCTCAGCCTGAGGTTACTGCCATATTGTTTTAACAACACCCTTATTGGGTGATCTGTTATTTTCCTATTCTAGTTTGAAAAATCATGGAAGGACTCCTTGAGTCAAAAGCTGGTCTATGTTGTCTCCACTTCTGATTGTGGCACTGTGAGTTCTGTCATATGTCTAAAGTTGTGATAAGCTCCAATTTGCCCCCATGACCTAAGAGAGTTCTCCTGAATCTAAATATACCAGAGAAGCTCCCATAATTGTCTTGTAAGTACTCAATGGGGAAGGGTCCCAACATCATTCATCTAGGGGGTCTATTAAGCAAAAGACAATTAAGCAAACAGACTTTTGGATGCAGGGTTGTTTTTGTCTGATTCGTCACTCAGGGCTTCAGTGAGTAGAACCGGTCTCGTCGTGGAGAAGGGTTACAGAATACGACCGTGATATCAGCAAATACTTGCTTACACTAACACAAAATATGGAGTAGAATACAGAAAGAGGAGCCCCTTTGAGGCAGTGAGAGGTACATAGGAGCTCATATACGTTTTCACTGTCTCCCAAACACAATGTTTGGTGTCACAGCCCCAGCACAAATATACTACCCACATCTCTCTCATAAAAAGACAACTTCAAATGGGCATTGTCCAACACCACATTACACATCAAATTCAGCACACTACACATTTCACATCATTTTCAGCCACACCACCCCACTCATCTGGATAAACCACTATATTGTTCACTTCATCATTAATACACCACCAGTCACCACTCCTACTATTCCCAGCACCCCCAGATGCAGCTGGGATAGGATTACTGAAGCAGACTGGGCTGACATTGTTGGTACCAACCAGCCAATACCACCAATGACCTGAACCACGACATAACAAACTCCTACAAATGGATATGTAACAGTGCCAATGCCCCTGCATTTCTAAAGCACACTAAAAAGAGGAGGACCTACAAGTAAGCCAGCTAGTACACTGACAACCTCAGAGAATCCAAACACTACTGCAAACATCTGGAAAGGAAATGGAGAATCAGCTGGGACACCTCAAGCAGAAACACCTACAAGACTGCTCTCAGATGCTACCACCACCAAATCAAAGAAGCAAAAAAAAAAACTTTCACTAAGTATAGAAACCTGCTCCAACAACTGCAAATAACTCTTCACCCTCGTCAAGGAACTGTCCAACCCAACAGCCGCTACCAACTGCATTACACCCTTGCAAGACCTCTACAGCAACTTTAACCTCCAGTTCAATCCAAAAGACATCTTCAACAAACTGTTCACCAACCACATGGAAGGACAAGCACCTATCAGATTGTGAACCACTCACCATCACGGATATGACCACAATTGTAAAATACATCCACTATGAAACCCCCACAAACCCATGATCCCACCACATCTACAATTTAAGAGGATCCACAATCAGCTCTGCGCTCACATCAATTAATAACACATCCATCAAATGAGCAACCTTCCCAGTCAACTGGAAGCCTACCACAGCCACTGCCCTCTCTCGGCTGAACCTGGCAAGCTCAGCAACTACCGTTCCATCTTATGGCTACCTTTCCCCACCAACAAACAACTCTCCAGTTATCTAGAACACCACCAACTACTGGACAACATACAATCAGTTTTCCACAGCAACAACAATACAGAAAACGCCCTCATTGTGGCCACCGATAACATCCAGACAATCCTCGACGGCGAAGGTACCACAGCCCTTATTCTGTTCTATCTCTCTGCAGCTTTTAACACCGTCTCACCACACCGTCATCTCAAGGCTAAACCACACCAAAATGCAAAGGCCAGCTCTAAAATGGATAGCTTCCTCCCCGAAAGGCAGAACTCAGAGAGTCAGGCTCCCACCATACACCTCGGAACCCAGGAAACTCATCTATGGAGTCCCACAAGGATCATCTTTTAGCCCAGCACTCTTTAACATCTACATGGCACTTCTCACAGGCATCATCAGAGCCCATGGAGTCAACATCATATAATACCCCAATGAAAAGTACCCCATCCTCTCCCTGACAGAAAACGCCAACACTACCAGAAACAGCTTCACAAACTGCATGACCAGCGTGGCTGACTGGATGAAAAAGAACTGCCTAAAGCTTGACTCAGACAAAACAGAAGTTCTGCTCTTCAGAAATAGAGCTCACCATGAGACTCCTACTGGTGGCCAGCAGAACTAGGACCCATTCCAATCTCCTCAGAACAAGCCAGAAACCTAGGAATCATCCTGGATAATAAACGCATCCTTGCATCCCAGGTAAACGCAGTCACCACCTCTTGTTTCCTCATCCTTCGAATGCTACGCAAGATCTACAAGTGGCTACCCCAAACCACCAGACACACTGTAACTCAAGCCCTCATTGCAAGCAGGCTAGATTATGGAGACACACTCTACACTGGAATCTCAACCCACCTCACACAGAGACTCCAGACCATTCAGAATGCTGCTGCAAGACTCTCCTCCACCTCTCTCACCGCACCCACATCTCACCTCAGTCCTGGGTTCTCCATTAGCTCCCCATACAAAAAACACTGTCAATTCAAACTCCTCACTCACAAATTCAAAGCCCTCCATAACAACTAACCTGCCTACCTCAACCACTTCCAACGCTTCTATCAACCCTCCAGACA
This sequence comes from Pleurodeles waltl, assembly GCF_031143425.1. Lineage (NCBI taxonomy): Eukaryota > Metazoa > Chordata > Amphibia > Caudata > Salamandridae > Pleurodeles > Pleurodeles waltl. The sequence goes on from NC_090445.1 coordinate 40,714,043, forward strand.
ACTGAAATCAATGTCTCTTTCTCTCACACATATCTTGTGAATTTACAGAAGCAGAGCTGGAGGTCACTCTTTCTCCTACATCACCGCCAAGACTTGGAGTTACCTCCCCCAACACATCAGTACTCAACTTCCTCAAGAAGCTGAAGACCTGGCTCTTCAACTAACCCTGTGGATCTCTTCCAGGCAGCTCACAACCACTCCAGCTCCACCTCCACACCTGCTCAAGCATATAACATAACATAACATCTGCAGCATATGACATTACTCTGAGAAGGCAACTTCTCAAGGTCTTACCAGCAGAGACCATACTGACTTGGAGTCACAATAAATCCAGAAAGATCTTACTAATATGCAATTAATGTTTCTTCGAGGGAGGGCACCATTCCAGTAAACAATGCTCAGATGCAAGAATGGGGTTCTCAGACACCTCAAGATTAATCCTGATTCTTGGTGCATTAGACACAGTTTAAAAAGGTGAGTTGATACCTGTGGACTCTTCAACATGTAAATAAATATTAAATGCCACCTAAGGTACTGTCTGAGTGTAGAGTTTCTTAGTGGCGTTTATGAGCATCTGTACAAAAACAGCTGGCACGTCTTACCTTAGAAGGGTCCAAGGGATCCACTATGTGCTGGACTTCGTAACATTGAGATTCTGAAGAGGGAACAAGTAATGGATCAGATATTAATGTATCAAGTTATCCATTATAAAAGGATCAGATATTAATGGATCAAGTAATGGATCAGATATTATTATGGGCCTACACAGACCACTATAAGCAATTGTCTTTTCTTGTGATCACAGCAATGGTTCATATTCTCGCCAACGGTGCCAAAGTGAAAACACACAGAAGTCCATATGGAAGCTCAGTGCTATGGTTCCTGGGAAACAGTCTTTCATATTTTCAGTCAATTTATACCTCTAAAGAAATACGTATAAAAAAAAAAAATAGAAAATTGGTTTGCCCAAGTCTGAGAGAAGAAGCAGAACTTGGATCTTCAGTTGGAAAACATAGATGTATCAGCGCCTGCCAATGATCTCAATATCTATGAGAGGTACGGTCATAGTGATTAGGAAAGCAATAAAATATTGGACAGCTCACAGAGACAAGTTATCAGTATCTTGATTTCATGGTAAAATACTTAATAATATCAACATTAGTTTGTCTTCTACCTCTGAGCCAAAGAAGTTGGTCACGCTTGTATCGCGCCATTCAAATTTGTGTATGAAATCAATGACTATTACAAGTACAAGTATTTAAAATGGGCTTGGAGTCTATTAAGGAAACCCCAGTAGGAAATCATTCAGGAGGGCCCAAAGGCATATTCTGAGGCAATAAAAATGAGTGGCATTGAGTTTATGACAAAGATGTAAAAGATGTAGGCCATAAGGGCATCTTCTCGTATCACCCTCGCAGTTTAGGCCCCAAATTTCTAGCCCATGTTGCTGTCAACCAGTGGGTGTACCTTTTTAAAGGCAGCATTGGTTCATAGGTTATCATGTAATTTTTGCAGCAGTTTTAGAATATACTACATACTTTCCCGTATAGTTTGTTACGTTTATTCAATAGTAGGTGCTGCCCTAATTGACCTAGTGCCTAAAGAATGGAAAAGATAGGAGGCACTTAAATTAAATGAAATAACAATCCATTTTCATTCTAGTGCAGAAAAAGTCTTGACATTCTATTTTAAATATTGAAGTTACCCAACAAATATTTCACCTGAATGACTTTTTTCAAAGTTATAGTAGAATCATATAAATTTTTCAAGAAAATAATGTTCCAAAATTGTAGAATTCTGTTTTTTAAACTTCCAGGATGGCTGACATGTTGTGTCTAGACTCAATCGGTAGCCAACTTGGAAGAAGAGAAAGAAAAATGTTTCTTACCCAGTAGACATTTGTTCATGGTATGTAGTGTTGTAGATGCACATGCTCTGCATGCTCCTGCAATCTAGTGTTGGGTTCGGAGTGTTGCAAGTTGTTTTTCTTCGAAGAAGCATTTTCGAGTCACAGGATCGAGTGAATCCTCCTTCTCTGTGAAACTGCTCATGGGCATCGAGTCCTTTGTTAGATTGTTTTCCCGCAGGCGGGTAAGAGAGAGTATAGAGAAAGAGATGTCCATGCAAGTGTATGTAAATATGTACAAATATATACAATTATAAGGTTACTGAAATAGCTGCAGGCATCCGGGGAGAAGGGAGGTGCATGTGAATCTACAGCACCACATGCCACAAACAAATGTCTACTGGGTAAGTAACATTTTCTGTTTGATGGCATGTGTGGCTGTAGATAAACATGCTCTGCGTAGACTGTAAAGCAGTCCCTCCATAAAGCGGTGGCTAGCCCATGGGAGTTCCAGTTGTCTGGAAAAGTGTTCTTGGGATAGCCTGCCCAACACTGGCTTGCTGATATGCTAGTACAACTACACAGTAATGCTTTGTGAAAGTATGCGGTATAGACCAAGTAGCTGCTTTACAAATATCAGCTAAAGGAATGTTTACCAAAAACATCATAGTGGCACCTTTCTTCCTAGGGAAATGTGCTCTAGGAGTTAGTGGCAACTGTCTTTTTGCCTTAGCAGAACAGGTTTGTATGCACTTAACGATCCACTTAGCTATGCAATTTTTTGAGATTGCATTACCCCTATGTGGTACTGAGAAAGCTACAAAAAGCAGTTTAGTTTTCCTAGATTCTTTAATCTTGTCAATGTAATACATGAGTTCCCTTTTGACATCTAAAGTATGGAGCGCTCTTTTTGCCACTGAGTCAAGCTGTGGAAAGAAAACCAGCAACTCAATGGTTTGACAAATGTGGAATAGAGAAACCACTTTTGGTAGGAACCTTGAGGTTTGTACGAAGGACCACCTTGTCTTTGTCTATTTCATAGAAAGGTTCTTCTAAAGTTAATGCCTGGAGTTCATCTACACGTCTGACTGATGTAATAGTGACTAAAAAAGCCACTTTCAAAGAAAGGAACTGAATAGGACATGAATGAAGTAGCTTAAATGGAAGGCCCATGAGCCTAGTGAGCACTATAATAAGATTCCAGGATGGGACTGGGGGTGGTCTAGATGGGATTACTTTTTTAAGTCCTTCTATGAAGGCTTTGATAACTGGGATTCTGAAGAGAGAAGTATGTTGTCTGTTTTGTAAATACACAGCTATGGCTGCAAGATATAATTGGATTGAAGTGTAAGCCACGTTCATTTTTTGCAACTGAAGCAAACAGCAAACAATATCTTGTACAGAAGATTTAATAGGGTTAATGTGTTTGGATTAGCAGTAGCAAACAAAATGTTTCCATTTTGCTGCGTAACATGCTCTAGTTGTTGGCCTACAAGCTTCCTTAAGAATCTCAATACGCTCAGAAGGTAACTGGAGGTAACCAAACTCTATGACTTCAGGAGCCATATCGCAGGGTTGACTGACTTAGGGTCTGGATGTCTGATTTTCCCTTGGTCCTGTGTGAGAAGGTCCAGCCTGTTGGGGAGCTTCCCATGGGAATCCTGTGAGAGGTCCAGATGTGTTGTGAACCAAGGCTGATGTGCCCAAGTGGGAGCTAAAAGGATCATGGTGAGAGATATCTGCCTGAGTTTCCGAATCAGAAATGGAATGAGAGGGAGAGGTGGAAAAGCATATGCAAATATCCCGAGCAGTTTATCCATAGAGCATTGCTCTTGGACAGAGGGTAAGGGTACCTGGATGTGAAGCTTGGGTATTAGGCACTTTCTGCTGTGGTCAAAAGGTCTATTTGAAGACTTCCCCACTTTTGGAAGTATTTTTGAACGACTTGTGGGTGGAATTCCCGCTCATGGACTTATAGATACATCCTGCTGAGCAGGTCTGCGAACTCATTGTCCATTCCTGGGAGATACTCTGCCAGTAGTTGAATGTTGTGGTGATGAGCCCACTTCCATATTGTTTGTGCAAGTTTTGATAAGTGGAATGACCATGTACCCCCGTTTTTGTAGATAATACATTGCTGTCACGTTGTCCGTCTGGACTAAGACAACTTTGTGCGACAGGTGAGGAAGGAAAGCTGTCAGAGCTAGAAATACCACTTGAAGCTCTAGATAATTGATGTTCATGGACTGGTGACTGAGATCCCGGGGGCTCTGGACTGTAAAGTACTGAAGATGTGCGCCCCAACCTGTCAGGGATGCATTCGTGGTCAGAATGAGCTGAGACACAGGGTCTCGAAAAGGTTGTCCTTTTAATGTTTTGGTGGAGTGGCACTATTGCAGAGAGTGGTAAGTTTGGCAGTCTAACAACACTAGATCCTGAAGGTGACCCTGTGACTGAGACCACTGACAAGACAGGCATTGCTGTAGTGGACACATGTGGAGTCTGGCATGAGGGACGATGGCAATACAGGATGCCATCATCCCTAAAAAAAAACATGACAGTCCTGACTGTGTAAGTGTGATTCTCCTGAAACTGAGGAAGAAGATGCTAGAAAATGTGAATGCAGGCTGCAATGGGGAATGCTAACCCCAGCTCCGCATTGAGAATGGCTCCTAGATACGGCTGGCGTCGAAGAGGTTGTAGGTGGGATTTGTGAAAGTTGATTGTGAACCCTAATTTGTGAAGAAGGTTTACTGAGGTTTGAGTGTGGGATTGACACTGCTGTACTGTGCTGGCTTTGATGAGCCAGTTATCCAGGTAAGGGAACACATGTATTTTCTGTCTTCTGAGATGTGCTGCGACAACGGCTAGGCACTTGGTAAATACCCTGGTAGCAGTTCTGACTCCAAAAGGGAGAACTTTGAATTGATGTTTTCCTGCAACCACAAACCTTAGGTATTTGCAGTGTTATGGTGGATGGGGAGGTGGAAGTAGGTGTCTTTCAAATCTAGAGCCATAATGAAGTGACCTTGTTAAAGGAGTGGAATAACATCTGGAGAGTAACCATGTGAAAGTGTTCTAACAGAATGTAGTGGTTTAGCGGTCTGAGATCCAGTGACCGGTCTGAGTGACCCGTCCTTTTTGGGGATTAGGAAGTATAGGGAATATACTCCTGTTCCCTGATACTGTAATGGGACAGGCTCTATATCCCCTTTGAGGAGTAGAGTCTGCACTTCTTCTTTTAGAAGGGTGAGATGTTTGTGAGATAACCTGTGTGTGCGAGTGGCAATGTTTGGAGGTGTGGACATAAGCTCCAGACAATAACCATGTTGGATAATGGAGAGGACCCATAGGTCCAATGTTATGTCTCTCCATTGCGTGTGACAATATTGAAGGCAGACCCCTACAGGTGTGGTGTGGGGTTTGGGAATATGCATGTAGTCAATGTTTTCCTGACAATGCTGATCCACGGGTGGTAGTGCTCTTGCCCCTCCCTCTGAAATTGTTGTCTCTGTATGTCCCTCTGAAAGAACCTTGAGAGTAAGAGGTTGAGGCTTGTTTAGTTTGGGAGATGGATGGGCCAGAGGATGTAGATGTTCTATAAACACCCCTGTATGTTGCGTGACGAAAAAAAAACCTGAGTGTTTGGGGCTGAAGAGCCCCCATGGCCTTTGTGGTGTCTGTATCCTTCTTTAATTTCTCAAGTGTAGAGCCAACATGAGGGCCAAAGAGATGCTCCTTTTCAAAGGGCATATTAAGCACCAATTGTTGAACTGCTGGCTTGAAGCAGTAGCATCTAAGCCATCATGCGTCCTCAATAAGACGCTGGTGTTTATCCCACGTGCAGCTGTATTGGCGGCATCTAATGCTCACCGGATTGTATTGTTTGTTGCTGCTGCGAGTTCGAGGCCCTCCACCACCTGCAGGCACCTGCCTGCGCCTCATCCCTGGTGTCTAGTGGTTCCGTAAGTATTGTGTGTCCGTCCTGTAATTTGTCCTTGTGTTATTTGTGCCGTTTTTCCACCTTTTGTGCCTTTTCTGTTTTTCTGACTCTGTTTCAGTGCCTTTCCTGTTTTTTTGACTCTGTTTTAGTGCCCTTTCTGCTTTTTTACCTTTTCGCCGGTTCATCCACTCTCCCGTTCCCGCCGCTGCATCCCCCGAGGCCCCGCCCCCTCGCGCCCCATTTGTCACCGCTCCCCACCTCCCACCGCCCAGCTGCTCCTCCCTCCCACCTCCCCTTCTTAATGGCGGCCGCTGCGCGGTGCACAGAGTGACCCCTGACCTGTTTTAAGGCCAGGTTTCACTCTATACACGCTGCGCACCTCCCCCTGTCTGCCACTGTGCTCCCGACCCCACCCTCACTGCTGCTGCGGGTTCGAGGCCCTCCACCACCCACAGGCACCCACCTGCGTCTCATCCCTGGTGTCTAGTGGTTGCTGTACGTATTGTGTGTCCATCCTGTAATTTGTCTTCGTGTTATTTGTGCAGTTTTTCCACCTTTTGTGCCTTTTCTGTTTTTTTGACTCTGTTTTAGTGCCTTTTCTGTTTTTTGACTCTCTTTTAGTGCCTTTTCTGCTTTTTGACTCTGTTTCAGTGCCTCTTCTGTTTTTTTAATCTGTTTTAGTGCCTTTTCAGCTTTTTGACCTTTTTCACTGGTTCATCCACTCTCCCGTTCCCGCTGCTGCGTCCCCTGCGTCCCTGCCCCCCTCGCACCCCCATTTGCCACTGCTCCCCGCTCCCGCCTCCCAGCTGCTCCTCCCTCCCACCTCCCCTTCCTAATGGCACCCACTGAGCGGCAGCGCCGCTGGCGCGCCAGAGGCGCACCAGAGGCAAGCCTGTCTGCGCCCGTCTGCGCCTGGACCACGCCTAGCGTCAGTCCCCCTGTCCCAGGTGCCCCCCACACCCCCAGACGCCGCTACACCGCCAAAGAACTCCACGCGCTCAACCCTGGCCGCCCCACCGCCTGCGTCCAGACCTCCCCCATGGACCCTTCCCGTGTCGGACGTGCAACTTCACCTGCGCTCAAGCCATCAAGCACCACAACAACGCCACCCATAATAACCACCTAAGCTGCATCCTCCTCAACACCCGCTCTGTCCACAAGCACGCCATCGAACTCTGGGACCTGCTCACATCAACTTCCCCAGACATCGCCTTCCTCACCAAAACCTGGATGAACCCCTCCTCGGAACCCGACATCGCCATAGCCATCCCTTAGAGCTACAAAATCATCAGGAGAGACCGCACTAACAAACCAGGAGGAGGAATCGCCATCATCCACAGGAGCACCATCAGGATCTCAACCAACACCAACGGCTCCCTAGACGCCACAGAACACCAGCACTTGCAGATCTACGTCAACACCAACACCACCCTGAGAGGAACCCTTTTCTACAGACCCCCGGGCCCCGCCCACAATTCTGCAACGCCATCGCCGACACAATGAGCACCCACGTCATCGCTGCCACGGACTCCATGCTCCTCGGCGACCTGAATTTTCACCTGGAGAACACCGGCAACAGCAACTCCTCAGCCCTGCTCGACAACCTCGCCAACCTCAGTCTCAAGCAACTCGTCACAACACCCACCCACTTAGCCGGCCACACACTCAACGCCATCTTCTCCACCAGCAGCCACATCACCTTCACCCACACCACCGAACTCCACTGGACCGACCACCGCTGTGTCCATTTCTCCTTCCAGAAACCCACCACTCACCACCACCAGCAATGGACCCCTCGCCGCAAATGGAACAAGATCTCCAAAGACCAACTGATCTCCGCCCTCGCCCACGCCCCACCACCCAACACCAGCGACCCCAACACCGCCACCCTCAACCTCAAACAATGGCTTGACGACTGCTCCAACACCCTCGCTCCACTTAGGAAAACTTCCAACATCCGCACCAGCAAGAAAGCTCCCTGGTTCACCGCCGACCTTCAGACCTCCAAGCGGGAATGCCGGAAAGCCGAGAAGATCTGGCGCCAAGAACAAACAAAGAGCAACCATGCCGCCCTCAAGACTGCCATCCGCAAACATCACCAGCTCATCAGAACCACCAAAAGATCATTCTACAAAGAACGAATTGACAACAACGCAAGGAGCTCTTCAGCATCATCAAGGAACTCACCAACCCCAAGTCCTGCTCAGCCGACCCCCCACACTTACAAGCCCTCTGCGACTCCCTCGCCACCTTTTTTCACCACAAGATCACATACATCCATGGCAGTTTCGCACCGCCGACCCCCACGACCACCACTGCCAACGTCGACCCCAACGCACCCATCCACACCAATATCCTGAGTACCTGGACCCACACCAACGACGAGGAAACCACCAAGACCATGAGCACCATCCACTCCGGCTCACCTGCCGACCCCTGCCCCCACCACGTCTGCAATAAAGAGAGCCAAATCATCGCTCCACACCATCATCAACAGCTCCTTCGAGACCGCCATCTTCCCGGAGAGTTGGAAACACGCCGAAGTCAACGCCCTGCTCAAAAAACCCAAGGCCGACCCAGAAGACCTCAAGAACTACTGACCCATCTCCCTACTCCCCTTCCCAGTAAAGGTCATCGAGAAGATAGTCAACAGCCAACTATCTCGCTTCTTGGAGGACAACCGCCTACTCGACATCTCCCAATCCGGCTTCCGCAAGAACCACAGCACCAAGGCCGCTCTCATCGCTGCTACCAACGGCATCAGGAGCAGGCTCGACAAAGGTGAAACCGTTGCCCTCATCCTCCTTGACCTTTCTGCAGCCTTCAACACCATCTGTCACCACACACTTCGCACACGCCTCCACGATGCTGGAATCCGCCACAAGGCCCTGGACTGGCTCACGTCCTTCCTCTCTGGCAGAACCCAGAGAGTCCGCCTCCCCCCGTTCCTGTCAAAAGCCACCAAGACCATCTGCGGAGTTCCCCAGGGATCCTCTCTCAGCCCCACCCTCTTCAATGTCCACATGGCGCCGCTCGCCAACATCGTCCGATCCCACGGCCTCAACATTGTCTCCTACGTGGACGACACACAGCTGATCCTCTCACTCACGAAGGACCCCGCAACCGCCAAGACCAATCTCCACACCGGACTTCACGCCATCGCCAACTGGATGGAGGCACGCCGTCTCAAACTGAACTCGGATAAGAACGAGATCATCATATTCGGCTCCAATAAATCAGCATGGGACGACTCCTGGTGGCCTGCCACTCTAGGAGCCGCCCCAACACCCACCACCCACACACGCAACCTCGGCTTCATACTGGACTCATCGCTCACTATGACCTAGCAAGTCAACGCCATCTCATCCTCATGTTTTAACACCCTCCGCATGCTTCGCAAGACCTTCAGATTGATCCCCATTGAAACCAGAAGAACGTCACCCACGCCCGCTTCAGCAGTAGACTGAACTACGGCAATGCACTCTATGTGGAAACAACAGGCAAGCTCCAGAGAAAACTTCAGCGCATTCAGAACGCCTCAGCACGACTCATCCTCAACCTCCCTCGCCACGAACAAATCTCAGCCCACCTCAGAGACCTCCACTGGCTCCCCGTCAACAAAAGGATCATCTTCAAACTCCTGATCCACGCTCACAAGGCTCTCCACGACGCCGGACCTGCCTACCTCAACGAGCGTCTTAACTTCCACATCCCGACTCGCCAGCTCCACTCCGCCAACCTCACCCTCGCCACCGTCCCCCGCATCCACCGTACCATAGCCGGCGGCAGATCCTTCTCCCACCTTGCCGCCAAGACCTGAAACTCCCTCCCCATCAATCTACATCTGTCCCAGGACCTCCTGACCTTTAGGAAACGTCTCAAGACCTGGCTCTATGAGCAGTAGCACCCTCCACCCCCCTAGCACCTTGAGACCCTACCGGGTGAGTAGCGTGCTTAACAAATAACTGATTGATTGATTGATTTGTGATTGTTTGCTCCTCTGAAACAATCTGCTGGCCACATTTTTGGTGCTCATCTGGGAGATATTGGAGGAGCTCCTCCATCTCATCCCAGTGAGCCTGGTAGTACCTAGAGAGCAAGACCTGTGAATTGGCAATACACCAATGGTTTGCTGCTTATGCAGCCACTCTCTTGTCTGCCGCATTGAGCCTCTTGCTCTCCTGTTCTGGTGGAGGAGAGTCCCCAGTAGCCTGGCTGTTAGCCCTCTTCCTGGCGGTGGTAGCCACTATCGAATCTGGTGAGACCTGAGAGCTGATGAATAGTGGGTCAAAAGGTGCAGGCTTGTATTTCTTGTCCACCCTAGGTGTTATAATTATAGAGCAGAGAGGCTCTTTAAAGATATAGCCTGCGTGACAAAGCATCCCTAGGAGCATAAGGAGGAATTGAATATCTCTGTGGGTGGTGGTGAGGGTATCAAACAAAAAGCATCATCTGGAGGAGAGGGCCATGCAGGATATAAGTCTGAACCTGTGCTAACGAAAGGATCTGGATCATAAGAGTCCCAAGGGTCTGGGTCTTGATATGTATCCCCTAAGTATTCCTTTGCAAACAAAGGTGAACCCTGAGGGGTGAGGTCTCCTGCAGTAGGAGAGGCAGGAAATGAGGAGAAGATGGAGGTTGATGGAAGCAGAGAGCAGGGGTGGTGAAGATGGTGGTTGAGGAGGAGGGGGAGTTAAAGACCTGGCTGAAGAAATGGTGGCCTTGTCCTTTAAGGACTTTTTCAGAGGTGGTGAGGTGTCCAAGGCCTCCTGGAAAGTTAGCTTCCTCTTAAAAGTAGCAGAGGGGAAAGCCACAATACGTCCTGTCCCTTCTTGAATATACAACCGCTGCTGTATGATTTCAGTCAGTGGACCTTTTTTACTTGCCCACTCATGTAAATGCCTGCTTTTACATGCTTACCTAGACCCTAGTTTGTGTTGAGGTGCGTAGCCTGCATGGGGCATGCCTGGTGGTTGCAAGTGAGCCACTTAAAGGAGGCCTATGAGATCCACTTTGGAAATCCCTCCCCTGCCTTTAAGATGGAGGTGAGGGTTGTTTGCCAGTGGAAGAGTATTGCATACACTTCTGAAGTTTAAGGGAGGAGAACCACACCCTGAAGCGAAGGGAGTGGAGACAGGGCTCCATTTGATATTCAATGAGGTCTTTTGCAGGTGGACATTAGGGTGAGCAGTTGGTCTGTGCAAGTGGTGGAAACCTTTAGGTGACACCTGCCTTTTTGTCATTCCCTCAGTATGCCTTCAAATGGGCTGATGACAGGCCAGTGCAGAAACTTCACACCTCTTTGTACCTCTTTTGTGGATGTTTCAGGTTGGAGACTACCCGGCTGTAAGAGGAATCACTCTACATAAAAACTGTATCTAGAGGACAGCTTGAAAAGGACACTTGAAAGGAGAGCCATCTTAAACTGGTTCTAAAGTTTCAAACATTGGCTCTACATCTCCAGTCCACCAGGTGTATATAGAAGTGGACCCGAAAACCCCACTTGTTGTTCCAACTGCAAGACCTCTATGCCCAAAGAAGTGATTACTCTGAAGGGTATTCAGATGACGTCTGTGCAACCGAGGCTGGTGTCTGCCCAACAGCCAGTCTCCCAGAGAAAAGGGGACATTGCCTAAGATCTGTATTTATTGATGGAGGAGCTGGATTCCTGTCCTGTAGTGCCTAGAAGCCTGCCTACCTGCAGACAGAGGTAAGGAGCCTGCAACTGCGTAGGAGGAATATCTGTCCAGGAAGAAGCAACATGCAGCGTTTCCTTAGTGTCTGCAGTGCACCCAGAAGAGAAGACTGCAAGAGAGAGATCTGTTTGACCCAAGCATCAGTGTGCCTGTAGACTTTCCATAATCATTTCCATAACCGTCTTGAAGGTCCAAGCAGGCAAGGCTAACCTATGAGAACAGATTCCACTGAAGAGTAGTAAACCACTGAACTGAGACTGTGCAAACAAATATTTAGTCTTGACTAAGCTATGTCTGAGCTAGACGCTGAGCTGGATGTACACTAACAGTGCAGTGCCCATAGAAAGATAGGACCATCCAGAACTGTGAAAGAGCCTGGACAGGTGTGGGGATCAGCAAGGAAGTGGGAGGAGGGACAGCACTGACCCGAATAGTGCTTAGAGATACTAAATTGTTTTCTGTTGCTGGTAGTGTGCAGATAAGTGTAAAGATAAGCTGGGCTTGGCAGTCACTTACTGAACTGTTCATTTTTTGTTGAGCTTAAGCACCCCTACACTACTTCCATGACTGCTCACCATCGCTACCACTGACAGTCAAATGCTGAAGGAGTTGTACTTGGCTTAGTTTGCTGAATCATAGTAGGGTGGACTCCAAGACATGGTAGACAAACCACCTTAGCAGCCACGGTTAAGGGCCAGTTGCCCCTGCTTACCCATGCATTCCCCCAAAAGTGGTCTGACAGCCTTGTTCAGGGAACTGGAATTAATGAGGCTGTTAGGTTTATTCAAATGACAGATTGTGACAATCTTTAGCTCAATGGAATTTGAGTGAACACATCAGTGTAACAATAAATTGACTTACCCATTTCCTCCTGCAGATCGGCACCGTCATACTTATACAGGGTGGGTAGGGTCAGGCAACGGGAACTGGTATGAAATATCTTCATCTGAGAAGCACTGTATTTACCAGACCGAGCTGGAAAAAAAATAGAAAATATGAAATTGAATGTCAATTTCAAATAGAAAATAACCATAACTACCCTGAAAATGCTTTACTGTACAACAATGGTCATTTTTAGGACTGGCGTTAGCTAAGGCCTTTGGGTTTTGCTAATATTATAGGTATATTATTCTTACTTACAAGAGCTTTTAGCCACCTCTCTTCATCTATTGGTCTGCTGTTGTGCAATTCACATTTTGCTTCTGCCCACTACACCATGGGGCAATGGGTCGGGCTACTTTAGCCACTGGTTAACTTCACTTTGAGTGACTGCATTTTGCTCTTTCCCAATCAACACATACACACACAAGGCACTTCTCTTCAGTGCCAGTGTTTTTGTTTTTACTTTATAAATATTTCAGTGTTGCCTTTGTGTTTAGAGCCTGAGGTGAAAGCCGGATCTTTTTACCAGATGTGGACACAGGCCACATTCCACGCTTTATCAGGTTCTGTCTCCTGCTAATGCTTTTGTAAATTCTGTTTGAAGTGTCCTTTGTTTGTCTGACTGCTGGAATTTCACAGCATAACAGACTGCGTCCATTCCAAACTGTACTGTATTAAGAAGTTATTCTCTTTCTGCTATGCATGCACCACTCAAACCAAGTGTCAGTATTATACATGTGAATGCCAGAGTGGACAATTCTTCAGAACACGTTTATTCTGGACTCAATTTCACCAATGGTTCTTTAGTAAACTTTACCCAGAAAGAAAATCAGCTTTTATTGTGTTTAATTTCTAGCTCTTGTAACACAGTTTTTTTCGTTTTATCTCATTTTTCCGTCTTTTTTTCCCTTCTTTTTTATTTCATTCTTTCCTTATTCCTTCTCTATACACAAAGAGCCAGTCTTCCTAAGTGAACAGCTGAAAAGTGCAGTATGCAGTGGGCGGAGTGCTTCGAAGACCAACACTTACTCTACCAGGAGCTAACAAGGAATAGATGAGATTATCTGCTCTCTTCAGGCTAAACATGAGGCAGTCAAGCATGCATGGCCCAGTTTGCCCATAGACTTGGAAGGAGCTCCAGCGTGCATTGTATTGCACTAGTGCAGCGTGTGCATAGCAACACCAGGCACCAACATAATACAGTATAGTAAGAAAAACGAATTACTGTCCAGTTTCGAACCTGCCATGTACAAATAGACTCCTGGAACCAGAAGTCACCAGCCAACTACAAGAGTGTATGGAGATGAAATTCATTCTGAACAACCACCAGTCTGGTTTCAGACCTTCATATGGCATCAGATCTGCACTGGATAAAACCTTCCTTGATGCCTTTGCTGAGGGAAGTGGCCTTCACATTCCTCAGATGTCTACGAATGGTTGAGCACACCAACCTACTGAGCAGTTATAAGAATGGGGAGGGATATCAGGGCAGCCCTTAAATGGATTCTCATGTTTCTCCACAATCAAAATATAGAAAGAATCTGCTGTCTCATCCTCCTGTAAGGATCAATGCTGAGTCCAGCAGGTCCTAGCTTTGTCCACTGGCATTCAATATCTATAGACTTCCCTTGGTTCAAGTACTGAACTTTCATGGAGGGTCATTCCATGTGTACCACGTACATGAATGATATCTAGATACACATCCACTTAAGAACAGATCAGTGAAGCAAGCTATCATTACAGACTGTTTTGTCCCTGTCTATTTTTGGATGAAGGAAGGTTACCTCTGTTTGAATGGGTGAAAGGCAAGGTCCTTGTTGGAGGACAAGGCTAGCACCACAATCCTCCAAATGGCCATAGGGTATTTCCCCCACTATCCTATTCCACTAGGTAAGTGACCCTCAGAATATATTCAACATAGCTTAAAGTTATCCCTCAAATCAATGCTGTGCTCAACCAATTTCCACTTCTACCACAATTGAAAAATCCTTTCACTAACTGACTAGCGGATAGAACTCACTCATCTGCTAGTCTTGGCCCAGCTAGACTACCAGAATGTGCTATGTGCAGGAATTCAAAAATATCATCACCAGGCAGCAAAGTTCAGGACAAAATTCAAAACACTGTGCGTTACGTACAAGTGATACTGGAGCAATGGTCTCAGCTGCCTCCAGAAACTGGAACATCACTATGTCCCAGCCATGAACATCCAACCATCCTCCTCTCAACTGTTCCAACACTGTTCCTTCAAGTGATTATAGTACAGAAGAAGAGTCCAGGCTCTCCAGGGTGTGAAACTATAGAACAGTCTTAACACTCAACTTCAATCAGAATCCTATTACAGTCAGCTCAGGAATGTCCTAAAAAATATGTTTTCAAATGTGTCTAACATCATCCTGGGAGTGACCGAACAATGTCAGATGTACTTTCATAATAAGCATATGGCTGAGCTCTATTGAGCCTGTTTTTTAAAATTCTTGTTGCCTTCCTAATTTTTCCCAGTATTCCAGTGACTGGAAGTGTCCTAGCTGATGGGTAGAGCTTTATAAAACTCCTAAATAAAATCAAACTACAAGAGAAAGATTGCTTCACAGGAGGTACGGGTGGTAAGCTGTACCTGTCACATTGTTGGAAGCGGGTACCAAAAAATAAACACCTGCTGCAGATGTTCATTCTAGAAGAAGCTGGCAGGCCCATGTTAGTCCAGCTCTGAAAGGGTCATACGGGTGCCTGAGTTGATGAATAGGATTTGGGGGTTTGTGAATTTGAGTGAATCCATTTGAAAGGCCTCCAGTTGTTTACCTGCATTAGGCAACATGTCTATGAACTCCTATACTTTTAACCAGTTGGATATGGATCTGGGTTTCATCTGCATGCAGCAGTTAGTGTGCTTCCTTAAAACTCCTTTGTCCTCTGACTGTATGCAAGAACTGAGTGATGAGGGACGTGCGAGCAACAGTCATAATTTTACCACTGTTCGAGGAAATAGTTTCATTGGCTTGGGGATCTTTGCTGCTCGTGTCACTGATAGCTAAAGCATTGAAGAGACATAAAGGACGTGTGATCCCAGAGGTGGGGGGAGGTCAATGATGGAGAAGTCATTATGATGTTGGCTTATAGTGTGAAAAACTCATACAATGACATAAGCTCATTACTACAGGGATGGTTGAGTGAAATGCCATAGCATTGATCCTGACCTCTCTGTGCCCAGGGACCTAAGATGAATATCACTGATGAATCAGTGCAGCTAGAACACTTGTGTTATTTTGTTCATTCAGAGGGGATCTGACCTAGCAGTACAGGCTAGCATGTTCTTTCTGAAGAAGTTAAGTCTCATCTGCATATGGTTGGTCCTCTTCTGAAACTGGTTAATTGAACCATTTCTATCATGTGATTTTACCTTACTTGCATAATAATACAGAGGGAAAACTGGCCTCCTGTGCAGTATGCAAATACTGTCCAGGTGACCTGGGAGGAGAACCTTTGAGCAGTAGTATTGGTACAGTTGGGGATCTCGGCTCCAACTTTTACCGCTTCAGCCTTAGAGGGGACACTCAATGTCTGTTCACCAGACAGTTACCACTTAAACATGTTCATCCTTCAGAGACTAGCTTTTAACAAACCAGTCTCCAGCAATTAGAGTGAGTGCAACTGAAGGTTAGTTTATATGGGACCTATGAGAGTAGCAATGGCATAGCCTTTGTGCCTCAGGCTCTAGTGCAAGAAAGCAAATGGGCCCTCTGGTTGCTGCTTGAACTGTCAAATTCAGCAAAAATCATGGTTTGGTGAGCGCCTCTGGACCCCAGTGCCACTGCACCTGCTGCGCTGATGGAAGCTATGCCCCTCGAGGGTATAGTACTCAGTGTGGGGTGTTAGTGAATGATTCATGGGACTGTAGTAAAGGGTGAACTCAATGCATTGTCAGTAAATATCAGTCCCATGAAGCCTCAGTGCTCACCTTATTGTCAGTGTGTATCAAATGCACAATGTTTTAGATTTGGACTTGGTGTTAGTGACCATGAGACCCATAATGCTGTACAGCTCAACTAGTTGTCAGGGAATGAGATATTCACAATGCTTTAAAAGTTAAGTTGTTGTCAGTGAGTGTCAGACCCACGATGATTTAAGAGCTCAGTTTTGTGTCAGTGAGTATAAGACCCATTGTGCTAATCGTGCAAAATGTGGTGTCAAAAAATATGAGACCCATGAACCTTTGGAGCTCAACTTGGTGTCATTGAGACCAATAACGCATTAGAACTCCCCTTTGTCAGTAAGTCTGTATCCCGCGATGCTGCAGTACATGAAGGTCCAGCACCGGATAGGAGCTCTGCAGTTGTGGAGAACTGAGTGGGGAGCTAAATATTCAGTAGTGCAGGAGAGCTCAGCTTGGGGTCAGTGACTGAGGAGCTCACTATAATTTAGTCGAGATGGCTCAGCTTGGGGTCAGTGATAGAGGAGCTCGCAGTAATTTAGTAGAGGAGGTTTCAGCCTGGCGTCAGTGATTGAAGGGCTCACTGTAAACCAGTGCAGATGGCTCAGCTTGGGGTCAGTGATTGAAGCACTGACTGTAATTTAGTGCAGGAGGTCCCAGCTTGGCGATGGCGATTGAGGAACTCACTATAATTCAGTGCAGATGGCTCAGCTTGGGTTCAGTGACTGAGGAGCTCACTGTAATACAGTGCAGATGGCTCAGCTTGGGGTCAGTGATTAAGGAGCTCACTGTCATTCAGTGCAGATGGCTCAGCTTGGGGTCACTGAAGGGCTCACTGTAATCCAGTGCAGATGGCTCAGCTTGGAGCCAGTGACTGCGGAGCTCACTGTAATCCAGTGCAGATGGCTTAATTTGGGGTCAGTGGTTGAGGAGCTTGCTGTAATTCAGTGCAGATGGCTTAGCTTGGGGTCAGTGATTGAGGAGCTTGCTGTAATTAGTGCAGATGGCTCAGCTTGGGGTCAGTGATTGAGGAGCTTGCTGTAATTAGTGCAGATGGCTCAGCTTGGGGTCACTGAGGAACTCACTGTAATTCAGTGGAGATAGCTCATCTTGGGGTCAGTGATTGAGGAGCTCACTGTAATTCAGTGCAGATGGCTCACCTAGGAGCCAGTGATTGAGGAGCTCACTGTAATTCAGTGCAGATGGCTCAGCTTGGGGTCAGTGATTGAGGAGCTCACTGTAATTTAGTGCAGATGGCTCAGCTTGGAGTCATTGATTGAGGAGCTCGCTGTAATTTAGTGCAGATTAGCTCAGTTTGGGGTCAGTGATTGAGGAGCTCGCTGTAATTTAGTGGAGGAGGTTTCAGCCTGGCGTCAGTGATTGAAGGGCTCACTGTAAACCAGTGCAGATGGCTCAGCTTGGGGTCAGTGGTTGAAGCACTGACTGTAATTTAGTGCAGGAGGTCCCAGCTTGGCGATGGCGATTGAGGAACTCACTATAATTCAGTGCAGATGGCTCAGCTTGGGTTCAGTGACTGAGGAGCTCACTGTAATACAGTGCAGATGGCTCAGCTTGGGGTCAGTGATTAAGGAGCTCACTGTCATTCAGTGCAGATGGCTCAGCTTGGGGTCACTGAAGGGCTCACTGTAATCCAGTGCAGATGGCTCAGCTTGGAGCCAGTGACTGCGGAGCTCACTGTAATCCAGTGCAGATGGCTTAACTTGGGGTCAGTGATTGAGGAGCTTGCTGTAATTCAGTGCAGATGGCTTAGCTTGGGGTCAGTGATTGAGGAGTTTGCTGTAATTAGTGCAGATGGCTCAGCTTGGGGTCAGTGATTGAGGAGCTTGCTGTAATTAGTGCAGATGGCTCAGCTTGGGGTCACTGAGGAACTCACTGTAATTCAGTGGAGATAGCTCAGCTTGGGGTCAGTGATTGAGGAGCTCACTGTAATTCAGTGCAGATGGCTCACCTAGGAGCCAGTGATTGAGGAGCTCACTGTAATTCAGTGCAGATGGCTCAGCTTGGGGTCAGTGATTGAGGAGCTCACTGTAATTTAGTGCAGATGGCTCAGCTTGGAGTCATTGATTGAGGAGCTCGCTGTAATTTAGTGCAGATTAGCTCAGTTTGGGGTCAGTGATTGAGGAGCTCGCTGTAATTTAGTGCAGATTAGCTCAGCTTGGTGTCAGTGATTGAGGAGCTCACTGTAATTTAGTGCAGATGGCTCAGCTTGGGGTCAGTGATTGAGGAGCTTGCTGTAATTAGTGCAGATAGCTCAGCTTGGGGTCACTGAGGAACTCACTGTAATTCAGTGGAGATAGCTCAGCTTGGAGCCAGTGATTGAGGAGCTCACTATAATTTAGTGCAGATGGCTCAGCTTGGGGGTCAGTGACTGAGAGGCTCGTATTTCAGTACTAGAAGGCTCAGCCCGGGGTTAGGGAGTATGGTGCAAATATAGCTGTAATGCTGAAGAAAGATCAATGTGTTTGTAGTACTGCAGGAGTGCAGCCTGACATTTGGGACCATAGGACCTATACATTTGTAGCTCTACGAACTCTCATCTTGGTGTCAGTAAGTGTGGGACCTGTGAGGCTACAGTCCTGGGGATCTAATCCTGGTACCCATGCACGAGGGCCTCGTGAAGCAGCAGTTCGAGAAGATCCCCCAGAGAAGTGACTGTGGCATCAGTAAGTGAGAGACTAATTTGTAGTTCTGGTACATGCTGTCAAAATCTGAATGTGGTACCATTAAATGAAAGACCATTAATCTACAGGTCTGTGAGATTTCATTGATATCTTGCCTTGGTGTCAGTGAGGACAAAAGCCAAGACACTGCAGTTCTAGGAGATCTTCTTGAGATCTTTTTTTGGCAGCCCTGAGTGTGGACCTTGGGGTTTTGAAAAAGACCCTGAACTTGGAAGCAATGTATGCGAAACCCATGACAGTCCATCCTCTTTAGGATATCACAGCTGAAATGGAGTCCTCACCTTTTCCAACGACAATATTACGTCCTTCAACCTCCGCTTTTCCCTCGCTGAAGTTAAGGCTGCATTAAACACAGAGATACAGAACACTTTAGGGCCACCACCAAACAACCCACAGTCACATCATAGTGTTTTTAAGTGTGATGGTTTGCCAAACTTGCACCATCTATTATTGGGGCTGGAAGAAGTTGTTTCAGATGCCTTCTAGAAGGTGCCCCTCTGATTGGTTTAAGCATTTTAACACCCAATGGCATGCTGCTTTTTGATGGGGCGTTGACGTTCTAATCCAAAAGCTAAAAAGCCACTAAAGTTTGCTACTTATAACTGGCCACACAGCCATTAAGTCCCTCTTTGGACAAAGGGACTGGTCATTTATTTTGTTTTCTTTGGCATTTGTGGGTGTGACAGCGGCCTCTTGGCAGCTACCTCAAGAAAGAAGAGAAGACAGTCAACAGCTTAAACCAGCAGAGCAGGAGTGGGTACCCTTGGAATAGCCTGGCTTTCAGAGTTTTTTCTGAAAGGATGGGAATACCCCACGTTAAGCAAGAGAAGCATGGGCAACAAATTAACATCCATCTATTCTTGTAGAAGCGTGGCATGGTGTGGAGAAAAGATTGACAAAGGAATGACGGTTTTTGATCGAATGGATTGTGGTGTGATGAATAATGACATGTAAGACAGCTGGGTGGATACCAAGCACAGGCCTCCAGGACCTGAAGGGGCATCCAGCCAGCCCGCTCCATCCAATCCAGGAGTTTCTTTCATGCTGGTTAACAATATGAGAACAGCTTCTGGATTGGTTGGGGGAGCTCTTCATGCATCGGAGATGGAAAAGAACACTAAGGAGGACGCGCAGCCCGGGGTTAAGTTTCATTTTATTTGCTACGTGTAATGCATGTAAGTGTAGCGGTTGTGTTTTATTTTGTAATTAGTGTTATGTTTTCATTTGGGCTTTTGGAGGGACAGGGTATTTTATTTTGGGCTGTTGGAGGGAGGGGTGGTTTACTTTGGGGTTTTGGAAGGAGGGGGTGTTTTATTTTGCTTTTTGGGAAGTGGTGGGGCACTTCACTTGTTCCACCGCTTTCCAAGGCTACCAGCAGCCCCTGTGAATAAAAGGCATGTATACAGGGAGTCAGTGCAAGCTAAAGAGGGTCCGACTCCCCCCTTTCTCTCAGAAGCCACCAAGATCAGCTGTGGCGTCCCCCAATGATCCTCGCTGAGCCCCACCCTCTTTAGCCTCTACATGACCCCACTAGCCGCCATCGTCAGAAGCCACGCACTCAAATTCGTCTCCTACGCCGACGACACCCAACTGATAGTCTCACTCACCAACAACCCGACCACTGCCAAAAACTATTTCCACGAAGGAATGAAAGCAGTCGGCGCCTGGATGAAAGATAGTTGCCTCAAACTGAACTCGGACGAAAAAGAAGTCCTCATCCTCGGCTCCACACCCTCTGCCTAGAACGAGTCCTGGTGGCCCTCCGCCCTCGGAAATGCCCACACCCCCACCGACCGTGCCTGCAACCTCGGCGTAATCTTAGACTCATCGCTCTCAATGGACCGACAGGTGAATGCAGTCGCATCAGGTTGCTTCCACACCCTGTGAAAAATCTACAAGTGGATCACCACTGAAGAGAGAAGGACAGTCACCCAGTCCCTTGTCAGCAGCCACCTCGACTACGGCAATGCTCTCTACGCCGGAACCACCTCCAAGACCTGGAAAAGACTACAACACATCCAGAACGCCTCCGCTCGCCTCATCAAGAACACCCCATGACACATCCACACCTCCGCCCTCCTAAGAGACTCAAACTGGCTGCCTATCGACAAGAGAATCACCTTCAAGCTCCTGACCCATGCCTACAAGGCCCTACACAACGCCGGAGCAGCCTACCTCAACCACAGACTCTCCTTCTACACTCCCGCCAGGCAACTCCGCTCCGCCGACCAGGCCCTCGCCAAAGTCCCCCGCATGCGGAACACCACAGCCGGAGGAAGATCCTTCTCCCACATCGCCACCAAGACCTGGAACACCCTCCCCATCCACCTCAGGCAATCCCCCACCCTGTGTCAGTTAAGGAAGGACCTCAAGACCTGGCTCTTCGACTGATCCTCATCACCCCCCTTCATCCCCTTGCGCCTTGAGACCCTCACAGGTAAATAGCTGTACTCTACAAATCCCTGATTGATTGATTGAGTGTTTGATGGCAGAACTGAGACAGACAGGAGACAACGCTTCAGTGGCACCCAGCTGTAAGACTGGTTCTAAGCAGTCAGAGAGTGCTGAATTCTCTATTACTGCTCACTTCCAATTTTTGCTTGAATTAATACCAGTTCAAGCATCTTCTAGTGACCAAAAAGAGTAAAAACCCTTTTAATACACAGAACATAGATGCAGTAAAAAGTAAGTAGAGCTATATTTTAGTTTAGATGAAAGTTGGAAGGTTCTCTAGGAATAATAAGTGGATTGGTCCTTAGAGTGACTCTGTCCTTGAAGAAACATAGATACAATTATTTCCTGGACAAAATTGGTATCTCACTAACTGTTCCCTTCTTTCTATGAAGGTGCTGCTTGATGATGAATATCCACAGTCCTTTTATAGCTTTTTCTGGCCTTTTGCAAATGGTGGAACAAGAAACGTCTGACGGTTTTCACTTGCAAGAGTGGTTATGAGACTGCAGGTTCTGCAGATGATGCTAGGGTAGATAGCAGTATTTAGGGATGGAAGCCAAAAGTGCAGAGGGAAGATGAAGTACCCATAAAGCTGTACAAAGAATTGCTGCATGAGAATTCTACCAATCGAGGAATTGAGTTGCTAAATTGTGAAGGATGATTTATGAGAAAATACCTGAGATATTGCTCTAAAGGTTGGTACACCCTGTCAGTCTGATTGCTCGTCTGTGGATGGTAACTGATGGACTTCTACTGTACTGGTCCTACTGTCTTCATCAATTCTTTCCAAAATAGAGGGCCAGATGTAAGCCATTTAATTTGCCATTAAACGTATTTATTTTCATATGAAATCAGATTTTGTGAACCGACCTATGTACTAACAGGTCAGTTCACAAAATAAGGCAACAAATGTAGTCGCACCTCAACATGCATGAGTTTGCTCCAAAATCGAAGAACGGCGTCATAGGGATGGTGGTCAGCAATGTATGTGATTCCCTTTCAGTAGGATAAATATTTGTTTTAAAATGCAGTCCATTATCTTACAGTAAAACAGAACTACTTTTTTTTTAAAACAAGGAAACTTTTGTTTTTTGTTTTAAAAAGTTTGTTTAAGTTGTGTCAGTGTTCCCCCTGTACCACTGCCTACTCCCAAGCAAACTTTTTCCAGCATTCACAAAGAAGAAGTGGCCCAGAGGGAACCCCCTTTGTGAATGAGTTACTTCCTCCTTTGAGGAGTCAGTCGATTTTCTATGAATTGTAAATGGAATAGCGGTTGCAAATCATTGATACATTACATACCCAATCACAATTTGGAAGGGATGCCCTAAACAAGCATTTTCCAAATTGTGATTCAGTAGCTATTTCTAAAATCATTTTGTGATTCTGTAGCCCTTCAAATTGCAAAATAGGGTTCATGCATACAAAAAAGTGATTCTGTAGCCCTTCAAATTGCAAAATAGGGTTCATGCATACAAAAAAGCAATTCTGCCATCGCAAACCCTAAAATTGTAAGGGTATGCAACTGGAAAATGGCTTGGAAGATCTGTTCCTTCGTCACAAATTGGGTCCTTTGTCTGTGATCAACTGCTTAAAAAATCCATGCAGATGAAAGATATTTTAATGGAAGATGTATGCCAGTCCTATAATTGTTGGTAATTTCTTAAAGGGGATAACATTCCATACCTTGTTGAAATAGTCCACCACTATTAGCAACACAGTATACACACATTTTCTGGGCCCTTCTGTGATTAAGTTCATCAAGATCAGAGATCATACTTGCTGTAGAATTGGTAGAGGTTGCAACAAACCTTCAGGTTTATCATGAGAACTCTTGCCATTAACTATTGTGTAAACTGATTATTTGGCCCAGCTCCACAAACGTTGTCTTCCCAACCACGGGTGGCACAAATTAACTTAGCTCCATGCACCAGGGATGGATGTGAAAGACAGGTTATTGCAGTCCCGCAGAAACCCACCCAATACATAATTGAGGCGGTGTCAATGCTTTTGGGGTACTAACAGGGAAAAGTGGTAATCCAAATGATAGTTTATTAATGATTTACACACTCAAGATCATTGGAGTATATATTTCCACATATTTATTTTAAAATAGTTATTTTAAAATGCCAGGATGCAGTGCACATAATATTGGTGACATCACAGAAGATAATAAAAAGCAGGTAAGCTTTTCAATAACAGTGAAAACAGGGGAAATGGTAGCAACCCAATGTATAGCATTTATACATTCACTGTGCTATCTCTAAGCTCTATGCTAGTCCCAGCATATGAATAAATAATAAGCCTGAGTTTCAGAAGTGGTGCGCATACCTGGACAACAGGTTTGCTGTCTGTCTGGAATAGCTTGTGAGCTATTGTGAGCCCAAGGCCAAGAGCTAGGAAGTTGCATCTGAACGCAAACACAATCCTGACTTCAGTTTGTGAAAGCAGAATGGAATGCTTTACACAGCCTCGGAGAGTCTTGCTAGAGGCCTCTTCAGTCGAGATGGAATCTGGTGCCATGCTCATCTAGATCTGCGATCTGAAGCTCCGACCTGGGTGAAGTTTCCCCCGTGAGAAGTGGTCAAGAGGCAGTCCTTTTATAATGTATCTTATCTAAGATGGAATCTGCAATGTGACCTTAAGAATGTTTGATATAACCAATGAGCATCAAGATGCTAGTCTAAGAAGCATTCCTTTAAACATATAGGGTAAAAGTATAATAATTCAGACTACCCTCTTTTGACTGTTCTTCTTTGTTTGACCTTGACATTGAGATAGCAGGGCAATTGTTCTAGACTGATGTTGCATCAGATGTTTTGTTGGTGTCTATACCTGAATGACTTGACACTTTCACAGTTCTTGGAAAGATAAGCACAGACGACATCTGTGTCAAAGGCAGACACGTTGATGATTCTGGAAAAATTAAGAAAGCCTCGGCCTAGACAAAATGGCCATATAGTCTTTATGTAAAATGACATGCAGTATCTGGACCAAAGGTAATGAAGGTGGACAAACAACAAAAATGGGGACTGTAGCTAAAATGGAACCCGTCCTGTATGTGCTTAAGAACCTAAAAATAATAAAAAAAGAAGCCTAAAAGCAAGTATTTTAAATATATAAAAATAATAATAGAATTCTAAATGAATAGTCATAAGATTTATGACATTCCTGGAACAATTTCTAAAGTAGTCACTAAATTATCACTGAATGTGTTTTTGATTAATCTTGCTTATCACACATATTCATTATACATTTGCGAAATTAAAGCACATGCCAGAAATGTGCATTTGATGAAATAGCTATTCATCACTTGTTACATGTTCAATAACGTCCAAAAACTGAAATGAAAAAGGTCTCTCTGCATTGGAAGGCATGGTCCTTATAGCAGAACAAAAGTGGCACACCTATGGATGTTTTATTTGAACCTGGCAAGCCCTTTGTTAAAAAAGACAAAACTGAGGCCCTCATTACGAGGCTGGCAATCATCAGACCGGCAGCCTCGCAGCGGCGGTCTTACCACCGCGGACCCGGCAGGAAAGACCGCTACATTACAAGTTGTGGTGTTTGACCGAAGCCAAACCGCCACAATGCTGCCTGGACCACTGGTGCACTCATCCACAAACCCCCCTTCATCTACACACATGCACACACACACGCCCTCCACGCACACAGACATGCACACACGCACACCCATTCAGGCACACACACCACACACATGCATCCAACACCCCCCACACTCCTCCTTTTCGGACGACCAACTTACCTTTTCTTGCGAGGTGGTCATCCAGGAGTGGATGGGTCCTGGCGTTTTCCACCACCAGCACCGCACCGCCGTACAGGACTCCACCACGCCATATTACGTGTCGCAATACTGTGGGTGGAGTCTTGTTGACGTGGCAGTGCTGGTGGTGGAACCACCTCTTCAACTCCGTCAGCCAGGCCAATGGAGTCAGATTTCCGCCCATAAATAGGCGAATGTCCTATCAGGACTTGTAAAATGGCGGTCAGCAAACCGCCAACACTGGCAGTCTTCTGGCTGCAGCGGCTTTGATGGTCTTAAAAAAAGACCGCTGAAGTCGTAATGAGGGCCTGAGTCTAATAAGGAGTAGTAGAGGCCATGTATACTTGGAGGCTCAATCTCTGCCTCTTGCCTCCTTCACTGGTGTGGACAGAGCATCTGCCTTGCAATGTTGATCACCTGGTCTGTAGTTAAGTTCCTCAAAGTGTGAAAAGAACAAAAAGAACATGCATGTCTTATGGTGATACATTTCAAGGAGGTTAGTACAGCAAAGTCTTATAGTCAGTCATCACTGTCATCACTGTCATCTTATGAGAAACTCCTTCTAAATAATGTCTCCAGTGTCTAAAGGTTTCTATGATGGGCACAACGTCTTGGTCATAGATGGTATAATTACAATTCTGTACTGGATAATATTCTTGACTAGAATGTCATGGGATGCAAAGCTTCTGTTTCAGGGTCTCTTTGTGATAACACTGCACTCATAGCGTATGCCGAGCATCAGTCTCAACATTAAATGGAAGTTTTATATTGGGATGTCTCTAGATGGATGCGGGCATGAAGACCGCCTTTAACATCTGAAAGGCCATTATTGCTTCTCACCTCAATTAAGTGGTTGGCTCTTCTTGGTAAGTTGAATAATTGGTACACTGATTGTTGAGAATACTTGCATGAAATTATTATGAAAGTTTCCAAATCCTACAAATCTTTGGATCTCTTTAACTTTCAGTGGACTTTGTCCAAGATGTTCTGTTATAGGAGATTTTTTTTTACCACTTTAAAACTTGCTCTTGGAGTTCTTCCTCTGTAAGGAACAGAGACATGGCTTCTGGTATCTATTCCAATTCCCTGTTCATAGACCTAAATCCAAGGAATGCTATTGTTGTAATTTTAAACATGCACTTGTCTGCTTTGCATAGAGGGAATTTTGTCATAATCTTCTTGGACTTGAACTTAATGTTGCTGGAGGTTTTATGAGAATTTCATAATGTCATCTTCCAAGACCGGCACGAATGTGTTCAAAAAGTCTCGAAAGACATAATTCACAAAATGCTGGAATGCAGCTCAAGCACAATTTAGTATGAAGGGCAGCACCAAATACTCATCATGTCCATACCGTGTATTGAACGCCACCTCCTGTTTGTCTCTTTCTTGGGAGCCCCTACAATGTTTCTACTCCTCTCAAATCTTACCACAGTCTCTAAATCCTACCCCTAAGTTGTGAAGGATATCGAAAATGTAACCAGACCACTTTCTCTCTTGCGCTGCCTGTTTCCTACCCAGAGTCCTGACATGATAACCTGAAAGCAGCTAACAATGGAGTTATTGTCTCTAACATAGAAGTAGACCAGTAAGTACAGACGCTACAGTCATCAGTTTAACAAATAACAAGACAGACAGCAATGTCAACTTTGGCTTTTTGGGTGGAATGTAAGGGGAACCAGAAAACAGTAACCTCTTTATAGATGACTTGTGTGTACATTTGCAAGAGAGGTGAACAGTCAAAATTGTGAAGGGCGATATTGCTGGTTTGAGCATTTCAGTCAAAGTTATTGATGGCTTACAAGTTGTCTGAGTCTAAGCAGGGCCAGTCGACTAACATGGTCCTTGAGAGTTTTTGATGAGAAAGTGTGGCAAACGTCACTTTTCCTAAAGTTGAACTCTTTATGCAGACCATAAATGGATAGAGAAGGTGGAGATCAATTGAGAGGCTTCTTTGAAGTGGCTTCAGACAACCTGGAGAGAAACGTCTAGTTCAAATGTATTGCAAACAAAAAGGAAAAAAGGTTGGGCAGCCCCTGCCCCTTTCAGAAGATGACGTTGACCTGGTCCATGGAGAGTTTTTGGAGTGCCAGAGGATTCCTTAACATTTATTGGCTCTTAAAGAATTTGACATGAGCTTTATGCCTCTCCGCCTCACTGGCTGGAGTTTGGGTCACATAATGAGGTGGATATACTAAATTTAATGAATTTATAGCTGAAAGAATGTTAATTCAGTCTGTATCAACATCCCTTTGGAATATTGGTTACCGAAGATTCCCATCCTGACAAATCATTCAAGCACATGAATCTTTGAACAATCAAATGATGAAGAACCAATGATTTACCCAGACTCAAAAGACATGTTTAAGTAAGAAAACCAGGTTGATATCATAGGCTTCCGCTTCACACAACCGTCGTGATATCCATTATTGAGACCTACTCCTCTACCTTCATGATTTTTTTTCTTCAAAAATGTTTTAAATCACAGAACAAACTGCAAACACTCAGTAAGTCCCAGCAGGTAAATTGCATAACAGCATTCAGTAAACATACATTTAGGTTGTTTTATGTCATTAATTTATCAAAAAAACATTGAACTCAGCACATTTTCGTAATGTTGTTCCATTTCTTGAAAAATATATCAAAACAAGTGGCCATCATCAAACGTAAAATATTAAGTAATTTACAGGCCAAAGCCTTAACCCAATCAAAGCTTAGACACTAAACTTTTTAATAGTAATTACTACATGATATCTCAGCTAAGCCATTAGCACATATCTGACCTTTGTCATTACTGGTTTGTGTTTAAGAGTAGAGAGCTGAAAAATGCTGGCACATTAAGTGGTCTGCCAGTTAATTAAATTGTGTACTTTTTTGGTTTCCACTTACTTGCCGTGGCCTTCACGAATCTTCAGCTTCTTTTCTTGCCAGGAAAATTCTACCCATGAATTTATTCTGTCATATATTAGTGTGGGGTGTGATGAGGCCCTTGCCACCATGTGCCATCTGCCAGTAATCTACAGAATAGAAGGTAACATGAACCTTATGCATCTAGCGACAATTAATCTTGTATAAATAGTAGAAGGAGAACAGGTGAAGCAGTAGATATCAGTGGAGGTGTCCAGGAAATGGAAGCATTTGTTCAGGAGAGCTTTTTTGACAGCAGTCACAATGACTCAAAGACTTTCTCAACTAGGACTAAATTAGCACAGGAATGCGCAGCCTTCGATGTGTACTGTTGGTGGTGGTCAGCGGAACAGCATAAGGCGAAAGAGCCCTCCTCCTGTAGACCTCTTAAATAAGTGCTAACTTCAGGGTTACAGAACTTGTCACCTGTAGGGCAGGAGATGCTCAGTGGGATGACACGCGGGTTCACAACCTGTAATGTCTAGGACGGAATCAGCTCAGTGAATTGATTCTTAGCTGCAGGACTATTCTAGGGCTTGATGACTCAGGCATTGGCATAAGGCACAGAGCCAACTCTCCTTTGGCTTTCAGTGCTTGTCCCACCCCACTTCCTTCCTCCAATTCCTTTAGATGCCCTGGTTACAGTCCAGTATACCACAATATATTTGACACAGATGAGAGTTATATTTAGTAGGAGTTTGGCGATAGACATGCCTCATGGTCTCAGTCCCCCCTCAGATAGGGTTATGTCTCCCACACTCCATTTCCTCCTATCTCTTTATTTTTTAATCAACTTTGCTGTAGTCTAAAGTTTAGTACAGTACTTTGTGTCAAGGTTATCAGAATGTGTCAGTTTATGCCATATGTTAATCAAAGTATTAATAGTTATTAGTAGTTAAATGTAGAAGCTGCACTGACACACAATTTAAATGTGCATTCTTTTTGCATTGCAGAGTTCGCCTTAGGTAGTACTTGAATTAAATCATATGTTAAAAGGATTAAATTGATGTTATGATGTAATGTAGCCTCTAGACAAATAGTGCATATCAAAACGATAATGGATTTCTAATGAATAATGAATTTAAAAGGCATGCAAATAAGAGAGAAATGCACTTCTCTGTTATACTTAATGAAATGCATTAACAAAGGATTTTAGTGTGAAATGAAATGTAGTATTCATATTACTGAAGTGTTATTCCTGTTGAATTCATAAGTTTGTATCATATTACATGTGTTTTATTAAAATGTATCAATTTTAATGTAAGGTAATGATTTCTTGCTTTAGGAGAGGACTGCAGAATTTGTATTTTGTGATCGTGTTAGAAATGCTGATTCATTTTCTAATGTGAACTTTCTTTTATGTTATGTTCCCATGAGAAGACTAGATTTAGGTAATAGACCCCATTGTTTAAGCATAGAGAGAGTGTGACTGACATTGTATACAATTGTTTCAAACTTGTATGGAGTCAAACAGATGGAAGATGTTCTCATGGAACGCTTGGGAAGGAATGCAAATGTTTCAACTTGGAGTCGTGTGGCCAATTATTATTGAATGATGTCCTTTCAACATGACATGGACTGATCCTTTGACGAATCAGAATGTTTTGTGATTTTTTACATGACAGTGCCCAGATGGCCTTGAGAGAGATTCTCTTTTTTTACAGAGGCTGTCCAGATGCTTTGCTGATGAAGAGTCCCTAATTACTGAGCCCCCTGGAGAGGTATCTTCTTCTCTGCCTTTGCCCTTTGAGATGTCCCTTTGAGACTTAGAAATCTATATGTAATCCCCTTCAGAAGACTCTTGATTGAGCTTCTGATATGCTGACTGTTTCTCTTTTTGTTTCTCTTTTGCCTATCTTGGTTAGTAACTTGCAGTAAGAGATTAGTTTTTTCCAAATTATTTTTGCTCTTTTTGTATTTTGTCCGCTTGTGTTTGTCCCATCCATGTATTGCCCTGATTTGGTTAGCTGTGAGGTTTTCACTGCCCAGCCTAAATTATGACTCAGCTAAATTGAATTGACTGATGATTGTTAACTCTAAGCAGCGCATCATTTCTGTATCTCAGATATTTCTTTTAATATTATGCATAGTTCTTCTTGAACGCTTAGGCCCTCATTACGACTTCATCGGTCTTTTTAAAAGACCACCAGAGCCGCTGCAGCCAGCATACCGCCAGTGCTGGCGGTATGCTGCTCCCCTATTAGGAGTTTTCCGCTCAACAACAAAAATCCACTGGACGATTCCATGTATATGAATTTTCAAAGAAATAACAATTCACCTATTTTCACTAAATGTTATAAATATTTGCAATCTAACACAGTCACTGTTTACGGCTAGCCACAAAAAGCAAGTAGAAAACAGCTATACAGGCACTTTTGAGGGTGGCAACTCTGATAGGGAGCCTGGCACAGGGACCAATCAGGTCTAGTTGGACAGTTCACCGTCAGCTTGAGCAATCTTCAGTCCAGTTTTGAGTTTTATAGGCAGGGTACCACTGAAGTGAATGAAGTGGCCCTGATGCAAGGGATACAGGATGCAGGAAGTTGTCGACAACCCAAGAAATAATGCCTGCGACCATCACAGCAAGTTGTCACCACCTCCAGTACAGGTTCATCATATGGCTGGCAACCCCATCATGCCAGCCCCTGTCCAGTGCGTCATCACTACCACCCATGGAGCACCAAACAACCAGAGGGGAGTCTGATACCATTGTTATACCTACACATTGTTATACCTACACACCAGAAGAAATAAAGACACTCTGAAGTATCAGTCAGCCAGTGACTATCTGCTCAACCTACCTGCATTTTGATCTCACTGGCATAAGCGAGTCTTGACCAGGACCCATCTACCTCTGTGGTTGCACAAACGACTGGGCAATGGCTTCTTTGTTGTTTTGCAGCAGCCCAGGCGCGGCATTCACGCAGCCCCAATGCAGACCATACGCAGTCCCGTGACAACACATCCAAGAGGCCTCCAGCAGCACAAGAGGAGAAACACTGTCCCACCCATGGATTCTAAGAGATAGCAATGCTGTGTAGCAGAGACTTCAACAGGTTGCAGCATGCCAAGACTATCTTCAAGGAGTAAAGCAACACCACCAATGCAAGCTTCGCGATGGACTCTGAGAAGGCTCTTACACACCCTGTTTTTGAACTGTTGACACCAACCGCAAATCATCTGGAGGATCAGCAGAGTGGATCAACTTCACACAGTGTACATGACTCCAGCCGGAATGCAGGCAGACGTTTTTGGGCATCTTTTAACCTGTGTTCATATCCTGTCTCAAACAGGTGAACGTATGGATGTGAGCAGAGATTTCCTGTCGCAGCCAGCTTTAGCGGTGCATGCGTCCACTGCTGCCCTGCTGATTGACCCTGGAGACTAAAGAACTACATGGTTTCCCAGTTATTTTTGTTTTGTTTCCACAGGTTGGACTTGTTTTTTTCTTTTAGGATTTTGGTAGGAATGTAGTATCCTGCTGGACACGTCGTGCAACAGCTCCTTTCTAGGGGCCGTACTTAAACCCACTCCACACTCATCCAGCACAAGCATCATCTGTCAGGTGACCCTGTTAATAAAAAGGCCTGGATGCGCATGCTTGGGGCAATTTTCACCCATCTCACTAGTGTCGATGTCTTTGCTTTATTAGCATGTGGGCCTAGGATACACAACATTACAATGAGGGGAAACCACCCATAATGGTTAATTCTGATCCAGGTATCCCTAGGTAAGAGAAGGTATCTTCAGCGGAGAGAAAAGGGTTCTCGGAATGGAGGCCTAAGTGTGTCTAGAGAACAGATCACCTAATGGGGATTGGGTTTAAATGTTCCTCTTTCTTGAGTCTGACAGGAAAGAAAGTTATAGTTTTCATTATTGAACGCTCCCCCCTATGAACTACAGTCAGAAAATGTGCATCTCTTGAAGTTGCTGGCGCATTTTCAACCATCGCAGGGATCAATGCTCAGTGAGGTGGATGGAACTTTGGACCCAGTAAGTGATGTGGTAGAACCGCTAACACAATTTCAACTACTACTTTCTACTTCCTGAGAAAAATACAACTTATTTTTATGAATTAGTGTCAGATTTTGATTGTGTTATGTTCTCATCTTATTCAATTGTTTTGGTACTTCTGAATGCTCTACATGTGTTCCTTTAATAAAGCCTGACTGCTTTGAGCCGAACCTGACTAGACCTGATACAGAATTGTGCTTTTACTATACTGTGAGGTTGCACAACCACACCACATACTAAACCACTTTTCTCACACACACAAACCCATCTACACTGAGCCATGTTTTTAGACTGGTGTGGAGTCCGCAACAAAGATCCCTTATGAGTCAAACTGTCGGATGTGTTACTCTTTCCTTTGTCTTTAGTCCAAAAAGGGCCTAGCGGCGGACACTATAAAAGATTATTTATTGTATTTTTTGGTTGAATTTATTTTTTGTTTTTTTGTTTTATACCGAATCAACCATCCTTGTTTAAATCACCTGTTGTGATGTGTTTTATTGAAGATTTAACACACATGATCCTTCCCAAACCTTTGGTGATGACCTACTGGCACAGTTTATTCAAACCCATGAACAGCTGTTCACTGAGCTCTCAAAACAGCTTTTCTCATTGCCATCACTTGGGCTTCTTGTGTCAGTGAGCCAAGACTCTCTTGAGGCAGCTACCTTTTTCCCAGAGTTTAGTGTTGAGGATCAGGGTGGCCTTTTTGCTAAATGTTGTTATGCTGATTTATGTTGGGCAATCTGTCACTCTCCCAATGTTCTTTGCCATGCCTCACTCTTCAAAACAGGAAGAGAGATAATCGGTTGAACCCCAAAAGAGCCCTTGTGCTTAAGACTATCTGGTGGGGTTCTCTGGTGCAAAGTAGGTAAAGCTATGCAGAACAGGACTCTGTTGTGGTGGATAGTTCTCTGCATTTAGACCTGCTATGCACTGGCCAAGAAGCAGCATCCAGATGGACTTAGGGCTGATTCGAGCAGCCCAAAGGCTGCTACCACTGCATTGGCACACAGAATGCCTGTCCGGGACATCTGTCAGGTAACAATGTGGGCATTAATGCAAACACTGACCAAGCACTTTTGTCTAGACAACCATGTCAAATGGGAAGGGCATTTTGCCTGTTCCTCCAGGGCTTTCTGGTCTGAGTACACACAACAAACACTCCACCTTGGGGAGGCACTGCTTTGGTATGTATTCTAAAGGTGAGGAACCTGCAGTTAAAAGAATCCATCAGAAGAACACATTATCTCCTTCTGTAATGCTCTTTCTAACCACATATACTCAACACCTTTCCACCTCTTCATACAGCAGGGTGACCTCTCTTTACCTCTAAAAAGGTCCCAGTTTAGAGATCTGCACACTGGTACCTTCGATTCTGAAGCGCAGAACGAGTCAAGCATTAAACCGACATCGCCTTGCATGGGTGGCGTTTATATGTGGCTCTGCTTTGTCACTTTCGTGGCATAATATAGTCAATGCGGTGCCACAGAGCTCCACCTAGTGACACACAGGAGCACTGCTTGAAAATTTACAAATCCAGTCTGGCACCTGGGGGATATTCTAAAGGTGATGAATCTGCAGTTTGATAGACTCCACCAGAGACAGCACTACCAAAGGTAAGTCACTTGTTCTTCTGGCTCCCATGGGACCTGACCTCAAGCACAGAAGCTAGAAAAGATTTGTAAGTTAATTGTCTCAGCACCCCAATGCTGAAGACAAAGACACAAGTCTTAAGGATTGAATCCTAGTCTGTGTATTTGTGATAGGCTCCCGGAATGTCTAGGCCCATGACACAACTCTCTGCTTTGTGTGTGAGTGGTACATAGCAACATGCCACAAAAGGCTTCCTTTGGTCAGAGAAGCAACTGAAACATAAATATGGCTATCTATAGTTGCTGATGGCAGGCAATAGAAACTGCACCAAATCCATCCCTGTGGTATTCTGTGCACCCACTTCTGGACCACTCACTGCTACCAACCTAGAGCCAGATGAGATTTTTTGATTCCTGTTCTTGATCAGAACTCCGTTATTACACAGGACATTACCAGGAGACACTAGACTAATTATGGTATGAATTACTCATTGACCATGCAGGGAGCTCTCGGGGCCTCAACCTCTTCTAATTTCCCTCTGTCTGAGATTCCAACTTTCCCCCAGTTCCCTTGGCATCAATAGCTGTAGGCTGTGGGGCCACAGTTCTGTAAGAGTGTTTGCTTCATGTAAACTCTGTCCATTAAAGTTTTCTGATGTACGTACACACAACAAGGACTGATTTCTGGTCTCCTAGCAGCTTCCTCAAGCAAAGTAAGAATTTTTGGAGTAGAATTTGTGTAGGGACCTTTTGGCCAGCTTCAAGCACCTCATGGTATAAGGGGAATTCCTAGAGATCTATCTGCACTAATATAACCCAGTTTAAGACCTTTCAGACCAACCCCATTGGTGCGGGCTCCAGCCTCTTCAAATCCACTGCCAGCTATGCCTGATGCAACATACACCCTCTTTGACTCCTCTATCACACCTCGTGGTGATCCTGATTTGGAGCTATTGGTAACAGAGATGATCTGCATGCATATACTTTGTCCAAGGCAACATAATTCCATGACATTCTCGATGACATGTTCATTTGGTTAGAGATGGTGGCTACTGAGATTTAGAAAAACACATTCTATGGTATTAAGTAACAGAATCAACACTAATAACAACAGCCCATGCACACAGATTGCACTAATATCAGGTAATTCAGAAGTGGTGCAGTTTGGCATCCTCTTATGCACCAACACACTGGTGCAAAATCAACAAGAACATCACCGGATTGGTGAAAATAAGCATGACAAGTTACAATTGTTATGGGCTCTACTTAACTCTCCTTCCACCAAGGCACAAGAAAGTCTTGGATCTCTTACTGCATGGCACAAATATCTCTGCAATGGCCACCATCTTGCAGCTTACTTCACGTATGTCCACCAGGCCAATCAAGATATTCATCTATGGTCCCTAAAATAACAGAAGCGAGACTCCCCATCAAAGATTTCCGAGCATCTTACTCACTACAGCTGTATGAGTTTCCTTCGCTTTCCTGCTTTGAAGGCTGTATTATAGACACACTGACCTCGTTGTAGTGGATATCTTGCTTGCCATCCCTTCTGCATATCCTTTCCCTCATCTCCTTCTCAATCCCCTCTAGTCTCTCCAGAGTTCTTAGAAGAAGTGCAGGAAATATTTGGTTAACAGCTATTTCGCCAGTTACTCTTGAGGTGTGAAAAGTGGACTTTGGCACTAATAATTTAGTAGTGGGAATGCAGCACAATGTCTATGTTATACATACATAACCAAGTGAGCACTTACCTTCCTAATGTTTGCCTCATGGCCATCAAATCATGGCTCTGGAAATCTGGCTTATTGGCATTTCATCCATCCGGTTCCTCCGAAATATAGATGGACTTCCACAACAACCAGCCATATGTTCCCCATGGGAATGGGTTTAACAGCTGCGTAGTCTTCTTTCCTGTACTGTGGATAACTTGTTATTCTTTGTTTTCCAACTAGCTGTACCGGGCACTCTAATAAAATTCAGAAGTTCCTCTCTGGATGCATTGGGCCCTAACAATTTCCTTACGGACCTTTCAGGCTAACCACAATAGTCACACGTCATTTCCATGGATTACTTAAATACACCTGCAGGCTGAGAGCCATTTTCAACATAGTTCTGTGATTGTTGGCTTGTGGATTTCATTACTACACGTGATCTTAGAATGTTGAAAACGAAGAAGCTTTTTATTAGCCATCAAATTGTCTTGAAACAGTGGTCAGTGAGCTACAGGCCCTGGCATATTATGAGTTATACAGTGTTGTGAATTATACAGGTTGTTGTTATCCATCAGCTCATTCTAAGGTAGTGACGTCTCCAAACTTTAAGATGCTCAGAGATCTTTTAAGATCTATCAAGATGGTACAATGCTTCAGTACTCCTCAGATAGGGTTTTTCTCACACATGAAGGATAGGATCCCCTTCTACCATGGACACACTGGTACGTACACTGGCACATAATGAGGCAAAACTTGCAGGTATGATTACCCCCTGACAAATGAAAGCATTTACTGTACTAGAATGTTTTAGAACCATAACCTTGGCATACTATGGGCCTTAAATGCTTACCTGTACACAACTCACTAACCAGATGACTTGTTGAAACCCAGTGACTTAGTGGACCGGGTGACTTAGAGAAATGTAATTGGATACAGGCTCCCTATTTTCCTGGTCTGGTTCATTACAGTGAAACTTGTCTCAAGAGACTTTCACTACTTGGGCAGGGTTATTATTATTGTTATATAATTGTCATCATGAAAAGATTGTTAATCAATGCAAAGGAAGACATGACACCAGACACAAATTAGCTTATCTTGAGGTTATAGTAGATCAACTAAGCATATACACATCATACTGAAATTCTAACCATAAATTAAAATATATTCTAGAGCATCTGTTAGAACATGGAAAAAGTGGACCATAGTAAAAAAAGGCTCTAATGTCACAATATTTCCTGCCCTTTAAGTAAGAGCAGTTACTAAAAAAGAAGAAGCCACTGACAAAGATAATAAATCATTGCCTATATACTCAAACAACAGAGGCAACTCTGTGTGCTTTAGCGTGGTGTGGGGCACCTGCAGACGAGTCAATATATGGAGAGTCAACTTACTCTCTTAGGGTCCAGTGGATCCATTATGTGTGGGACTGAGTCGCACTCTGTTTCTGGAAGACAAAGAAATGGGGAGATGTTACTGCGTGTCCAGTATACACATGCAAGCTTGCCCTCAAAGTTCAAGTCCTTGGTGTTCATGCCAGCTTGCCCTTTCAGTGGAGGTCATGGGCATATATGCTATTCCATCCTCTTAGTATAAGTCCTAGGTTTGCATGTCAGTCTTGTCTCTTATTACAGGTGTCCTAGGTATACATGCCCTCTTGCCATGTTGCATAGATTGGTATGCATGCTTTGGTATACATACTATAAGAAACTGGATTATTTATTGGGAAAGGTGACTACCCAGTACGCAGAATACTCACAACCTTTGTTAGGATCAACCCTTAAAATGTACAAATTAATCTGTGCCCAGTCCCCTGGTAACTGTGTTTGTTGTTGTAGCCCTGTAGCTTGAACAGGAAGTCAGCCTTATGACCCTTGGAATCCACTTATTTGTCCTCGGTACAAGTTGGCGCAGGTCCAGTCTTCTGGGGCTATTCTCTGGTAAGAGACAGTAGGTCCGCTCCTCTTCTGTTATTCCTCTGGTCCAGCAGTGCTTGACCTGGGTACCTTGAGATGCCACATTTATGTCTGCCATGTGCTAGTGGATGGAATTGCCTCTTAGGCATGCCCTAACCAATGGTGTAAATGTTCTTGGGGCCACCAACCCTACCCACTTTGGACTTAACAAGATGGCAAATATATTTGGCTATACTCAACTTAGGCTATGAGGGATGGGGAGAGGTGTGTGTGGGAGTGTACTATAGTAAGCCTAGTGTCTTACCACATCTAACACTAAAATCCACTTAGAGGCAGCCTCTGTACCCCCAACATGTTATACGTAAACTGATGCTGTAATGTAAAAATGATGCTCACAGCCCCCACCCTTCTGCTGAGGTCAAAGGAGTGCTCCCTGCCCATTTAGGTCGACCTGCCAATCACTGTGACGTATTGTGGAGCTCATGGGATGAATTTCACACCTGAGTCACACCTATTCAAATGCTAATTAATGGCTTTGATAAGTTGGACAATAAATGCAAATTTGCCTCCAGGACCGTCAGACAGGCAAAAGGTAACTTTCTAAAAGCTTATTTTCTTTAATATTTTTTTTTAATCCGACTTTACCATCAAATTGGAGTTTTATTGAAGTTTTAATAACTATTAAAAATAGTTGTTTAATTATTTTTCTATCTAGTCCTATTCCTAAAATACAGTATTAGGATTTTAATCTCACTCGGATACATAGGACAGCTAGGCTGCTACAGTGGAAAAGAGCTAAGAGCTTTTTGGGTGATAAGCACTGCAGAGAAATGCTAACATTAAATTCTTGATTTTCAGGTCTATGCATCCTGCCTTGCTGATAACGAGGGCTAGGTAGGGGAAACTTATAAATAGTGAAAAGGGCGGTTTAGATCTGTAAAAATGCTTTAATTTGACAGGCCTAATTGTAGTGTTTATAATACCACAGTCAGACTACAAAGGTAGGCCTAAAGCCACATTTTATACTGTTTTTGTAGTGGATGACACAATAAGTGCTGCAGTTGACTAATGATATGTGACTTACAGGCCTTGGGTACATTACATTTTGCACCATCTACTAGGGACTAAAAGGTAAAGCCAGCAAAAGTATAGGCACCCTTTAGCAAGGTGAAACCAGCAAAAGTATAGGGTCCAGCAAAAGGCGAAAAATACAGGGTGGCCATGCAGAAAAGGTGGGTTTCCTATATATATCATACATTTTTTTACTTACTATGCAACTATTTCAGTGCATTTCTTGAATATGAATGCAAACGTGCCCTCTTAGTCCTGTGTGCACATTCCATACTACCATCTTAATAAGAACACTTATTTTACGTGGTCTTGTGCAGAAAGTCCAGTCCCCCTCTTCAAACAGGTTCCTGGATACAAAAGCTAACTTACCACTTAGTGTGGATGCTAAGAATTAATGTCAAGCTGGCGTCCTGAGCAGCAACACGAAGAAATAATTTTGTGATTATAAATTCGTAGAATAAGCAAATATTTACATGCCTCTATTGAGAATCAAAGAAAAAAAGCAATCCAGTGGAGAAACAAATTAATATAAAATATATGTATAATTAATATATGCTATTATATATACATGTATTTGTTCAAAAAGTGGTAAAAAATAATAGAAACAAAAACCAAAAAACAGTATCAAAACAATATTAAGTTATTTACAAAAAAGCCTGTTTTTAAAAGAAAACCAGTACTTTAAATGGGCAGGTACTGGCCGGTACTGAGTACCTGCACTTCTTTTGTTGAGAAGGGAGAGTGCCTGCACTTCTCAGCACTTGTGCAATACTTTGAATGGGAGAGTACCAGCACGTTTTGGGAGCAAACAGGTACTGTAGATAGTGAGTACCTGCACTTCTATATTTCCATTTAAAAATTAAAGAAAACAATTGTGAAACCCATAGTGAATCCTGAGGACACATGATAAGCCCTCACTTGAGTTTAGTGGAGCAGGTGAATTGAAATAAATTGGGAGAGTGGCAGTGTTTTTGCTTGTGGATCACCAGCTGGCTGTGCCAGTAGAAACCCGTGACCTGACGGCCTGTCTGCCACTGGGTTGCAAGGTCATAGTGACGGTCAAACCTGGTTATTAAGGGTGTGGTGACCGTCACTAGATTTCCCTACCTAGCATTTCATTGACCCTAAAGTGAACATACTGCACCTGAGGCTCCGCCGTAGGCTTTCAAAACCTCACCAGGCGAGCAGAGGCAACAGCCGTCGCTGACCAGTCGGCCTTGTGGACTGGCCAACCTCACATTAAATGAGAGCCATAGATTTAATTAAAGTAAAAAGGGAAACAAGGATAGAGGCCAGCTGGGATGGACAAGGGTTAAGAGGAGGCATGAGAGTACAGAATGTCTACCCTCCCCAAAAATGGAAGAGCAAATAGCAGGAATATGGAGGGGGGAGACAATAAACTAATTTTAAAATTAAGTGATGAAGGGCTTGAGGTGTGCTATCAAAAGCAAGGGGCAAGGAGGCAGGAAGAGGGGTAAGAATGTACGTGCAAGGGGAAAAACAGTGGAAAGAAGGAAAAGAGGCTTGGGGAGGGGTGGGCAAGGGGATGAGTACAAGGTCACCCAGTAACAGGACATGGGAATGGTAGGAGTTGAATTAAAAAGGGATCTATGCAAATATTGTAGAAAGAACCAACAGAGGCCCCAGTAAAGTTTTAACAAACCGCATAAGAGACAACTTAGAAAAGAAAGGTTTGATATAATAAAAAACCCAGTTTCCAGCTTTGTAACACATTCCTGAGTTATAGAATGGCTTTAGAAACTCATAACAAATCAGTTATGTGGACGGTGCCTGTTTAGGGCATCTTTTCCAAATAGTGTTTTGTCAAGATATATATCAATGTTTTGTGACCAAAATCAGGCTGCCAAGCATTAACATTTTACTAACATCTCAAAGAAAGTGTTAATGCATTTGCAAATAGCAAAAGGTTTCCTTACAACCCTACCCATTTGTGAATGTTAAAAAAGGTTTGTTGAGGAGTAGGTGTTTGTCCATACGATCTCTGTCAACTCTCAAGTAAACAAAAATACTTTTCTTTTTGAATGCAGCCCTGTTACATTTAAGGAAAAGGGCCAGCATTTAAAATAAAAGTTGACTATTTATAATTCCATCACAGACATAGTAGCGTAGTCTCCTCAGCATGGCACCATCACTGTGGATGGCGTCCAATCATAGTGAATTGCTATTTGCGATCTACATCATCAATATTAATGAGGTAGGTAGCACTGCAACCCATTTCTGCAAAGCATCCTACTAGTCCAAAGGTCAGTTGGCAAATTTTCTTTCTATTTGCATGAGTGGGTGCAGAATTTGCGACCTCTTTTTGCTAATTGGAATTTTGTATCTTAGGCCTGATATTCTTTGAATCAGTGTCTAGGAAACAGTTTAGGTGGCATGGACAACCAATACAAGTAGAAGACAACAGAAAAATCCCTCTTGCCGCCTCATGATGCCTTCTTTGCATATTCCCAAGTTTTGGCACATATAGTTCTGGATAGGTCCCCGTGAGTTCACCATCTTATAGCCAAGCACACAAATATAAAAAATTGTCAGATGATGAAGTGGGCTGGCTCAGCTCCAGGTTTCCCACATGAGAGATCAGTCTATGGCCCATATTTATACTTTTAAGGTGCCGCATTTGTGTTGTATTTTGAAACAAAATAAGCGCAAACTTACAAAATACAGTTGTATTTTGTAAGTTTGCGCTGATTTTGCATCAAAAAGTGATGCAAATGCGGCTCAAAAAGAGTATAAATACGGGCCTAAGTGCTTATGTGAAGGGCTTGTGATTTCCTTGCACTGTCAGCACTCTAAACATCTGAGCCATCAGGGCTGTTGCAGCACACAGACAAAGAAGACACATGAGAAGAACGGATTACAAAGGGTGATGATGGTCTCCTAGGCTTCCTAGGCCAAACATGTTCAGAGGGCTAGTTGAGTGGATTTCAATGGCGTCTACCACTTGTCATGACTTACCCATCCTGCAGGAGTCTATCATGCCTCTAAAAATCTATATATTGTATCTCGTCAAGCTATTTTTAGGACCTACTCACCCCTTCTGGCAAGTTGACAAAGAACAGGTGTACTGTTCAGTCAGAAAGTGAAGGAGCAATAAAGATGCCTTTAAATCTTGCTCTTGTCACATTTGCTCTGTGTTCAGAGATAGAGGTCAAAAGTCAGTTTGTCTTTTTTCATTCTGAGCGCAGAGTTCCAGGATTTTGTAAGGTGAACTGTCTGACCTGCTGTAAAAAGTGTGAAATGAAAGGCTGTAGAGTGCCAGGTTTTTCCAAACACACAACATTTAAATAAATAAGTCAACTGTACAAACAATTCAAAATATATATCAGTAGTTGTGAAAGACCATTTTTTGTTCTTCAGTGTGATGAAAAAATATTTTAATAGTATGTAAACAAATCAGAACACTTTACTTTGTGATGTGCAAATGATAAATATGTTTTCTGAAACCCAATTTTCACAGATTATTGTTAATACACTGTTTAGTTTTACCAGTAAAGCTGCAAGTTAGTGGGAAGATTTTTGGACATTTCTTGGAAATTTACTGTTTGTAAATGACAGTGTGCTACCACATCATGCTTTAGTAATATATTTATTCAAAGTGAATGTCTAGACACAAACTGAGATACACTCCTGCTGTCATCTCAATGTATGAGAAAACTAAGAGCCAAATCACGGACTATTGGTACCCTGGATGTGGGCTAGATTCTTATTATACATGGAGAAAACATTTAGCCTATTTAATCAAAAGAGGTTTTTTTTGTACAGCAGAAATGCTGAACTCACATATTTGAAGGTGCAATCATATGTGAGAATGAATTAAAAGGTGACTGTAAAATAAAATATTTGCCTAGGATCACACATTTTGAGACCTGTTTATGGGTCAAGTACATTACAGGTAGGTCGGGTAGATTATTCAAGTTACTTGACTTGCAGGTCTAGTAATATTTTTAAGATTTTTCCAGGTGTGTTTATGACTAATGCACATGGGTGCTCGTCTTCCATGCACACTCAATCATAGGCCAGCTTCTGAACAGACCACATCAGGGGTGGAGATTAAACTATTTAAAAAAGGAAAGCATAGTGGGTGCAATTGTTTATGTTGTTTCCCATTTGGGGTTCTTGACTTATAAGTAGTAAATCCTGCAAGTAGACTGAGGGGAAAGAGTGAACGTAAGGTTCACATAACGCTTACAACGAGGAAACAAAATGTATCTGAAGTCAAACTCATTTGAAGACAAAAATAAATGGAAAGTGCAGAAAAAATATAATCTGTTTAGTTATAAATAGGTTAAACATTACACCAAAACAAAGAGAATTCGGGGAAAAAATTCACATTCACTAAACAGTTGAATTGGATAGCATATAAAAATTATCACCAAAAACAGTATCATCAGAGGTCTCCACTAGAAAACCTCAGCTTCCTTTGCTGAGTGTCTGCGGTGATGCTCAGTCTGTACTGCAGCTTTCACAGAAGCCCCTGACTCTAGTGGGTCATTTGTACCCAGGAGAAGGTGGCATCATGGGTGAGGACTGCACAGTGTTTTGGCATCAGGCTGTTCACTCCTAATGACAGGCACAGCTAGATATATGGATGAGGCACACAGCTGTTAATTTACAGGAGCGACTTCTCAAGCCACACAGATCTCCAGGCACCGACGTCTGCCACATCAGAGGCAGTAGACAGAGGACCCTAACAGTTCCACCAGAAAGCTAATGAATCTAAACAGTTCCCCCTCTCTCAAATAACTCAAGAAACGTCCTAATCCAGGATTGATATGTCATATTATGTTAATTTGTATAGCACACTAATCACCCAAGAGCCTTTCCAGGCGCTCGGGCAGGTGCACAGGTGTGTGGTCCCTAAGGTGCTTATCCATTGAGCCAGGTCTTCAGCTTCTTGCAAAGGTCAGTGGGCCTGGCAAGGCAAAATATAAAGAAAAGTGTGGTTCTCCACAGTGCAATTTCTTGGTATAAAGTGCACCATTGTCAGAACGGTTTTGGCCTAGTAAGACATCATCGGTGATGTATAGCGTGAGTCCTGTGACACAGTGAGCACGGGAACCACACCTGGGCATACATGTCCTACTAAGGGCATCACACTAAGGAAAACAAAGCTGGCAGGGGGAGTGCTTGCAACAAGTCTCAGCCACTGGCATCACACCAGGGACTTGTTTATTGTTGTCTGTAAAGCACACTGAGC
Source organism: Pleurodeles waltl (assembly GCF_031143425.1). NCBI lineage: Eukaryota > Metazoa > Chordata > Amphibia > Caudata > Salamandridae > Pleurodeles > Pleurodeles waltl. The sequence goes on from NC_090445.1 coordinate 40,757,708, forward strand.
CATTTTCAGAGATACTGATCAGCATGTGACCACCTCTACTCATCCCCTTAAGGAAAGTTAAGGCAATCCAATACATTAGTTTGTATATTGGATGGCAGCTGACTAGATTTGTAGATGATAATTCATAACATATTTTTTTTATGAAGATTTAGAAATAAAATATGGCACCTAAATGTAGATGATATACATAGCTTTGACTGTTATCAAATACTTTGTGGCCACCATTAATGGGAGAGCTTGGGCTGAGGTTAACCCTTGTTAACCCTTGTATTCGACAAGGGCTTAAAAGGGTAGCAAACATACAGCTAAAGAGATGGATATTTCTTTCCAGTTCATGCCAGAAGGCTTGACCAGTGTTAGATGTCACTCTTGAAATCAGTGCTATGTGCTATTTAAACAGATGCACATGAGAGCAAAGGAAGGTATTTAGGTTTCAGACCTCAATGGAGTAAAAATCAGGTTATTGGGCAGCACCATATTTATGGAAATGTCATAGCAAGTGAAATGCCCTAGGCCAGGGGCACTGAGTATAAGGTTAGTCTCTGTGCCCACCCTCATTTTCCTCTGGGGCAGAAATCTATGGCGACTGCTGGGTAGATTTCTGGTCACTGCTCACTGAGAGGTCAAAGACCAAACCCCACAATGTCAATTCTTAAATCAAATATATTGACAAAAAGTAATCTCACAGAGAAGTTGGGGGACTATATGTATTGCCTCACCATAATTGAAGTAACTCTGCCTTTCCACCATGAAGGCTAGCTCCTTGCAGACGGCGTAGGTTTTGAACGCTTCCCTGTCAGCATGGTTTCCATTATGAGACCGACCTGAAAAGAAAGTCAAAGGTCATATGACTGCAGTAGATGATCATTGAGCTGATCCTAGGGCAAATTATATTTTTCGAGAAAGACAGCAAAAGCCATATATTCATTCAACAACAAGATGTAGATCAAAAGGGAAATTGATGCGCTCTCAGGAAAAATTGGCCTTAGGACAGCTCAAACGATTCAGCACACAATTAATTCATTGTCGATGTATCTATCTGCGTCCTTTACCCGCCACAGTACTTTAGAAGCACAATTCAGCGGCGGTTCCACCTCCTGGCAGGTAATGTACCTTCAGTTCATGCTTATGGAGGATCAAGGGAGACCAGCCGTGGTCTGCGGTTGGGTCTGCAGGCAGTCCACAATGGATGACTACTACTTCCTAGTGGAAATAAATTGTATCAGATGTTTTACCAGTGAAAAAAAAGAGTGATGTCAGAGAACCAGTAAGGTTTGTTAACCTATCAACTAGGATATTCTTTGTGGATGGTGAAAATCCAAAATAAAGGATCATCTACTGAAGTTGCATTAGCACCTGTCACTCTACCTTACAGATGTTCTACCGCTGTCCTACTGTGGACTCCTGCTGACTAGAGTTGTACTAAACATTTAGTTGCAGGTATACATCCTGTAGATAGAGGTTGCTAGCTGCCTATACGGACTACATCCTCCTGGTTATCACCACTGTGACATCCACACTTGTACTTCCACACTGCTGCTGACAGTACACAAATACCTGTGCATCTGTTGTACTGATGCTGCTACTCTCACTTGCTCATTACTGTACATGCTGCACCGTCCCCAAATGTTACACAAAGCCTATTCTTATCTCATTAGACATTTGTCTACATTGGTCTGCCGCTCTTCAGGTCGAGCAGTGTTATATCAAATCTATCAAATAAATAAATACATAAGATCTTTCACGTTTGGGATAGAGACACTGGCCTATGTTAAACTGAAGAACATTACTTAAATAATTCATTAGCAAATAATGAAAAGCAAAGAAAAACAAGAAAACAACCAAAAACGTACCTGGTTTCAACACTAACCCACCACAAAATTTGAAACAAAACATTTTTAAGCCAACATTATCTAGCTGAAAATGTCCCATTAATTATGGTTACTAAAGCACAAAAAAACTTATCAGATCAGAACCAATGTGTTTATTGGGGCACTTTGCCAAGTAGGATCTTTTGACCAATTTTAGAAGGAGGGGAGTCACAATACCTTTGTGGCAGGGAGCTGTGCAGTGCAGGAAAGTACCATAAAAAGCGAGGGGAGAGAGGCATGCCTCGGTAAGGAGGGAAAAGGGAAATGTACAACATTTTACAAATATACACTGAAAAGCAGAACGTCACATAGACCACAGCGCTTTTGTAGTGAGAAGAACATTTGTTTACAACTACACACTGCATCAGTACATTACTGATGGTGGAAGAAGTGCAATTTTTTGAGTTATTCAGTCAATTCACTATTATTTGGTTTCTCTAAATTTCCCGTTTACATTTTGAAACTGATGTGCGTTGCGATTCAGTTTATAATTTAATTTTTTATGTCAAACAGTTTTTTTTTGGTTTTGGCACAATAGCAGGCATATGCATTGCATTTGTTGGAAGTCAACAATACAGCAATGTAGTGCTAGTGAAGTGTTCAGTTACAATATAATCAAGATTCTTTGTGTCCAAAATAGATATACTTCTCAAGAACATTTGCTCAAACTCTGGCATTGTCACAGTGCAGAGAAGATCCCCCTCCACATCCCAACAAAGCCAAAACCTACAAAAATGAAAAGAGGTGAAAGGAGAACATTGAACTTTGTTCACCAGTGGTAATGTGGTCAAAGACTGCGTTAGAAGGTAGAGACTGCGGGTCGCAGCATGTGAAGTTAGAGTGCAGCAAGAACAGAACTTAAGGCCACTTAGGCATGAAACAGGTGGAATGCCCTTGTGCGGGTGGGGCATGTGGTAAGTGGGAGTCCCTCCGATATATAATTAACAAGGGCTCTCCAGCAGTATTTGTGAAAGCTGAATTAATCAATGATAAATTTGCATTGATTAACGGTTAATAATTTACATGAATTAGGGTAACTTAGAGTAAAATTGTGTGTTATGGAAAATGTGCCCAAGGATGTGGCCACCATAAGACAAACAGAAAGTGATTATGAATATTCGTTTATAGTCTAAATGATGTGCACACGTAGGAGAAAATTTTATTAGTGGGTCGCATTAACATATTAGTGCTGTTCATTTACTTAAATGAAATTGGGCATTGATCAATCATGTAGTTTGGGCCTAGTTGACTGGGCCTCATGTTAAGTTGCACTACAGAAATAATTAAATAAATGTACATGTTCTGTGAAAACCGAGAATTAATTTTGTCTATTGTTCACATGGAGCTGACCAAGCGATTTGTAAATGTCTTAGACGTTTTCATGAGAACCGCCTGCTAGAATGTCTTGCACTAGAAATGGTTACAAAAGTATCCTTGATGCATGAGACAGCGTTGTTCCCAGGAGCCAACAATGGCTGCTGTGACTACAGCTAGGATTGCAACAAATGAGTAACTTAACAAACCTGACGATGGGAACAGGAGAAGAGGAGCCAATCATCAACATGTGAAAGACTGTTTAGTTACATCTTAGATTTATAGTTTATAGCTCATTGGTCTTCCTGTAAACGTACGATTTTCTGACCAATGATGGCGTGAGAAGATACTTCATGCAAGTTTAACTTAGCCTGCTTGCATGAAGACCCTGGAGCCCAGACGCCAGAGTCCATAGACTATGGCCGTAGTCCCTTTTCTGATGCCTTCGAGTTCCTTTTCTGATTCCTTCGAGTCCCATTTTCCCTGTTTCTGCTAGAGTCCTGTTTGTGGAGCATTATAGTTCCATGTATTTTGTTAAATTGTGTTAATGCTGATTCCTTAGCTTAGTGACCATAAGTTGGTTTAGTTAACTGAGAGCCCAACGATGGCTGAGCCGATCCGTTTCACTGTCCAAATTGCTGATGCTGACCAGACGGATGTCCACCTGATGAAGAAACCACATCTTGCTGACTCATTGAGGAGAGGTATAACAAAATGATATTCTTTTCATGCTGTATTTGTGTTTTCTTTTAGGTACCAACTGCTATTTTGTTAGAACCTCAGTTAGATGTTTTCCAAATTAACTTTGACTAAATTGTTTTGCAAGAAGCCCAAACATGCTATTCTAATTGGAAGGTTAGTTAGTATGCCCAAATGTTAACCATTGTCACTAACAAAGAATTGATTCTGATCCCCTGTTTGAGTCTAGATGTATACTATCTCTGTTTTTCAGTTATCACTTTAATTGATTTGTACTGTAACTCTCGAGTGTTTAATTTTATATGCTTTAGCTAAATTGAGATTCTTTAGACACTTTGGTAAACCTGTGTTGTTTGTATATGTTTATCATTTGGTTTTGAGACTAATCTACGTGATAATAGCATTTCTAATCTAGGGAAATAAACATTTTAACTTTACTAAAAGTTGTGGTTATTCATGGCCAAATGGGTCATGGTGCATAAAGATTATTGACTCCAGAGGCATTGATGGTGGTTATTGATTAGATTGTTGTATTGTTGTCAAAATTATGATCTATGGTGGAATCACCCTAAGCGTAGTCAAAAGGTCAATCAAACCTCTAACGCGTTCCCTTATCAAATAAATTATAAAAGACCAAATAAGGGCAGACGCACTCACATATTTGAAGTTTTTGTCTAGTTCTTGAAGGATGTTCGTCATCCACTCCATGGTCAAGCTCATTCCATAGTCTGGCATGCCATTATGTCATAGACGATGTTGTTGCTTTCTTCCAATTTGCTGCAATGGCCATCTTAGCTGCCCCCAAACAAAGCCACATGATAGTGCGATTACTAGACGTTTGGTGACACAATGAGTCATCTCTCAGTCCCAAAAGTGTTTTGCCTTGGGCAAAGGGATGGGATATTTCAATATTGTTTTAATTTGTGCAAGGATTTCAGTCCAAAAGGTTTGGATAGTTGGACAGTCCCACCATATGTGCTGGAAGTCTCCAAGAAGGCCACAGCCCCTCCAGCAGAGATCAAATGTAGGCGGAAAAATATTTTTCAATTTAGTGGGGTGGAGGTTCCAGTCATATCAAATTTTATAATGAGCCTCCCTAAGTTCCAGTGAGTGATTACATTTGGCAATGTCTCGCCATAGTTGTTGCCAGAGTGAGTGTGGGATCGGGGTAGTCAAGAGCTCGTCCCAGAAGCTAACATGTCGAGGTATTTTACCTGGGACAGTTTGGAGTAGGTGAGCATAGAGGCATGAGATGGCGCCTTTCATGCAGGTTGTTCGTTTAACAAACATTTCAAAGGGAGTAGGATTGCGTGTGGTCGCGAGGCGAATATTCATGTTGAGCACCCAGTGCTTCAATTGAGCAAAAGGATAGAGTTCGGTATTTGGAAGACCACACTCTCGCTGACAGTTCTCAAAAGTCAGCATCTTTGGACGAGATCCAATATCATAAGGCAGCCTCCCTCTCTCCATTTATCAAAGGCACCTAAAGTCAAAGATGGGGGTAAGGCCGGATTGAAGTGTATAGGGGTATAGGGAGAGGGCAACGTAGTCCAGCCCATTGTCTTTGTGACCATGTCCCACACCTTAAAGGTTGTGCGAGTGGGCACGCTGAGGTATGCTTTGGGGGGTGGGGCCTATCTGTTTTAGGTTTCCAGGGGATGTCCCATATATATTTGCCAACTATGGCTCTATCCATGTGGAGCCAATGCTTAGCTGACTCTTTCAGCGTCCACTCTGTAATTATCCATAGTTGTGTTGCTTTATGAGATAAATTAAAGTCTGGAAGAGCGAGTCCACCAGCTTCTCTCTAGAGTCTGAGGAGTTTATAGGGGAGGCAGGCTCTTTTTCCTTGTCACAGGAAGCAAATCAATAATGTGCTGAGCTCAGCAAAAAATTCCCTAGGTATCACTAGTGGTAAAGCCCCTTTTGTAGGACCACCATTTTGATCGTGTTAAGTATTCCCAGCTATGAAAGGTGCCTGGTTGTCCACACCTAAGGTCTTCTTTAAGTTGGCAGAGCAAAGGGGGAAAATTGGCTCGATATAACTCAGAGACCTTCAGGGTAAGTTTGATACCCAAATATGTGATGTCTTTTTTCACCCATTTGAAAGGGGGCAAGAGGGCCAGAGCTTCCATGTCTGAGGTGGGTAAAGTAAGGTTGAGGATGAAGGATTTGTGAAGATTGACACGGTAGCCAGATTCCTTTTCGTAAGTGGAGAGTTCATGTTGGGGGGCTTGAAGGGAAGTGGTCGGATTGTAAGGGAGAGTAGTATGTCATCTGCAAAAAGCGACAGCTTGTGCTCATAGGAGCCAAAGGGGACACCTTGTATGTCTGTCGTGGCTCATAACATAGCCGCCAGAGGTTCTATACTAAGAGCAAACAGTAAGGACAACAGTGGGCACCCCTGTTGTGTACCACACTGCAATGGAAAGTTGATCACTACGCGTGACACAAGACGTGTATAGTTGGCGTGAACCATAAGGATGAATTGCTCATGGAAGCTGAATTTATATCGGGTATGAAGAAGTAATGACCAATCCACTTGGTCGAAGGCTTTTTCGTCATCAAGGGCAATCAGTACTGCTGGGAGCTGTTTTTTGTTTGCCTTCTCAATTAGGTGGATCACTCGTCTAAGGTTATCATAAGACTGTCTCCCTTGTATAAATCCAGATTGATCAGGGTGGATAAGGTCGGGCAGGATTTGCTTGAGCCTGGTAGCTAATATTTTAGTATATATAGTTTGGCGTCTAAGTTAAATAGAGATATTGGTCTGTAGGATACACTATTCTGAGGGGTTTTACCCGGTTTAGGAATGACTGAGATAACCGCTTCACTCACATAAGGGGTGACCTGTTTGGTAGTGATGATATGGTTAAAAAGAAGCGTGAGGTATGGGATTCGTTCGGCACTAAAGGTCTTATAAAATTGGGCTGTAAACCCATCTGGCCCAGGAGATTTTCGCAGCTGTGAGAGAGTAAATAGCTTCTCAGACTTTATCTTCACAAATTGGGCTGCTCAGAAGAACATTCTGTGCAGCTGTGACCTGGGGTAGGGTCAATCCATCTAAGTAGTTCCATTGGCCCTGTGTATATAGTGTCTTGTAGAAGTCATGAAAGGCCTGGGTTTTATCCCGTTCGCTTAAGAGGGGCTACCCTGTGTCTGTACGAATAAGGTCAATAAACTTTTTTCATGTTGGATTTGTAGTTGGCTGGCTAGGTGAGTACCTATCTTGTTCCCCTTTTCTTATGTGAGATGTTTAAGTCCGAGTAGGGTGTATTCTGCTCTATGACTGTATATCGTGTTCAGTTTTCCTTGTAGGACCGTGACTCTTGATGTGCTAGGGTAGGGTGGTCTTTATGGGGTGCATTCTGCAAGAGAGAGTTTGGTCTCTAGTTTCAATCTGTTGCAAATATTCAGTTTCATGAGCGTAGTAATGAAAGAAATACATTTGCTGTGCACAACTTCTTTAAAGGCATCCCAGGTAGTAGATATGTCTGTGTCTCAGGGATTATTGTCCTTGAAGTACTCCCTGATAGATTTATGAAGTTCATCTCTTAGTAAGCGGTTTCTAATGAGAGAGCTCAGGAAGAATCATTTACGGAGTTTGGGAGTCGGTTCCCTCCAATCTAGTGCAAGGCTTACTGGGCCATGATCCTAGATTACGATCAGATGTAAAGTGGCAGTTAAAAGATGTTGTAGGGATTGAATAATGAAGACATGATCTAGGCGGGAGTATGTACAATGGGAGTGGGAGAAAAATATGTAATCTTTATGAGTTGGATGGAGTGTGCACCAGGCATCTAGTAACCCAAGGGAGCGGAGAGTGTGTTTGAGTGATTTTGTGACGCTCCCCGTTTGTGCTTTCTGGGGGTGAGTGCTGTCGAGTTGTGGATCCCAAATGAGATTAAAGTCCCCCATAAGCATAATATTGCCTTCAACAAGGCCTCCCAAAAGCATTAAGAATGAAGGTAGCTTTGGTTGTGTTCAGTACGTATACTAATGCCATTGGTGCACATGCGACCTTGGGGCATGCCCTTAATCATTTTATTTTTTACATTTACACTTTCAATTACTCAAGGGTACATTCAGTTGCAATTCTAAAATTGTCATCCTTCATACCTTTCAAGACATTTTATCCATAGGGTTTAGAAATGTATGTGGCTCGCCACAAATCATGCATCTGCACACAAAAGTGGGTCTGGAGATCTGACTGAGGCTGTTTTCATGCAACCACAACAATAAAACATGACAACGTTTGGCTTAAACTGTTTTGCATACTCACAGAACAAGAGCTCGCCAAGGATATACCTTGAGTCAGTGTCCTTGTTTATCCTCAACACGATGCAATCATCAGACATCTTGCGTATTTGTGAGGACAACCTGTGTGCCTTATCTGAAAGAGAAAGAACATAGTGAGCGTGGTATATCCCTTTTGCAGTGACACAAGTCCAGTCTGTATCATAGCTCTATAAAGCGAATGCTACAACAGGGTACACACGTTTTCAGTAGGCTGCTTAGATTTTGAAAAAATAACAGTGTGACAACAGGGAAGAGAGGCAGGGTCCAATCACAACGTGTATCTTGGCTTTAGCCCAGGAACAGAAAGGACCACATATCCGAATAAGCATTTTGTAACACATCGGTCAGAGTCTACCTCAGAACACTAGTAAAGAGAAGGAACGAGCCATCAAGGAAAATGAAATGAAATGAGAGATTTAGTAATTCAATGATATTCCTCAAAAACATCATCTAGTGAAGAAGCTGTGCAATATAGGTTCCCAACCTTAGGCAGGACAGGAATGATGCAGCAGAGAAGGAGAGGCAGGGATAGGAAAGAGCGGAAGACAGAAATGAATGATACAGAAACTGCTTGTGAGAAGGAGCCTGGAGAGAGAAAGACAGGCAAAGAGTGGAGGGAGAGAGAGCCAGAGAATGTGTGTGTGTGTGTGTGTTTATTTGTTTGTTTGTAAGCCTACTATTTGTGGGTTCAGAAGTAGGATTTTTTAAAGATTCGGGCTTCCGAGAGGCATGGCAGTCTGTAGGAAACCTGGAAGCCTCAAATTCAATCAAACTGACCCAGGCCCTGTTCACTTTTTACAGACATGGCTCTTTGGGGCAGATTTAAGAAACGTGGTGCTGCATCCAGTGCACCGCCACTTTTCTTGCACCCCTTAGCGCCTCCCCTAACGCCACCATGTGTGGGCTGTATTTAAGGTATGGCACACCATAGTGGTAGTTAGGAAACTAGCGTTGAAATCTTTGACACTAGTTTGGCGCTTTGCAGGATTAGCATCAGGAAGTTTGATGCTAGTCATGCAAACTACATAAAGGACTATTTTAATAAATGGTGTGCCTCCTTTTAACGCCTGATTAGAGAAGGCGTTAAACAATGACGCTAAAATTGGTGGAAAGAAACCTTTTAGAATTCTTTGTGTCTTTTTTTGCCCCCCCCTAACACGGGAATGCCCCCCTTGCTTACATTATGCCTGGCGCAACAAGATATGGTGCAAGAGGTTACAAAGTGGCGCAATGCATGCATTGCGCCACTTTGTAAATCTGGTGCTGCGACTTTTGAAGCCTAATGACACATTAGTGTCAAAAAAATGATGCTAATGTGGCGCTAGAGCTTCTTAAATTTGGGCCTTTGTATTTTGCTCTGCATTCGTTCTCCCTAGACAAATTTTATTTTGGGAAGCAAGACACACAAAAGCAAATTTGCAATGCTTTTTACGCATTACATTTTTGGATAGTCCTAGTATCATCCAATGTCTTTTACTGCAGTGTATCTTCTGCATTCATAATTTCACGCAGACGGAGAATATGCAACCCGGATGCCTTGAGGTTTTCACTGGTACTGCAGCAGAAGAAAAATAAGACTATACCTTTTAGCTTAACTGAGCCATCCTCCTCCACAAAGGTTACATTTTCATTCTCAGAGATCACAATTTGCCCTTGTCTGAAAAAGAACCAAGATCCCAGTATTAGAAACATGCGGATTTTGGTCTCTCTTACAATCTCTTCTAAATTTCACAATCTTTGGAGAGAAACAAACATAGGGCCTGATTCCGAGATTGGCGGGCGGCGGTCGCCGCCCGCCAAGCGGGAACCGCCAGAAGACCGTACCGCGGTCAAAAGACCGCGGCGGTCATTCTGAGTTTCCCGCTGGGCTGGCGGGTGACCGTCAGAAGGACGCCCGCCCGCCCGCCCAGCGGGAAACCCCCTTCCACGAGGATGCCGGCTCCGAATGGAACCGGCGGAGTGGAAGGGGTGCGATGGGTGCAGTTGCACCCGTCACGATTTTCAGTGTCTGCCAAGCAGACACTGAAAATCAATGTGGGGCCCTGTTAGGGGGCCCCTGCAGTGCCCATGCCAGTGGCATGGGCACTGCAGGGGCCCCCAGGGGCCCCACGACACCCGTTACCGCCATTCTGTTCCTGGCGGTGAAAACCGCCAGGAACAGGATGGCGGTAAGGGGGTCGGAATCCCCATGGCGGCGCTGCAAGCAGCGCCGCTGTGGAGGATTCCCTGGGGCAGCGGGAAACCGGTGAAACACCGCCGGTTTCCCGTTTCTGACCGCGGCTGTACCGCCGCGGTCAGAATGCCCACGGAAGCACCGCCAGCCTGTTGGCGGTGCTCCCTCCAACCCCGGCCCTGGCAGTCCATGACCGCCAGGGTCGGAATGACCCCCATAATGTCCATATCATTCATAAAAAAAGAACAAATGATGTGCACGTACTTGACCACATTGCAACTTTGCCCCCGATCTTTACACTTGATCAAAAGACCACTCTCCTAAAGATGGCATCCGGATCTCAGCATTTCTATCTCTTTGAAATATTTTCATCTGGAAAATCCAGAAAATCTATTAGGTTTTCTGTGAATATTTCTATTTTTAGACACTCTGTAAAAAAGGTAAAAAACACGAATTCTTGACACTGTGTATTGGTTTGAGCTTTCAACAGGATCAGGTTATTTTCAAGAGTAAGGCCCTCATTACAACCTTGGTAGGCGATGGAGGCGGCCCGCCAAGGTTGTACCGCTGAGCGGCTGCCAATGCGGCTGCACTCCCGCCGGCCCCATTTTGACATCCCCGCTGGGCCGGCGGGCAGAAACAGAGTTTCAGCCCGCCGCCCAGCGGGGATGTCGGGCGTAACATGGGAGCCGGCTCCTAATGGAGCCGCCGGTGTTGCGGCCGTGCGACGGGTGCAGCTGCACCGGTCTCGCTTTTCACTGTCTGCTGTGCAGACAGTGAAAAGCAGTGTGGGGCCCCCAGTGGCCCTACGACTCCCCTTCCAAACAGCCCTACCATGGCAGTTTCTACCGCCATGGACAGGCTGGCGGGAAAGGGACTCGTAATCCCGCTGCTGCCCTGGAGGATTAAAACCGCCGCTGTCGTAATTCGCAAGATTGTACCGTCAGCCTGTTGCCCTAAGTCTGTGTTTTTAAGGATCAATTTTACATTTAAAAAATGCATCTCATATACAATTGGTCGTGGGTGAAAGTTTTGGTAAAATAGAGCTGACTCTGAATGAAACTTTTGGGTTGAAATGAATAATTCAATGAAGTGCTGTAACAACTTCTGTCTAGTGATTGAAACTAAGTGAAACCAGTACACAACAGGAGCTAACACTACCCATTTCACTATCCACCCACAACAAAAGCACACACTTGTCAGAATATTTTCCAATCTAAAAAACGTATCATTCTATTTCCCTTTTGAACAAGATTGGTTAGTCCTTTTTGCTATCCCATTCCTCTCTTTGCAAATCAAACTGAAACTCAGGAAAAAGGCAAACCAAAACTCCTCAAAATCTGGCAAAGACCATGAAATGACAACCCTATTCAATAACTTTCAGAAGATCTCAGAGCCAATGTTCTCAATACTAACATTTCAAACAACACTAAGGGGGTCATTCTGACCTCTGCGGGCGGCGGTTGCCGCCCGCCTGGAGGGAACCGCCATTTGGCCGCCCCGCGGTCAAAAGACCGCTGGGGCCATTCCGACTTTCCCACTGGGCCGGCGGACGCTACCTAAGGTTGCGCCCGCCGGCCCAGCGGGAAAGGGGCCTGCAACACAGAAGCCGGCTCCGAATGGAGCCTGCGGTGTTGCAGGTGTGCGACGGGCGCAGTTGCACCCGTCACGCTTTTCACTGTCTGCTATGCAGACAGTGAAAAGCATGCTGGGGCCCTGTTAGGGGGCCCCTGCACTGCCCATGCCAGTGGCATGGGCAGTGCAGGGGCCCCCAGGGGCCCCAGGACACCCTTTCCCGCCAGTCTGTTCCTGGCGGTGAAAACCGCCAGAAACAGGCTGGCGGGAAGGGTGTCAGAATCCCCATGGCGGCACTGCTTGCAGCGCCGCCATGGAGGATTCGCCCAGCCGGGGGAAATCCTGCGGGAAACCGCCGAACCCGGTGCCGCGGTCGGAATGGGCTTTGAAGCACCGCCAGCCTGTTGGCGGTGCTTCAATCATTCGTGGCCCTGGCGGTCTTGGACCGCCAGGGTCAGAATGACCCCCTAAATCAGTAAGAGAAAACTGTGTGTGCTTTGGAACTCTAAATAAACCAATATCAGTAAAAGAATTACACAGAGGCGGGCCCTCCGCTATGACGGTGGAGCGTCGCCCCGCTTGTGAAAGCCAAAAAATGAAGGGATAATAAAAGTATGTTATTATCCCTTTATTTTTCTGTTTTTGTAGGGTGGGGCCAAGCCAGCCTCCTCCACGTCAACAAGGGGAGGAGGAGTGGCGGTGCGCTTCTAAGTGCATATGTCAGTTTGGCCGGCGTCGGAGCCGGCCAAACTGACATGCGCACTTAAAAAATCTCTCCACCCAGCTGTGTTGCACAGCCGAGTGGAGACCAAGCGCAGTGTCCCACGCCCTCCATGAGCTGCATTTCTGCCCACTCAGGTCAATCCCAGCTCTTCTTTCATGCTGTGTAACAGCGTGAGAGCAGCGTTGGGATCTGTTGGGGAGGTGTAGGAAAGTACCCTCTTTCTTGGCATAGTTTCCCCTATTTTCTGCCTGTTAGGTGTAGGAAAGTACCCCCTTTCTTAGCATAGTTTCCCCCATTTTCTGCCTGTTGTCAGTGTGTTTGACTGTGTTCACTGGGATCCTGCTAACCAGGACCCCAGTGATTATGCTCTCTCTCTTCTAACTTGGTAACTTGTACCATTTTCATCCCACATTTGGCATACTGGTGCCCCCATGTAAGTCCCTTGTATATGGTACACAGGTACCCAGGGCATTGGGATTCCAGGGGACCCCCAGGGGTGGAAGCATGTATTATGCCACCCATGGGGAGCCCATGAAAAGTTATATTATACATTTATATAGTGACTCCTCACCCCCAGAGGGGTGTCCAGGCACAAAGCAGGTCATAATGAAAAAAGGAGTATGATATAATCAGGGAATCTCTGAAAGATGTCAAAAACAGCCTATGTTGCAGAAAGCTTCTTAAAATGTGCCCTCCAAAGGGTTTTGAGTATCCACAACCTTGCAGGTTTTTGGATGTTCGCCTCTTTAAGCAGGCATTCCTCACCTGGAAAGCACAGAAACCACCCCTTGTAGCAGATTTGCTCACACGTAACATTACTCACAGTCCGCTTCCATATTTCAGGTTGTCCATGCCATGCCTTGAGTATATCTCCATCCATCCAAAAATTGTTTGCTTGTCGACGTTCTTTTGATCCTCCCTCTGATAAGCACTAGAAATCAGATGCCATTTTCCTTGGATCTGGAGAGGGGATTTTAAAAAGAATGGTGTCAGCAGATCATTGAAACACCCCAGAGAAGGAATAATCTTTTTCATCTCTAATTAAACATAGCAGATGGAGTCAATCACCCTCCTCATTGAAAATCACTGCGCGGAAACATGTGGTAAGTGAGGGAGGAGATTATCTTTGAGACTCCTCATGGGCAAACCACTGTGAAAATTATTGACTGCTTCACCTACTTGTTGTCTCCAAACAGCTGTTGATCAGACATCTCCCCTGTTGTAGTGCCATTCTAAAGGGATCTGTGTATGGACTGCTTAACGTTACAGCCTGTAGATGCTGGGAGGGTTATATGCTGTCAAATGGATGTTAGATGTGAAGGAGACAGCCGTTTGTTGGACTCCCTGTAAATTATTTTGCTTAATGCAGAGAAGCATCCCCAACTTGCATTAGATATAGTATGAGCAAAGTCTTTGGAAGACGTGTCGTCAGGCTGCAGGACTGCGTGAGACCTATGGGTGGTGTATACCTCTACTCGCACTGATGGCTGAAGGAGGAGGAGTGTGTTGCATAAAGAATTGGCAGAACTATCTTGTATTAGCATTGGGTAAGTGAGAGAGAGAGAGAGAGAGTGTGTGTGTGTGTGTGGTGCTGTTTTCTATTGCATAGTCTAGTGGTGAGGATTTTACATAGCAGCAGATCTGTGTGTGTGTGGGGGTGGGGTGCTGTTTTCTATTCCATAGCCTAGTGGTGAGGATTCCGTGTGTGTTTGTGGTGTGAACCCCGTTATCGCACTGACCTACCGGGACATTTGGTGCATTAGTTATTGGTCATGAAAATTGACTGTCTGCACCCTTGTACTGAGATGAGAGGAGGGCTACTATTGTCAAAAGGGATGGCTACTGAGAGCCATTGTGAAGTGAGCAACTAACTTGCCACCACATGGTTCAAGTGATTGGCCATCAGCGTACTGTTCACTGAAGTTCAGACTGGAGTCCTGTTGCACCTGTCTTTGAGCTGCCCTCTGCTGAGTATGGGTTGTGAGGAGCAAGGATGCCACTAGAGAGGGGTAAAGTAATTTTGTGAATTGTGAAATGAGTGAAATCTGTCCATTTTGTTTTCAATCTGCCAGAAGAGTAAAATTTGGCATTACATAAATATGCCCCTCGGTACTTAAGGCTGGGAGAACTAGCACGTTTTGAGGCATTTCTAGAAAACAGCCACAGAGAGAGCAGATCTCAGGGTAAAGGTAGTGCATTCCAGGTTTTAGCAATAGTATACAAAAAAATCAACCATTCATCCTAACATGTCAAATTGTTGGTATATAAAGAACAGGGGCAGATTTGGAGTACTGATATCTGACAATCTGTTAACAAGTGTATAGATTTTTTGATGATTTTATGAAGGGTGGTCAGGAAACAAAGGCAAAGTGACTTGGACAGACAACTTTCCTGATGGGTATCCGGTGGAGACTGCGGAGATGTACAGAAAACTTGGTGTGTCTGCTCAAGACAAGGATCAAACATGCTGCAGAGTTACTGATAACTTGGGGTTGATTCAAACGAGATTGGCGAAGAACTAGAAATAGGGAGTTACAATAATCCAGTCTCTCAAGAAAGAGAGAATGGATTATTGTGTTCTGAATGACTTCTGAAAGCATGGAATGCCTCAATACTTCAAAGAGCATCTCAGTTCGCATACTAGGATACAGAGGAGAGTTATATCAGAATGAATATGAGGTGGATGCATAATAATTCTGGGGGTATTATCTAATTTATCCGTGGGAATATAGATGGAATTAATGAACATGCTTCCATATCTAGCAATTGACTGTTACTTTTGAAATGTCAGCTTCAAACCAAGTTAGGCATGCAAGTGAGGGTAAGAACAGATGAGTGTCAAAGGTTAATAGTAAGGGCCATGCATCGGGAGAGTGGAGTAGTTATACCCTGAAGTGTTTAGTGAATAACTGAAGGTTTTTTGCACAAAATAATATTAAATGATGGTCTGTTCTGTGGTCCATTTATTTTGCAGTGGGTTACTTAGTGTGATGAAATGGTTGAAGACAGAGGTTGATCCGTTGTGTAATTTGAGACTGATTCACCTGATGAAGAGATAGCCTACCAGTTAGCACCAATAGCAGTGATTCCTAAATCAGATGGGAAAATCTGACTCTGCATTGATTTGAGGAATTTAAATGGGAAGCTATAGCTTGACGTGGAACCCTTTGCCCAACATATATATATATTTTATCAAGTAATGTTATCTACATACACCTGTACTACAATGCACTCTTCTGCAAGGATTACTACACCCTTTGTTTTTGTTTTTTTAAAGTGTATTCATTGAGCATTTTCATACACAACATCAGCACAAGTCTAACATCCACTATATTTGCGACAGTAGTGACCTTTCAATGTACAGATGGATACTGAATGAAAACAAAGCTTTACCAAAAAGAAAGAAAAAGCAAAAACATTTGATCAACTTGTAATTGCTACACACTTTGTAACACCATTTGGGAAATACCATTTCTGAAAAAATGCCTTTTAGTTTACAGACTGCATTGCCAGTGTTCCAAAGTGTGCAGAGCAAAAGACGTGGAAGTGTGAGGAATATATCTTGAGATATTGAAATAATGAGAAGAAGTATGATAAGCAAGTGTTTGCGGTGCTGTAGATGTTAAAGTGTTGTAGGTTAGAAATGAAAAATAGACTGCAACTAAAGGTGGAGATTGTTGCATATTTGGCATAAATAGACATGGAATTTGACAATTGGAAAAAATAGTGACATTGGTTGTAAAACCAGAGCCGCTGTGAAACAAGGGCTGACTGTGGCTGTGTTTTCGATTGATGCAATAAATTCAAAATGTAAACACAAGTTTACTTCCAAACGAAGACAATCAAATGGGTGACTTTTGATGTCAAGTACATACCAAAATCACATTTGTTTGTAGTGTCCATGGCACTGAGGAACTGTTATGCTGGAAAACAACAGTAACTAAGTTGTTGTATAGTTTGGACTAAAAGACCAGGGAAGCTGAAAGGGGCTATCCTATCCCTGAACTGTATGTTATAATGGTGTGTTGTAGTGTGTTTGCTATGAAATAGAAGTATGCAGGTTGTTGCACAGGATCAGGATATATCACTAAGCAATAATGCATTTGCTAATGGCAAGAGGATACGAGCTGGCAAAGTCAAAAATAGAAGAGCAGATTTTAAACCTTCCGGATTAACAATTCACATAAAGGGCGTGGCCAGGACGCCGACAGAGACGGCTACTTATTAGAGGAGCTCTGTGCGCCGGAGGCCTGTGATGGCTATGGAGGAGCTTGCAGCACCGGAGGAGTGAAATCCAGACACCGCTCTGCCTTCTGGAACGGGACCGGAACCAGTGCAGGCCCTGTGCCCTGTGAGTCGTCATCACTGGGACCCAGGACAGGCCGACCAGCCACCAGACGAACTTGGGGCCTAGCGCCCTGCCCGGAGCTACGGGCTCAATTCAGGAGCGGGATTCGGGTGACCTGCCAAGGAAGCTGACGACCCGCCGGGGAGGGGGAGACCAGACTCACAGGTGAGTGGGGCAGCAGTAGGGACACCCCTTCCCCTCCCTCCCCTTCACACTGTACCCCCCACCCTCAACCACAGACATCCGGAGGGCTCCTGCGCGGCGCACGAGGGCCGGCGCAAACCGGGACACTATCCACAGCTATGTCTACCCATTGCTGAAGGGTGCACATACCAGGAGCCCTGCACAGCGGTGAGCCGTGGGCCCCGAGAGCCATGCAGAAGAGGGGCCCTGGGACCGCCCCATCATGTGGGGAGTGTAACACCTTATGATACCTGAAGCACACGAGACGTGACGAACCCTGAGACCTGGAAACTGAGGGCCCCCCACACTCCCCTGCCACCATCTCTATGAGGCACTAGGGGAGAAACACACAACATCGCTTCATGGCAGCGCTCGAACTTGGGACACAACGGTGGGGCCGGCCTACTCCAGCCGAGGGGTTAACTGCCTTGCCTGATTAGATGCCCTCCATTGGGGGGGGGACCTGTCCCAACGTGCCACGACCTTGCTCCTCTCGCGCGGACTGAGGTCCCCACAGGTAGAGACCCTCACGTACTTGCCCCCACAAGATCTGGCTCAGGCTGCGTCATTTCGACCAACTTCCTGAACTAGTGGCTTTTACCTCCCGTGGGCCCTACCCCAAAATCGAGATCTTCAGCTGCAGAGCTCCAGTCTGCGACATTGGAATGACAACACCCCCCATCCTGCCGTGCTGCTCCACACCCCGGCAGCATTCAGAACCATAGCTCTGCACACACAAAGGTGGATACCCTCCTTCTTTGACAGCTTTGCCACACGCGAAGACCATGCCTGGGGACAAACTGACTGGCAAACCAGCCCGTCAGCTGCTCTTTTCAGAGGCCCTCACCCACACCGGCCTGCATCAGTGACCACGGCGCCCCCAATGACCGACCCGCCAGAAACCACGCAGACACCCTAATCAGATTTCTCCATGGAACGCATTCTACAGGAAATTACTGCGGTTGGCAGGAAGTTGGAGGGCATGGACACTAAGATCTCAGACCCCGCAGAGGAGTCCAGGTCCATCTGCAATGACATCGCCAGCTTCCAGGATAGGGTGACAAGCATAGATCACTGCCTCTCCCTAGTGGAAGACGAACTCAACTCTTCACCCAGCAGAGACCAAGAACTTCAGTACCTCAGGGACAAAAACACGGACCCAGAAGATCGGGGTCGCAGGGACAATGTCTGCTTCTTCTGTATTCCGGAATGGGCAGAAGGTATGGATGTCAAGGCCTTCATCATTAACAATATCCCCACTTTTACAGGCCTCACATTCTCCCCCCCGCTGGGATTACAAAGGACACATTGTGTAGGTCCTATGCGCAAAGGCCAAGAGGACAGACCCCGCCCCATCACAGCCTGCTTTCTCCGCCATGACCAAGCCTGAGAACTATTAACCGCTGCTCACATTCACGGACCGTACAGATATGAGGACCCAGAGAATGGCCCCCGATTTCTTCCGAGACACCAACAAAAAGTGGAGAGCGTTCCTGGCGCTGTGTCCCCAACTTCGCCAATTAGATATCAAGTTTGGCCTGTTCGAGCCTCCACGTATGCTGATCACAAAAGGCGGCAAGTCTAAAGACTTCCTTGACCCTCAAGCATTATGCTTATTCCTAGATAACTTGCTGCCACAACCCATGGATTCCTCATCCGCTGCTGCCTGACCATGCCAGGGCTACAGGAGACATCTTCACAAACCAAGCACCACACAGCGGGGCAGGGTTCTGCTGGTCCGTGGTCTCCTAGGAGAAACAGACCCACTGATCGACCTCTCCGATCACATGGAGACAGAGAAACAGTTTTTCAGGCGGTGGCAGACCTTACCCACGACCGTGGCAGAGACAAATCTAGGTCACCGCTGAAACCCATACCAGAGGAGGACTGAGTGTCATCCCCATCAGTCCTTGCCCACATTGCAACAGAATAAGCCCGGGCAAGAAATTATGCCTACAACCTCTTTAGGCTTCATGAGTACAACGCAAACCAACGATTGGCGCTATGGTCTTGAGACCCTGAGACAGTAGCCTCCTCTAATCCATAGAGAACTTAGGGCCATATTTATACGCAGTTGTGCGTCAAAAATTTTAACGCCGGCTAACGCCATTCCAAAGCACCATGCGGGCGCCTTATTTATTGGATGACGTTAGCCGGCGCTGTGGACTGGTGTGCGTTAAAAAAAATGACTCACACCAGGCAGCGCCGGCGTAGGGGAAAATTGAGCTTGGGCGTCAAAAAATGGGGCAAGTCAGGTCTGAGGCAAAATTTTGGCCTCAACCCGATTTGCGCCATTTCTTTTGACGCCCAACCCCCATTGAAATGACTCCTGTCTTAGCAAAGACAGGAGTCATGCCCCCTTGCCCAATGGCCATGCCCAGGGGACTTATGTCCCCTGGGCATGGTCATTGGGCATAGTGGCATGTAGGGGGGCCCAAATCAGGCCCCCCTATGCCACAAAAAAAAATCGAAAAAATATACTTACCTGAACTTACCTTAACTTCCCTGGGATGGGTCCCTCCATCCTTTGGTGTCCTCCTGGGGTGGGCAAGGGTGGCAGGGGGTGTCCCTGGGGGCATGGGAGGGCACCTCTGGGCTCCTTCTGAGCCCACAGGTCCCTTAACGCCTGCCCTGACCCAGGCATTAAAAAACGGCGCCCATCAGGCTGGGCGCCGTTTTTTAAGGCCTGCCCCCTCCTGTGCGTCAAAATGACGTCACAGTATAAATATGGGGCACAGGCCTTAAAGTCATTTTTTGGAAGGGAACGCCTACCTTGCATATAATTAACGCAAGGCTGGTTCCCCCTTCTAAAAAATGACGCACATGGTGGAACTTTGACGCCCGCGGGGTCGGACGTCAAAGTATAAATATGGGGCAGTGTTTGCGCCGAATGTGCGTAAAAATTTTTGACGCACATTCGGCGCAAACAGAGTATAAATATGCCCCTTAGTCCTATGTGTGCTGTTACTGTTACTGTTTATATTGGTTTTGACTGGACCACGAAGTATGACACATAATGACACATAATACCTGCCTCTACTCCCAGGCAGGGTTGCTATCTGTTACTCGCTGCCTGCTGACTCCCCCTTCCCCAAAAAATAAATTGTTGCAACTGCACACGACCGCCTCCTGACCTCCCCCTCTACACAGGACTCACCTCCATTGGAGTTCCGCTAATGAGGGGTGGCCTCCTACCCCCATTTTACGGTACCCAGCCATGGATGGTGAATGGAGGCTTTACCTCCCAACCTCAATGACTTACCTCCCTACACATTATCTCCACCCTGGGCCCCTTTGCTCGACACATGACATTATCCACTATAGGCCCCCACTCCTACAGAGCAATCTTTGCCCTCCCTTTCCCCCCCCAGGCCGACCACAACCCACATCCCACACTCAATACTGCATGGGGCCAATGATCTTAGATACCAATCGACCTTCTGAGCTCCGACACATATCTCTTATACACAGAGCCAAACCACCTTTGCTGACTCCCTCGTTTGGTCCATGAGCGGAGCCCTGCCTCCTTACGGTCACCAAACAGGACCATCGCAGGTGACCTGCCCCCATGTATACCGATCGCAGCACACCACTATCCCCCTCTTTCCACCATCTATCACTCCCTCTGCGCTCACCCTCACCCAAAATAACCTCCTCTGGCCCCCCCCTCAAACCAATGGTATGGCACATACTGTCATACCCTCCTTGCCTCACCCCCCCCTCGTTGACACAGGGGAACCTCCAGCGCATGGGCTATGCAAGCCTAGGTCTGCAGTCCACAGCTTTTGTTTGACACTGGTGTTCCCCCTTTTTCTCTGGATCTACCTTCATGACACCCTTCCCCCTGCCCCCGCTGCCCCTCCCTGCCGATATCCTCTGACCTCTCTCCCCTACTCACCCATGGCCTTCCTCCCCCCCCCATCCCTGCCCGGCACACTACGTCATCTTCTGTTGAAATACCAGGGAGTGACCACCTTACCCCCCTCCCCAATATCAACGGCACTAGCCTTTCCCCCTCAAAAACCGAGAAACTTCCCCCCAAACCCTACTCACCTGCCCTCATACACCCTTTCTCTACTAGCTCCCATACTTCATAAACTACCACCGGGACATCCCAAACACTACAGATTACAAACCTCGTTGACAGTATGTCACAGACTAACACAACCAGCCTCCCCTCCAACCTGACAGCTATTTCGTGGAATGTCCACAGCCAAGATATTGGTCTATCTGCTGTCCCAAAGGGCAGATATTGCCCTTCTGCAGGAGACACACCTATCCCAACTAGAATCTGATAAGCTACGCCGGGAATGGGTGGGAAGAACGATCCATAGCAGCTGCCCGCCTGCCTCTGCGCCAGGGCCGACACGAAAGTGTGGCGTCACCATTCTCTTAAGAAGGTCCCTACCCCTCACCATCCTGAAAACATGGTTGGATACTCAGGGTCGCTATATCTCATCGAAGGTCAAGATAGCGGCTAATGTTCTATGTCTGGGCTTGATCTACGCCCCCACTGGGAACAAGCGCTCCTTCTTTCTTTCTCTCAACTGCCTGCTCACTAAAATCGGTGCTTCACATTACCTTCTGGGAGGGGATTGGAACCTAGCCTTCGACCCGGTCCTTAACCGCACGGGTCCCTTAGATCACTCTAACCAGGCAAATAGAGCCCTCCTACATGACATCCTAGCAGACCACGGCTTAATTGGCCCATGGCGCCTTGCCCACCCACGGGTCAGGGAATACTCCTTCATCTCAACAGTCCACGGCTCCCAATCCAGGATAGATTACTTCCTGATCTCTCATAGGACAGTGGCACTAGTTGGCAACATCCACCTTTTGCCGGATGCACTATCGGACCACTCATCAGTCCTTCTCGCTCTGGATCTAGGACTCGCCTCCCTGGGACGCAAACCGTGGCAAAACCCAACTACCGTCTCATATCTCTACCTATTTCGCCAGCAACAAAGGATCTGTTTCCTCCCCTAGAATGCTATGGGCAGCAGCAAATGCGACACTAACAGGCCAACTGATGAGAGATGCTGCTCTCGCCAACGCCAGACGATGCTCACAACAAAAAGAGCTGGAAGTGCAGATGGCGAATTACACATGGTTGTATACCACTGACCCCTCCTCACAGACATGCCTAAAACTGGAACAGGCCAAGATGGATCTCAACACCCTTTACACATCTAAGGCCGAATATGCTCTCCAGTGGATGAGAGGGCATCATTATGAGCATGGGGAAAAGGCGGCCCACCTCCTGGCAGCACAGCTACGCAAGCAGGAAGCAGCGCTCGCCATCCCAGCTATACAAGACTCCACTGGCGATAGCATTACCTGCCCCCAGGACATTGTCCATGAGTTTGCTAACTTTTACCAGGCCCTATATACAGTACCCCAAGACAGCGGAAGACCCCGATCGTTTTATCGCATTCTTAACGGACCTCTGCTTACCCACTTTCACAGAGAAGGGCAAAGACCTCTTACAGGGAGAGATTAGCAAGGAAGAAATTGCACAAGCTATCACCAAACTCCCATACCACAGAGCACCAGGGGAGGAAGGATTCCCAGCGTAATTCTATAAATGGACAGGCGCAGATGTAGTGGTCTCCCTGTACGAGGACGTCCGAGAGGCGTCCTCGAATGGCACCCTTGGGCCCATTTCCAACAGGGCGACAATAGCAGTCCTACCCAAACAAGGCAGGAACCCCTTACTATGTTGCAGTTACAGGCCAATTTCCCTCCTGAACGGGGATATTAAAATACTGGCTGGAATCCTGGCTAAACGACTGCGGAAGGTTATCCTATCCCTTGTCCACCACTCTCAGGTGGGGTTCGTGCCTGGTCTCTCATCCAGGAACCATCTACGAACGCTACCACACACACTATGGTCACCAAAGACCTACCTACCGAAGCGCTCGCCCTCTCTCTGGTCGTAGAAAAGGCGTTCAACAGAATAGAGTGGTGGTACCTCTTCCGAGTGTTACATCATTTCAGATTGGGTGGCGAATTCATTGATAAGGTGCGTTGGCTTTACGAGTCTCTGCGACACAAGTGAACTGCGGGGTTTTGTGTCTGACCCTTTTCCCATCAGGCGAGGTACCCGACAGGGATGCCCCCTCTCCCTGCTTTTGTTCCCCCTTGCCATGGAACCACTGGCAGCTGCCATACGGCAGGAGTCAGCTATCCCGGGTGTCCCAGTGCCAGGGGGCATGTCTAAGATATACCTCTACGCAGACAACATCTTGCTTACTCTAACGGATCCCCGGTGCTCTCTCCCAGAACTACGGGGTCTTCTTTCCGACTTCGCAACATTATAGGGTTATAAGATCAATTGGGACAAAAGCGAGGCGCTACCCCTGTCGCATCCTGCCACCAAAGCAGCAATCACAACCTTCAATGTCCGGTGGACACTGTCCCACCTCAAGTACATGGGCATATACCTAAATAAGAGCCAGGATCGTGTGGTGGCTGACAACTTAGACCTGCTGCTCGGAAGCACCCAGAGGGACTTCACGAAATGGACACAACTCGGTCTTTCCCTTTGGGGCAGGGTGCAGGCGGTGCGAATGGTGACCCTACCTCACTTCACCTATGTTCTAGGCATGCTGTCCCTACTCACCCAGTTCCTCATACTACGCGCCATTGATCGTAGCATACGCTCATTTGTCTGGGGCATGGAGAGACCCCACCTCTCTTGCGCTAAACTGATGGCCCACCGCTCCTGCGGTGGTCTTGGCCTACCCTCTGTGGAACACCACACGTTGGCCCTCCATTTTATCACAACTTAGTTACTTGATGCCGGGGACAGTAGGCCCACCACAATGGGTTGAAATAGAATGTGGCCTTCTGGGTAGCTCGCAGGCCACGGACTTGATATACGTCGCATATGAGGCCAGGATGAGGACTTCCAACCCGATCGTGCAAGCCATGACCAAATCCTGGCAACGCGCTCATCGCCTATTCAGGGTGGACACGCACCTGCACAAACACGCACCACTCTGGGGTAATGCCAGGCTTCACATAGAAGGCAAGACAATGGACTGGAGGGAATGGTGCGACGCAGGTATCACACACCTGGGACAGATCGTAACCGCCGGGTCCCTCAAACCTTTTGATACACTGGAGGCAGAATTCAGTCTCTCCTCCCGTCAAGCCTGGAAATATACACAACTACAGCACTGCCTTAAACAATGCCTGGGACCTCGCCCATGGTCCATACCATCTTCTCCGGTGCTCTCGTACCTGCGAGTATGGGGCAAATATTGTGGTGTGATGTTGGGGTTACAGAAGCTCCTGATATGCCATCTCTTCTTCCTCCCACTCCTAAATACCCTCCGCATCACATGACAAACAAAACTTCAAACAGAATTCGATCCAGAGGACTGGGCAGAACTCATTGAGGCACGCAATCGAGGGGCCAGGGAGGCACGCATGAAATTCTGCTTATTCAAAGCACTACATGACTGGTACTGGACTCCGACCAAACTGAGAGCTGCAGGACTTCTGCCCCATGCCAAATGTTGGTGCTGTCCTGCCACCCATTGTGACCTGATACACGTCATTTGTGACTGTCCCTCTGTAGCATCCTACTAGGAGGAGGTAAGAAAATCACTACAAGAGATACTCCCTCCACAAGTCCCACTCTCACGCTCCTTAATCTTCTTACATGAGACCAGGAACATCCCTACACTGGCTCGTCCGCAAGCCCACTTACTACACACTGCTCTCACTACGGCGAAACTCTGTGTCTTGTGCCATTGGTGCTCCTCGGCTTCCCCTATCCATGATGAATTGCTCAGGACAATGTACCAGACCGTGAAATTTGAACGCACCATCTATAACCTACTAGACTATCTCAAAGCCTTCCTAACTACCTGGGAATCACTTCTAAAACCGATTAGAAACTGAGCAAGACTGCATGCTGATATCTTCAGGCTCCTATATATGCCTCCATAGGCCCACCCTCCACTCACCCTGACCGCCCCCACCACCACTACACACACCCCACCAGCCAGACTACCCCAGCTCCTCACCACCCACTCCACGCCCCCTTCCTCCTTCTCCCATGTTACCCCACCTGGTCCTTCCTTTCCCTCCTTTACCATATAGACACATCGACCACCTGCCCTTTAGATTTCTATACACTTATGCTACTAATAACAGGTCAAAAAGCAAACAGATAGCATCCCGTTCCTCATCCCATCTACAAAATCGTCCTACATGGGGCATCAATGGTAACAAAGGGACACCCACCACCGTTCCCTACCCAGACCCTCACCCCCCAGACCCGTGGACATACGACACAATACTCACGCACACTCATCACACCCATCTGTGCAGGGTAGAGGGAAGTTCTCACCCTTACCCCAAAACCAAGACATCCACACAATACATACAACCTCTCCTCACCACACTGGGGAAATATAAGCCCAGCCTCGTAGCCCGTCGCTCACCAATCGGCAAACATGCTCCCACTCCAGATTAGACCAACTCCTACGGTGCCCTGCAGACCGGGGACTTACACCTACACATATCATCCATACACGGAATGTCAACGCAATATCAAGTTTTATGCCTTGGTTATGTTTATATCTCAATGTACAGGTATCCATGACGGTGTGTCTTCTATTTCAAGGCCCTTTTATGTACCTTCTGAGTTTGACTTTATCCTTGTATTATTTATGCTCAATAAAGAACTACAAAACAAAAAAAATGCACATAAGTGTTTGCAGCAAAGAAGGTCAAAATTGGACTGAAAGGATGCTGTGCCTAGTGGCAAAGCAGGAAGGCGACTCTATTGAAGAGAAGGTACAGTGTGGTGGAAAAAAGAGGGACGTTGCTGTGCACATGTTAAGCAATAGTTTTGTCGTAAGTGAAGACTTGTAGAAAGAGGTCAGTGGGGACTAAGGCCAAGTGAAGAAGTGCTTAAGAGAGGGATAGTTTGAACCACTGAGTGTGTACAAAGATATTTGTGAAGAACTGAATGTGGGAGAGCAGGTACTATCGGGGCCAGAGACTAGAGCCAGAAATGGTGAGGTGGAGGATGTAGCATAGAAACGTGGGTCTTGCAGCAGAAGCAATGAGGCCCATGAGTGGATGATGCTGCCACTGAGTTCAGAAAGCTTGCAAATAAATCACACCGTAAATTTGCATCAGTCAGTCCGGGCTCTTGATAATGGGCTGGAGAAATAGATGTTTAATGCTGCTCATTGATTGCACTTCCAGCTGATAGAAGTAGGGTTTGAGACAGACGTGATGGCTAAGATAGTTGAGGAATGCAGGTGGTATAGGTCACCTGAAGAATTGGTACCTGATAACAACATACAATGTTTATGTCATGAAAATATCATCATATACCGCAGCACTGCTTTGTACAATCCGAAGACAACTGGTCATGTGGGATTACAGATAGTCTACAGCTCGTTAAAGCTGGTGGACTAATGTGTAAGAAGGATGAGGGAAGAGGGATCGTGGGCTCTTCTGCACTAACAAACGGCTCCTTGATGTGTAAGCTCTGATGCATTCAGTCCTATACATGGTTGGGTTAACTATTTACCTCTGTGCTTGGAGGGGCTGTGCCCACAGGGGCTGCCACAAAATATTGTGGGTTTCCAAAGGCATTTCTGTAAGTCTGTGGAGGCTGCACAGTGACAGTCTGTTGCATTTACTCGCAGCACCGTGGGTCGGTTGTAGGGAGAGAGCGACGGCAGGAGGGGGCCTTCAGGCAGAACCTGGGCTTGTGATTGGAGACCGTGCCTGTTAGAAATGGGGTTTTTGGTTGGCAGCCAGGTTACCCCCTGTCCAAGCAAAAGCCCTCACTCTAGTCAGGGTAAGTCACACACAATCCAAGATTATCCTGTGCCCACCCTCTGGTAGCTTGGCACGAGCAGTCAGGCTTAACTTAGAAGGCAATGTGTAAAGTATTTGTGCAATAAATCATACAATACCACCATATAGCACCACAAAAATACACCACACAGTGTTTAGAAAAATATATAATATTTATCTGGATAATTGTAGGTCAAAAAGAATAAAGTTTGCAATGGGAAATTGTAGGGATATCACTGAAAAAGTGATATACAGTGTCTTAAGTCTTTAGAATATAAACAAAGTCTCTTTCAAGCACAAGTACCTGGTTTGGAGTGGAAAAATCTCCTCAGAGGGCCACAAAAGAAGAGGTGCGTGGAAAAAGGGTGTGTGCGTCGATTTCTCCCCAGCACACACGGACTTGCGTCGTTATTTTCCACGCGGGGGAGTCGTGCGTCGTTTTCCGGCGCGCGGACAGTCTCTTTCTGTGGATCGCGGGGATTACCAGATGTCCCGGGTCTGTGCGTGGATTTTCCTGCTTGTTTTCCGGTAGCGCATCGTTCTGCGGGGCTGCGCGTCGAAATTACGATCTCACGGCAGGCGTCGCGTCGATTTCTCCTCTAGAGGTCGGGCGGCGTTGTCCTTGCGAAGCCGTGCGTCAGATTTTCGGTCGTCCCAAGAGCGTCGCGTCGGTGTGCGGCGTTTTTCTCGCCGCGGAACAAGCTGTGCGTCGAAATTTTCGGCGCACGGAGCGTCCAAGTGAAAGAGAGAAGTCTTTTTAGTCCTGAGACTTCAGGGAACAGGAGGCAAGCTCTATCCAAGCCCTTGGAGAGCACTTTCACAGCCAGACAAGAGTTCAGCAAGGCAGCAGGCCAACAGCAAGGCAGCAGTCCTTTGTAGAAAGCAGATAGGTGAGTCCTTTGAGCAGCCAGGCAGTTCTTCTTGGCAGGATGTAGTTTCTGGTTCAGGTTTCTTCTCCAGCAAGTGTCTGATGAGGTAGGGCAGAGGCCCTGTTTTATACCCAAATGTGCCTTTGAAGTGGGGGAGACTTCAAAGAGTGGCTAAGAAGTGCACCAGCTCCCCTTTCAGTTCAATCCTGTCTGCCAGGGTCCCAGTAGGGGGTGTGGCAGTCCTTTGTGTGAGAGCAGGCCCTCCACCCTCCCAGCCCAGGAAGACCCATTCAAAATGCAGCTGTATGCAAGTGAGGCTGAGTACCCTGTGTTTGGGGTGTGTCTGAGTGAATGCACAAGGAGCTGTCAACCAAGCCCAGCCAGACGTGGATTGTAAGGCACAGAAGGATTTAAGTGCAAAGAAATGCTCACTTTCTAAAAGTGGCATTTCTAGAATAGTAATATTAAATCCGACTTCACCAGTCAGCAGGATTTTGCATTACCATCCTGGCCATACTAAATATGACCTTCCTGCTCCTTTCAGATCAGCAGCTGCCACTTCAACAGTGTATGAGGGCAGCCCCAATGTTAGCCTATGAAGGGAGCAGGCCTCACAGTAGTGTAAAAACGAATTTAGGAGTTTTACACTACCAGGACATATAACTACACAGGTACATGTCCTGCCTTTTACCTACACAGCACCCTGCTCTAGGGGTTACCTAGGGCACACATTAAGGGTGACTTATATGTAGAAAAAGGGGAGTTCTAGGCTTGGCAAGTACTTTTAAATGCCAAGTCGAGGTGGCAGTGAAACTGCACACACAGGTCTTGCAATGGCAGGCCTGAGACAAGGAAAAGGGGCTACTTAAGTGGGTGGCACAACCAGTGCTGCTGGCCCACTAGTAGCATTTAATTTATCAGCCCTATGCACATAAAGTGCACCTTACTAGGGACTTATAAGTAAATTAATAGTCCAATCAGGTATAATTCAAGTTTACCATGTTTTAAGGGAGAGAGCATATGCACTTTAGCACTGGTTAGCAGTGGTAAAGTGTGCAGAGTCTAAAAACCAGAAAAAACAGTGTCCAAAAAGTGGAGGGAGGCAGGCAAAAAGTTAGGGGTGACTACCCTAAGGCTGTCAGGTCTAACAATGCCCAATACAGAGTTCTCAGGGGCATCATGCCTGTGCTACCTGGCCCCAGGTTCACTTTGTCTCGTCCGCCCTGTAATGTCCCTTACAGTGCACTAGGCAGTCACTTGGGCCCAGATTTTTTTTTTTTTACGCAAAACTGCACAAACGCAGTTTTTCGGCAAAAAGTATAGCGCAGGCTTGGGCCATTCCAGGATGCCAGCCGGGCACCAAATTTATGGAATGGCGCAATCCGGCGCAAAGGGTGGGCTACAGTCAAGGAAAATTATGTTAACCGGGTGGGTGTGGCGGTGGCGGTATGGGAGAAGGGTGTTTTGCACTGAAAAATGATGTTAGGCTGGTTAGAGTAAAACAAAAAAAATGACTCTAACCAGCCTAACATCATTTGTTGACACAAAACCTACCATACCACATGACTCCTGTCTTAGAAAAGGCAGGAGTCAAGCCCACCACCCCAATGGCCAGCACAGGGGACCATGGTCCCCTGGGCATGGCCACTGCACCCAGTGCCATGCAGGGGGGGCCATTTCAGGGCCCTAATGGCACTTAAAATACTTTAAAAAAAATACTTACCCTACTTACCTGGGATGGGGTCCCCCATCCTGTTGTGTCCCTCTGCTGTGGGTGGGGGTGTTCCTAGGGTTTTGGAAGGGCACCTGTGCGCTCTGTCCCTGGTGTTAGACCATGGAAATGGGCCCAGAGGTCCCCTAACGCCTGCCCTGACCAAGGCATTAAATAATGGCGCTAAGCAAGCTTGCGCCATTATTTAAGCCTGCCTCCCTCCCGTGCACCATTTTTGCACGGGAGGATAAATAAGGCGCTAGAGACTTAGGGCCAGATGTAGCAAGGCTTTTGCGCCTCGCAAACGGCGAAAAACGCCATTTGCGAGGCGCAAAAGCCTCTACGCGATGCAGAAACGCATTTTGCGAGTCAGAACCGACTCACAAAATGTGTTTCCGACTCACAAATAGGAAGGGGTGTTCCCTTCCTATTTGCGACTCAAATCAACTCACAGTTACCATCCACTTGAAGTGGATGGTAACTCATTCGCAAACGGGAAGGGGTCCCCATGGGACCCCTTCCCCTTTGTGAATGATCACAAAAATATTTTTTCTGAGCAGGCAGTGGTCCTATGGACCACTGCCTGCTCTGAAAATAACCGAAACAAAAGGTTTTGGGTTTTTTTTCTAAGTGCAGCTCGTTTTCCTTTAAGGAAAACGGGCTGCAGATAGAAAAAACTGCTTTATTGCAAAAGCAGTCACGAACATGGAGGTCTGCAGTCTCCAGCAGGCCACCATCCCCGTGAGTGCCTAGACTCGCTATGGGGTCGCAAACTGCGACCCACCTCATTAATATTAATGAGGTGGGTCTTTGCGACCCCATTGCGAGTCGCAGAAGGTGTCTGAGACACCTTTCTGCATAGCAAATTGCGAGTTGCAATTTGCGAGTCGGAAGGACTCGCAAATTGCAACTCGCAATTTGCTTTTTTCCTACATCTGGCCCTTAGAGTCATTTTTTGGATGGAAACGCCCACCTTTCATCTTATTACCGCAAGGTGGGTTCACGATTTCAAAAAATGACTTTAACTCCAATTTTTTTCACGTTAGACTAGTCTAGAGTCAAAATATAAATATGGAGCTAGGTTTGAGCTGAATTAGCGTAAAAAAATGGCGCTAATTCAGCGCAAAGCAAGTATAAATCTGGGCCTAAGTCTTGTTAAGTTCCAAGTGTTGGTGATGTTTCACAAGCAGAGCACAAGGCTCTGTCTTTGAGGGATGCACACAGCGTACCCTCACCTTAGGGTGTCACTGTCCCCTCATTTGGGAAACTGTGGGTGGTGGCCACTGAGTATGACCTAAGGGAACTCCCGGCATAGCAGGCGAGTCTCTGAGCCAAACCAGCCTCTGCCAGGGACATAGGGGCAGATGTAACTGACACACCCAGAGAGTCTCCCAGCCCAACCAGCCTCTGCCAGGGCACGGTGAGGAGCTGCATCTGTGGCACAGCAGCGAGACTACCAGCCCAACCAGCCTCTGCCAGGACAAGGTGAGTAGCTGCATCTGTGGCACAGCAGGCGAGACTACCAGCCCAACCAGCCTCTGCCAGGACACGGTGAACATCTCTACTGTGGCACAGCAGGCGAGAGTACCAGCCCAACCAGCCTCTGCGAGGACACGGTGAACATCTCTACTGTGGCACAGCAGGCGAGAGTACCAGCCCAACCAGCCTCTGCGAGGACACGGTGAACATCTCTACTGTGGCACAGCAGGCGAGAGTACCAGCCCAACCAGCCTCTGCCAGGACACTGTGAGCATCTCTACTGTGGCACAGCAGGCGAGTCTACCAGCCCAACCAGCCTCTGCCAGGGCACGGTGAGGAGCTGCATCTGTGGCACAGCAGCGACACTACCAGCCCAACCAGCCTCTGCCAGGACAAGGTGAGTAGCTGCATCTGTGGCACAGCAGGCGAGACTACCAGCCCAACCAGCCTCTGCCAGGACACGGTGAACATCTCTACTGTGGCACAGCAGGCGAGAGTACCAGCCCAACCAGCCTCTGCGAGGACACAGTGAACATCTCTACTGTGGCACAGCAGGCGAGAGTACCAGCCTAACCAGCCTCTGCGAGCACAAGGTGAGTAGCTGCTTCTCTGGCACAGCAGCGAGAGTACCAGCCCAACCAGCCTCTGCGAGGACACGGTGAGCATCTCTACTGTGGCACAGCAGGCGAGAGTACCAGCCCAACCAGCCTCTGCGAGGACACGGTGAGCATCTCTACTGTGCCACAGCAGGTGAGAGTACCAGCCCAACCAGCCTCTGCGAGGACACAGTGAGCATCTCTACTGTGGCACAGCTGGCGAGACTACCAGCCCAACCAGCCTCTGCCAGGTCATGTTGAATGCAGCACAGAATGATGATCCCTCATTGTGTTACCTTTGCACACGGTGGGCACGGCAGACTGAATGCAAAACATGAGACTCTGGTGCCCCACCTCCCCTTCCCAGCCCAGAGAAGGCTTCCATGGTACACATCTAGAGCTGCCCAGAATGTCGGACTCTTTAATAATAATTTTCACCTAGGTAGTACCTGGAGCTCCAGAGTCACAACTGGATGATGTGATCAGAACCGAAGCAGTACGTCGGTCTCTGAACTAGTGTGCCCTGTGCCAACCCTCAGGTACAGGGGTGGTGGCCCAGCTCTGTCACCACAGTCCACATCCTGTACTGCCCTCCAACCCCCGCCAGACCAGCTTTGGCAGCAAGTGGTGTCGCCCTGAACAGTTATCAGTGTCTCTAACACTGACTACTGGGGGGATCATTTTTAGGATCTCAACCACCTCGAGCCTAAACCCACTAGACTGTCTCTCCCCGCACACAGAGCCCATGAGAATGTGGAGAAAGAGATGTGGAGCACAGAACGCCACACAGACTGAAAAATGCTAAATTAATTCCTTCCAGTAAAACGATCATGGCCTAGTGCCAGGTACTGACCACCTATCACACCTTCCAATGGTTTCACCCATGTCCTTGGGGCTTTGTCAAGGTCACTTGCTTCTGCACCTGAGGCCTTTAGTCAACATCAGTATGATAGATTATGACCCCTGACTCTGTTGCACCTAAATCAATCAGATTGTGGACGTCCAAACCCATCAGGTTGTTAACACTTCGGTAGAGAAAATTACATTAAATGTACCTCATTGCATTAAATAGGAATGCTACTAATGAATGATTGATTGTATAAATTAAACTAGTTCTGCGTAAGTAACCAATATTACAATAGGAAACCTGGAAGAAATCACCAACCACGTCATCTGTGTTGGTCATCGCATGACACAGCATTTTAGTTTCAATATCAGACATCAATTTCGATATTGACTCCCAATTTCGCTGAAAACAGCTGACACGTGTTTCGCAGGAATCCCCGCTTCTTCAGGGCCTTAAGGTTTTAGCTGCTGTGACACTCTGAAGGATGCTGAGTTACCTCGTAAAGATGGGCTCGCCGATATTAAACCGGATATTTGCTTGCAAACTTTCATCTTTCTAGACAGTTGCTTGTTGAATGCAGCTGTGGTGATCTTGTGCAGAAGAATGGGCACCATTAACTGAATTTGTTTATATTTGTAGCAATCTAGGGGTGTGATCATTGCTTTGGGTGAATGGGAAACCTTTAGATGTACAGTCACACCAGATATTGTTTTGTGATCTTAGAGAGATGTTACCTGAGTACCTTAAGGCCCCGAAGAAGTGGGGATTCCCGTAAAAGACATGTGTCTGCCTGCATCCAATGTATGTGCCATTAACGACATTGACTGTTAACATCGAAATGGAAGACCGATATTGAAACTGAAAAACTCTGTCATGTGGTAACCAACATAGATCTCATATATAGGTTTATGATGGAGAAAAAATGATTTTAACTTTATAACCCTCCTGTTACAGGTATAAGGCTTGTGTACCCTAATGATTGATCTGTATTGTATGTATGATAAATTATAAGGAATAATACATGATCTTTTATGACAGTTATTGAAGCTATAGATTGTTTTGAATTTATCAGTGTGTTTACGGTATCTTGCCTGAGTCTGGTGTAATGCTTTTTTTAGGTTGAAGACAGCAGTATCATGTGAGATGAATTAAAATGCCACATTTGTTCTGTATCCTGAATAAATAGTCAAGGTAATAGTGAAAGACATGAGTAGCGCTTTGCAAATTCTGAATATTTCAGTCATCGCCACAAATGAAAAGTGTCATATAGCCAGCAAATCATAGATTTGGTAGATAGTAACAGAGAGTAAGACAGCTTTGCCCTGATAAATCCGATTAAATAAAGTTTGTGATAAAACCATTGAGTTGGTTCTTCATGTATGAAGTCAATGATATTAATGTGTTGAGCCAGTTAGACTTTTAAACCTGTATTGTGAGTTAGGTGGAGTTCCATGCGGATATTCTCAGCGCCTGGAAGTACCGTTGTTGGCAGGTATATCCACATGGAATTCCACCCGTTACGGGTTAGATCCCTCTGAGTGGGAAATAACTGTGTAGACATGAATGTACCATGCAGAATTGTGTGTGGTATTCCCTATGCCAAGGGGTTTAATGATCCCATTTATCCCCTGCTCTGAGCAAGTGATAAATGGGGGCAGTGGCTTCCCTGTGGGTCAGGAGTGGGTGCTGTGGGGAAAAGGAAAAGTTGTTTTGGGAGGGGGATCATTGTATGCTTTTGCCTTTGCCCACAATGAGTATGTCAGGACCAAAGGACAAAACTTGGTGCTGTTGCAGTCAAAGCCCTGTGTAATGTTACTGGCCAGAATTACCAGGTGGTAAAGTTAGGTCTGGTGCTGTTGTATCTGGGAAAACCGGGTGCGGGAACACCAGCCCATTCATGCTCAGGTGTAGCTGTAACATACCCAGGGATACCGCTACGCCTGACTCATAACCAACGCCATAGTCATCTATTGTAAAATAGGAACCGACTACTGGACTATACAGTCTCCAGTGGCTAGCCACCTTAGGTCTGTTTGGGGCAATATCTAGGTGCCAGAAGTGGTTGGTTAAGTTTTTTGTCTTGGGTTTTATTTTAAAGAGTCCTGCCATCCTATTTGTAAATAAAAGATCTGTTTTCTGATTTAGAAGAGCACAGTATTGAGAATCTGTCAAAAAACCCTAGCAGATTACTGCCCTCTCCTCCTGCCAAATACCTCCTTATTAAACCTCTAGCTCCACCATTGTGTCCACCATGGTCAAGCGCTAACTCTTCCAGACACGGTGGCAGATCAGGTGACCAGACTGCAGAGAGGGGACAATCAACAGTGACAGGTCTGCCACCAGGTCTGAATAGAAGATTAGGGGAAGCCCCACTTTGGGTGGATTGAGTTTCAGCACCCATATTTGCTGCCAGACATCCCACCAACAGCAAAGAACAACTGTGGATTACACCTCAGAGTATTTCTCCACCAGAGTGTCCGCCGCCGTGTGGTGCCTCTCTTTAGCAGATCAGTCTTTGATATGACAGGTGTGGCAGATATTCAATTTTTGTGGAAATTCGCCCAGATTGGGTGTTAGAACCCCACCCAGAAGGCCAGGGGGCAAGCAGGAATTACTGGGCCTGGCCGTGGGTCTGAGGCGTTTTACTCCTAATTTTAAGGCTTCTTGGGGGAGGTTGATGCAGGGTTTACAAAGGCACGATACTAAAAACATACTGAGCAAGCCTAGTGAATGATTTCCCAGCCACATTTTTGCTTTCATGAGTATTTTCTATATTAAGACAAAGTGCAATATATCTTAAAACCTAATAATGTACAAAGTCTTTAAAAGGCTTGCACTCCAGCGTTGTTCAGGCAAGATCCTGAGTACACTCCCCAGCACACTAACTGGTTATTTCCCATTCAGATGAAGCAACTTTCAGGCTAGGCCTCACTAGTAAGTACAAGTCTCAGATGTTCCATGATGGCTTTCAAAGTCAAAGTGTCTTAGCACCGCAGTGCTATATATTTAGAGCACGTTTCCCCCAGGGACCTTGAGCCACAGTGATCAGTCTTTCCTGCTACCAATGGTGTTGCGATATGGAAGGCCAGGGAGCACGTCAACTGTCTGAAGCCATCTGCCCATTCAGCTTTGCGATCAATGTGAGCTGGTGCCAGCAATGAGTGTTAAGGTGGTCACTGCAAGCAAGGTGGTTGGATGTCCACAGCGTTTCTCCGTTTGGGCAGTAGGTCCTGAGAATTACAGCTGTAGGTCTCGGGCAGCTTCTCGTCTCTTAAGGCAAAGCAGATGTTTTAGTTACATGGGTTACAACCTGTTACGCACATCACACAAGGATGATGGCCCTTTCTCTTCTCCACGGTCCTAACCAAGGGTCTGAATAGTAGCACCCAAGGGACCACCCTTCCTCGATCATAGCGATGCACCAGAGTGATGGCCCTTAATGGTCACAGCAGCCCCACCTGACATATGGGGTTGCCAACTTGAGCAGCACATAGGCAGATGGCCCAATCGCTGTGACAGTCCACTTGGGTGGCACATGTTCAGATGACCCGACCAGTGCTGCAGTCCTGATTGGACAGGGAAGCTCATACTGCATAAGGGGCCCACTGAACACGGTCCCTACTGGGTGACATTCTCTCCAGGCACTTTCTGCCTCCTCACAGGGCCCTTGTTCTCGACAGACAGGCAGATGCTGTGGCTCTAGGCTCCAGGGCAAATAGTCTTGATTCTCTTGGGTGATCCCCAGTCCTGGTCACAACAGACAGAAGTTGTGCTGAGCTTCTTCATACCAATGCACAACCACAGTTCGACTACTCTACATTTGGCAACCGGGAAGACTCGTATTTACCTATAATAGTCTCTTTTCAGGCACAGATGTGATTTAGGCCCGTATTTATACTTTTTTTGCGCCGCATTTGCGTCGTTTTTTGACGCAAAAACGGCGCAAACTTGCAAAATACCATTGTATTTTGTAGGTTTGCGCCGTTTTGCGTCAAAAAGCGGCGCAAATGTGGCGCTAAAAAAAGTATAAATACGGGCCTTAGTGTCTCAGTCTTTGAAATGTGTGCTGTGGGTGTTGCCTCCTTTAAAGTACCCACTTCTGTGACCTACCCTTTGCCAGGGAAGTAGTCTTTCACAGCAGAAGTGATGCCAAGACCCACAACACAGGCCAGGGGAGTGGCTAGAGGATAACACCTGGATGTCAGCCTCACTGATATATGCTTGATAAAAGCTTACAAAGGCCCCAGCCCTGCTCTTTGTCTCTGTAGTGTTTCCCTTCTTGGCCCCCTCATCCTTCCGACAATGTGCCCAGGCACCAATTACCTGTCAACTTTCCAGAATCAAAGAGTCCTATTGAAGTGCACAGGAGAACCTGGATCTCCCTTCCTCCAGTTTGTGTTACACCCAACTCTCAGGAATGCAGGCAATCCACAAATTTGTCTAGGACGGCTCCTGTACCTCCAGGTGCCTTTCCAAGGCCCTGGGTCACAAACAAGGAACCCACAGGCCTCTGTGTACTGTACCACACACAGGCAAACACACATTACACACATGCAAACAAAGGTACTGCACAGCGATACATACTAACATGATGTGGGCTAAGAGCAAGTTAAGTACACAGCAGCAGAACTTTACATACGTGGGCCAGTAGGCCACACTCCATTGACAGGGAAAAAGGACTGTTCAAACTACTGATCACTATTTTAGAAATAGTATGCTGCCACTACTGCATTTGTGGTACTTAATTCCTCACAAAGGCAGTATCCCTTTACCACTGCTAGTGCTTTGTGTGTCCCTCCTAGTCTAACAAACTTCAAACCATTGGACAGGCCTAGGTCATGGTGCACATGCATGATCCACCCATGACCAAAAATCCGTACCAGGGATTCAGATGTCTTTGCAGCTGGGGCACTCAGGGCAAGGGTGCATGTCTGTCACCATGCAGAGGACTTTTCCGTCCCAGCACAACACATCCAAAGTTTGAATCAGGCTCCTAGCTCTGACTGCACATTGAGGTTATTGGGTTCCATACAGTGTTTGAGTGCCACAGTCCATCACATCCTTGGGTAAGCCAAGCTGACCACCTGGATACCCCTGGAAGGCAAGTGATTATTTTTTATTCGCAATTCATACTTTCAGCTGTTAGAGCATTTAAAACAATTAAGGATAGAATGATATATCT
This sequence comes from Pleurodeles waltl, assembly GCF_031143425.1. Classification (NCBI taxonomy): domain Eukaryota; kingdom Metazoa; phylum Chordata; class Amphibia; order Caudata; family Salamandridae; genus Pleurodeles; species Pleurodeles waltl. The sequence goes on from NC_090445.1 coordinate 40,795,409, forward strand.
AAAAGGTCTGACGTGAAACTCAATAAGGAAAGAAAAGACAAGCAAATTAAAAACAGTAAAAAAGGAATAAGAACATTAACTTAAACAATCTGTGGGATAGGGATTGGTTAAGGTACCAAGTATGGTATGTCCCCCTATAGACGAATGCCTTTATGGCCACAGTGGTGTGACCATGGCACATGCCAGGATTATTGCCTGGAATCATCACTGCTTTCTAACATTAAGGCCTCCCCATACCTCTCACAGTATATCCTTTCCTCATATGCCCCACAGTAACACCCCCCAGTACCTGCCCCACAGTAACGTCCCAACAATACCTCTTTCGGTAACACTGCCAGGTAACACCTCAGCAGTACTCATCCAGTAATAACTGACCAGTACCTTACACAGAAACACCTGTTATTACCAACGACGGACAAAGTGACTCCTGGCACACTATCTTGCACCCCCCAAATACCACCTCCCTCCCGATCCTGGTCACCTCATACCTCAGGCTGGACTTGGACATTTCATAAGTATTAACAGGCTACTTCCTACCCTTCCGGCCTTGTCACTGTTTCCTCTGGGGCTTGTTATTGTTCCTCCCACCACTTCCTCTGCAGCGCTACATTTCACCTTTCGCTTTCTCCCTTTCACTTCAGGTAGTGTTGTCCTCACTGTCATTGTTGCCTGATTGGGCACAAATCCTGCACAAATTAGCAATGTTTTTCCAATTTGTGCAGGAAATACCTCTCCAGGTGGGGTGCACAAATTATTATTTTTTTTTTTGTTTTTTGCGGTTTTATATAGCGCAAACTCGACCCGAAGGTATTGGAGCACTTTACATGAGCACCACTTACGTTACACAAGGACACATTCATTTTTTGTTAAGCACAGGAAGATTAAGTGATTTGCCCAGAATCGCAGGATGTTAAGCCGACACCGAGACTCAAACCTAGTTCCCCAGCTCCAAAATCAGCAGCTCTGGCCATTATGCCACATGTGTACTAAACAGTCCTGAATGAAGCAGCGCTGCCATTCATATTGCTGCACAGCTCCTAAACTCAGTACAGCAGGACCGTCCATCACTCCTAGTGCAAAAACACTACCTGTGACGGCCCTGCTTCATGCTGCTGGCCTACCCCCAGAGCAATTGGACCAATGTGGTCACCAGCTGCAGGACTATTTGTTTATGGGTTTAGACAGACTGCGGCTGCCTTGAGAGTGAAGCTTCTCTGGTTACTGGTGAGTCCACCCACCAGCCTGCTGTTACGCTGAGAGCCCCTGTGTGTCGTGTCCTATCATTTTCAAGAGATAAAAGCAACAGTAAGATAACTCTGGTGGTAAAGAATATTTGTTTTGTCTAGTCACAGTTTTCCTCATAAAATAGTGCAGTGAGTCAATGTGGCTGCCAGAAAGCAGTTGCCATCTTTCCTAAGGAAAAATATTGACATATTTTCATGCTAGCTTTTGACAATTTTGCCAATTTTTCTACCGACTGGGACCTTAAAATACTGGTCATGCCGTACAAATCCAACCAGGTGGCAACCCTACTTGTAACATGCAGATCCTGGATTTGTAATGTATATAGATCGCTCAGTGAGTTACTGCATTTGTCACAGAGATACTTTAGTTACTAGCAGTTCATAAGTTAAAAGCACTGTGAACAATGAATGGGCATCAAGGAGCTGTATACAAATTGAAAGGCATAGCTTTAGACCTTTTTTCCCTCAAGCTTTCTTTAGTCCCACATTGCTAGAGAAAGTTAATTTGGGTAATAATTGAGTCTTCTCAGCACAAGCAACCACAGCATTATGCTTTAAATCTCAACTTTGTGTTTCTTGAGACCAAGTACTCTTAACATATAGGCCCTCATTAGGACCCTGGCGGTCTGCTGACCGCCAGGGCCATGGTGGCAGTCTCACCGCCGACGGGTGGCAGTGAAGTCCGCCACATTATGAGTGTGGCCAACCCGCCACATCCCTGCTCAGAAAGCCAGGGCGGTAGGACCCGCAGGGCCAGAGATGAGAATCTACGACCTGGCGGTCCAATGAAGACCGCCGGTGGTATTATGAGCCAGCTTTCCACCAGGGTTTCTGCGGTGGTAGCACTGCCACCCTCCCCGCATACATGCACACGCACACAGACACCCACATGCACCCCGCATCCACTCATTCACCAACACTGACATACACTCACATGAATCCATACACGCATTCACTTCAACTTCAACTTCGCATTTGGTCAAAACTGGCCCTTGTGGAGTGGCGGGCTGCTCTCCAGACCTCCTTGGGGGCCAGCACCCCCTCCATTTCTGCAGATTCATTTAATAAATGGATTTCCTCCTCTTTGGATAGTATTCTGCCCATCAAATTAAGATCTAACAAGCCCCCCCATAAGGCCAAACCCTGGTTTTCACCTTGTTTGCTAGAACTAAAAAAAATGTGCAAAAGGTTAGAAAGAGCCTGGAGAAAGAATTACAGTCTCATTGATAGAGAAATATATAGGCAATCCGTCAGACTCTACCATCAAAACATCAATGCCGCCCAGTCCTCCTACTATGGATTAAGAATAGAAAGCTCCTCCTGTTCACAAAAGGAAATTTTTCAGATTTTTAAGGAATTAACTATAACCCCTATGCCCTCTCCTCCCACAGAACCCTCCACTGAATATAGTAATCTTTTGGCATCTCATTTTAATGACAAAGTCATTAAGATATACTCTGGGTTCCCTTCTCCTCCTCCCCCAGGTACAGTAGAGCACCAAATGATGGATCCCTCCCTCTCCGGAACCACATTAACTGTCTTCACACCTCTTACTGATACTGCTGCCACTAAACTTCTTCTTCAGATTAAATCGGGCTCCCCCCTGGACCCCGCTCCTCCCCCCATCCTCTCGCGAGTTTCAGATATTGTTGTACCTCCCCTCACAGAAATACTGAATCGTTCCCTATCGTTAGGTCTTCTCCCCCCTCTTTTTAAGCACGCCATTATTAAGCCTCTGTTAAAAAAAACGAAACTGGACCCATCTCTGCTGGAGTATTATAGACCCATTGCTCTTCTACCTAACAAAAATTTTGGAGAAACACGTTAATCACCAATTAACCAGCTACTTAGAGACCCATGAACTCCTCCACCCCACCCAAATGGGTTTTAGAGCCCATCATAGCACGGAGTCAGCTCTCCTTGCAGTGACTGAGTCAGCCAGGCAGCTTTTGGACCAAGGGTCCCATGTGGCCATGATTCTGCTTGATCTCAGCGCAGCTTTTGATACAGTGGACCACAACCTTCTCTGCCGCAGGCTCTCAGAATTGGGGATAGGAGGCCTGGCATTGTCCTGGCTGTCCGCTTTTGTCAAAGACAGATCTTTTCAAGTCCTGGATCGAGCCTACTTCTCTGACATTTTTCCTTTGACTTGTGGAGTTCCCCAGGGCTCTTCTTTGAGCCCAACTCTTTTTAATGTCTATTTATCCCCGCTGGCTAAGGTGATCGCTCCCTACAATTTGTCTTTGGTCACCTACGCCGACGATACTCAACTTGTGGTGTCCCTATCCAGCTCCGGGGACTCGTCGGCAGCTAACCTCTCGTGCTGTATGAAAGACATTGGAGCTTGGATGGTCCAGTCTAAGCTCAAATTCAATGACAGAAAGTCAGAAGTCATCGTACTAGGCAATTCCCCCCCAGCTCTTTCGCTTCCGCTGTACTCTGAGGCTTTCAATAATCTTCCTCCCCCTAAGGACCAGGTAAAAAGCCTTGGTTTCTGGGTGGATTCTCGTCTGACCATGGATTATCAAGCAAAAAGAGTCTCCTCTATATGCTTTGGCATCTTAAGAGTTCTTAGGAAAATCTCGATTCTTCTTCCCCCTATGGCCAGAAGAATCCTCGTTCAAACTCTTATCCTCTCCCGGTTGGATTATGGGAACTCACTTTTTCTCAGCGCCCCGGCTTATGTTATAAAAAGGCTACAAACAGTCCAGAACGCAGCCGCCCGGCTTCTTGTCAATCTTCCCAGACATGTATCCGCTAAACCTGCTCTTTCCTCGCTTCATTGGCTCTCCTTCAAGCAACGTACCTATTTTAAGGCCCTATGCATTGTTCATAGAGCTCTTCAACATAAGGGCCCAATGTTCTTTAGAAAGCGGCTATGTCTTTATGTTCCTTCTCGAAGTCTGAGGTCCTCCTCCTCTCGTCTTGTGACCATCTTGAGGTCTAAGAGAGCTTGGGGGGCCAACTCCTTCCTTACCTTGGCCGCCCGTCTTTGGAATGATCTTCCTTCCGATCTACGTCAGGAACATTCAGAACTACTTTTTAGGAAAAAACTCAAGACTATTCTTTTCTGTAGGTAGCGCTCTCAACTCTCCTAGTGACAGCACCGGTCAGGTTAGGTTAGCGCTGGGATGCCTTCGGGTCACTACGCGCTTTATAAATTCTTAAACTAAACTAAACTAAACATTCATAAACACATTCACTTCAACATTCATACACGCATTCAACCACACACACACACACCCATACCCACAAGCATACACACTTAACATTCACACACGCAGACATGCACAGACAACCCCCCCACCCTCTCCCCTGTCGGACGTCTGACTTACCTTATCCAGCGAGAAGGTCATCCGGCAGGGAACGGGTGCTTCCACCGCCGGCAGCGCCCCGCCATCAGGACACCACCAGGCCATATTACAGGTCGTAATATGGCTGGTGGAGTCCTTTTGGCGGGGTCGGTGGTGGAAATGCCCATGCGTCTCCACCCGCCAATACGACTACTGCAGGATTTCCGCCCAAAATGTGGCAGGAATCCTGCTGTACTCATAACATGGTGGGTGGAAGTCCACCAGCACTGGCTGTTTTCTGGCGTCTGCGGCTTTGGTAGTACTTCAAAAAGACCGCCAAAGTCATAATGAGGGCCATAATGCCTACCAGTATGGCTGAAATGTGACTCCTACACCTTGTAACCCTAATTTTGTAAAAATCCCATGGACATTGATTTACACGCTTGTATGATTCATTGGTTCTGTATGATATGTTTATGTGTTGTAAAGCATTCTGACATAATGCATTAGGGTGAATAGCACTAAAAAATAAATTGTATAAAAATAAATTAGTAAGTGGTATTTACATCATTAGTCTAATTGCTCATACAGACATACATCTGACTTTCTTAGTGTGTGCATACCTCTCACATACAGCTGACGAACAAAGCCCAAAATGTGCCTCAAATCATAATCTTGTTGAAGCACTTGTGAAGTGATGACAAGCTGAGTGTCTTTGTTTCTCTCCATTACATATTTTCCTAAGTGTTACGGTCCAGATAGATCTCAGCCGTGATTGGACTCGAACAAAGGAGGGCTGATGGCCCTTCAGCTGTGGTCTTTGTTTTGGGCCCAGATGGAAGTGACAGTAAGAAACCGTATACAGGTTTCTGCGCTGCGAGTAAAGCAGGCAATGTGCGGCAAAGGCTGAAAGAGTCCTGGTGTCAGCAGATTACACTAGGACAAATTCAACGTATTTCAGTGATGCTGTCCTAGATCCGAGATTCAGGTCAATAATAGCCGCCAGATCCCCCTCACACCCTGCCCTGATTAAAGAAAATATGAAGAAGGAGAAAGATGAAACTGGTAATGAAGGTGAAGGGGATGAAGTGGGGTATGCAAACACAGGGTTTCAGAAAGATGTGGGGATAAAACAGGCCCTACAGCCCTGACCTCACATCACCCAGATGGGCATGGGAAACTGGTCATGACCCAGCATCCTGCTGTACACGTGTAGTGATGCTTTCTTTTGTAATTGGCATATATGTGACCATCGATCTTTGTGCTCAGTAGAGAGGCCAAGGATTGCATGTGCATTTAATCTGAAATCCTCCATGGCCCCCTGGCAGGCAATGTAAGAAACTCGTACTGCTTTCAGCCTCAGGGCTCTCGATCGTGCCCATCCTGAACACCATTCACAATCTGACCTCACTAGACAGCAACTTCATTAATAATAATGTATTAGACCATAGCCATATGCTGCATTAAAATAAAAGTATAAAAGTACAGACACCCAACATCTGGAAAATGCAAATATCCTTGGAGATGAAGTAAAGCGTGTATATCGATGACAGGGGCTGCTTTGCTGACATGGATTACCTTGCAGTTTTTACAGTTATTGTTGAGAAATCGATAAGTGCTTTTGCCCTTAAAGTTAATGCCATGAATATAGGTAGCCATTTCAAAGTCAGTTTGAGGACCCACCCCATGGAAAGTTAGTTCATTGTGGGTGATGGCATAACGCAGCTGCACAGTCTCAGTGGTGGTGGGATAGTGGGACCCGAATGATGTGAGGGAAGAAATTGGGAGGGACAAGAGGAGTGATGACAGTGTCAGCAGAGCTGAGAGAGCATCAGTGTTAGGATGTTGAGGGAAGGGATTTGCTGATCATTCTGGGAAAAGAGATCTCTTAGACCCCAAACAAACAAATCTGCTTCATGCCAAGACTAGGAGCTTTAGTTTAGCTTGTGCTGCAGCATGAAGGCAACACCACAGCTACTGTATCACATTTAGAGGGTCATTCTGACCCTGGCGGCCGGTGGCCGCCAGGGCCACCGACCACGGGAGCACCGCCGACAGGCTGGCGGTGCTCCAATGAGCATTCTGACCGCGGCGGTTCAGCCGCGGTCAGAAGCGGAAAGTCAGCGGTCTCCCGCTGACTTTCCGCTGCTCATTGGAATCCTCCATGGCTGCGGAGCGCGCTCCGCAGCCATGAGGATTCTGACCCCCCCTACCGCCATCCAGTTCATGGCGGGAAAGCCGCCATGAACAGGATGGCGGTAGGGGGGGTCGCCAATGGCATGGGCACGGCAGGGGCCCCCGTAAGAGGGCCCCAAAATGTATTTCACTGTCTGCCTTGCAGACAGTGAAATACGCGACGGGTGCAGTAGCACCCGTCGCACCTTCCCACTCCGCCGGCTCGATTACGAGCCGGCATCCTCGTGGGAAGGTCGTTTTCCCCTGGGCTGGCGGGCGGTTTAACTGGAACCGCCCGCCAGCCCAGGGGAAAACTCGTAATACCCGCCGCGGTCTTTTGACCGCGGCGCGGTAATTTGGAGGGCGGGATCCTGGCGGGCGGCCTCTGCCGCCCGCCAGGGTCATAATGAGGCCCTTAGTGCCAGATTTTGTGGTCACGGTGAAGTACTTGGGAGTGAAGAGCAGGGAAGGAAAATGGTCTAATGTCTCTTTTCTGGACTCAGTCGGTCATCCTCGCAGCTCTGTGATCTTTTAAGTTTCACAATGTTGCTTCATATTTAAGCACACTTCTTAATTTTCTGCCGAAATTTTTATTTTTATTGTTGTGCCATACTGTCATAAATGCCTTGTAAAAAAGCTTTTGTTTTGTTTGAATATCTTCAGGCAAACACATAGGCCCATATTTATACTTTTTTAGCGCTGCGTTTGCGTAATTTTGTGACGCAAATGCGGCGCAAACTTACAAAATATAATTGAAATTTGTAAGTTTGCACCGCTTTTGCGTCAAAAAATGACGCAAATGCAGCGCTAAAAAAATATAAATATGGGCCATAGAATGCAAACCTCACCAGATACGGCATACTGGCATTGCTTTAAGACAAGAGTTGTTTCTTAATACATGCACCATTGTGTGGTGCTACCTCTGCAAGATCATTCAATGTTCTATTTTTGGAGCCACATTGCTGAAATAGGTTTGACATTCCAGTTCATAGATTTCATTAAGGCTAATTATAATCAGGGGCGGCTCCTCTGCTATGGCGGAGGAGTGTTGCCCCCGCCAGCAGCAGCAGCTGCAAAACTTTTACAGTAAAAACAAAATAAACTCCATTTATCATGGTTTTACTATAAAAGTGGGCGGGGCCATGGGCATGACTGGGAAAGAGGTGGAGTGCACAGCACTCCCCTCAGTGTGCATATGTATGGCCGGCCGTCTCATACCGAACAAACATACATGGGCACTAGGCTCTCTCCAACCCGACAACGCAGGCAGAGGCTCCTGTCTGCCTGGGAGCAAACTGGCTGGGCGCTTCCTCCAATCGTACAGCTGCATTCATGCTGCCAGCAGCATGAAAGCAGCGGTATGTTTGGACATGGGGCAGGTTAGGACCCTGTGCCTGCAACGACGGAGCAGAGCGGATGGTGGTCCACAGAAAAAAGTTAAGTTATTTTTTTTAATTTTTTTTTCCAGTCCCCTCCTCCTCCCCACAACGGCCACCCAGCCCCTTCTCCCTCCCACGAGCCGCTCCTGATTATAATCTGTTCATGTAGGGTTAATTCATGAGTACCAGGCTCGAGTTTGTGGTGGCAGAAGTACAGATTAGAAGGTCACAGTGGGGACTGGTCAGTCAAAATGATTTTAGTAGAATTTAGGCACGATTTTAGAAGCCCATTGGTGCCAAGTGTACCTCCTCCAGCTATGTGTATATTGAATAGACTTTTGAATTAAATTTAAAATGTTTCTGAATGCTATGTTTGCATAATTTGAGAGTTTTATCTTTGGGCTGTTTTTTGGGCTCATACATCTCTGCGTCAGGCTGAATTTGGGCTTTTATTTTGACAACTTTGGTCTTGGGATGGGTCTCAAAATCTGGCAACACTGCTGTCACCTGTGCTCCTGTCTCGTGCCCCCTCATCTGTTTACCCGCTGCAGCTCTGGGCAAAGGGCATCTGCCTGGCAGGCAGTGTCACCTTGGTGCCCGCTCTAACGCATGCCAGCTTTTGGAAAAGATAAGGAGATATTTAGAAAAAAATAGGAGGAATTTAATTTCTTAGTTCATTTGCAATTAATTGAAATTAGTTATACTGTGGATGTATTTGAATGTTAACAATCTATGCTTTAGAAATCAAGTAAAACCAAGTGTAACGTATCAGCTAAGTGTGAAGTTACATGTAGTTACCTATAGGTTAGTGGCCTACAAAATAAGGGATGTTTGCCCTTTTTTACTCATGCGCTTGACCTTGCTGCCACACACGACCCCACCACTAATGCCCAAGAGTAGAGCTTTTTATACGCTTCAACTACTGACAAAGCCAACAGGTCTGGCATCTCTACATTTCACACACAAAAAAGCAACTCCACAGGCAAATATGTGTGTTTAAAAAACAAAGGTAGAGGCAATATGTACACACACAGCACAGACTGATCCACAGGCATTTCTACAAAGTGCATACATGCACCACAAAAGCGCAGCTCACCTTGCTGTGGATTGAATGATTGAATTAATCTCAGCCACTGGCAGTCACTCTGGGCCATATTCCAGTACATCATTTTTTTCACCCACCATACCACTCTGGACTGATTATGCAAATCAGTGCCAAACCTGCTCCTCATGGGAACCGTCTGTCCTGAAAAGCCAGGCAAGGCCTCCTTCAGAAGGGACCACAAGCAACCCCAGACCGGTTTCACCCTACTTGGGGCTCGTCACTAGGGTGTAGCTCGAGTCTAATGGCACAGTGAGCATGGGACCCAGCTTTGGGCATACCTATCGCACTGAGGGATTTACTAATAACAAGGTGGTGGATGGAATACTTGAATTAATCTCACCCACTAGCAATCGTTCTGGGCTGCATTCCAGTTCATCTTTGTTTGCCCACCATGCCACTCTAGACAAAGGACCACCTTATAAGCACACAGGCTGATGCTGAAATCTGTAAAAGCTGGAAAAGAGCTTTAAAAATCTTAACTTGTCATTGATTATCGTACAAGTATAACATTTTGTAACTTCGAACCATAAAGAGAAATGGCAACTTTTCTTCTTTGTTGCTTTGGCAGATGACACTATTAAGCATGACATGAGAAATTATAATGCTGCTGGTGACATCACACATGATATTACTCATGACAGATAGCAATTCACATGAGATGACAGATGACACAACCGAAGTAGAGCCGGGAGCCATAGAGAAGAAATGAAATGGGTGCTAGGCGAGCATGTGTCAATATTGTGTGAATAATGCAAAAAACAACAAGGTGATGAATGAAATGCTTGAATTAAACTCAGCCACTGGCAATCACTCGGAGCCACATCGTAATCCATTGTTTTCTTTGCCCACCATACCACCTCAGTTTGGACCCAGCCATATGCAAATTAGTCTTGACCTTGCTCCTCATGGGAACAGTCCAACCCGAACTGCCAGGCCTGGTCCTCCCTGAACCAAAACACCTTGACTGGGGGTGAATGTTTGACATTGTTCAGCATTTCGTCTATCATCTGTTCTTTATGAATATTGTGTGAATAAAATATAAAGCATGATAGAAATGTGAATATTCATGTAAATTTCTGTGATATATATATATATATATATATATATATATATATATATATATATATATATAAATATATATGATCCTCTTTCCTGAGAATGCCTGCTCTAGTCAACAATCCCCGCCCGGGCAGATCCAGGAGACAGCACAAGCCGATACGAACTGTTTGCGTTTTTAAAGCATTTATTTTCATATATTTTATTACCAAAGTGCGAGGTGCTACAAACAAATTGGCCACACATATATATTACCTAGTGACGGTCGCCACTAGGTAGTTATAGTTAGGACCTAATTTCTATGGAAAAATCCGTTTTTTGCTTGTCTATATCTTTGCTGCCGCTTGATGAACCTTCACGAAAATTTCCCAAAAAATTAAACTGTCACATGAGCTGCTGTTTGGAAAGTTTCAGGGTGATACATGAAGTGGGGGCCGAGATAAAGGGGGGTGAAATTTTGAGTGTTTCCAATGTTAATTCCCCTAGGAAAAATTGAACAGCAATAGCCCCAAAACCACTGGACAGAATTACACCATAGTTGGCAGAAGGGTAGCTCTTGGTCCAGAAAGAGCTCTTTTTGTTATTTGGTGTAAATCCGTTCAGTAGTTTTTGAGAAATTTAAGAAAATCCTAGGGGCGCAAAGGATTCACAACCCCTCACGATCTCGTGCTGAGATCTGAATGGCTGTCAACCCTTCAACAAGAAGTGCTGGCAGCCCTGTTGGGACTCGGCTTCAAAAAGAATAAAAAATACAAAAGGGGCCAGAGTATGAACACCCTGACTCCTTAGCTCGGGTGCTGGGGTCCCAAAGGGACCCCATCAGGGCTAAAAAGCTTTTTTTATTTTTATGTCTTACTGCAAAATCACGATAGGGCCGCGAATCAGCGCTAAAAATTCCACACTTGTTTTTAAATAAGCCACCGGGTGGGGCAGGTCCCAGGGGCACTGTTTTGTTTTTAATAGGGGGGGTCTCCCCAGGCGCCCTGGGGACCACCACCTCCCTGGGGCAAAATGCTTTTATAATGTGGGGGAAGCCCGATGGCCTCCCTCACAGCCCTGGGGACCACCACCTCCCCGAGGTGACATATTAAGAAATGTGGGGGGGGACGCACAGATCCCTGTGCCCCGGGGACCATCACCCCCCGGAGCATTCCAAAAATCAGATGTGGAGTGTGTGCAGGTCACCCCCACAGCCCTGGGGACCACCATCTCCCTGAGTCAAATAATAAAATATGTAAAGGGGGTCCAATCCAGATCCCTCTTAGCCCCAGGGACCACTATCCCTCCGGGGCTATACTGGTTGGAGGGGGGCTGCCCGGCCTCCCTCGTGGAGCCACTGATGGCCCTGGGGACTGCCACCCCCCAGGGCCGGCTCCTGGTATGTCTGGGGAGCCCACCCCTGGGACATAGCTGTTTGCTGTGGCTTGGCTGCAGCTTTGACAGCTGCAGCCAAGTCACAGCAAACAAATCCCGCTTTCTGACTGTGGGACCTGTCAAACAGGTCCTGCTGTCAGAAAGCAGAGTTTTCATCTCGCCATGCACTACTAATTACCCCACAAATTACAGCATTCATGAAATCATTGTTAATATCACTGTAATATTTGCAATAACATTTTTGACAAAAAACAACTGTGCATGGTGAGGGCGCGGGTTAGAGTTGCCTTAGGCACGAGGTTACTTGAGGTAACTATAACTGGTGAATTTCTATGGTTTTGTACGTTAAAATGTGAACCTAACTATAACATCCCTGTAACCTCTGTTTTTTTAAGTGAATTTCTATGGTTTTTAAATTCTAGTTCCTAACTATTACATCCCTGTAACCTTTGTTTTTTTTCAGTGAATATATATATATATATATAATAATATATATAAAAATAAATATGTATATATTGAGTTTAATTATAGCATAGTAAGAACATAGGAGCCTTATCTCATTTTGCAGTCTGTATGATGTCTGCTGTATTATTCAGGTGTGTCCAATGAACAAGTCCAAACAGTGATGAATGAAAACATAGAAACAATGGGGTTATAGAAATGTACTGAATGAAGAGCTGGTAGTCATAAGTAGAAGTGAATACCGAAGGCTTTAGGAGTCATCAGGGCGTGAACAATATTACAAACATGAATCACATAATCAGCGCTTCATTTATCTTTGATTAAGATTAAAATCCCACAGCTAATAAGCATTGGCAAATGCAATAGATTTCATCTTTGAAAGGTGTTAGCTGACCTCTTGTCGTTCGTCAGTGTTTGTTGCCAGTGTTGAACATCATCAGCCAATAAAAAGCCAAAAAGCAGCCACAGTGTAGACGTACACTTATGCTGGTGATGCTTCTTTTTCACATGTTGAAAATATACCATGATCTATGACTAGAATTATGCATAGGATTTTCTTACCAGACATCATCAGTAGGGTGCCCAAATTGATGTTGCGACATTGTGAAACACAGCTTTGTTTTCACTACTGTGGGTTGATCAGAATGATAACCTAATTTATAAAATGGTGCATTGGAGACATGGAACATAGGAGGCAGCCATGAGTGGTACCTGTGTGTAGCTGAGAGAAAGTCAGTTTGTGTGTGTGAGAAAGAGATGGTCAGAAAGAGAAGGGCTTCAGAGAGAGAGGGTAGTGTGTGAGGGAGGAGAGAAGTAAGAGAGGGTTTCAGGGAAAGGAGAATTTGAAAGGGTGAGTGTGCGGCGGGATACTTCTCCCGAGGAAGGTGGGTGTGAGAGTACACGGGTGAGTTAGTACAACAACGTTGGTGGGACAGAGAGGAGGAGCTAAGAGTTAGAGAATTGGTGGGAATAGAAGATATGTGAAAGGAAGTCGTGAGTGAGATTGGTGAGATGACCTCAGGCAGACAGTAGGGTGTGTATGAGGTGAGTTGGAGGAAAGTGGGACGACGAGAGAAAACAGGGGTTCAGAGGATATAGTGAGATATGATATGTAAATAAAAAGTGAGAGATAAAAGGTTAAGTGAGGTAGGGGAGGTGAGGGATGAGTATGGCGAAAGTGTGGAGAGTATGCATTTATGAAAAGGAAAGAAGATGAATAATAGAAAAGATTGAGTGAGTGAGACAGATGAGAGGGCCAAGACCATTTCTGGTAAAGGCAAAGTTATGTTGATGTCTAGGCTGGCACCAGCAAGGGATGTCATGTTACCATTACAAACAGAAAATGAGACACCTTTTCTACTGGGGCACTACAGAAAAATGTGTTTTTATTCAGGGTAGCAGAACTCCTTGCACCGACCCTAATTGTGGCAAAAACACAGGAAAAAGTAAGACATGGCAGGTGAGTGGAGTAAAGGAGTGGGGAAAATGGGAACGTGACAGAGTATTTGTCAGAGAATGACATATGTTAATTAATGGAAAAAGAAAACTGAGAAACCACGTTGAAGGTAACCAAATCATGGAAAACCAATTTTAAGGAAAGGCAGTTTTAAGGAAATACAAATAAATCAAAAAGTAAAGGAAACAATTTAAAGGAAAGATCTTTTTAAGGAAAAATCCAAAATTACTTTAATCTGGAGAGGAGTATAGAACTAGTGAGGGGTTTTTGGTCAGGGATTAATAATGTTTAAGAGTGATCAGGTTTTTTTAAGTGGTAAGAAATGGGTTGAGGTCAGGCATAGAAAATGGTTTTAGAGTTCAGGAAAGGGTGGACTTTAGGGGTGGTGAGGGTTTCTTTTAGGTATCAGGAATAGGTGAAATTTAGGAGTTGTGAGAGCTTTTTGGGTTCACAGAGGAGTGGAGTTTAGGGCTGTGAGATGTATTTAAGGTTCCAGGATGGGTGGAGTGTGGGGTTGTTGAGAAGTTTTAGGGTTCATAGATAGGTGGAATTTAGGACTGGTGAGGGTTTCAGTGACTGGTAGAGGTTACGCTCGGTGGCACTGACACCAGTGATAGAAATTGGGTTTCTGGTTGGCAGAGGTATGCACCCTGTCCAAGTAGGAACCACAATCCTAGTCAGGGTAAGTCACAAACATACCCTACATTGACTTATGCTCACTTTCTGTTAGCTTGGCACACAGCAGTGAGGCTTAAGTTAAGGGACAATGTGTTAAGTATTCGTGCAACACTACAAAACAGTAAAACAGGGAAAACACCACACAAAAAGATACCGCACCTGGTTAGAAAAACCAGTAAATATTCAATAAATAAAACAACACCAAAATGGCACCATTCTAATAAGTAGAACTTGAGATCTGAATACTTAAAGAATAAACTGTGAAATAGCGCTTAGAAACAAGAAGCCCAATCGGGGATATCTGGTTGCACCAGACTGGGAAAAAGTCACAAGTTCAGTCCAGCCATGATGCAGAGCAGACCTGTTGAACAAAAGTACCTTAATCCTGGTTGCACGGACGTCGAAGATGCAGGGAGCAGGCTGAAGCAATGCACTGGTGGTAATCTCCACAGTGGAGCCGATGCGTTGTTTCATCCACCACAGTAGCAAAGATGCACTGATTTTCTTCATGCAGCAGCGGCAATGGGGCTGAGATGTGATGGTTCAGAAGATGACGCACCAAGGTCAATCTACACTGGAGAGGTGATGCGTCAACTCCAATCAACGCAGTGGGGGCCACTGCACAGTTCTGATTTGCGCAACGGGGGGTGCACTGGTTCTGATCCACGCAGCTTCATCAAGGCGTTGATTTTGACTGGAGCAGCACTTTATACCCACTTCCAATGGCCCAGGACTGGATTGGCACCACTTGGCAGGACAAGACTCACTGTTGGCAAAGTACAGGTGCTGTAGCAGGTAAGGTGGAAGTCTTTTGTGTCCCTGAGACTTCAGAAAACAGGAAGCAAGCCAACAAGCTATTGTAGTCACTTTGGTTCTGGGTTGGAGAGCTGCAGGTCTAGTACTTCTCACTCCCTGGCAAGGAGGGCAGCAGGTCAGCACAGAACAGCAAGACTCCAGCAGAGTGGCACTTTTTTTTAGCACAGCAGTCCTTCTTCCTGGTAAAGTATCCAAAGTTCTAGAAGTGTGCTCAGTTGGTGGTCCCTGAGGTCCAGTTATGCCTTTGAAATGGAGGAGACTTCAAAGACAGGCCTTTTAAGTGCACAGAATGCTTGCCCTTCCTGCCCTGGTGCCAGACTTACTTCTGTGGGGTAAGCAGCCCATTTATTGTGGGAACAGGATACAGCCTATTCAGGTTTGTCAACTACATCTAAAAGCATCCGAAGTTATTGAAGTTATTAGCGGTCTATGTTAAAGATATAAATCTGAAACAATGCCCCCTGAAGTAAAGCACTGAAATAAATACCTCCAACAAAACTGTTCTTGAAAGTAAGATCTACAACTGTTGTGCTTAAAAATTAAGTATGCAAAAATCAATCTCACACAACAGGACATTCTATGAATTGGTTTCTGTGAAATGGTAAACGCCATTCATTCTGAAATTGTCAATTCAACAGTTTAGGTGAAATGGTTTCTCAATAACGGTACTAAATTGTTTTTCTATGAAATCACATACGACCATCAGAGAGTACGCTGAGTGTGAGTGGGACAGACGCATGTGAGAAGAGTGTGAGGGAAGTGATAAAGAGGGTGAATGCCAAAATAAGATTGAAAAGAGAAACATTTATTTTTGTTTTCATTTGAGGTTTTATTAAAGCACTACTAACCACACAATTGAGGCGTCAGACAACTTTGAAGCAGCGAACAAATGATAGGGCTATATAGTGGCTGCATCCGGCGACAAGATTGTGCTGGGCTTACCCTTTGTTTATTGACTCCCATAGATATAAAAAATCGTTGGAGAGTCAGAATCCTGAGGGCCTTGAAGTGGGCGAATGGGAAAGTCGGTCTTAGGTATCTGACTACTAGAGATTGAGAAGACATTGGGGTGAGAGCAAATTAAATCCAAAGAGAGAACATGAGAGTGAGGGGTAGAAAGAGAGAGAAAGGAAAACAAGAAAAAAAGAAGGAGGGAGTGAGTGGATAGTAATCACAAATGGAGAGAGGGAGAGAGGGAGAGAGACAGAGGGGGGAGATCTATTTAGGGAGTTAGGAAATACAGAACCCAGAAAAACAATGGCGAAGGAGAGCATAAGGCTGGAATTTTTGTTTTGTGTTTTTGCATTTTAAAACATTTTACTCACGAGGTACAATTGTATTTTGAAGTTGCCGTGCCAGCACTTTGAAAAATTATAGCGTTTGTGACACCAAAATACTTTTATATAATGTACAGAAGCCCATTATTGAGTTAGAAAACGCTTTCTGACTCGTAAAAGGACTTTTACAACGCTTTGTAAATAGCAAATAGGAGTGCCTGTGGAAGGAGCCCCTCCCCCCATTGTTGTGAGTCACCAAGTGATGTGTCAATGGTTTGTGACTACAATTATGAATGCAAACCATAGTTACAGCCTCCCAGGTGGGGTGGTAACAGAATCGCAACATGGAAGCTGTCCCATAGGACAGTTTTCCCTTTGGAAATTGACTCCATTGGCTTTGAGAGGGCCAGGCTGCGGACTGTGGCTTGTTCCCACTGATGTCGTCCCAAACAAGAAACATTTTTCTAAAGCAACTCCTATATCTTCAATGGAAATGGGCAGATTACAAAACAAAATCTTTCCATTTTTGGAATGCAATTGCAAGAATGGGGGCTTTCTGTTCCTTGTAGGCCACCATCTCTGCCTTCACAGCCAGTTAAAAATTGCAAGCTTCCTAATTAAAATTCGTTAGGCGAGTGGTTTCGTGAGCACTGTAGATGGGCTATTTATAACACAACTTCTTTGTGCATAGGTTGAATCACAGAGACCACACCCATTCACAAACCAGTCGGTATGCAAATTGCAAATACTTGTTTATAAATGGACATAATCACATCAGACCCTTTGTCTTACATAACCCTACTCTGCACACAGGTAGGAAAGGTTTCTGTATAGGTAAAACAAGTACCCTAACTTGTGATATCTAAGGTGCATTCCCTAACTTGTGATATCTAAGGTGCATTCCCTAACTTGTGATATCTAAGGTGCATTCCCTAACTTGTGAAATCTAAGGTGCATTCCCTAACTCGTGATATCTAAGGTGCATTCCCTAACTCGTGATATCTAAGGTGCATTCCCTAACTCGTGAAATCTAAGGTGCATTCCCTAACTTGTGATATCTAAGGTGCATTCCCTAACTCGTGATATCTAAGGTGCATTCCCTAACTCGTGATATCTAAGGTGCATTCCCTAACTCGTGAAATCTAAGGTGCATTCCCTAACTTGTGATATCTAAGGTGCATTCCCTAACTTGTGAAATCTAAGGTGCATTCCCTAACTTGTGATATCTAAGGTGCATTCCCTAACTTGTGATATCTAAGGTGCATTCCCTAACTTGTGATATCTAAGGTACATTCCCTAACTTGTGAAATCTAAGGTTCATTCACAAATGCAGACCTGGATGACAGCATTGGGACCTACAGGAGTTGACAATAGCTCCTGTAGCCCAGCAGAATAACAGCAGGAGGTATAACATCGACCTCAGGAGATGAGAGTGAGCACTGAGCAAGGCTAGTGTGCACACCCACTAATTCCGACACTCAACCCTTTCTAAACCCATCTCATCAACACCTCTCAACAGTTGCTCCAGAGTTCTGTGTATGGCCCACATGGCACTCATGCCTTATGTGTGTCTAATCTATGTGAGAAGATGGCTTGCTCTGCTGCTGCTGTGCTGTATCTGTTACACATGAGAGAGAATCGTGTCCTGCCGTGCTGTTTCTGTTATGCATGGAGCTGAATCTTGCACTGTTGTGCTGCATCTGTTTTACATGGGAGGGAATTTTGCACTGCTGTGCTGTTTCTGGTAAGCATTGAAGGGAATCTTGCACTGCCATGTTGTATCTGTTTTGCATCGGGGGGGCTTGCACTGCTGTGCTGTATCTGTTATGCCTGGGGTGGATCTTGTACTGCTGCGAAGTATCTTTTGTACATGGGAGGGCATCTTGCACTGTTGTGCTGTATCTGTTATGGCAGGAGGGCATCTTGCACTGTTGTGCTGTATCTGTTATGCAGGGAGGGAACCTTGCACTGTTGTGCTGTATCTGTTATGCAGGGAGGGAACCTTGCACTGTTGTGCTGTATCTGTTATTCATAGGAGGGAATCTTGCCCTGCCGTGCTGTATGTGTTATGCCTGGGAGGGAAACTCGTACTGCTGTGCTGTACCTTTAATGCATGTGAGGGAATCGTGCCCTACCATGCTGTTCTTAGTAAGCATTGAAGAGAATCTTGTCCTGCTGTGCTATATCTGTTAAGTATGGGATGGAATCTTATCCTGCTGTGCTGTATCTGTTATACATGGGAGGGAAGCTTACCCTGCTGTATCTATTATATATGGGAGGGAAGCTTACCCTGCTGTGCTGTATCTATTATATATGGGAGGGAAGCTTACCCTGCTGTGCTGTATCTATTATGTAAGGGAGGGAAGCTTACCCTGCTGTGCTGTATCTGTTATACATGGGAGGGAAGCTTACCCTGCTGTATCTATTATATATGGGAGGGAAGCTTACCCTGCTGTGCTGTATCTATTACATATGGGAGGGAAGCTTACCCTGCTGTGCTGTATCATTTATGTATGGGAGGGAATCTTACCCTGCTGTGCTGTATCTGTTATACATGGGAGGGAAGCTTTCCCTGCTGTGCTGTATCTATTATATATGGGAGGGAAGCTTACCCTGCTGTGCTGTATCTATTATGTATGGGAGGGAAGCTTACCCTGCTGTGCTGTATCTGTTATGCATGAGAGGGAAGCTTACCCTGCTGTGCTGTATCTGTTGTTCATAGAGATCAACCTTGCACTGCTGTGCTGTATCTGTTATTCACGGGAGGGAATCTTGTACTGTTGTGCTCTATTTGTTATGAATGGGAGGGAATTCTGCTCTGCCTTGCTATATCTGTTATGCATGGAAATGAAACTTGCACTGCTGTGCTGTATCTGTTATGCACAGGAAGTAATCTTTCCCTGCTGTGGTGTATCTGTTATGCATGAGAGGGATTTAGAGGGAATCTTGCTCTGCCATGCTATTTCTGGTAAGCATTTAAGGGAATTTTGCCCTGCTGTGCTGTATCTGTTATGTATGGGAGATAAGCTTGCCCTGCCGTGCTGCATGTTATGCATGGGATGGAATCCTGCTCTGCCGTGCTGTATGTTAAGCATGGGAGGGAATCCTGCCCTGCTGCGCTGCATGTTATGCATGGGAGGGAATCCTGCTCTACCGTGCTGTATGTTATGCATGGGAGGGAATCCTGCCCTGCTGTGCTGCATGTTATGCATGAATCCTGCTGTGCTGCATGTTATGCATGGGAGGGATTCTTGCACTGCTCTTCTGCATGTGCTATGCATGGGAGGGAATCCTACCCTGCCGTGCTGCACGTTATGCATGGGAGGGACTCTTGCACTGCTCTTCTGCATGTGTTATGCATGGGAGGGAATCCTACCCTGCCGTGCTGCACGTTATGCATGGGAGGGAACCCTGCCCTGCTGCATGTTATGCATGAATCCTGCCGTGCTGTATGTTATGTATGAATCCTGCCCTGCCGTGCTGTATGTTATGCATGAATCCTGACCTGCTGTGCTGCATGTTATGCATGAATCCTGCCCTGCCGTGCTGCACATTATGCATGGGAGGGACTCTTGCACTGCTCTTCTGCATGTGTTATGCATGGGAGGGAATCCTACCCTGCCGTGCTGCACGTTATGCATGGGAGGGACTCTTGCACTGCTCTTATGCATGTGTTATGCATGGGAGGGACTCTTGCCCTACCTTGCTGCACGTTATGCATGGGAGGGACTCTTGCCCTGCCGTGCTGCCTGTTATGAATGGGAGGGATTCTTGCCCTGCCGTGCTGCCTGTTATGAATGGGAGGGATTCTTGCCCTGCCGTGCTGCCTGTTATGGATGGGAGGGATTCTTGCCCTGCCGTGCTGTATGTTATGCATGAATCCTGCACTGCTGTGCTGTATGTTATGCGTGAATCCTGCCCTGCCATGCTGTATGTTATGCATGAATCCTGCCCTGCCGTGCTGTGTGTTATGCATGAAACCTGCCCTGCCTTGGTATATGTTATGGATGGGAGGGATTCTTGCCCTGCTGTGCTGCATGTTCTGCATGGGAAGGATTCCTGCCCTGCCCTGTCGTGCTGTATGTTATGCATGAATCCTGCCCTGCCGTGCTGCATGTTATGCCTTGGAGAGATTCTTGCCCTGCTGTGCTGCATGTTATGGATAGGAGGGATTTTTGCCCTGCCGTGCTGCATGTTATGCATGAATCCTGCCCTGCCGTGCTGAATGTTATGCATCAATCCTGCCCCGTCGTGCTGTATGTTATGCATGAATCCTGCCATGCTGCATGTTATGCATGAATCCTGCCCTGCCGTGCTGCATGTTATGCATGAATCCTGCCCTGCCGTGCTGCATGTTATGCATGAATCCTGCCCTGCCGTGCTGTATGTTATGCATGGGAGGGATTCTTGCCCTGCCGTGCTGCATGTTATGGATGGGAGGGATTCTTGCCCTGCCATGCTGTATGTTCTGGGTGAATCCTGCCCTGCCGTGCTGTATGTTATGCATGATTCCTGCCCTGCCGTGCTGTATGTTATGCATGAATCCTGCCCTGCCGTGCTGCATGTTATGGATGGGAGGGATTCTTGCCCTGCCATGCTTCATGTTATGCATGAATCCTGCCCTGCAGCGCTGCATGTTATGCATGGGAGGGAATCCTGCCCTGCCGTGCTGCATGTTATGCATGAATCCTGCCCTGCCGTGCTGCATGTTATGCATGAATCATGCCCTGCCGTGCTGCATGTTATGCATGAATCCTGCCCTGCCGTGCTGCATGTTATGGATTGGAGGGATTCTTGCCCTGCCATGCTTCATGTTATGCATGAATCCTGCCCTGCAGTGCTGCATGTTATGCATGGGAGGGAATCCTGCCCTGCTGCATGTTATGCATGAATCCTGCCCTGCCGTGCTGCATGTTATGCATGAATCCTGCCGTGCTGCATGTTATGCATGAATCCTGCCCTGCCGTGCTGCATGTTATGCATGGGAGGGATTCTTGCACAGCTGTTCTGTTTCTGTTATGTATGGCAGTGAAGGCTGCACTGCACCTGCTGTCTCTGGAGGTGGGACGCTTGTTTTTCTTCTGCCAGGCTCTATTACCCACTTTGTCCAACAAGCGTCACTCAGACCCCACATCCTCACCGGCATGCCCTATAGTTGTGGGGGCAGCACAGGCGGGGCACACACACTTACCTCACTTAGGCCCTCATTCTGACCCTGGCGGTTTGTAACCACCAGGGCAGAGGGCAGAGGAAGCACCGCCAACAGGCTGGCGGTGCTTCCGGGGCAATTCTGACCGCGGCGGTAAAGCTGCGGTCAGAAAAGGGGAACCGGCGGTTTCCTGCCGGTTTTCCCCTGCCCCAGGGAATCCTCCATGGCGGCGCTGCATGCAGCGCCGCCATGGGGATTCCGACCCCCTTCCCGCCAGCCTGTTCCTGGCGGTTTACACCGCCAGGAAGAGGCTGGCGGGAACGGGTGTCGTGGGGCCCCTGGGGGCCCCATTAAGATTTTCAGTGTCTGCAAAGCAGACACTGAAAATCGCGACGGGTGCCACTGCACCCGTCGCACCCCAGCAAATCCGGTGGCTCCATTCGGAGCCGGCTTCATCTTTGCTGGGGCTTTCCCGCTGGGCCGGCGGGCGATCTGCTTGAGATCGCCCGCCGGCCCAGCGGGAAAGTTGTGATCACCGCCGTGGTCATTTGACCGCGGTGCGGTGTTTGGGCGGTTTCCGCCCAGCCCGCCGGGGCCGGAATGACCCCCTTAGTCTGGTGGGGAGCAGGAGAGTCTTCTCCTTCGTACAATGTGGATCATAGTCGGCAGGGGGGGCGAAGGCGGCGAGGGAGAGAGCTGCGAAGAAAAGGGGCATCATCTCGGAACTGGTCTCTACCCTTCGCTGCTGGCAGAATGTGTCCAAGTGTGCCCAAGATCACTCTTAAATACGCTGACGAGCTGCTCTCTGTGAGCCCAGACTGTCAGCTGTTGGACGGAGTGTCCTGTTGCACACACAGTTATCTGATGTTTCAGGTGGAGCCGGGGGCCAGTGTTAAATATTAAATGGGATTTCATGAGCGGGGTCACCTAAGGGTTCGTCGCTCATTCGTTTATTGAACAAAGTTGGGAAGCCTCGCAGTATTTCTGGAAATTTGGAAGTGCTGTTTCCCCCTCGAAGGCGGACTTCTGTAGTGTTTAGTGCTATTCGTGGTAAACTACCCGCCCATATTGGTGTCTATGCTAACTGGTCAAGTTTCTTGGAAAGCTTCTTCGGTATCCTGTACAGGCTGTCGTGGGATAGGATATTCGTTTTATACATGGCCAGTGCTTAATTTGTGAACAAAAAGGTGCCGGTGCCCAATAAACACGCAGCTGCTGCAATTAAATGTGCGAACACGGAATACTGAGGCAGCGTAATCCGGAAGCCATCTCGGCCCTTTTCAATCCATTTAAAGCCACTCCCTGCCCCTTCAGTTCACTCCTGCAGCTTTCTACTTTCTCTCCTTGTGACGCTTTTTCGTTTTTCTCTTCCTCCGTCTTTCCCAAATGAGTCTTTTGCTCACAGCAAATGCTTGAGGCACATGAATAAGGCCCGGCCCTCAAAAATAAGTGCCGGTGCCCAGCACCGGAAACAACAAGCACAAATTAAGCACTGTACATGGCAGATCTACCCATCAATGGAATCGGAAAATTGCACCGACATTGAGTGTCCTGCTTCAGCATGCGGAGCAATGCGCTAAGTTATCATCAAAGTGTGTCTGGGCACTTTTCGAGACCCACAATCCTAAATATTCAACGTTATCAGATACAATTCTCGCCTGCATGGGCATGTTCCCGCTTGGGTCCCATCCCCTCACTGTGTAGATCAGGGATTTTACCCAGCTGATACTCAGTCCCGTAAATTCCTGGAATGTTACTAATATATATTTAATTCTCCTTAGGGAGGCATCAGAGTCGGCAATATAAAGCAGACTCTCATCTGCATAGAGAAAAATTTGTTCATCCCACCCGCTGCCCCAGGTCCACCCTCGAAGCTGTGCGTCTGTTCCTATCCAGTCTGCTATTGGCTCAGAAGCCAGGAAGGGAAATGAATCATGGCTGTTTTACATGTAGGTGAGTACATGTTTGGTAGTAAAAACTACAGCTCCAGATCAAGCAGTGTTTCCGACTCAGAAACCCATCATGAAGAAGAATGTGAAGATCAGCACTGAAATGCGAGCCAAAGGGGAAGGAGGGAATAGAGCATGATAGATATAAAAAGAAACAAGCATTGGCAAAGCCAATAGGTCTCGCCTCTACAAGAGCTATTGGCTTTGGCGGTGTGTTTTTGACATGTTGTACACCAGTGTGGCTGCTGTTAAGCATGGCTATAAGTTAGTGGTGCGGAGTGTTGTATATCTGAGTATGGAAGTAGTGTGTCATAGAGTGGATCTGTTGGAGTAGAGTGGTGTTGAGTAGAGTAGGGAGAGTAGAATGTCGTAGAGTTGAGTAGAGGGGGGTGGAGTTCAGTGGTTTGGTGGCTGAATGTCGTAGAGTGCAGTGTCATAGAGTGGAGTGGTAAGGAATGGGGTGGAATTGGGTGGAGTGGATTGAGGTAGTGGGGTGGATTGGATTAGGGTAGAGTGGGGTGGATTGAGTGGAATGGGGTGGATTGGAGAGGGTGGACTGGCTAGGCGCCATCTAAAAAAATGCCTTAGAGCAATTCAGTGCCATCTACTTGACTTCGCTACCCTCTTTTCCTGAGGAGGACCTCAATGATGACACCATAGTCAGTGTAGTCTCTGTTTGGGGCCAAGAATACCCTGAGGGAATTCTAACGCCTCGGATGAGAATGACACTAGATTTTGGCTGCCTGCCCCCAAAAAAGAGACGTCTATGTGAAGGTTCTACTGGTTCCTCTCTGACCCATTTATTACAAGATACCATCGATCCTGAAGATATTGTGCATCCACGTTCCGTGCAGTGGGCACTTTCCCCAAAGACTGCAGCCTATATCCATAGCAGGTTTGGAAATCCTTTCTGAAAGAGGTCAAAACATGTCTTCACTCAGAGTGTCCCAGACCTTCCGTAGATGGAACAATGGCAAGGACTCCTGACATTGACCTCAAATTGGCCACCTTACCCGGCAAATTTGTCAACAACCCCAAAAAAGGGATTGATCGGTCCTGGACAGCTGCCAGGACAGGCTTATTGATATTTCTGTCCCTGTAGCTAAAATGTTGGACATGGCATTCCTAGCTAAAGACAATGACACCACTATGAAGCATGACATATTGGCTGGTTGTGCCCAGTGGGCCATTCGGCTAGGAGGCGATGCCAATTCGCTTTGTCATCTGAGTGCCACCACTCTATCCTCATTAGAACTGACCCCAAGCTCAGCGGGTTATCTACAAATGAAGCGGTACGTGCTGCCTTCAGCCTACTCTTCGGTGACCCTTTGGTAAAGGAGGTAGCATCATTTATGAACATATTCACCTCCCATGAGTTAATATGTGCAAGGCACAGAAAAGGCAATGGAAGTAAGAATATAATGTGGATATTAAGAAAAGTTACAAAATAGCTCTTAAGAAAAACCACGCGGAAATAAGAGGAGCTAAACAGAATTTTATAAAAGACAAGCTTGAGAGTGCAGAGATCAAAACCAGGGAAATATTTGCAATTGTTAAAAGCTTTATGACGCCAGTAGCGAGTGTACGTGCCCATCACCCTTTGGTGGAAGGGTGTGAACAACTGGCCACACACTTTCAGACTAAGATTCACAATATTCAAGCCAGCTTGTCCACCGGGACATGGGCAGATGCAGAGCTATGTGATCGAGGGCAGGTCAGTCTGATCCATCCAGTCAATACGACTCTGGCCAGCTTTGAATCGTTATCACTGAAGAGTTCGTGGCTAGCTTTTTGACTTTGAAATCTGGTTCCCCATCAGATCCATGCCCACCTAATCTGTTAGTGGCTGGGGCTTCCATGATTAACCCCTAGGTAAATAAGGTGCTTAATATGTCATTAGGAACTGTGATGGTACCATCCTCTTAGAAACAAGCACAGATTTTACCTTTGGTAAAAAAAAAAAAGCCTTCGGCAGATCCTAATATTCCATCTAACTATAGACCTATCCCCCTGCTTCCAGCATTCTCCAAGATTCTTGAAAAGCATGTGAACTGTCAGCTCTCCCAATATCTGGAAACCAACAATGTACTCCATCCTAGCCAGTCCAGCTTCAGGCCCTTCTTCAGTACAGAGACAGCGTTTATGGAGGTCTCGACACAAATCAAGGCACTCTAGATAATGGGGGAAAGGCTGTGCTGATAATGCTAGATCTATCGCAGTCTTTGATACGGTGGCCCACTCGAGACTTCTATCTCGTCTCCAGGATATTGGTGTAACAGGACTAGCCTTGGACTGGGTTGCTTCCTTTCTGGCAGAGACAAGGCAAAAGTTCTGGATTCCTTCTTTCTCCTTGAAACCACATGAATTGACAGTGGGAGTTCCTCAGGGCTCGGCATTAAGTCCAACTTTATTCAGTCTGTTTCTGACTCCCTTGGCCCCGATCACTGAAGCCCTTGGGGCAAAAATTAAATCATACGCTGATGATACGCAGGTGCTGTTTCCATATATAAAGGAAGATAGATCTCTGAAGTCCAGATTAAAACCTGCCTGACTACAGTCATTGGAGCCATGGCTTTCAAGTCTTTTGCACTAGCAGCACGATTGGAGGAAATTATCTGCATGGAAGATTGACCATCAAATTCCCCATTTAAAGGATTTTATCATAAGCCAGAAATAATCCTTTTTCTTGAGTGGTTGATAAGATTTAAACATGTATAATCTGAAGCCACTGGTCCTGACATAGAATCAGAAAATGTATAGTATTCATGAACAAGAAATTTCAGTTCTATTAAGTACACAGAGGCAAAGATTATCCCTCCCAGGTTTTTTTATATATAGATATTTATTGTACTCTGCTAATTTGTTAATGATATTGTTCGTACATGATTTATTCGATTTGATAAATATTTTGCTCCCACTCAACTTGTAATACAAACGTTTAGACTTTTTTTTTTTTCTCAGTTTCAGATCACAAGCAGGAATGAAACTAGATCTTCCTCTTTCCAAGTAGGAATTTCCTTGCAGCAGAAGAGGTGGAGTAAATGATGTTTAATCTGTCTGTAGACTGAAATGAGTGTTGATTGGTTATTGTACAATCTACAATGATACATCTACCATGTACAATCTACCATGTGGGTTGCTAGGATTGGTAGTTTTTCCTTACTCATCTCTATGGTTATGAGTTTTTATTGACATGGCTGCTGGTAAGTAAAGTAAAGAGGAGAATGCATAATCTTAGTCTTCGAGTCCTTAATAGAATTGAAAATTCTTATTTATGAATGCTCTAAAGTTTTTGATTATTCAGGATTAGGGTGGTTGTGGTCGAAGCCGACTTAGTTTTCTGGCGCCATATTGCTCGGCTCATTCCCTCATCCTGCTGGTATGCTGTGAGACGTTCTATACATCTTTGCATGAAAAAACTCACACAAGATACTGGCAAACCACAGAGTTCTAGTAAAGTGTCTGATGAATCCCTCAACATGTTTTCAGGGGAGTCTAAGGAACCAACATTGAATCTGGCCTGTCCCTCCATATTTCTCAGGAGAGTTCAGAGAAGCAGGCATGAATCTGGGGATTCCCTCCACATTTCTCAGGACAATCTAGAGAACCAACAATGTATTCAGCGAGTCCCTCCAGAGGTCGCAGGAGTGTCCATAGAAACAGCAATGGTTTTGGTGAGTCCCTCCAGAGGTCGCAGGAGAGTCCATAGAAAGAGCAATGTATTTGGTGAGGGCCTCCACATTTCTCAGAAGAGTCTAGAAATCCAACAATGAATTTAGTGAGTCACTTCACATTTCTCAGGAGATCCCGGAGATACAGCACTGTCACTGGTGAGACCCTGCATTTTTCCCATGCAGTCAATAGTTTTAGTAAAGTGTCTTGTGTGGCCCTCCATATTTCTCAGAAGGGTCTAGAGATCCACTAGTAAACCTAGTGATGCCCTACACATTTCTCATGGTGGTCCATATATGCTGCTTAGTCCCTCCATTTTTTTCTACACAGGTCTGCAGATTACTCATATGTTCCACAGTGATCTATTTGCCAATCTCCTATACAATTTGTGACTGCCTCAAGAGATTCAGGGACCCCCTCCTCCCATTTGAGGAGGGATCCAGAGATGTGTCTAGTATTTCCTCTTGTCCCTACATACTTGTGACAGTACAGACATTCATTTGAGTACATTCATATTTCAGTAGTCATCCAGAGATGTGTCTGATGATCCTCTCCCCTGCTTAGGGTCAGAATTCCTGGCATGGCCCAGCTGGAGTTTTATGTCCGGACTTATCTTCTCTACTGGCAGGACTCAAACGTCTGTCAGTCCAACTGAGGTGCGCCATGTTTTTTCCTAATGTTCAGCAGTATAGCCTATGTTCTACTGGTTGTGGGTGCACCAACTCTGTACCCCCACCAATGGTGTCTATGTGCCGCCAGTACAGGGACACATGCCTTGTTACCTAGGCTCTTGTTTCCTTGGGGTGCATGCAGGGCATTGCGCTGTGGTAATTGTTTTGAGTGTGGTGGGGCCAGAAGGCTGTGCACAAGGTAAATGGTGTTCATTAAGGAAATGTTAGAAATGGGGTCTTTGGTTGGTAGTCCGGTTGCCCCCGTCCAAGCAAGGACCCTCATTCTAGTCAGGGTAAAGGAGAATCACACTCAGTTAACCCCCCCTCATTCACCTGGTAGCTTGGCACGTGCAGGTAGGCTTAACTCAAAGACAATGTGTTAAGTATTTGTACCAACACACACAGTAATACAGTGGACCACTACAAAATGCCACAACACTGTTTTAGAAAAATAGCCAATATTTGTCTAAACAAAACAAGACCAAAACGACAAAAATCCAACATACGCAAATCAAGGTATGAATTTTCAAAGATTAAAGACAAAAATTGAGCTTAGAACCACAAATACTTCAATTAGGTGATATTGCAGCATCGTGACGGAGTCATTCCCAACAATCCGACGCCATTTTGCGCCAGTCATAGAGTCACACGGACCCCCAGATACAGTACCTTGTGAAAATGAGGAAACAAGCGGTGCATGGAGTCGGGGATTGCAGCGTTGCTGGATCCAAGGTGGCGTTGGTTCCAGTGCTGCAGAGCGAAGGAGGCGTCACAAAGAGGCGTTGAGTCGTTGCTGTGGAGCGGTGGAGGTGAGGCGGCGATGGTGCGAAGCGTTGGATCCGTACACTTCCGGCAGGGTCGGTATCCAGCGGTCACGACGTGGTGTGGCGACTTCCACAGAGTCGCGGACTTCGGCGGGGCTGCAGCAGCATCGGGCCTACGGGGTCATCGAACTTCAGCGAGGACCACAGCTTTAGTTGCCAGAGGCATCATAGGATTCGCAGCGGCGTCGGTCCGGAGTCGTCCGAAGTCAGTTTACTTGTTTTTTTTCTTGGTTTTTCCACCATCTTCTTCTTTAATGGCCCAGGGACTGGACTGGGCCCCACATGGCAGTCTCAGGCAGTCTCAGGAGAGAGTCCAGGTGTTGGTAGAAGAAGTCTTTGATGGCCCTGAGACTTCATAACAGGGGGCATGCTCAGTCCAAACCCTTGGAGATTCTTCTCAAGCAGGAATTACCACAAAGTCCAGTCATTGTCCCCTTACACAGGCAGAAGCAGCAACTGCAGGATCGCTCAACAAAGCACAGTCACAGGCAGGGGCAGCACTTCTCCTCAGGTCTTAAGCTCTTCTCCTTGGCAGAGGTTCCTCTTGGTTCCAGAAGCAAATCATGAAGAAATCTAAAGTCTGAGGTTTTTGGTCCACTATTGCCTTTGAAGTTGGCAAACTTCAAAGGAAAATCTCTGCTGTTCACAAGATCCTGCTTTGCCCAGACCAGGCCCCCAACACACACCAAAGGGTTGGAGACTGCATTGTGTGAGGGCAGGCACAGCCCTTTTAGGTGTGAGTGACCACTCCTCCCTCCACTCTAGCACAGATGGCTCACCAGGTTATGCAGGCTACATCCCAGCTCCCTTTGTGTCACTGTCTAGAGGAGAGGTGCAAACAGCCCAACTGTCAAACTGACCCAGACAGGTAATCCACAAATAGGCAGTCACAGAATGGCTTTAGGCAAAACAATGCCTACTTTCTAAAAGTGGCATTTTCAAACGAACAATCTAAAAAACAACTTCATTTAAAGATGTATTTTTAAATGGTGAGTTCAGAGACCCCAAACTCCACTTTTCTAACTGCTCTCAAAGGTAACCTGCACTTTAATAATATTTAAAGGCATCTCCCGTGTTAACCTATGAGAGAGATGGGCCTTGCACAGTGAAAAACGAATTTGGCAGTATTTCACGGTTATGACATGTAAAACACTGTTATGACATATAAAACACATCAGTACATATCCCACCTTTAACATACACTGCACCCTGCACATAGGGCTACCTAGGGCCTATCTTTGGGGTGCCTTACATTTATAAAAATGGAAGGTTTAGCCCTGGTGAGTGGGTACACTTGCCAAGTCGGACTGGCAGCTTAAAACTGCACCCAAAGACACTGCAGTGACATGTCTGAGCCATGTTCACAAGGCTACTCATGTAGGTGGCACAACAAGTGCTGCAGGCCCACTAGTAGCATTTGATTTACGAGCCCTGGCCATCTCTAGTGCACTTTACTAGGGACTTAATGGTAAATCAAATATGGCAATCATGGAAAAGCCAATTGCACATACAATCTCACATAGGAAGTACTTGCACTTTAGCACTGGTAAGCAGTGGTAAAGTGCCAAGAGTAACAAAAACAGCAAAAACATAGTCCAGCACACAGAAACAACCTGGGAAGTAGAGGCAAAACATTAGGGGAGACCACGGTAAGGATGCTAGGTCTAACACGACACAGCATGTGAGCCAGCAAATGATGCTAGTATTGCAACAGCTTCCTTTGTCCCCTGTCCTCTTCTCTGACACTATAATTTAAACTGGAATTTTGCACTCAGTGCACAAGGGTACCACGGGGCTTAATGCAAGCAGGGAAAAAGGCTGCCACAACCTTGTTTGATAGTGGGAAAAAAGCACCTATAATTGGGATTTTGTTTTAGCGGGTCCCTCGGATACCTGGGTTATGGTGCACCTGCTACACTATTGATAGCCACACATCCGGTTTACACTGCAACGGTGTCATTCAACTGTTGCAGTGCAAAAGTAAGTTGAGGTCACACATTTGTGGGTGTCAAGTTCACTACAGCACCCTGGCCCCTTTCTGCCACTGGGAGCAAGTTGGGTCCATTGCTGGTCTGCACTTCTTGTGGCAATGTTCACCATTGCCGCAGCTACAGGATCACTGTTTCCCCCGTTAACTGAACCCCAAAAATATCATGTAAAATTATTTCAGGCAGCCTGAACAGCTGTAACATGTATGGGAACTCTGTTCAAGGCTTGGCTGGTGGGGTTTTGGGCTTACTGCGTTGGGATATGTTTGAGATTCTCAGACATTATTGCTCAAACCTACTGAGTTACCCATTTTACTTGAAGTACCCCATAGGCACTATAGCACAGAGCGTTAGATAACACTCGAGGTGATACAATGTAGGTGACCTGAAAATCCTTGCCCTATAGAAACAAATGGTGAAATGAGGGCCAACATTATAAAAAAATCAGGTTCCTAACATGTAAATTGGTCTGGGGTTCTATCTTAGCCCCAGAGGGCGCTAAACACCTTCTTGTTGACATCATTGCCTTATTTTCCACCTTTTAATGAAAAGGTAAAGGCCCAGATTTAAGAGGGTCTAGGGACTCCTTGCACCACATTAGCATCATTTTATTTAATGCTAATGTGGCCCAACAATGCCAAAATCGCATGCCAGATTTAGAAAGTGGGGCAAATGCATGCATTTGTAACCCCTTGCGCCACGTTAATGCCTGTGCCAGTTCTAATGTATGCAAGGTGGCATTCCCCTGTTAGGGGGGAGTTTGAAAAAAATGGTGCAAAGATATCTGCAGCATTTCTAACACCTGCATAGGGCAGGCGTTAAAAGGTGGCACACCATTATTTATAATAATGGGTCTCAATGTGCTTTGCAGGAGTAACGCACATTTTTTTTACACTAATCCTGCAAAGCGCCAAAGTACAGTCAAATACATTTGACGCTAGTTCTTTAACTCTCGCCATGGTGCGCCGTAGCTTAAATACTGCGCACACATGGTGCCGTTAGGGGGGCGCTAAGGGGCGCAAGAAAAGTAGTGCTGCATTGATATTATAAAACTGCCTGTACAATGACTTTACTGAGTGTTCTGTAGTGTACTATGGCCCATATTTATACTTTCTTAGCACCACATTTGCGTCATTTTTTGATGCAAAAGTGGCGCAAACTTACAAAATACAATTGTATTTTGTAAGTTTGTGTCGCTTTTGCGTCGAAAAGCAGTGCATATGCGGCGCTAAAAAAGTATAAATATGGGCCTAAGTTCCTTACCCCCGTCACCTCCTACTGTAAGGCTTGACAACTTGACTTTGCTGCCCCACGATATCAAGTACCTTAAAGGGTTAGCTTGATTATCTAATTGGAGTGCAACATGAACTATGACCTTGCGACACAGCTAAAGCCCAGGAAGCAGGTATTCCCCAGGGCTCAAAGAACTGGCAATCAAGCCTGACATTTTCCAGAGTTTTGCAGAGATGTGAGCAATTCGCACCAATATTTCTTAGAGAAGACTAGAGAGTCTCAGGACGGCCAAACACACATGCGCACTTAGGTTTCTCCAGCCCGGCGGTGTTGAACAGCCAGGCTTGAGAAACTTCACAGACCCCAGGGTTGTGTCTGAGCAGCAATCCAAGCTGCTCAGACCAATCCTCACCCTGCTTTCATGCTAGGTTTAGCATAAAAGCAGCACCAGGATTGGTGGGGAGCTTGTGCTGGTGTCCCAGTGAAAGCTGGGACACCAGAAGAAGAGGAGCGACGTGGCAGGAGACGGCGGCGGGAAGAGGTACTTTTTAAAAAAAAAGATGTATTCCTCCCATCCCCCCTTCACCTGCTCCTCCCCTTGAGACTTGAGGCGTCCGCCACTGCTTACCTATTTCACCAAAACGAACCTCTCACATGACATTTTTAAGTTTCAACACATTTAGGCCCTCATTACGATCTCGGTGGGGAAACCTGCCATGAGTGGCGCTGACGGGCAACAGAAGACCGCCAGCACGTAGAACCCGCCGCCGACCACATTATAAACATCTAGCTGGGCCAGCTGGCAGAAACAGTGTTTCCACCAGCCGGCCCAGCTGGATGCAGGACCTGAACATTGGAGCCGGCGGCAATGCAGCAGTGCGGTGGGTGCAGCAGCCCGTAAATCGGGCAGTGGAATGCGCGACGAGGCTATGCATGGGGGCCCCTAGTCACTCATTCCACCAGCCTTTCCCAGCCTTTTTCCTGGCTAGTAGAATCAGACTCTTTATCCGGTGGCCAGCGCTGCTTGCAGCACTGCCCAGTCGGATCAGAAACGCCACCACCGCCAGGCTGCCTGGTGGTGGAAGCCTGGCGGTCGTGATATCTCAAACATGGCGGTTTGGCCACGTTCGTTATATGGCAGTCTGGACCGCCATGCCGCTGGCAGCAATTACCGCCACCGCCGGCATGGTGGTCCAGACCGCCATGTTCATAATGAGGGCTTTAATAATAATGTGGTTTGGTGGTATCTGCTTAAACTTTAAACATGATTTCTTTTGACCTAATTCTGATTTACAGAGTGAACGCTTTATACTCTGGCCCCATAGCCAAGTTCAAGAGAAGTTGATGATTTTAGAAGGTTGACCCCCGTTATATTGTAGTTATTTAGTACCTAAGCCTGGGTGTTCCTGCTTTTTCCACTAGAACCCCTACCCATGCCAAGCAGGGCAAATAGGTTCAGAATGATAAAAGGTTTTGCACACAATGTGTGGCTAATAATCACAATTATACACCAGATGCACTTAAGTTACAGAACTATTCCAGAATGTTTTCTGGGTGTAAGACTGATTAGTCTAAATTCTTAGCAATAGAAATAATCAAGTAGTGAATAGGAAAGAAAAAGAACAAATGTTGGCAAAAGGTTTGGTGCTGGCAAGCCAGAATTTTGACATTGCCATTTCTTGTTTTGTTCTGTCATGGTTTTTGCAAACCTTTATTGTTGGGGAAGTTGCCGTGCACTCACCAATCTAGAAAAAATCACACATTACCATAGTAGTCCCCAGCACTGAAGGGAACTTCTTTGCGTGTGGGTGTGCTCCTTGTAGAAGGACAGCATGCCATTACCTACAGTAAAATCAGCCAGCAGCTTAAGTGGGCTGCCCCATTGCCTGAAGATGCATGCTGGAGTGGGTGGGATAAAAATGTGAATGGCACAAAAACAGACTAATGAAGTCTGGCTGAAAATCTGTAAAAGCAACTAAGTTACTTGTTACACATGTAACTTTACCTAAAGGTCTTGGCTAACACTAGACCTTAAAACAGTCAGTTGTTCTGCCATTGGCTGCCAGCCTCCTGCCTTTGCTAATGATTTTTTTTAAATAATATTTTTGTAGTTCTTTATTAAAAAAATAGATCTGGATGGTTGAAAAGATAGGTAGAGAGGCTTGCAAAGACAGATAGACAGGGTTGTATAAATATATAGCCCCAGATTTAGCAGGGCCTAGCGCCTCCTTGCGCCACATTAGCGTCCTTTTCTTTACGCTAATGTGAACCAACAAGGGCAAAATCACCGCTCCATATTTACAAAGTGGTGCAATGCATGCATTAATCCCATGAGCCACATTATGCCTGCGACAAGCATAATGTATGCACAGGGTTTTTTTCCCATTAGGGGGGCTTACAAGGGCCGTAAAAATGGCACAAAGATATCTAATAGATTTCTTTCCACCATTTTTTGCTGCATTTTTAACGC
The DNA here is from genome assembly GCF_031143425.1 of Pleurodeles waltl. Taxonomy (NCBI): domain Eukaryota; kingdom Metazoa; phylum Chordata; class Amphibia; order Caudata; family Salamandridae; genus Pleurodeles; species Pleurodeles waltl. The sequence continues at coordinate 40,829,680 of NC_090445.1, forward strand.
CTGCTCAGAAAAGGCATTAAAAGGGGGCACACAATTATTTATAATGGGCCCCTATCTACAGTTCAGTGTTGGCGCTAACCCTGAACAGTACATCAATAGCATCAAAACTGTTGACGCTATTGCCCCTTACCCTGCACCATAGCGCACCGCATTTTAAAAATGGTGCACACATGGTGGCGGTAGGGGGGCTCTAAAGGGGTGCAAGGAAAGCAGTGCTGCAGTGGGTGCAGCACCACTTTTCTTAAATCTGCCCCATAGTGTTGCGTAGAGAGACTGATAGCTAGGTAGAGATTTGTAGACGGATAGATAGATAGATAGATAGATAGATAGATAGATAGATAGATAGATAGATAGATAGATAGATAGATAGATCAGTAAATTGGAATGAACAGCACAGCTTCAATCAGTGATATTTTAGTTAAAAGTCTATATAAGCATGACATACAAGAGCACTGGAGCTAAACCAAAAAGACACACATGCTGGATATACAGACTAAATTAGTTTACAAATATAACTGTAGCCCTCAATTAAAATACATACCCGAATGACCTAAAGTAGGAGAGTTACGCATGCACTTCATTGCATACACACTAAAAAAAGAATAACTTTATAAAGATCGGTTTCAAATGGACACAATCTGTTATGCTGCGAAGGAGCAGCAGCTGGATAAAAAAAGGTCATCCCGAAAGGAGTTTACAACAGCATTATCAGGAGACAGGAACTGATAAAGCTGGATTGTGGCCTGTGCTTACATGAAGAGCTAGTAGAAAGCACCCTGCTACCACAAGGGCAACTCTAAAGTACTGATGAAGTAAAAACAATAACACTGACACTGAAGAGAACTACCTTGTGTGTGGATGTGCTCCTTGTGAAAGAGCAAATTGCAGTCACTCAGAGTGACGTTAGTCAGTGGTTCAAGTAGGCTGCCCAATTGCCCCATGCTGTATGCTGTACTGGGAGGTGGAACAATGCCAATGACACGGCATCAGGCCAATGGATGAAGAGAGCTGACGGAAAGCACCTTTGAGTAACTATGTTATACATCTAATTTTAGTAAAATCAAAAGGTCTTGGCCAACCCAGACCTAATAATGACCTATTCAGGCAGAGTCAAAACACTGAACTTATTTAGAAATTAATATGTCCACCAATGGGAAATGTTCTCCTAAGGTAAATATTGATACATTTATAATTTCACTGAAATTGGACTTCAACAGTTAGCAGAAGCTCAATTTGGGGCTCCGGATAAAATTAACACCTTGAAATCAATGCGTTACAGAAAAATCTCTATATATTTAAAAATCTGCATGCTCTAGGTAAGACTTCAGTAGCTCTCAAGTTAGAGCATCTTATAACACAATTTAGGTTTATACCAAAAATGTCACATTCATTAGTAAATTCCAAATTCAATTTAGGAACAGTTGACTTGGCTTCCCAATTTTCTTAAGTACATCATCATGCATTTCCACTTTCTTATAAGTGAGACATTGGCCTAAGAAAAAGCTAAGAGAATTCTGAAATTGGTAGAAATCAAAAAACAAATTATTAAAAAGATACACATCACAATTTTCTATGTACAGGCACAGTACACAGATGGTGCAAATTGTGCGTCAACTATTTTCCACCTTCCCATTATTTTGCAATACGAGTGACTGGACACAAGATCTCCTACATGTTGAACGTTAATCAGGCAGGAGCAATTTTGTGACCCTGTAAATGCCTGTGCACACATGTATGGAAGACTGCAAGATACAGCTGACTTCCATCGCTGCATTTACATTCTCGACAGAAAAACACCTAAAAAAAAGCCAATGCCCGTCAAAGTGGCTGGTGCTAATTCCCTGTTAAGAAAGCCTTCAAGGGAGGCATGCAGTGGTTCCCTGGATCATTGTCTCCTCCCCTCAAGGCTAGCAGGGATGATTCCCGAAAGGGACAGCATCCACTTTACAAATTAGATAACCCCCAAGTCAGGTGTTGGCATCACATTAATGATATGTGAACCGCAGCTGCAGTTCCAAAATATTACACATACCATTGTGACACCCAAATAGGAGGTGACACCCCATTATCACCCCCTCCTACTCGCTATCTGCAATGGGTTGTGAAACCCCTTTCTCAAGTCAGAAAGAATTTTGCAATTTGTAAAAGTGGTTTTGTACCTTGCAAAGCACTCTTTTGCAGGCGCGAAAGCCTGTGTTTTTGAAATTTGAAGGCTTTGGGACTTCAAGTAACTTTTTAAATGAAGCGAAGATGTACCAAGTGTTCAAAATTTGTATCACATCTTACTATTCAAAATAACATTTCCTGGTGCCACAAAGGGAACTGCCAATAATTACCAGTGACTAAGATTATTACAGTAATTTCACCAGTCAATTTTTTGTGTTCTTGCACAGTGAGCCACAAGTGCACACCTCCACTTGAAAAATAGTTCCTGTATAAGTGCATGGGAAGCCCTCATGGAACTTCCCTGACTCCTATGCCCAGGGAGGTAGATGGGGTTGAAATCTAACCTTTTGAAATAACTATGTTGGCAGCTGTGTGTCATTTAGTTGCCAACGCCCTGGTCATTGAACCTGAGAGCATGCAGTGTTCTCTTCTTTGTCCTTCACCCTAGCCCTGAGTTGGAAATGTCCATTGAATTGTGTTTCAACGTCAGCACAAGTAGAGTGTGTTAAGAGTCCTTAGCTTGGAGTGAAGGTAGATTAAGGGTGTTGGCCATATAGGTTGCAGTAGGCAGGTTCAAGTTTACATCTAACCTTTCCATTGGATCGGTTACCATCCCCCCCCTTTCCCTCTTTAAGGATGCTCAACCAGAACATCAGTTCAATTTTCTGGTGACTCAGTTTTAAAATTAGATGGCTAAAATGTGTGAAGTCCTGCATTTCTTTACTAAAAAATTTAAAGTTAATAATTGAATAAGATGCCTGGAAAAAAGCACTGTGTCCAATTCTGAGAGTAGAATACAATGCAAAGCAGACCATTTTCTGGTGGCACAAATAATGGATGAATAGACCATTGAAAATACAGAATACTGAGTATTGAACCTGAAGTCAAAATATAAACACAATGCAATGGAATCCTTTAAATTCAGATTCACATTTTTTGGACTCATTTTTCGCTTTTCATACACATCCAAGAAGAGGTTGACTGCAGCAAGGTTGTAGGTTAGGTCAAACATGGATCACCTAACTTATTACCTAAATCCTACATTAGTAAGCTGATCGTGTTCACCACTTGTACTGAAGCTCAAGCACTTGGTATTTGGACTCATCAACAGTGAGGTAGCAGGAATGGTTTCACTAAAGGATCCTATTTGAGACATGGGGATGAACTGCCACAATTGTTTCTCAACCCACACCTTGCGTTGCACAGGCTTACCATTAACTTTCGAGAGGAGTGGCTTGGCCATGATCCTAGATACTGGATCATGGAAGCTACGTTGCTACCTGGTGAAGTTCGAAGACTTAGCGTCACACATCTTTGAGGTATGTGTTATGTTACCTGAGGGACTGATTTTACAAAATCTGGATGTGGGGATACCAATGCAAGAATCTGACAATTGTACTGGACTTTCTGGACTGAAGTGGAGTTTTTTCTGGCAGTACAGAAAAAAACCCTATAGCAAAGGAAAAGGAAATCAGGGCGATCAGGGACTTGGTGCAGTAGTGGCACAAACTATAAGGCTGGAATTAGGGTGTATTCATGAAAGTTAATTGCAGAACTTTTATGAGAAAATTGCTCCATTTCAAGGTGGGAAAACATAAATGGGTATTAAAAGAAACTCTTTTTGCTTTACTAAGTACAAATTTAGGTGGCCCTTAGCCAGCTCGTTCAATACAAGAAAGACTCCTGTTAGTCACTTTCTGACATATAAATTTTATATCACGGCAAATGACTTCATGGTACCAGACTTGTTAGAACTCTGTGTGTATGTCCGTAAGTATGTATAAAGCGTTAACCTAGCTGAAAAGTAATGGAGCACTGTACAGAGGAAGGAAGATGAGTACTGTAGCTCTTGTATTAAATGTACAGACATGCCTCTGTAAGGGTGGGTGCTGTTCAGAAGGCATCTATGAGTAGAATGCGTTAGGTATTAATACAAGTGGAACCCATAGTCCTTGAAGATGGGCGTCTTCAAGGAATCGAGAAGTGATTGTGCCTGACCTGACCTTCATCAACCACAAACAGGGTCTGCCTTAAAGCAGTTTGATATATATTCAATTTACTTTTGTGGACTATCACTATCCTTGTGGTCCACCTGACAAAGGGAGCAGAAATTGAACAGATCCTGATGGCCATATCTTTGTGGACAGGAGGAGTGGATCACCCCAAAACTTTCCATGTACACCAAGACCCTTGGGCACAAATTTTGGGGAAATTTCATGAAGATTCATCAAATGGCGTCAAAGATATATCAAAGTCAAAAAACTCTTTTCTGTGGAAACTAGTAGGTAATATATACATATATATATATATATATATATATATATATATATATGACAAACCAGGTGTTTTGGCAGTGTCCCCCCGCTTGTGCCCCCATGTTTGATCCCTAGATACTGTGTTTCTGACTCTGAGGGTGCTCTGGGCTCAGCTAACCAGACCCAGGGCCTGTGCTCTGAATAAAATGGATATGCAAATTAGGCATAATTATAATTGGCTATGAAAGCCTACACTAATATATAATAGAGTATGGAGGATTAGAGGCCCAGTGAGTTTAATGCACTCTAGTGTGCACTGCTGTAGTGCCTGCTGTAATTTTAAAGGCAGCTCTCCTTTGCAGGCTGCTTTTAAAAGTAAATTATATGCAATTTCGACTTTGGAATTAAAAGTACTTCCAAAGTCTCAAACTACCTTACGTTTACATATAAGACGCCCTTAAGGTTTCCCCTAAGTGCCTCAGGGCAGAGCGCCTTGTAACTATAAGCAGGGACATGATAAAATATGTCTTATATGTCCTGGTGAGGGAAAACTGCCAATTTCGTTTTTCTCTATTGTAGTACAGTAGCTCCATAGGCTAACATCTGGAAACTTTATTAAAGTATAATTTTTGCTAGAAATGGGTTACAATTTCCATTCTTGGACTCAAAATGATAGTCAGAATAAATCCAACCATTTGCCACTGTTAGATTTATTATAACTATCACAGAAAATACATTATAGAACTTTCTTTCCTCTAAGCCAAAATCCAGTTCTCCAGCTGCTCTTCTCTGATTGGCCAGCCTCTGCCATGCTGAGCCAAGCTGCCTTAATAAGATGTGTGTAGCCTGCATTGAGACAACGGGACATCTGGGAAAGGGAGATCTGCAAGCCCCAGAGCAAAAGGCAGGAAGGGAGCTGGGTAGCCAAACCGGTCTTCAAAGGGAAAATGACACTTAGGACAGGACAAAGGCTCACCCCCTCTTCCTGCCACCCGAGCAAGATGGGAGCCCCAGTAATGATATTAGCAGAAGGGCTGGAGGGGGAGTATTTAAAGAAGTAAGCCATACTAGTGGGATGGATTAGCCAGATCTTCACTCCAAGGAGGGATTTCCTCCATCTTGGATTTTAAAAGAATAGTGCTTCCTGGGACTGATTTTTGCCACTCTTCACAGAAAGTGTTCACCCCAGAGGGCGGCACCCTGCACCCCATCCTCCTCCTTCGTCTGGTGGCGGTTGTTGGAGGTGTCATCTTCCTCCTCACTTTCAATCTCTGGAGCTGTCTGTACCCAGGCCTTAAGTGACTTAATCAGTTCTGCTTTCCTAATCCTATTAGCAGCAGGTAGCCACTGGCCTTACACGGTACCCTAAGCTCAACAACTGTGAGTTTGGGCAGGTAAGCCAGATCCAGCTCCATGGTATCCCTAGTTTTGGGCCACTACAGAAACTTTGGTACAAATTGAACACAAGAGCAATTTAGAAAAATCCAAAAATGACATAGTAAAAAAATTAGTCCAAATGAAAAGAATTCTAAAATCTAATTTTGCTCTAGGTCAATTTGGAGGAGTTTTAAAGATCTTAACTGAATTACTGCATGGTGTAGTTTAAACACAAGTACATATCCTCACAGCTGAACATCAAAATGTTGGAACGTAGGCTATTAGTAGTGATAAGTAGGGCCTTACCACTCGTAATAAGGCCACAATCACAATGTAAGGTTCAGTCAGGGTCTCATTAATGAATCCCTTGCTCAACCCCTGGTAGCTGCCACGAGCAGGCAGGCTTAACTTAGGAGACAGGTGTGTAAAGCATTTAAAAACACCAATACATTAAATAAGCACAACACACAATAACAATCCAACACCAATTTATAAAATTTGGAAATATTTTGTATCTTTAATATTACACTAAAACAAACAAAATCCAATGTAGAGAACCAGAGATATGAATTTTAAAGAATAAATCAAAAAAATTGCTTTCTAGTGCCTAAAAAACAATATCACCAACTGAGGACGAGTCACAATTTGAGGCCAACCGCGATGGAACCCTGCTCGAATACATTGAGTGGGAGGCATCGGTCAAAGTTTTACCTTTGGATATAGTCGTTTTTCTGGAGCTTTCTCTCTCGTCGTCGGGCGAGGCTCCTCGTCAGGTCGGGATTTGATGCTATGCCATTGGCTTTGCTCAGCGCGGGCTCCCGGTCAACTCCTGGAAGTCTCGTCGACATGGAAAAGATCTGGAGCTTCAACAGGGCGAACCTGAAATTCAGGCCGGGTCATGGTTCGACATCGGCGGCTTGACTCTCATCGACGGGTCGGTCACCTTATGGAGTTTTTCCCTCAAAAGATCTCTAGAAGATTTGAGATTCTGAGACGTTTCCCAGAATGCACCTGGCAAATCCTCAAAAGTCCATCTGATGGTGGTCAGATGCATTCTCCTTGGTGAGGATGTTGTAGGGGAAGCTCTATTAACCTGTTGCTGTCAGGAAGTCCAATCCTTCCCTATCTTGAGGCCAGGCAAAGTCCTTAAAGCTGTAGTTCCTCAGTGTGCAGCAGGTGCAATCATGGAGAGTGCAGTCCTTTGGGGTGCAGACCAGGGTTCCAGAAGGGCGGTCCTTCTTCTTGTAGTTCAGGCATTGTTCTGAGTTGCTGGGAACCTTCCCCATATTTATCCGGTGTTCCTGGGCTGGCAAGCGGGGGGTGAGGATAACCTGTCCTTCCCTTCCAGCACTAGGTTCAGACTTCTAGTTAGGGGAGGAAGAGGAGGCTCCCACACAGAGGAACCAGCACTGTCCCTTGACTTCCTGGAACTTTGACCAAGGACACAGGCTCACTCCCTCTTCCTGGAACTTTGACCAAAGCCTCCCGCTCAGTGTATCCGAGCGGGGCTCCATCGGAGTTGACCTCATATAGTGACGTGGTCCCGGTCAATCGCGACCAGATGTCCTCGGTTGGCGCTATTGGTTTTTAGATACTCTTTGGAGCTGGTCCATTTGGCCCTGGACCAGCATAAAAGAGTCAGTGCCAGGAATTCCAGTCCAGCACTGGTGGTAATGTAAACAGACTAAAAGCTAAAAAAAAAAACTCAATGTAGCTATCAGTATGCATAGATTTTGAGATGAAAATTAATGGATGCTGGAAGTACAGGTTCGGTGGGAAGTGCATCATACTTAAAATGACTATACTAAAGTTTCGAAGGTGAATGAGCACCAAAGACGCATTTAAATGTTATTTCATTTTTGTCACATTTGCTGTGCATTTAGAGACGAAGGTCAGATGGTAAGCTATGTCTTCAAATAGCTGCTTATTCTTTTAACATTGAGATTGGTGTTTACTTTTCTTTATGTCACTGCAAAGTGAAAGGATTTTGTAAAGTGAGCTACGTGCCTATCTTGCTGTAGGATGTCATTTTTTTCACATACAAAATTTAAATACCTATAAATTAACTGTACAGATATTTCAAAATATATAAAATATACCAGCATTTATGAAAGCACAAAATAAGTGCTATTTTTACAATTCCGATGTATGACGGAAACAAAGATTTTAATAAGATCAGAACAAATCAAGACAGTTTACGTTGTGATGCACAAATGACAAATATTTGCTGAAACCCAATTTCCACACATTATTGTTTCTGAATGATAGAGTTTAATCAGTAAACTATGTCTGTGCAAATTAAGTGACCATTGTAATGGAGACTCTGCTGTCTATACATGACAGTGCACTACCACATCATGCTTTGATGATATATTTATGACAGATGGCGCACCATTGCGGTCGTGTCCACATTAGCATCATAATTTATGGCACTAATGTGGTGCTTTGCTGGATTAGCACCATAAATTATGAAGCTAATGGAGTAAAGCACAGGGAGGTCCATTGTTCTCAATGGGAGCGTCATCTTAACGCCTGCCTTAGGCAGTTGTTAATAATGACGCTAAAAATGGTGCAGTGAAATCCAGTAAATTTTTCTGGCCCTTCCTACAAGAGAATGCCCCATTGCATACATTATGCCTGGCGCAGGCATATTGTGGCGCAGGGGTTTAGAAAGTGGCATAACGCATGCATTGCACTACTTTGTAAATATGGCACGTGGGAAATGCCACCTTAACGCCACATTTGCGTAAAAAAAAAAAAAAGCAAATATGGTGCAAGGTAGTGGAAGGGCCATCATAAATATGCACCCTGATCTTTGTGTAATGCTTGGATTTTTCAGAATCTCATAGACTCTATTAATATAGTATTGATGGCATCATCCCCCGTCTGAAAATTGTTTCAGTACCACTGAGCCAATTGTGATGCTGAAAAGCTTCTACATGTGGGATGTCAAATTATTATGTTGCATAGAGTTCTGAGTTACAAATGTCTATGGTGTATTTTTTTACATGGTGAAAAAAATGTGACTGAATGTTTTTGTGTGTGGGTCTCCTTGTGCTGGTGCTCTTACACCTCATCAGACCTAGTGCCCAGGAGAGTCCCCAATCCCTGCAACAAACAACAATGTGTTGGGTGGAATGCTTGATTCAATGTGACCACTGGCAATTGCTCATGTGTATGCCTGAATAATGAATACACAAAGATCAAACTACAAAAACACAACGAAAATATCCTGAAGTAAAGTATATATACGTGAGTATAGATTTATGATTATTAACTCCACATCCATGTATACTAAATCTATACTTACCCATATATACTTACTGTAACAATATTTTTGTAGTCAACATTCTGGTCACAATAGTTTCGTAGTTTGGCACTGAAAACTCAATATTCAGGTGGATTTTTGTCACTAGGCCAGCCATATGGAAATCAGCCATGGACCTGCTCCCGTCGGAATGATCCTGTACGAACTGCCAGACCAAGTCCCCTCCAGGTAGGAAAACCAGGAAATCTGTGTCCTTTGTGCACACTATGAGCATTAGAATCCCAGTAAAAGTGGTACTGCGTCACAAATTCCATATTACAAGTGCATTATAGATTATGGTATGTGCAATATAGCAGATGGGATTTCTACCAGATTTGATGGAGTAGGCTGTCCACCAAACTCTAAATAAGGCCCTATGTGCCTAAAATGTAACTTTACAATCTGGGTCAATCAGATGTATACGGGTGGTGACTCTTACATTGTTACTGTCATGTCTGGCGGACATACATAACATGGCTCCCACTTGGACATGTGTTATACTCCGGCATTAGTATATGTCTGTCTATGGTCACTTCTGTGGCATGCTGGAAAGTCTGACATTCATTTCCAGTTTCCAATACTTGTGCTCACTGGTGTGTAATTATTGTCAGTACAATGTGCAGCATTTATAGTATGAATCATGTCACAAACTGTAGTGGGGCCCTTTTAGACCTAGGCTGGTTCTCCATTTTAGCTTTGTTTTATAATTAACACTTTACACATTTTAGCTCACATCACTTTTAGCAGTGATCTTCCACTCCATTTTTTCCTCTTACAAGCTCCAACCCCACAGGGCATCAGGAACGGAGTAGCATGGACGAGTTTCGTATATATATCAACATTACTTTAGAGTTTGTGCCCCAGGGAGGAGGTGGTCCCCAGGTCTGTGGGAGGGGCTGCACGCCCCCCGCACACAATCTGAAGAATGCCCTGGGGAGGTGGCGGTCCCCAGGGCTGCAGGGGGACCGGAGGCCCCCCGCTTTGAAATAATAAATGCCCCCCGTGACCTGGCCTACCTGGGGGCCTGAAAGAAAACAAGCTCAGGAGCCCGCTCTTGTTTCATAAACAATTTTACCCAGATTTGCGAACCGTCGTGAATTTGAGGCAAAATCTTTATTTTTTTAAACTACTTTTTGGGGTCTGTCTAAGACCCCACCACCAGAGATAAGGGGTCAGGGTGTCCGTACCATGGCCCCTTTTCTTTATTTTTAACCTTTTTCAAGGACTTAGCTGAAGTCGAGTCCCAGCGTTGCTGCCAACACTTCTTTGGTAAAGCCAATCAGACCTCAGTACGAGATTGGTAGGGGTCTTGAATCCTTCACGTCCCTATATAGACAAATTTGGATATTCTTTAATTTCTCTAAAACTACTGAACGGATTTAAGCCAAATCGCAAAAAGGTTGCTTTCTGGACCAGGCCCTAGCTTTCTGCCAAATTGAGTGTAAAATCGTCCAGTGATTTCTGCGCTTTTGCTGTTCAAAATCCCCATGGAAAAATGAACGGGTGAAAAGTGTTTTGGGAAACATCCTTTTTCTTGGTTCCTGCTTGACAGATCACTCCAAAACATTCCAGACTGCAGCTGACGTGACTGGTGAATTTTTTTGTAACATTTAGTGAAGATTCATAAAACGGCACCAAAGATAGAGGCAAGTAAATACACTTTTTCTATAGAAAATAGGTCCTAACTATAACTACCTAGTGGCAACCACCACTAAGTAATATATCAGTTGGAGTCGACACACATTGGTGTTTGCAGCGAATCCTTGTGTGAATAATTATGCTGGAACGTTAGGATTCTAGAGTGAGGTGGTTCCTTTCTTTGGCTTGCCAGTTGCCAGTAGGTACTTATGGTTAGGATCTAGTTTCCATAGAATAAGCATTTATTGTTTTGCTAAGAACTTTGGTGTCGTTTGATGAATCTTCACTAACTTTTCAAAACTAGTATGTGCCTGACTTCAGCTGCTATGTGGAACGTTTTGGGATGATTCATCAACTAGGGGCTGAGAAAAAGGGGGTGGCCCCAAAGCACATTTTCCCCATGCAACTTGCCTTAGGGATTTTAGACATGACTATGAATTGCTGGATGGAATGATACCAAATCTGGCAGAAAACTAGCTCTTGGTCCAGAAAGAACCCTTTTTGTGATTTGATGTAAATCTGTTCAGTACATTTCGAGTTACTACAGAAAAGAAATTTGCATATCTAGGGATGCAGATCCTTCACAGACCCAAAGGATCTCATGCTGAGATCTAATTGGCTGCCAACACTTCAACCAGGAAGTGTTGAAAGCCATTTTGGGACTCAGACTCAGCCGAGTACCAAACAAATATTTAAAAAAGAGAAAGGGGTAGAAATACCGTGATACCCTAGGCCTGGCATTTGGATCCCCCAGAGACCCTGCCAGGGCCAAAAAGCATTTTTTTTAAATGTTGGTGTGATAACCGCAGAGGGTCTGTGAATCTCAGCAAAAAATGAAATAAAAAAAGCAAACACTGTCTCCTATGCTTGTTTTTACCTCAGTGCTGAGGGGGCCAGGTCCCGGGGCAAATGTTAATTACTATTTTGGGGAGGGGGTACATGCGTCTCACCTCCCCGTGGCCGATTTGGGCCCTGGGGACCACCACCTCCCCAGGGCCAGGTCAATGGAAGGGGAAAGGGGGTAGTGCGGTCCCCCTTTCCAGACTGTTTACAGCCCGGGGGACCACCACCTCCCCAGGGCAAGGCCTATGATGGTAATGGGAGGGGGTGTGATCCCCCCTCCAGAGCCCATTTCAGCCCCTAATATCACTGCCTCCCTGGGGCCAGGCTGATTTTCTACAAGTGGGAGGGGGCCATTGTCAGCCCCGGGGGCCATCACTTCCCTGGAGCCAGGCCGATTTTGAGAATGGGGAGGGGGATGTGTGACACCCCCCCAACCCTTCCAGGCTGTTTTCGGCCCCTGGTACCATCACCTTCCCAGGGCCATCCCATGCAAATGCAAAGGAGGTGGCCATGTGGCACCACCACTCCTCCATGGCCAGCACCCTCTATCCCAAGGTGCCCACCCTCGGGACACAGATGTTTGCTTTTGCTTGGCGGGAGCTATGGCAGCTCCCGCCAAGCGAGAGCAAACAGTAAGCCTGCTCCCAGCGGGCGACAACAGGAAAACTGCTTCCTCCGCTGGGAGTAGACTTTTCATCTGTTTACCTGCCTGCTATCAAGCGGGCAGGAAAACAGATGATAAAATTGCTCCCGCATGCAAGGAACAGCATTTGTTGCTGCTCCCTATGTGTTGGAGCAAGGCTGGGTCTCGCTGGAGGCAGGGAGCTGGCAGCGACTATAGGAACATTTAGGCTTCTCCCCAGCCTCCAACACCGACAGTGGGTGCCCTGGGTGGACACGGCCTTTGCTCATGCATGGTGTGGGGTTAGCCGCATGGCCTGTATTGCAGCCAGGCCCTTTTGCAAACTCCCCACAGGCAGCTAACCCCACGATCAACACAGCCTCTGCAGTGCACAGCATAGGATTGGCCTTGGGGCCTGGGGAGCCCATCCCATGGGGCCATACCAACAAAAAAGAAGAGGGAGGCCATGTAGCCCCCCTCCCCGAGCCTCATTAGGCCATGGGGAGCCCATCCCCCAGGGCCACATGTATTTTAAAGGAGATTGGGGCCTCCCTGAGCCTCATTATGGCGTGAGGACTCAGTCCCCCAGTGCCCTAAATATTTAGGGCCTGGGGACCCAGCCTCATGGGGCCTTTTGTTTAATGGGACGAGGGGACAATGTGACCCTCCTCTCTGAGTCGCATTAGGCCCTGGGGAGCCCATTCCCCAAGGCCTTATGTATTTTCTAAGGGGAGGGGGCCACATGGCACCTCTCCACAAGCTTTATTGGGACCTGGGTACCCCATCCTCAAGGACTTATGCTTGTTAAAGGGGTAGGAGGCAAGTACACCCACTCCTGAGCCTTATTAGGCCCTTGGGGACAGTATCACCTAGGGCTATTTCTTTAAGGGGAGGGGGTCATGCTCCCCTCCCCGAGCCTATTGTGGGCAGGGACCCCATCACCTGGGGTCTATGTTTAATACAGATGGGTGCCCTGGTGTGCACAACTCTTGGGGCAGCAGGGGGGAGCCCCAAGGCACTCTGGGCCCCAGCTGGGTCCCAGCTTGCTGCGGGATCCAGCATTGCTCTTGGCCAGAGGGAGCAGCTATTTATGCTGCTCCCACCAGGTAGGAGCAATATCTTTATCTGTTTCCTTGCCTGCATCAGTGCGGGCAGGGAAACAGATCATAAATCTGCTCCCAGCTGGCGGGAGCATTTGAAAAATTCCTGCCTACTGGGAGCAGACTTTGTTTTTGTTCCCGTTTGGTTGGAGTTTCAAAGATGCTACCCCCAGGCAGGAGCAAACACAAGTTTTCCTACCTGTGCCAGTGCAGGCACAGATGCTGCTGTGTTCTGGGGGTGAGCTTTCTGGACACAGCAAGTGAGCTGGCCTCAGGGGGATAGGGTCCTGGAAGCCATAGAAGGCTCAGGGAGGAGGGCCTGTGCCCCTCCTCTCACTTTCGAATTGGTGATGGCCCGGGGGTGGGGTCCCCTTGGCCTTTGAAGGCTCCGGGAGGAAGAGCCATGCGACCCCCACACCCTCCACTTTTTCACACATTTCGGTCCAGGGCCTATAATGGCTCACGGGGGTGGGCCCTGTGCTCTCCTCTCCTTAATTAATTATTCCGGAGACTTGGAACCCTGAGGCCTTTGTCAGCTCGGGGACGGGGGCAGTGCACCTTTTTGCCACATTTCAGCTTTGGGGGTGGGCTCCCCGGGGCCGATAATGGCTCAGGAGGGGGGGCCCCCTACCCTTATAAAATGTGGCCCCAAGGATGGGCTCCCTGGGCCTGTAATGGCACGGGGAGGGGGCCACAAGCCCCCTCTCCTTAATTACCAAATGTGGCCTCTGCTGCCATTTTGTTGTTGTTTTCCACTAGCGATGGAGAGTGAAGAGTTGGAGGTTGAAAAGGAGCTGGAGATATTGCGTTTGTGCTAACTGCTTCAGCACCAGAAACCAAGGCCGCCTGGGTCAAAAACGAGCCACTAGAATCACCTGTACATCCTCACTTCGAACATTCTGCAATACCCTCAGAAGGAGAGGTCCTGGAGGAAATGCAAACATCAACTTGTGTTGGATATTATGACTGTTGGGTTTGGATAATGAAAGCACACACCCCTTCTCAAGTTTGGCGGATCCAACAACCATTGCAAGTGATCCCTTAGCACCCTTGACAGTTGAATAATTGACTCGTACTCCTGTATCACTGATGACCAATTCTCTAACAGGTGATAAACCACCAGTTTCAATTGGCAATGTGACCAAGGAACTACAGCCACTGTTGCTGACATTAAACCCTGAATTGTCAACCTCTGTCTGGCTGTCATTAGCATTATCTGGGGCACCCTTGCCTGAAGTGATTGAACCCTGCTCTCCTGCAAGAACACCTGCCCCTCCCGTATGTCTGCAAATGCCCCAATAAATGCATTTAACTGGTCTGGGGCCAAACTGGACTTCTGATAGTTTACAATGAACCCCAGATCCTTCAGACAAGAGCACACTATCCTCACACCCACTCCACCTTCAAAAAAGAAGAGTAAAAAATAAACCAGTTTTCCACATAGGGAAATACCTCAACACCTTGTAACTGCAGGAAAGTAACAACCAGTTCTATTTGTGAACACCCTCAGTGATGAAGACAGCCTGAAGAGGAGTCCCCTGGACCAGAAGAAATATGTCACTCACCCTGTCTGTGAGATTGAGGGCCGTATTTATACTTTTTGACGCAAAACTGCGCTAACGCAGTTTTGCGTCAAAAAGTTTTGCGCCGGCTAACGCCATTCTGAAGCGCCATGCGGGCGCCGTATTTATTGAATGGCGTTAGCCGGCGCAAGCAGACCGGCGCTGCCTGGTGTGCGCGAGAAAAACCACGTACACCAGGCAGCGCCGGCGTAGGGGGAAAATGGCGCATGGGCGTCTTAAAATGGGGCAAGTCAGGTTACGTCGAAAAAATCATCGTAACCCGACTTGTGCCATTTATTTTCGACGCCCATCCCCCATCAACATGACTCCTATCATTGTAAAGATAGGAGTCATGCCCCCTTGCCCAATGGCCATGCCCAGGGGACTTCTGTCCCCTGGGCATGGTCATTGGGCATAGTGGCATGTAGGGGGGCACAAATCAGGCCCCCCTATGCCACAAAAAAAAAAAAAAAAAATACTTACCTGAACTTACCTTAATGTCCATGGGATGGGTCCCTCCGTCCTTGGGTGTCCTCCTGGGGTGGGCAAGGGTGGCAGGGGGGGTCCCTGGGGGCAGGGGAGGGCACTCTGGGCTCATTTTGAGCCCACTTGTCCCTTAACGCCATCCCTGACCCAGGCGTTAAAAAGCGGCGCAAAAGCGCCGTTTTTGGCCACGCCCACTCCCGGGCGTCATTTTTGCCCGGGAGTATAAATACCACGTAAAGGCCTGGGAGTCATTTTTTAAGACGGGAACGCCTCCCTTGCATATCATTAACGCAAGGAAGGGGTTCACGCTAAAAAATGACGCACACTCCGGGCACTTTGGCGCCCGAAGCGTCTAACGCCAGAGTATAAATATGGCGTTAGTTGGCGTTAGTTCTGCGTCGAATTTGCGTCGAAAAAAACGACGCAAATTCGGCGCAAACGGAGTATAAATACGGGCCTGAATGTGCTGACCTCCCCATAAAAAGAGTGTGGTGACCCCTTAGGTGTGTGTGAAAGAGGTGGTATGTGGTGATGAATGAGGAGGAAGAGTTGGAAGAGGAGGAGGAGATGAGTGGGAGGAGGAGGGTGAGTCGGAAGGGGGCTAGTCTCTCTGTCCTTAGATGTTTTATGCTTGGGAGGTGTAGGAGGGTCTGCCTCTTGAAAGAGAACTTTTTGTTTGTGGGAAGAGTTTTTTGCAGTAGTGTTGGACTTTTGCTTATGCAGGGTCATCCCCAGTCTTTTTGCCTCCTGCCTCCTATTTTTTTCTGACCTGTTGCTGTTGGCTTTTCAACTCTGAGCACTTTACCACTGCTAACCAGTGCTAAAGTGCATATGCTCTCCGTGTAAATTGTATATAATTGGTTTATCCATGATTGGCATATTTGATTTACTAGTAAGTCCCTAGTAAGGTGCACTAGAGGTGCCCAGGGCCTGTAAATCAAATGCTACTAGTGGGCCTGCAGCACTGGTTGTGCCACCCACATTAGATCTGTAGTCATGTCCCAGACCTGCCACTGCAGTGTCTGTGTGTGTATTTTTGCACTGTAAATTCGACTTGGCAAGTGTACCCACTTGCCAGGCCTAGACCTTCCCTTTTCTTACATGTAAGGCACCCCTAAGGTAGGCCCTAAGTAGCCCCAAGGGCAGGGTGCAGTGTATGGATAAGGTAGGACATATAGTAATGTGGTTTATATGTCTTGACAGTGAAATACTGCCAATTTCGTTTTTCACTGTTGCAAGGCCTGTCTCTCTCATAGGATAATATGGGGGCTACCTTTAAATATGATTAAAGTGTAGATTCCCCTAGAGACTAGATGGACATGTGGAGTTTGGGGTCCCTGAACTCACAATTAAAAAATACATCTTTTAGTAAAGTTGATTTTAAGATTGTGCATTTGAAAATGCCACTTTTAGAAAGTGAGCATTTTCTTGCTTAAACCATTCTGTGACTCTGCCGTGTTTGTGGATTCCCTGTCTGGGTCAGTTTGACAGTTGGGTTGTTTTTCACCCCACACCAGACAGTGACACAAAGGGAGCTGGGGTGTAACCTGCATTTCCTGATTAGCCATCTCTGCTAGGAGGGAGGGGTGGAGTGGTCACTCTCATCTGAAAGGACTGTGCCTGCCTCTGACAATGCCGGCTCCGACCCCCTGGTGTGTGTCTGAGGCCTTGCCTGGGCAAGGCAGGATTTCACAAGTAGGTGTGAGTCCCCTTTGAAGAAAGGTGACTTCAAAGACTAAAATGGGTATAAGAAGGGCATCCAAATCTACAGACTTTAGAAACACTTCTGGAACCAAGAGGAACCTCTGCCTGGAGAAGAGCTGATAGCTGAGGAAGAAGTGCTGCCCTGCCTGTGACTGTGCTTTGTGGAGCTTTCCTGCAGTGCTGCTTCTGCCAGAGTAAGAGGGCAAAGACTGGACTTTGTGTGCCTTCCATCTTGTGAAGAAATCTCCAAGGGCTTGAGTTAGAGCTTGCCTCCTGTTGTTTGAACTCTCTGGGACAGCAAAGACTTCTCTCTGCCAGCACCTGGAGTCTCTGGAGAGACTCCTGCCCCGACAAGTGGTGCCCTATCCAGTCCCTGGGCCCTTGAAAGGAAAGCTGGTGGAATCCAAGGAAATCGACTTCGGACGACTTCGGACCGACGCCGCTGCTGAATCCGGTAACGCCGCCTGCACCTGAAGCCGTGACCTTTGCTGGAACGCGACGCTCTTCGCAGGCCCAACGCCGCAGGAGCCCCGCTGAAGTCCGCGACGCCGTGGAAGTCGCTGCACCACTTCGTGACCGACACCGCTCGAAGTGCACGGATTCAACGTTTCACACAGACGCCGCAATTCCCGACTTCGCACATCGGCTTGTTTTCACTCTTCACCAAAGGTACTGTACTTGGGGGTCTACACGACTCCGTGTCCGGCGCCGCTGGTGTCGGCTTGTTGGGAACGACTCCGTCACAACGCCGTGTTAACATCTCATTGAAGCATTTTTGCTTCTAAGCGCTATTTTTTAGTGTAATCTTTAAAAATTCATAACTTGACTTGTGTATGTCGGATTTTTGTCGTTTTGGTCTTGTTTTGTTTAGATAAATATTTCCTATTTTTCTAAACCGGTGTTGTGTCATTTTGTAGTGTTTTCATTAAGCTACTGTGTGTGTTGTTACAAATACTTTACACCTAGCACTCTGAGGTTAAGCCTACTGCTCTGCCAAGCTACTAAGAGGTAAGCAGGGGTTAGCTGAGGGTGATTCTCTTTTACCCTGACTAGAGTGAGGGTCCTTGCTTGAACAGGGGGTAACCTGACTGTCAACCAAAGGTCCCACTTCTAACATTGGTGATCAGCGGTTGGGATTTGGACTTGTATTTGTGCTTGACATACAGTAATTAAGTGTACACTACTGTTTTGAGTTCAGACCACTACGTGACCACATACTGCTTGTCTTGTGATTCTGCTTTTTGTTCTCTGATGTCCTCCTGGAAGTATTGCTAATATTTTGGGACTTTGGTTTTTGGTTGTGAAGCCTTTGCAGAATGGAAGTCAATTTCTGGCACCTATTTATGTATAAAAAGTGGCAGCTTAAAGCATTCTGCATGGAAAGGGGACTGGCTGTGAACAAGAAATCCAGAAGGGAGGATCTTGAGTCAGCCCTGTTTCAGTATGAATTGAAACGTTGTCAGGCAACACCACCAAATGAGTCTGAGGAGGATAACTACTCTGAGGAGAAGGACTACTCTGAGGAGGAGGGCAGTGGCCCTGAGGAGGGAACAGGAAGAGATGATTGGCTCCTAGCTCGAATCCGGAGTCTGGAAGAGCTAGATGCAGAGCTTGAGAGGGCTGAGGAGAAGAGAGCCTTAGTCCTAGAAAAAGAAAGGATTACCGCTCAAGAGCTGAGCTGTGAAGAGCTGAAGCTGGAGGCCATGAGGGCTGAGTCCAGTTCAGATGGTGGCAGCAAACATCTTGTATCCAGTACTGCTGAAGAAGTGCACATGCCCAGAGATGTGGTGCCCTACTTGAAGGAGGGAGTTAACACACGCCAGGAGGTTCAGGGGTATGAGGTAGCTCCAGTGATGCACAGGGTCCCTGAGGTGGATTGGGGAACTGGCATGGGGAGTCATATTCCTACTGGTGGGAGGGACACTCTACTGACTCTAGGTGAGAGTGACAGGGAGAGGGGTTCCCCCCAGGTAGAAGTCCTGGTTATGGAGTGTGAAGAAATCCCAGAAGAGTGTGGGTTGAATGTCAGGGACAGTCAGGTACTGTCTCACCAGTCTCAGGAGGGTGATGTGGGGTGCTTTTTCAAAGCAGAGTCACTGGATGGGTGGGAGAAGGGTACTTTGGTTAATTCATGTAAGGGGCTGAGTGATGTAATTGCTGGAGAGCATATGTCTAGTCCTTATTTTCCAGAGCTACGCCAACACCAGGTGGAGTGTGAGTTCTCTGACCCCAGGGAGCTTACAATGGAGGCAGACCTCTTGGTGAGTACCAGAGAGTCTGAAGAGGCATTTGGGGGGGCTCCTGAGAGGAGTGGTCTAGGTATTTCCCAACCAGGTGAGGTAGGGAAGGATTGTAGTGTCCCAGGTAGGTCCCAGTCTAGTGGGATGGGTGAGGGACCCCATGTCCAGTCTCTGAGGAGAGGGAATGGGGATGGGCTGAGGTCCAAGGTGCCCGAGATCCGGTCCCAGGTCCTGGAGGGTTCCAGGAGGGAACACCAGGAGGGGAGCCTAGCCTGTACCATAGGGCCATCTGTTGAGGGAGATCCCACAGTGTCAGGAGAACTTGGGGGGCGGCTATAGCCAGCGTCCCACCAGTTCTGGTGTCTGGCAGTACCACTCCTAGTGAGGGGGTGCAGAAGTCCAGACAGAGGGTTGAGAGGGGGGTTGCGTACCCCAGTGGAGAACCTGGAGGGTCAGGGGTCAGCTCTGAGAGCAGAGACACCCAGGAATGACCTTGGTGAGACCATTTCTGGGTTGGGCGGAATCCAGACTCTGTCAGATGGGCAGAGGTCAGGAGACCTGCGCCAGCCAGACTCTTGTGTGGCCCTTCGGGACAGTGTGTCCCTTGAGGGGGGTAAGTGTGCCCCCCTGGAAGTCCTGGTGTTCCAGGCAATGGTTCAAACGCAGGGTGGTGACTCTGGGTTGAATGATCAGGTTCAGGGGGTAAACTCTGACCTGATGGGGGGTAAGTGTGCTCCCAAGGAAGTCCTGGTGCACCAGGCAGTGGTTCAACCGCAGGGTGGTGACCCTAGGCTGGATGACCAGGTTCAGAGGATAAACTCTGACCTGGTAGGGGGTAGGTATGCCCCCCAGGAATTCCTGGGTTGCCAGGCAGTGGTCCAGTCTGTGGGTACAGACCCTGGACTGGAGGATCAGGTCCAGGGGATAAACCCTGACCTGAAGGGGGGTGGGGGGCGGTTTGCCCAATCACCCCCCCCTGGTGTGATTTCAAGGGGTACTATCCCTGAGGGGTGGGTGCAGAACCCTGGGAGTAGGGGAAGGGGAGAGAAAGACTCACCCCAGAGCAATCTAAGAATGCAGACCCTGGATTGGAAGGCCAGGTTCAGGGTGTGTCCCCTGACCTGGAGGAAGGGGCTACTGCAAACAGTGCCCCTACCATGTTGTCTTCTGGGGGGGCCACTCCTAGTTGGGTGGTTCAGGACCCCAGAAGAGAGGGCAGGGGGAGGGAAGCCTCACCCCTGGCCCTGGTCTAACCTGAAGGTACAGACCCCAGGTTGGAGGATCAGTTGCAGGTTAACATCCCTGCACTGTTGGAAGAATTGTGCAGGACTGCTTCTACAAGCACCCTGAAATTTTTTTACTCTGGGGGTGCCGCTCCTGGAGGGAGGGTACAGAGCCCCAGAGGGGAGGACCAGGGTCAGGTTATCTTCTCTGACCTGGTGGAAGGTAGAGTGGTCAAAGGGTGTCAGGCACCTGGGGCTACCGCCCCCCACTCTCCACAGTCACAGTGGTTGGAGAGGTCTGAGGTCAGGCTCTCATCCCTGACATTTGTCAGGGGTCACTGTGGCTTGCTGTCCTGGTGGACAGAGCTGCCCCTGGGGGGGGAACGAGAGTCACACCCCAGGGGTGGAGTGGGCAACACCACTGTGTTGGCCCTGGTGGTACTATCTGCCCATTGCAATACATCTGTGAGCAAAGTAAAGTTAGGCGCTGCACAGATGGTGTCTGCAGATGTGGAGATGGGTTCCCCATGGGTTAGCTTAGTGGGCCCTGAGAGTATGGACAGAGGGATCCAACTGGAGTCAGGAAGGGGTAGAACTGGAACATGCCCCTGCTGTTGTGGGCCTGGGTCCTTGTTCTATCGCCCCAATCAGGGAAGTACATCAAGGTATTGATTGTTCTCCCCTGGCTTTAGGCTGGTAGGGGGTCGTGTTGGACTTTTGCTTATGCAGGGTCATCCCCAGTCTTTTTGCCTCCTGCCTCCTATTTTTTTCTGACCTGTTGCTTGCTGTTGGCTTTTCAACTCTGAGCACTTTACCACTGCTAACCAGTGCTAAAGTGCATATGCTCTCCGTGTAAATTGTATATAATTGGTTTATCCATGATTGGCATATTTGATTTACTAGTAAGTCCCTAGTAAGGTGCACTAGAGGTGCCAGGGCCTGTAAATCAAATGCTACTAGTGGGCCTGCAGCACTGGTTGTGCCACCCACATAAGTAGCTCTGTAGTCATGTCCCAGACCTGCCACTGCAGTGTCTGTGTGTGTATTTTTGCACTGTAAATTCGACTTGGCAAGTGTACCCACTTGCCAGGCCTAAACCTTCCCTTTTCTTACATGTAAGGCACCCCTAAGGTAGGCCCTAGGTAGCCCCAAGGACAGGGTGCAGTGTATGGATAAGGTAGGACATATAGTAATGTGGTTTACATGTCCTGACAGTGAAATACTGCCAATTTCGTTTTTCACTGTTGCAAGGCCTGTCTCTCTCATAGGATAATATGGGGACTACCTTTAAATATGATTAAAGTGTAGATTCCCTTAGAGAGTAGATGGACATGTGGAGTTTGGGGTCCCTGAACTCACAATTAAAAAATACATCTTTTAGTAAAGTTGATTTTAAGATTGTGCATTTGAAAATGCCACTTTTAGAAAGTGAGCATTTTCTTGCTTAAAGCATTCTGTGACTCTGCCGTGTTTGTGGATTCCCTGTCTGGGTCAGTTTGACAGTTGGGTTGTTTTTCACCTCACAACAGACAGTGACACAAAGGGAGCTGGGGTGTAACCTGCATTTCCTGATTAGCCATCTTTGCTAGGAGGGAGGGGTGGAGTGGTCACTCTCATCTGAAAGGACTGTGCCTGCCTCTGACAATGCCGGCTCCGACCCCCTGGTGTGTGTCTGAGGCCTTGCCTGGGCAAAGCAGGATTTCACAAGTAGGTGTGAGTCCCCTTTGAAGAAAGGTGACTTCAAAGACTAAAATGGGTATAAGAAGGGCACCCAAATCTACAGACTTTAGAAACACTTCTGGAACCAAGAGGAACCTCTGCCTGGAGAAGAGCTGATAGCTGAGGAAGAAGTGCTGCCCTGCCTGTGACTGTGCTTTGTGGAGCTTTCCTGCAGTGCTGCTTCTGCCAGAGTAAGAGGGCAAAGACTGGACTTTGTGTGCCTTCCATCTTGTGAAGAAATCTCCAAGGGCTTGAGTTAGAGCTTGCCTCCTGTTGTTTGAAGTCTCAGGGGCAGCAAAGACTTCTCTCTGCCAGCACCTGGAGTCTCTGGAGAGACTCCTGCCCCGACAAGTGGTGCCCTATCCAGTCCCTGGGCCCTTGAAAGGAAAGCTGGTGGAATCCAAGGAAATCAACTTCGGACGACTTTGGACCGACGCAGTTGCTGAATCCGGTAACGCCGCTTGCACCTGAAGCCGTGACCTTCGCTGGAACGCGATGCTCTTCGCAGGCCCGACGCCGCAGCGGCCCCGCTGAAGTCCGCAACGCCATGGAAGTCGCCGCACCACGTCGTGACTGACGTCGCTCGAAGTGCACGGATTCAACGTTTCGCACAGACGCCGCGATTCCCGACTTCGCGCATCGGCTAGTTTTCACTCTTCACCAAAGGTACTGTACTTGGGGGTCTACACGACTCCGTGTCCGGCGCCGCTGGTGTCGGCTTGTTGGGAACGACTCCGCCACGACGCTGTGTTAACATCTCATCGAAGCATTTTTGCTTCTAAGCGCTATTTTTTTGTGTAATTTTTAAAAATTCATAACTTGACTTGTGTATGTCAGATTTTTGTCGTTTTGGTCTTGTTTTGTTTAGATAAATATTTCCTATTGTTCTAAACCGGTGTTGTGTCATTTTGTAGTGTTTTCATTAAGCTACTGTGTGTGTTGGTAAAAATACTTTACACCTAGCACTCTGAGATTAAGCCTACTGCTCTGCCAAGCTACCAAGGAGGTAAGCAGGGGTTAGCTGAGGGTGATTCTCTTTTACCCTGACTAGAGTGAGGGTCCTTGCTTGAACAGGGGGTAACCTGACTGTCAACCAAAAAACCCATTTCTAACAAGTAACTTTTTGGAAATTCTGCCAGTCTGAGGTGGATAAGAAGCCGCTTTAATGAATGTCTAATTCCTTTTGTAAGTGTTGGAGAATGGGTTGCTATGAATCTTCTGAGCTGGCGGTCGGTGGCATTTTCAGCATCAACTGTATGTTCGGAGTCGAGGAAACTTTCTACATGGTCTGTGATTTGGGTCCGATGTCTGATTTGATGACTGGTTCAGTGCCAATGTCAATTTTTGAGCCGGAGCCGAGGGCCCTATTGGCTCTAAATAGGCCTAGACTTATGTGGGGCCTTTATGGGTACAGTTTCAGCTCCGATGCCTCTGGTTGGTGCCGACCATGACCCGAAGGCAGTAGTGGCTATTGCAGGCTGCTGGTGAAACTCTGGACTCGACAGATGTGGGTTGTGTGTGAGTGTAGACCATAATCATGGACAAAGTTTTCCACAGTTCAGGGGTCTTGATGTTGTTTCATTCAGACTCGAAGGTTGAGCTCACCTATGAACTGGACTGGATCAGCTGGGCCTCGGAGGGACTGGCTTCTTCCTCTGCTTTGAAGTCATGCTCCCCAAAGATGTTGGAGGTGTCTTCAGACTTCTGCCTCTGCATTCTCCAGTGGATCCATCTCTGCTCGCTTTGGTACCGAAAAGCCTTCTTTGACCGAAAGATGAGCCAGGCCAGGCCGTCATTTTGGGGGAGAAACATGATGGTAGTCAGTCCAGGGAAACTTAAAGTGGCACTGGGAACTGTATTGGAAGGCGCCTTTTCCATCACTAACCTAGCATTCTCATTGATGAGGGGCAAAGGGCCCCGCTGTTTGGCATCGAACACAGAGCCCAGTCCAGTGCTTAATTTGTGCTTGTTGTTTCCGGTGCTGAGGCTTGGCACTTATTTTTGAGGGCCAGGGCTTATTCTTCTGCCTCAAGCATTTGCTGCGAGTAAAAGACACACAGAAAGACGGAGAAAGGGAAAAACAAAAAAGCTCCACCAAAGAACAAAGTAGAAAGCTGCTAGGGTAAGCTGAAGGGGCAGGGAGCGGCTGTACATGGATAAAAGAGGCCCGAGATGGCTTCAGGATTACGCTGCCTCCGTATTCCATGTTCACACATTTAATTGCAGCAGCCGCATGTTCAAGAAGAGGGCTTTGGCACCGGCACGTTTTTATTTACAAATTAAGCACTGGCCCAGTCAGTACATGTCTGAAACCGATGGTAGAAAAAAAAAATGTAACAATGTAGCAGATGTCCATGCACATTACTAACTAAGGGAGAGGTAGCTATATCTAATTACTCAAAAGAAAAACAAGTTGCAAGGTCCAAAACTAGATGGCAGGACTATGCAGAGCATGTGTATCTACAGCTGCACTTGTTAGGAACATGATGCTGTTAAATTGCAAACCTCAGAAATGACTGACTTTTACCATATCAAAATATGAAAATATGCATCCTGCAAGTGCAAGTTTGCCTGGAAATCCTGCTTTGACAGAACGAGAATTACCATCTGCAGTGCACACATCCTGAATAGTGGGTATTTTCAGAAACCTGTTGAGTCATTTTAAGTCCAGAATCAGCCTGTACTTTCCCCTGTTTTGGCACCAAGAAGATAAGGGAATAAGGCCCATATTTATACTTTTTTAGAGCCACATTTGCGTCGTTTTTTGACGCAAAATCGGCGCAAACTTACAAAATACCATTGTACAGGGTTCCGTAGAGCTCACAAGGATGTGGATTCGAGTTTCCCCTGATGAAGAGTCATCAAATGGGATCTAGATTTTTTAACAGTGGAATGCATTTGAGTTATGCATGCTCCATAATAGCTTATGATTTGCTAAAGCAAATATATTGTACAAAGCAAATTCATCCATCACGTATTAAAGAATGTACGTTCAGAGTTTGTCGATCAGCAAGTTTAATTTGGTTTAAATGGATTTAGCCTGTGGGCTGACGCTGACGTCAGACAGTCCGCATAGGATGGCCAGCACTCCGTGAGGCTCTGCTCCGGCGGGGGCCCAGTTTGTTAAATTCTCCGCTCAGGACGGAGCTGGCCGAGCGATGAGAGGGTGGGGGGACGCCTGATGTTGACGGCTTCCCCTCGTTGCAGCGGCGGTAGCTGCGGTGCGGCGCGGGGGGTCGGGCCGGTCTCTTAAGATCGCGGCGTGCTCCCGGCTGCTGCGCTGAGTGGGACTAGCCTGTGCTTTCCCCCTGGGACCTGGCCGGCCTCGGGGGCATCGATTATTGGGGCGCTTTGGGGGGCCATATCGGCGGTGGTGTCGTGCCGCAGGCCCCCCCCCTTTTCCTCCTCCACGATTGAAGGCCCTCTCTCGCCGCGCCTGGGGATCACGGCCTTGCCTTGAAGGCCTAGACCGCGTGGCCTGGAGGTGGTGTTGTGGTGCTCTGGCCTAGTACCGTTGACGCTGAGTCTCTGATTCGCTGCTTAACATGGAATATGCGTGGCTTGAATGATAGACGGAAGGTGCGCCTTATGTCGGCATACGTCAAGAGGCAGAATATAGATATATGCATGCTACAGGAGACACACCTGGTGGAGAGTACCTTACATTATTTAAAGGCGGGATGGATTGGGGAATGCCACGGTTCTGTGTATTCGAGTTATGCCAGAGGCGTGGCGATTTTGTTACGCAAGGGATTGCAGTGGTGCACTCGCAGGGTGATTGTTGACCCATTGGGGCGGTATGTTCTGCTTAGCGGAGTGCTGATGGATAGGCCGTGTCACCTCGCGTCAGTGTACGGGCCTAATTCGGATGATCCTGAGTTCTTTAGTGAGGTCTGGCGACTGATCGAGTCTCTGGGGGGAGGAACTGTGCTTTGGGGAGGAGACTTCAATGTGATCCTTGACGCCATTTTGGATAGAGAAAGTTCGGCCCGGACAAAGCGTACTCCTGCTGCTTGCGTTTTATCTGCGATTATGGACAATGCGTCGTTGGTAGATTTGTGGCGGATAAAACACCCTGCGGTACGGGAAGGCACTTGTGTTAATTATGTACACGCGTCTTGACCGTTGGATGGGCTCTCACGATGTGGCTTTATGGACCTGCTCGGTCGATCACATGGCGCGCACGCTGTCTGACCATGCCCCGGTGCGCGTGGAGCTGGAAATACCCGGCAGACCTGCTCAGGCCTATATGTGGAGGTTGCCGCCTGGGGCACTTAGAGACGAGTTGTTCTGTGAGGAACTGCATCGCGATATCAATCTTTACTTTGAACAGAATATGGGCACGGTGAGGTCAGCTGGTATGCTGTGGGAAGCCTTTAAGGTGGTTGTACGCAGGATATGCATTTCAAAGCAGCACGGCGTGCTGCGGGCGTTACGTTGTGAGCTGGCTGAGTTAGAGGGATGGATTGCGGATCTGGAGGCTCGACTGGTGTTGGACTGGTCCGGAGCCACATAGGCGGCCTTGAGGGCTGCGGTCTCCGCGTATGAAGAGGCTTCTTTGAGAGAAGTACATTTTTGGGGGAAATTTGCACGGGCCAGGCGATATGGAGAGGGTGATAGAGCCGGACACACCTTGGCGAATCTATTCCGCAGGCCGTGGGCTAGCGGCTATGTGACTGAAATGGATGATTCGAGTGGGGAGCGAGTGGCGGGTACGTCTGAGGTTCTGAGGGTCTTTACTACCTTTTCCCAGGATCTTTATTCTGCTCCCTCTGCGGTGCCTGCGGAGGTGATTCAGGGATATTTCTCTGATATTAGTCTCCTCTGGTTTGACAGGGTACACAGGGAGTACTTTGATGCTGCTTTTACTATAGAAGAGGTGAAGGCTGCTATTCAGAGCCTCCCTGTAGACAAGGCCCATGGGTTGGATGGATTGACCGGCATTTTATAAAGAGTTTGCAGACATTTTGGAGCCCTATCTGCTGGAGGTTTATGACGAGGCATTGCGGAATGGAGTGCTCCTGGCCTCTTTGCGCGAGGCGCTTATTGTCACGATTCTCAAGCCTGGGAAGGCTGTAGCTGTGATTCATACCGGCTCCTGTTGATGATTAACATGGATAATAAGATATTAGCCAAAATGATGAAACTGGTGCTGCCGGATCAGTCGGGGTTCATACCGGGACGGTCCACGGCACAAAACTTACGAACATTCTTTTCTGTTGCTGGCTCAGTTCCCGTCGATAATGGAGCTGTGGCGTTGTTTTTGGACGCTACTAAGGCGTTCGACTCATTGCTGTGGCAATATCTGTTTGCGCTCCTGGAGAGAGAGGGGATGAGTAGTCATTTTGTGAACTGGATATGTTTGCTATATTCGCAGCCAGTGCCTCGCTTGAGGGTGAACGGATGCGTGTCGGAGCCTTTCAAGGTGGCGCGTGGAACTAGGCAGGGTTGCCCCCTGTCACCATTGCTTTTTGCGATTGCGATGGAGCCGTTGGCAGCCTTTATGAGACAGCACCACAGTGAGCGGGGGCTGCCGTTCCGCCAGAGAGCGATTCTGATTTCCATGTACGCTGATGACGTGGCACTGTATGTACGGGATCCGGTGCGAAACCTGGATGTGTTGCTGGACAAAATCATCAGGTTCGGAGACATATCTGGAGTGCCGATAAATTGGTCTAAGTCAGTTGTGCTGCCTCTGACGTCTAGAACGGCAGAGTGTCGGTCCCGCTACCCTATTGTGTGGGCGGACGGTCCTGATAAATATCTGGGCATCTGGTTGAGCTGTGATGTTGACACGCTCTGGCTTGCCAACTATGGTAGGGCCATGGCCTGGCTGGACGACAGAGTCACGGCATGGCGATCCTTGCCATTGTCCCTGACTGGAAGGATTGCAGTGGCTAAGATGCTTGTGCTGCCCAAGTTTTTGTATGTATTTCTCAACCTTCCGCTGGTGCTTACGGCTAGTTTTTTGCAGCGCACTTGCTCCGCGCTGATCCGATTGGTGTGGGCGGGTGGTCAGCCTCGCACAGCCTGGAAAACATTAGTGCTGCCATTTGAGCTGGGTGGTCTTGCGGCCCCTGATCTCGAGCTCTATTATCTCTGTGCGCAGGCTTTGTTTGCCTATTACTGGATCAACCCGATACGCTATCTGCCACACCTTGCTCCCGAAAGTGATGCGGTGTGGCCGGATGGGCTCGAGCGAGTGTTGGGCAATTTGGACAGAGCTCGCCCTCGGGGCATTGACACGGTGGCCTCCACGGTCCGGGCTTGGTCGGGTTTGCTGAAGCGTTCTGGGATAGATGTGCCGTTTGCGCCATCTATGCATGTGGTGGCGGCGGGAGATGAGGTGATGTTTCAGGACTCGCGGCTGCGGAGCTTCCTACGGGACTTTGATCTGATAACCCTTGATGATTGGTTTGTTGATGACAGATTGATGTCCCCGGAGGAGATCCTGGGAGATAGACCGGCCACTGCTCTCCATCGGTTCTACGTGTTGAGGATATGCTACCCCTGCTTGCCCGTGACCCCAACTTCTTGCCGCGCGCTGGAAGTGATATGGAGTGTGCGGACGCCTGAGAGGCTGATCACTAAGCTGCATGGCAGTACGCAGGGGCAGGGAGAGGGGACGGGGCTGTCTGTAAGGATGAAATGGGCGGAAGATTTGGGTGAGAACAGCGCAGATGTTTGGAGGATGTGCTCTACGCATATGAAGGAGTTGTCACCAAACTATAGATTACGCCTTATACATTTTAAGTTTTTGCACCGTCTGTACTACACCCCCAGAAGTTTATGTGATATGGGGCTGCGAACGGATGATACCTGTGTAAGATGCCGGGCCCCTGCTGCTGATTTTATGCACTTGGTGTGGACCTGTCCCGCAGTGTGTGCCTATAGGGGAGGGGTCTTTCGTGTACTCTCTGAGATGATTGGGCTGGAGATTCCTCCGTCCCCCTTGATGGCGCTGCTGGGAGGGGTGAATGAGGTGCAGACTACAGTGCAGCGCCTGGTTGGCATGATGTTATTGTTAGCTTAGCGGAGGGTGGCAATCTGCTGGGGCTGGGCCCGGTCTCCCCAGATGTCGGATTGGCTGCGAGATGACGCTTTTTGCCAGGAACAATTAACAAATTACTGGGAGTTGACTCCGATTGGCTCCAGGCCACGAGACATCTGGGCACCGCTTCGATCCTATCTTGAATCTGCGTCTGTCTGAAGAACCTGCTGCGGATGGGTATGTTGAGGTGATGAGTGCTGTTCACTCTACAATGGGATAAGGTTATACAGAATGGTTGCTTAGAATTGTGCTTGCTCCTCCCGGCCTTCTCTCTCCCTTTATTTTTTAAGTTTCTGCTTCCCTTTTTCCCTTTTTTTCTGCCACACTTGTTTGGTCCTGCCCTTGGACTCGATGACCCGGTGGGGCCTTCAGGCAGGGGAATACTACTATACGGACATTCAGCAATGTTTTTTGGTCTCCCTCTGCCTGATTCATAAGAGTTACTGAGATGTGGGGAGCTTGGAGAACCGAAGATAGATTAAAGTAGCTGACTGATATATTACTGTAAGGACCAAGGTGGCATTTTTATTTATGTTGTATGTTGTTTACATAAAATAATAAATAAATAAAATAAAAAATAAATAAAAACATGGTCACAATTTACCAGGTTGCTGATTGTCGGATTGTGATTGGGATTTTGAGAAGAGCACAGCCCCTGGCCTTGCCTCGAAAGGGATGAATCTTAGCCCTCACAGCTTGCCCTGGTTTCTTCTGGAGAAATGACCTCTTTGCCAGAGGGGCTGCAGAAGGAAAAAGCATCTTCCTGTCCTCGACTGCATTTTCATCCATGTTATCGAGTTGTGAATCAAATAGTTTGTCACCCAGAAAAGGAAAGTGATCTATTAAAGACATCTGTGACTGCCCCACCTTCCAGATTATAAGCCATAGCAGCCTTCTAGTACCTATCAAAGCCCCTGATGCCATTGACGCTCGCCCTAAAGAGTCAAAAACTATGTCTATCATAGATTATGCCAGAAGTTCCATCTTTCCCAACACTTCTGTAGTTCTTTAACCATCTGTAAACAGTCAAAGAGCAACTGGAAGTCTTTTAACAACACCTGTGAAGCATAGGCAGCATAGATATTGGCACTTAGGGAAAAATATGGTGCCAAATAAATCCTCTTGAAGGCACTTTCAGTTTCTCTCGCCACAATACTCGACAAAGCAGACTCCTTAGAAGCTAAAAATGGGTGCCATACTGGCCAAGATGGTGTTAACCTTTGGCCCTGGAAAAATGCATGTTAAATTGTTCCAGTGGATATCTTTTCATGAAAAATCTCAGGAAGGAAGATTTCTCCAAGTCTCCCACAATACCATGGCTTTTACAACCTCATGGAACTGCAGAGCATCTGCTTGTGGAGGTCCAGACTGTGCAAAGAAATCCCTCCCTTCCTGTTGAGGCTTTTCTTGGAACTTCAACATGTCTCTTATATGGGATCTCACCTCCACCACCGGATGCCCTTGAATATATTCCCCTTACGACCTTCATCAGAGTACAGTTTTTGTATCTTGTCATGCAGCTCTGTTAATGCCATATTCACTGCGTCCTTCTCCAGCGATTCCATCTCTGTGCTTGCAACAAAAGTACTTTTCTTCTAAGCACTTTTCTTGGGCTCCATTATGACCCACAGAGGCTTCTCCATCAGTATGGCAAGCACTGACTTTAAGCAGTACTCTGACTACCACCCAGCTACAGCTAGGCGACTCTTTATAAAGGCTATTAGACAATTAACCTGCTAATTAACATTTGATGTCCTCTCTCCCCCTTTTTTAGGTTTCGCCTGCATGCACGATTGCACGCATGCTTGCAAATCTTTTATTAGTAAAAAAAAAAAAAAATTAAATGGGCTTGGAACTAGCCCCTTACTTACCTGAACTTACCATTGGCTTACTACAGTGTTGCTCGGATTTACCTGCTTTGGATTGACCAGCATGTCGTCTTCACGTCACTTCCTGTCAACGTCTTCTTTGCCTATCTTGCCATTGAGTTGCCTATAGACGAAGTACTCCTTCCGGTCACTTTCTCTTGGACACTGGCCAGTGTCCTTCCTCTGGTTGCGACGCTGGAGGTGCTTCTTTTTGTATTGTTGCATGCCGTCTTCTTTCTCTGCTGACGTCTTCTTTCTTCGCAGCCACCTTCTCTGTCTTCTTTCTTCGTTGCTGTCTTCTTTTTTCTTCCAGCATGCCGTCTCCTAGTTCACTGACATCTTTCTTCTATGCCTTCTTCTCTGTCTTCTTTCTTCGTTGCCGTCTGTCTTCTTTTTTCTTTCTGCGTATTGTCTTCTGTCTTCGCTGTCTTCTTTACCCAATGCCATCTTTTGTCTTCTCACATCTTCTGTCTTCTCAAGCCTTCCGTATTCTTCTGTCTTCTTCAACCTTCGGTCTGGTCTTCTTCTGTCTTCTTCTTCCACCTTCGGTCTGGTCTTCTTCCATCTTCTGTCTTTTTCTGCCTTCTGACTTCTCCATTCTTCTGTCCTCTCCCATCTTCTTCCACCTTCTGTCGTCTTCTTTCATCTTTCTTCTAACATGCATGCCAATACGTTCCTCCTTTGTCTTTTTTTATGTAACCAGCTTACAAATATTAGAAAAATGTTATAATGTTTGTTTTTAATGTAATAAAACAAATATTATTATAACATTTCGCTAATATTTGCAAGCCAGTAAAAATAAAAAAAAAGACAAAGGCGAAACCTATTGGCTTTGCCAATGCTTGTTTTAACCAGGCACCATGTCAGTATGGCCAGCACCCCACTGGAATGGAGACTTCCAACTTAGCATGACTTACAGTAGACCCTGTAATTGCCTTTGTATTTTCTAAATATTCATTTTCACAGGGTCCAATTTAAAGCACAGGCCTCCTCTTTCTTACAGCTTCCTGCTGCTGTTTATTTAATTCCCACCCCTCACTCACTGTAACACCCTAGCCATGCAACTTGTACTAATGGCCCACCCTAGGCCCGGAACCAACACCTCCGGCTCCCAGTTTGCTCTAGAGCCCGTTTCGGGCGCTCGCCACCCAGTGCTTTATTTGTAAAATTATAAGTGCCGGTGCTCAAAGATCTGCTCAGACACCCAGAGCTATAAAATGTCAGAGCGGAAATAGCAAGGGTGCCCAGTCCCGAATCCACTTCAGGCCTTTTCAATTCACTGGAGCCAGTCCCTGCTCAGTTATTTCACTCTTACATGTGTCTGCTTTTTCCCTTGGCGACGCATTTTCTGTATTACTCTTCCGCCGTTTTTTTGCTTTGTTTGTTTTTCCCTACATCCCGGGGAATGTCTTATGGGCAGAAATTAGTGCCGCCCCCAGAAATAAGTGCCGGTGCCCCCCACCGGCAACCACCGGCTCAAATTAAGCACTGGACTCTGCCCCAGTCTAGCACCAGAGCAGTGAGCCCGACAAGCTCTGTGTCGCTGGGAAAGCGCTGCCTAAGAACAGAAAGCTATACCTTATATTTTATTAATAAGCATTACATTCTCTCCTGCAATCTTACCCTACCCGGACCGCATACACTTAGGATGCTGACATCGTGGCAAACAAAAAGTGTCTGGACTGTGGCACATATGAGCTTTAAGGGGAGTCAGAAATAGAGAAAGGACTACTTTAAATAGGTACAGAGTGTGAGAGGGCGGTGTCAGTGAGGTCTGAGCCTCAGACACTAGGGTTGGGACAGGGGCGACAGTGAGGAAAGTCTGTTCTAAGTACAGCTCAGGAGCGTCAGAACATTTACTTGTCTCTGAGAGACAAGTTCAGCTTGTTCTGCTGATGCAGGGTCCTTACGGGGTTGGGGGTCTGTCACAGGTGATTCACAACTTTATATGACAAAACCACCATGAGGGTTCCAACTGTGCAATCCAACCTGTTTTACCATTCACTATTGTATGAAAGCGGAGACAATGTTTACTGATTAGCACTGGTATGCGAGAGAGCATCTGCACTTGAAAGGAGCTGGGTGTATCCAAACAGGGCAGAAATCACAACCTGCTTGGATTTCTAAATACATTTATTTAGTGCTTACTACCCATGAGAGGGTTAAGAACTGATAACGCGTCCCGTCTTAGATAATTTAATTTGTCTGTTTTAGGCCAATTAATCTTTTGACCGATTGAAGACACCTTAGGACGAGACAACTAATCAGCATAAAAATCACTAGGTCAATAGTTTTCTCAATATTCACTATGTCAAATTAAACCAATCTAGATAAATGCATTAATAAAGTTTGATCACACCATGACCTTCCAACCATGAATGACCACACAAAGATTAGCAAGATTTAAGTTATTTTATTCCCTATTGGTTACACTCTACTAGCAAGTTTATTAGTCTCAAATCCAGAAAACACATCAGCAATGTCACAAAATGGTAACTAGAATAAGATTTCATCAAGGCAAAGATCATGAACATTAGAACAAAACACGACGTCAGCATGGATTATCTTTAGCAGAGTATCATTAGCGCATTATTCAACAAAGCATGTCTATTTGCGTCCGTTTAGTGAACCCCTTAACTAACCTCGAATTAGCATTGGCATTTTGGGCTTCAAGCAAACAATTTAGCAACACAAATTTGTAAAACATCTAACTATGGTCTCTATCAAAAGGTAGCAGTTGGTACCTAGAAAGGAAAGGCAAACAGACAATTACAATTCATCATCATATAGTTACCCTCCGTAATGGGTCAGTTTACAGAGTCAGTCTTCGTCCTCAGGACATCAGTTGATTCGCCATCAGCCAGGAAACACAGCAAAATTCAGCAAGACGGGCAATAATGGACCCTTCCCTCATAAGGAGGAAAGTGTGAATCAGGCAGGACAAAGAAAAGGATGGTTCGAAGAATTAAACAGCAAAGTCTTTAAGACGGAGTGACAGAGTGGCTAGGTGATAGCAAAAAGGCACGTAATGGCTGATTTCTCCTCGTGTCACGGGATTATATCAATCTTGTTGTACAGCCCCCTAATTTCCAATTGGGCAAAATTTGGTGCATCATTATCTCCATCCAATAATCGGGTAATCACCTCATTAGAATTGTCACTTTAGAACAGTTCTCACGTAGTTTATTGGCTCTTGTAATTGACGTCTCCAACGGGTAGATTGTCAGGTACAAAATTTTATTCTCTCAGGCTCAGTCAGTAGCTCTATTGTCTTTACCAGTTCAGGCGACCTTGTACCTGTTGCAAGTTTCCACTGTTGCATTGAGCAAGATTGTTTCCTTGAGAAAGTCGAGTCTCATGAGAAAGAATTTAGAAAAACACACATTTAATATGAGACCGGCAGCTACGCCCGACTCATGCTAACTAAGGCCTAGTAATTAATTTAGCAAAAACCTTAACATATAACTCTTAATGCTAACATAAAATCATACATTAGTACATCAATAATTCATTATTAGTCAATTTCATTAATCATCGTATACATTGGTGGCCACTCCCCGTGGGCACATTTCAAACACGCGTTTAGTAAAACACAGCAATACAATTTCTATACCGCATCATTAGGCATTAATTTCCAAACATTTCATGTTAATTTTGAATATAATAACTACACTCCAACATAAGTGCTATGCAAATATTTTGCGTGGTTCTAAAAATTACAAGTACTAACTGAACAAGCCCTGCAAAGCAAATAGGCCTCACCTATGTGAACTATTGCCTTTGTCAATGTTTTTAGCCTCGTTGTACAACAGAGCGTGGCTGAAAGTTAAGGGAAAAAAAGCACCATGACACAGCCAGCGCTGGCTACGTCATATGCCTTTTTAGGGTTGAGCGCACAAAGCGGTCTGTCCCTGTTATCTCTCTACAGGCTTGTAACCATGGCCATTAGTTTGGTTGGTCCGTGGGCTCTCCTTTTAAGATTCACTTGATTTGATTAGCGAAAGGCATGCATAAATCATGCCTTTTCTGGTGTTTAGCCCTCCTCGAGCGCACTGGCCAACTACTGAAAACATACGAGGCTCCATGTTTTCCGTATGGTTTCTGGACTACATTTTCTCTTTGTTTCGTAGGTAGCACCATCTCGCTGGGTAGTAGTTGCACGCTTTGCATGACATTGATCCTTTTACATAGATAATTGCACTTTTGCCGGTCTCATGGATAACTGCACTTTTGCCGGTAACATGGATAATTGCACTTTTGTCGTTACGTTTCACTGTAAGCTAACTTCTGTTTCCTTTTGTGTGTTTGCTTCACGGCCATGGGCTCGCTTTTGTGAAACAATTTATATTTTTATTTTCAGTTTATGTGGCAAGAAAAGTCCGGTTAGGAGTTTACAACGCTAATAGCTCTAACTCGAGCAAACGCGAGGCCCATTGCATTGCAAATGCTTGTTTTAAATTGCTGGTGGCAGAGCAAATGGTTGGAGGTGGATGAGCCACTGAAAGCTGAAGCCATACCTGAGTTTGAAGCCTGGCTCAGATCGAGATCTTGTTGGAACCTCAAGCCCATAATATGGCAAGCTCTACATTTGGCTTCTGCCTCTCTCCTTTCCTCTACCCAAAAAGTAGCGTTAGGGCCACGGCTGCCGACTTTGAATCTGGTTCGAGTTTCGGCATAGGCTCAACATCCTGTAATTCTGGGCAAATCACTTAATCTTTCCATGCCTATAAGCAATGAATGGGATCTTGTGCAATGTACCCGCCGCTCACATAAAGCACTCCACTCTGTCCTTTGAGTCAAGATCAAGCTGCATAAACACTTCAACAAAATGCACAGAGGTAAAACCAAGTCCTTAACATAAAGGGAAGATAGTCACTTCCTGGATGATCTCTACAAAGTGAAACCCAAAAACCTGGATAAATTGTGTCTTGACCACTTAAACTATGTGATAATGGGCACATATTTTAGTTTGCCAAAGATACAGGGTTGACATGACAATTATATTGCCTCTTAGTGCAACAATCGTTTATGTTTAAAAATACTATTACTTTTAGTACGTCGTTCTTAGTGCAGTGTTATAATATAGAACATATTAATGTCAAAACTTCACGTTAAAGAAATACACATTTTTGAATTTTGAAGCACCTTTATCATATCTTATGTTACGTTTGTTCTGTGATTTACAAAGAAGACATTTTCAGGGCTCGGGTTGTGCACTGGCCCTAGGATCCGAGTCATACCAATCCTGCAAATGTATTGGCTCTTCCACCTCTACAAGTGGCATCTCGGAGCGAAGGATGGTATGTAACACAGAGAGTGTTGATGCCCCCTGCCCAGCACTCCCACTAGCAATTTAAAAAAAGGTCCATGATGCGACCAGTGCTCGCCACATCATAGTTTTTTTTTAACTGTTAGCCAAGCTACTTTGCAACCACACTGTTGTGCAACACGGTTAAAAACAATGACAAAGCAAATAGGTGACATAGGCAAGACCTCCTGGCTTTGACAATGCTTTTTTTTCTTGCAGGATGGGAGGGTGAGGAGTGGAAGCAACAATGCGGGGCAAGAGGGTGGAAGCAACAAGCGGGAGGGGGTGGGGATGAAAGCAATAAAGGACGACAGGAGGAAGTGGAAAACAACAATATGGGATGGGATGAGGCAAACAATAAAAGTGGCCAGCAACAACACAGGGTGGGCGGGGGCAAGCTGCAATGGGGGCAAGCAACACCACTGGACAGGAGGGTGGAAGGTGGCAAGCAACAATGTGGGAGCGGAGTGAGGGAGAGGGACGCAACTAACTAGGCAAGCAAAAATGCAGACTGGGAAGGGGCAAGGAACAATGAAGGGCGCGAGGAGCCAAGGAACAACATGGGGTGGGATGGTGGTACAGGCCCAGCAATAACGCATGGCAGGAGGGGGCAAGCAAAAACACGAGATGGGAGGGGACAAGCAAAAACACAGCACAGAAGGGAAGGGAAGAGGGGGAAGACGGCCTGCAAGCACATGCACTATTATGGAGTGCTGCAACTAAAGAAAAAAGTATCTGTGAAGTACAAGCTGTGGAAGGGCACTGGCAAGGAAGCAGTACTTAGGCTATGCTTCAGGGGAGGGATAAAAAAGGTAGTGGAAGTAAAAGCTTGCAAGCGCTGACCAAAGGGAAGCAAGGAAATTAGTGACAATGAAGCCAACCAATGGTAAGTAATGGGTGGGTTCTAAGCTAGTAAGTAAACAAAATATCTCTCAGGAGACAGTACATACACTATGTAAGGTGAGACCTAAATATAATAACATGCACAATGATGGTTAAATAGGGGTGGGGCTCGTGGACAGCACCATCACCAATTAGTGGGGACAGAGACTCATAAAAGGTGGTCCAACAGGTAGCAACCCCAATCCTCTGTGAAAATTGTTCTTGGCTGCCTGTCCTTTGCCCATGGGAAGGCCAGTTAAAGCCCAAGCATTGATGTTCCCTGTGAGGCAGTATTGGCATCAGCAAGGTGGATTCACAATGACGTCATGTCACGCAGTTACTCTAACAGTCCATAGACATGCAGCTGTGCAGTGCCGCGCCTCACTGTGCCCATGTGCCTCATGCTTGCTCTTAGGCTCAATTTGGGTAGAGCTGGACATGCTCACCACAGTAGGAACACACATGTTGTGCAATTTTCTCCCAAGCATAGCCAAGGGCTGTTGGGTGCTGACCTCTTCCACTCCACCTCACAGTAGGCCCTTGTGTGCTTCTCCCCTGCGGTGTTTGTTGGACAGACATGTACTAGGTTGAATTGGGAGAGGAGAATGACACTGCGTATGGGGTGCACCTGACACGGCTCCCACCTAATCCTTCTGCTGCAACAGCATGGTGTTCACCAGACGACTCTGCCCTTGTGTGGTCAACCTCTTGATAATCCTTACTATCTCTGTGTCAGGTGGTGGTTGGAAAACCTTGAGCCTAAGGGAGATGGGTGACTGCTCCAGGTCCACAACAGATATAGATGTCAAAGCCTCAACTCAAATGTATACTGGCTGTGCAGTTGCTGGCACTTATCTCTCAAGCTGACCTAGTTATGTTGGAGCCCACCCTGCCTTCCAATCCCCATTGCCAACTCAAAATCAGTAACTGTAGTCCTGTGGGTGAATGCACCTGCTACTGAGATATGGTGCATATGTCTCCCCTCATTTTAATGTTTGCCTGAAGAGTAGCTCAAGCTTGCAGTAGTAACACGATTTCATATTTTATATGTTTTTTCTTTGCCTTTGCTTTTCTGCCCTGGCTCACTCTTTCTTTCCTTACAGTGCATTTTCATTTCTATTGCATTGCCTATAGGTTGTCACCTGTCTCTGTAGTCACTCTGTCCATATGCCAATGCATCCTCTCCTGCTCCCTGCCATTATCCCTGTTTATTTTTGGCCATATCCTGCATCTCACCTCTTATATCTCACCTTTGGACATACTAAAATGGCATAAAATCAATGACCCCCAAGAAGACGCTCATAACAAAGCATAGAGAGGACAAGAAAACAAGGTAAATATGAGGTCTGAGGAGCATCTGAGGAGCAGTGCACCCTGTGTCCAAACTATTGCAGCTCAAAGTACCAATCAGAAGGTGAGGTACTTGTTTCATTACTGAGAGGAAGCCAAAACTGAAACTGGTTGTTCCTCTGGTTATAGAGTAAACACCAGGAAGACATATGCGGCTTCTTGCAGATGGAGATGTGTTCCTGCGCACAGAGACCATGGGGCTCTGCTACAAACAGACCTCATCATCTGTGGCACTGAGCTCCTTCGCAGATTTAGCTCAGTTCCAGAAGAGATGCAGCCAAGTCTCTGCATGCTCAGTGTTAAACCCCCGTAGAGGTACAGCAGAGGTCATTCCTTTCACTGAGCCGAAGCTGAGATCCTACATACAAAGCGCCGAGGCCCCGGCAGACAGAGCTGCACCCTTGCAGTTATGAAGCTGAGCTCCATTGCAAACAGAGGTGAACCCATGAACAGACATAGATCGTGGGGAGCAAGCTCCCAGGCTTACTCAGCAAACTTTCCTATACAAGCTGAAGTTCTGTGAGGAGTGAGAAACTGGGACCAGCTAATATTCTGTGGGAGTGTCACATGCGTCTCACCCAAGTTAGACTTGCACATGGCCTGTTTGTTAAAGGGGGTCAGGAGAAAAAGG
Organism: Pleurodeles waltl; assembly: GCF_031143425.1. Taxonomy (NCBI): domain Eukaryota; kingdom Metazoa; phylum Chordata; class Amphibia; order Caudata; family Salamandridae; genus Pleurodeles; species Pleurodeles waltl. The sequence continues at coordinate 40,869,012 of NC_090445.1, forward strand.
TGGGAGGGGAAATGACAGTGAGAGAGAAGGGATTTAGAGAAGAGATTGAGGGGAGGCAAGGCAAATAGTAGCGAAAGAGAAGTGAGTGTGTGTGAGAGAATATGGAGAGAAAGTAATGAGAGAAGAGTATGACTGAGATGGAAGGAAAAGATAATAGGAGTGAAAGAGGAGATGGAGTTATGAGAGGAGTGTGAGCAAGCTGCACAACAGTTATACAAAGGCTCACTTTACAGCACATCTCACCCATGTTTTGCTCCCTTCCTCACCACAAGCCTGTCAGTCACCATGTCAGTAGGTGATGTCAGTGCTGGCAGTGGATATTACAGGTACCAATCTACAAAGAAATATTTTGGTCATCAGCACGTGTTGTTTTTTTAACAAGTTAAGCACTGGGTGGGGGTGTAGGTACTGCACACACGACAGTCACTCGGCATCTATGTTTTTGAATAGTGCAAGATGGTCTCCTGACTAGTCCACTTTGAAATGTGTTTTACGTGAAACATCAAACGTAAACCTCTGACATATTGAAGGAGTTTGTTGTTTTATATATTTACCTCCCTGGGTTTGGTTGGAGCAGGCAAACCCCAATGTGAGGGATGGAGGAGTAAAGCATAAATTCTTTGACAGCAAGTCAACTTCAAGGTTACAACAGGAAGGACTTCCTGCAGGAGGCTTAGTTAGTGTATGGCTTGGTGGCACCGTAGATCATGGTGCCCAGAGGGGACAGACTGCCAACTTCCCTATATTGCTAGCAATACCTCGCTTCTTCCTGTGACAGAGCACAAGACATATGCTCAGATGAAGGAACATCAGCTCAGCACAGACTGAGGGTGCAGGTCTTGTGTTTGTACATTCTGAACAGGTATCCAGATTATTAGTCTCTGTGGATACCCTTTCCTTTTGAGCTGTTGGTGAGCTGCCCTCATTTTGTGAGAGCCCAATAAAATCTCTCCATGATTTTCTTATCCCAGTTTATTATTCACAGCTTAATGGAGTTCATATGTCTATTTCTCAATGTCATTGGGAGTACTTTCTTGAGCTCACTGCAAGATTCTCTCCACACGCCTGTTCTTGTTTCCTGGAGCATTTGTTCAATATGCAGTTTGTGCTACTTTTAGTGAAAACAAAACACATTTGCAGTAGCCCTTCAGTTGTTTCTTTTCTGCGTGCCAGCCATGCACGGGACTAGCCTGGTACCAAGCATCTTGCAGACACCCGATGCTTGCAGGTCTGGTGGTCGCTCTGGCTCCAACAGTGCTCAGTGTCTCAGGGAAAGGCATTGGTAAAGCCAATAGATCTGGCATTATTGTGCTAAAGCATGAAACAGACATGCACATATATTGTTTGCACATGTTAACACACTAAAGCAAGACCTGTTGGCTTTCCAAATGTGTATTCTAGTACTGGCTTCGAGGCTGTCTGGGCCTCCACTGTGTGAAATGGCAGCACCCCCCACCACCACCAGTGCCTGAAGTACTTGCCCCCCGAACTGCGGGTCTAGTTGCATCCCTGCTGGGTTGGGAATATGGGTCAAAGTTGTCGTATATGACACAACTCTGAACATTACAAAACATTTTGGTAATTACACATCAATACTGATACTATGGATGTCAATAACGTAGATATACCCAACTACTTGCCTGTACAATTAAGATGATAACCGTGCACAACCCTTCATTCGGTAACTCTGCATTTTCAGTTGCTCTCTAAATGAGATTCCAGGAGCTGTTAGTTGGTGAAGTGTCTGGGGAGAGTTTGTGAGGCACTGGGTGTCCAGTATTCGCTTGTGATTTGTAATTCCTCATTCAGGCAGGAACTTTATTAGTCGCAATCAAGATTTACACAAGACTTTGCTCACTTAATAAAAACCTGAAACATACATAGCGTAGGCCCCACATTCAAAGTACTCCAGCACTCAGAGATGTGATGCTGGCCAAGAGCACCACAGAGTAAGCGCTTTCTTGCACGCTATGTGGTTTGTGGCTGAAAAATAGCCTGATCTTTCCTGCTCCCAATATCGAGTGCCCAGACACGCGTATCCTTCCATACGTTCTTCATAACTGCACAGTGTTGTCAATCTGTGCACATTGTTTGCAACTGTTGTTCACAACCTCAGAAACGTGTCCTCTGTATGAGGGGTGGAGGGGAAGGGTGTGGGGCCTTGATCTTTATATGCATTTTGAATTAATTCGCAAATATTAACATTTTTACCCCCAAAGCATTTTACTTTGGATCTATTTAGAGAGTGTTTCTTTATTCGTGCTTATTTCAGATGTATTTACTGACGACATGGACTTCGGAAACTGTAAGATATTTCACAGGCGTGCACTATATAGAATCACAGCCTCGAGCACACATCTTCTTTCTCATCATATGGAATGGTTATTAACCCTCAACCATTAGCTACTGGTGGTAACGCATAATTTTGGTTGCACCATCATGTTTTACCCAAGTGACATAATAATGTAATCAACCATACATATACTGAGTGCTTTAACGTTACTAATGTGAAGTGGAGAATCTATATCGTATTACTGAAGGTGCATTCACAGTACAGAGGATTAGAAGTTCATATATGTGTGTTCTAATGTTTGATTTTACCATACTGAATTGTAGTACTCATGCACATTTATATTCTTGTTTTCAGATTATGGTATCATCGTGAAACTGCATATAATCATGTTTTATTTATAATCATGTTTCATTTATAATTGCAAGATGCACTTAGAATCATGTATTCCAAATGTGCATTGGATGCCATATTAAGTTAACATACCCAAAGGCCTGAAACATGGTTTCTCCTGTTTAACCTTCAATATTCTTTCTTTGCAGGTGTATACGTGTATGTTTACAGTTAATGAAAGGTAGTGGGGTATGGGAGGATACTTTGGCAAGGACAAGGAGTGCTAAAAAAATGAGAAGAAAAGACTCCTGTTTGTGTACAACACACGGAGAAGCTTTCAAGGTCATTCTGATGGTCGATTGTGAGATGAGAATTTGAGAGGAGTTGCACATTTCAACTGTGCAAGAAAGATGGAAACTATGGATGTGGATGACATAGCTTTCTTGAAGGTTCTGTAGGTTTAATTGGTATTGACCTAGTTAGACAAGAGCAGATTCCCATGAAACTCAAGGTTTTGCGACCCATTAGGAATCGCTGCTATCACAGCGATGGTGGCCTGCTGGGGTCAGCAGACCAACATGCCTTTAATTACTTTTAAATAAAGCAATATTTTTTTTAAAGCATAACATTTTCCTTGAAGGAAAATAGGATGTGTTTAAAAAGAAAACAATGAAACATTGAAGTTTCATTTTTTAAGAGCAGGCAGTGCTCCGTGGGACCACTGCCTGCTCCTAAAAAACGTTTTCCATCATTCACAAACTGGATGGTGTCCCATGGGGACCCCTTCCAATTTGCTAATGCATTCCCACCAACTTTAAGTTGGTGGTAAAACATCAAGGTTTTGCAACCGCATTTTGGTCGCAAAAACTTTGATACATAACACTGGAACTTCCTATTTGGAAGGGACGCCCTAAACACACCCCTTCAAAATAGCGATTTCTACACTCAAACTGTGATTCCCCAGAATCACAATTTGGGTGTTTGTACATTTGGAAGAGATTTGTTTGGAAATCGGGCCATTTGTGACAGCAACATTTTTGACGCACTAGTTACAAAATGTTTTATCCTTCCACCAAGGCATCCCTTAACAAGCACAGAGGAAGTACCAAACAGCAACTCAGGACATGACACGAAGACCAGGTGATTCTCAGCCACTAGGGGGCAGAAGATCCAAGCTCTAGTGTATCACAAACTGCCCTACATACTATTGGGATGTAATGTATTTCAGTGAAGCAGAACAATAAAGCAGCGAGGCAACAGCTAAAAATGACAATGGCACGAGAAGCAGAATTATTTATCATCTTTTAATTAAAATCAAAGTCATTTATTCGCAGGGCATTGTCTTATGGGCCATAGAACAGAATCAGCAAAACATGTTAAAACATTTATCTGGAGATTGTCAAACTTTTCAAACTCACGGATATGTAGTGTTATTGTTTCTCAAGTTGGCACACAGTACCCTCCAGGCGTGTAGCTTCCACTGGTGCAGCAGGTGCAGTGCACCGGGGCCAAGTGGCCATTCAACCCTGATTTCTGCTTTAGTTTGTAATTCAAACAGCAGCAAAAGGGCCCATGTTCTTCCTTGTACCAGGCCCAGGACGCCATGGCCACACTACTGGTATCTCCTGTGTGTTGGAACCTAGTTTGCACTTGTATTGCGTTTTCATGAGTGCCGCGCGGTGCCACATTGCGGATATTTGAAAACTCCCTTGGAAGCAAGAGCAGGGGAGGACAGGGGATTTATGCTGCACACTAGAAAGAAATGCTGGGGTCAAGAGCCTCCTCATTACAATTGGAGCTCATCCATTCAAAGTAACAACAATGGCCCAAATGTAAAAAGGGCCCTGCACCTACTATCGCCACATTTGCGTACTTTTTTTTACACTAATGTGGCGATAGTGCGGCAAAAACGCCACGCCATATTTACAAAGTGGCGCAATGCTTGCATTGCACCACTTTGTAAACCCTTGCGCCACATTATGCCTGCACCAGGCATAATGTCTGCAAAGGGAAGCCCGAAAAAATTAGATTCCACTGTGCCATTTTTTGCTGCATTTTTAACGCCTGCACAGAGCAGGCGTTAAAAGGAGGCACACCATCATTTATAAAGGGCCTGTATGTACTTTGCAGGATTAGCACCAACATTTTTGGCGCTAATCCTGCAAAGTACAACAATAGCGTCAAAAATTATGACGCTATTGTCCCTAACCTGCGTTACGATGTGCCTCATGTTAAACACGGCGCACACATGGTGGCGTTAGGGGGGCGCAATGGGCCGCAAGAAAAGTGGCGCTTGATGACATGAAGCCCCACTTTTCTTAAATCTGGGCCAATGTCTTTTCCACATGCGTGCCTCCCACAAGCTAGCCAAGAGAAGGAGGATGCTATCACAAGGAAGAGAGAGACATTTCTAAAGGAGCCGTCCAGCGCAGGCAAACAGCAGTTCTGTTTTCCCAGGCCCTGCCCTGCTAACAATCACCACCAATAGGCATTTTAGGACATTACTTTGCTTGAAGATGTCAGCTGGGGTTTTGCACTCACCGGATAGTCCCTTTAATCAACTCTACCAGCCTCGGTATTCCTTAATTTCCTCCTTGAAGCACAGACTACATCATCACCTTTGATGCGTGTGCTTATGTCACTAGGGATGTATTAATAACTAAAAAGATTCATCACAGACCAGCTGAGACAGACATACTCATTTTACACAGTACTCAGAGGATACTATTGACAAGCCTGTTATTGAATAGTTATGGCTCTTAACACAAGTCTAGTAAATGCTTAGTTACCAGGGCTCATCAGAAGATGTGAAATGATGGGGAATGTGCAAATGGTGAGACCCCTCAATATTCTCTTGTCTCCTTCAAACACCCACTTCCTTCATATGGACCCTGGAATATGTGGCCAGCGCACCATATATGGAAATTCTTGTTGAATGTACTGTATTTAATCTGGTGAAAATTGGTCTGCTGCTGTAAGTAAGGAACAGGTTCTTTCCTATAGAACTCGCATCTTAAAATTAACCATAGACTAAATGGACTTTCTATAAAGAGTTGGCAGTGGCTGGAGTAAAGCACACAGCGAGGTAGGGTGCCTCGGAGATACAGCACATGCATACACAGAAAGGACCATTGTGTTCCCTGCGGATACTTCGGATGTCCAGAACTAAGTGTGATTGTGCCTCTGACGGTCGGTGGGTCCCGCTCTTGAGACGACTCCTTCATGTTGGAAGGCAAGATGTGATTGGATTCCAGGAGATGCTTCGCTTGAGCAGACAACCCTCATACTGTGACCAACAGAGCTGAATTTTCACTCTTAGCTCCAACTCTGTGCTACTGATTCTGGATGTACTGCCCAGCAGCAGGCAAGAATTCCACAAAAGGGTGCCCAGCTGTGCCTCCTCCCAACAATTTCTATTATTAACTCCAATGGGGCGATATTTTTGTAAACAACATTGAGGACTTGACTTCAGATGATAATCTGACAACAGCATCCTGCTACCACACCAATAGCAGAAAGTGACGTAAACGACCTCCCTATGGAGAGTTGACAGGTTATGGTACTACTGCCTTCGCAACACAGAATGTTTTCACTCACAATAGTTTTAAAGGTCAGAGGGTGCAGATGCTGGTCAGAGCGGACTCTATGAACTGACAAAGGCAGGGGACCCCGGCCTCCTTGGCATGCAGCGAGAAGCTGGTCCTGGGGAGTCTTCGTGTTACGAGCAGTTTCACATAGAGAGCGCTGTGTAAGGACACAAGTTGAGATGCTACCGCCTGCAGATGAAAGAAGAGAATAAGAGTCCCCTCAGATGAATCATCACAGAAAATATCTTCAACATCTTACAGGTTTTCCTATAGGTTCGCAGTGCTTCAGATGGGCAAGTACTGTCCTGTACTGCGTGTCTGCACTTCTTCAATTTGTAAGGGAGAGTACCTGCACCTTCTAGCAGCAGCAAGCGGGCGCGCTTAATGCATGCTATGTATTTAGCCTCAGAAGTAACCTACATCTAAACATACATGAAGCCTCAATTTTGTTTAAGATAACAAAGACCCAACGAGCCCACACTGACTGACAAGGGTTCACTGTTGAGAAACCTCTCAGCTGGAGAGCACTGTCAATGTCCACCATAGAAATAAGGGGTTCATTTGGGGATATAAGCCAGATCATTGCACCTTGACAGGTCTCTGTAGGTCAGTCATGCTGTCCACTCTCCCTGGCTGTAGACGGCGTTTCACCATTGCCAGGGTGTGCACCTGAGGACTCCAATGTCAATGCACTAAACCCAAAAGTGCTGTGAAGGGATACTTCTAACTTTTATTTTGGAGTCTCACCATTTACAGGCAGTCAGGGTGCCTTGGTCTGCATGCATGGGCCTATGGGTTGCCTAAGAGAAGACTGTCTCTCCCTCTCTCAGGTCTCATTGGGGGTGCACCCAACTAAAAAGGGGTTGGCAGGAGCCATGAGATGGGGACTAGAACTAATGCTTTGCCAGTTCGGATGGGGCCCGCATCCAATAAGGTCGTAGGTTTGGGCTGTGTGATGAAATCTAATGCACTCACAAAGTTAGTAGCCATATGTGTTAATTGAAACATGTTGCATGCTTGCTGTTCATTTCTTTCCCTTTCTGATGTGGGGACCAGCCCTCGCAGTGGACCATCTGACAGCTGCACAGGGGGTCTTGCTGTCTCTAACCAGTTGAATTCAAATGCAACTCATCCTTTAACAATATTCTCAGACCTATCGAACCTCAGGTACACGACCTTGGCCACCCAGCCATTTGCCATCACCTTATAGATGCTGCAAGAAAAAACATCTCATGCAATCTCACCACCACCCTTGTGTTACTAGGAAATACATCCAGTTATCCCACACTTGTCTCAGAAGTGCAACGTAAGGGGTCGACCCACTGGGAAGCAGCCTCAGCTGGTGTCCCAAACATGCTTACATGCCAAAAGACCCGATTCAAGCGGGAGACTCTTGGACTTTTGAAGCCAAATTGGCTTTATTTTAGCTGTCTCAGCCTGAAGGTGCCTTTGCTTCAATAGAAGTCAATGGGAAAAATCCATTCCCTGATTTGTTTTCAACATTTCCCACTTCCCTGCTCTAAAATGTTGGCTTGTATGAACATGTCACCCACTTTCTCCCTAGTTTTGCTTTAACAATTCTGAGGCTGACACCGTCGGGGAGCTAGACCTCTTCAAGGGAACATCAAGCAGCGATGGGGAAGAAACCTATGTTCCTTGGACATGTGTAGACTTTTCTCCCTAGATCCTGTACCTAGCCCAGGGAGCCTTCTCAGGCTGAGGCATTCTTCTCAGTTGTATCGCTCCCGGTGAAACTTTTACAGCGGATGCATTGCAGCTCTGTACCCTGTAAGCTCTAATCAGCCCTCTCTGTGCTCAGTTAATCCTTCAAGAATTCCTTCAGACCAGGAAGATATCAGTCACTTCCCTTAGAAATCCACCCAACAACATTCACATTCACCAACCTCTCATCCCACAAGGCAGCGTCTCCTCCACCCTCCTGATACCAGAGAGTTCCTGCAGTTATCTCTATCCACCCAGGCTACAGGGGTACCGGAAATTATCTCTGTACACCCAGGCTAACTTAGGGCAGATGTATATAACTCCAACAGGGCTTTGTCATACTCCTTATCTAACTCACACCTGTGGCCTGGAACATAATGAAGAAGGCATTATTTACCCTGTAAGGTGGACCCTTACAGGTATTCCTGATTTTTCCACTGAGAAAAGATAACATCCCAAAATGCAATTCAATCCCACATCTGAATGGCCTGACCAGGCAGATTCACTGGAAATACTCTGGATGGCATCCCAAGGACATGTTACAGTGGGGCATCAGTTTACCTGAGGAGGCCCCCCAGGTGCCAAACAGCATGCCAAGCTGGAGGTGGTCGCTGAAAGTGGCCTTCCAGGCTCCACATCTCTCTCAGCCTCTAGTAGCGGGGTCTCCTCTGAATCCACGCACTCATCCCTGCTACCATGAGGCCGAGGGCAGCCACTGTCCCCGATCACCACTACACAGAGCCTCCCAAACTTGCGTTTCATCCTCCTCTGCCCACGGATCATGAAAAGAAAGGAAGACAAATCAGAAACGTTGTAGTAAAAACCTCACAGAGGAAAAGTTTCCAAGTGCCTCAGTACCAAGAATTCAAGCACATAACGACATGGGGACTAAACTGAAGCCCCAGTAGACCATAAACATTGCTAATAAAAAGCCACACACACACTCCAACCCCTTTTATCCCTCAGCAGATTATCTTTAATGGTTACTTGGCAGCAAGCTGTAAATTCATATCCCAGCCACAGAAAGATTAGCACGTCTACACAATCTGCACTAATATTTCAGCAGTGGTGGACCTATGTGTCTGCAAGCTAAAGCATCTTGCTAGCAGCATGGCAAGTGATGCCTCACATGAGGCACTAGTGCCCTTTTATGGGCACCGCTCTACTGGGAAATCACTACTTAAAATTGGAAATGGAGACACATGGGGCAATGCAATCACACAATCATCAGATAGACAGAGATATGTCTCTTGTGATAGGTCATAGGAGAGACAGGGTAGCCACTGCCACCAGGAACTGAGCCTTAGTGAGTCAGAGTTGAGGACAGTTCTAGGGGAAAGTGACAGTAGGTGCCAGCCATGCTTGCGTCAGTTTGCTGGTTGTGACTAGAAAAGGTCATCAGTAATTGGTCCAAAATCAATTTCCCATCCAAATCAGTCCGGTGACCAGCAACATTTGGCTTCGGAGCATGGATGGCACCCATCAGAGAGCACAAGGGCATATCCTGGGCAGAAGATTTAGGGGGGGGGGATGTCAGCTTCAGATTTCCAGACAAAGATGTTGGCATATAAAATTGAAATACATTATTGGACAAGCAGGCTGCATACAATGGGCTTAAGAGGCAGTGGAAAGGGAGAGGAATGCAAATTGGTAGGAGTACTAAGTGAAAGACACACAATATTTTGTAAAATAATCAACATTTTTAGGGCTTTCAAAACAGAGATGAGACAGAGTGTGTTTTTTTGTCAGTGTATGCATGCAAAAATCCCAAGTGAAATCCGGCAGACATCTCCCCATACCCAACTAAAATCAACTATTGCCAACTATTCATCAGAAAATAAATTGGGGGTGTAACGCCCCAAATGCCCCCCTGAAACTACGTCCTTGAGTGAGCGCTTTGACAAACCACAGTAATTACTACAGATGATGCACTTCAGAAACATCACAAACACGCATGATGGTCCTTCATTCATCAGTTGAGTGTTTGCTGCACCATTTCCCCTATTTGCTTGGTTCTTTTGAAGACACTAGTTCTTGCTCTACTGGAGGTGTGGGATCATGCAAATAAAGGCACCTTGGGACAGTCTTCAGGAATGAAGAGGTCCTAGTTCTTACCTGCAGGCCTCGGTTGCTCTCGTGCTTTCTGTCCAGCAGATGCGTCAACTGCGTCAGACATTCAGAGGCGTCGAAGTAGCAAAATGTGAGCTATGAGGAAAGCTAAGGAAAGCAGCACTCAGCTTGCATCCACAAACGTACACATCTATTCATAAAAGTATGTGCTGCTAAATGTTGCTATTATCAGCCCCCGTTCTGGGTGTGAAAGGGCAGGCTGGGGCTAAATCACAGTCATTGAGGGTGTTTGTGACTGGTGTCCTTGAGCTTATCCTACGAAGGCTCTACAAACTAGGCCAAGTACACCCTTTCCGCACTTGACTCTCAGAGTAGGGGGGACGAGCAGTTACAGGCTTCTCAGGGATGTAGAGTGGGGTGCTCGAGTCTCAGTACTCAACAATCAACCAACAGACACAATAATTCCAATGTACACCCCAGTGTGTGCCTTTTGGAAGAAGAAAGTACTTTTAATCTCTGGGTTGTACTAAATACCACACAATCTGATTACAATCTGATACATGCTAGTGCCCCTGGGTTTGATTTTTCTTTAAGGCACTACACTCACCCTGATCCCCCTTATCCGCTCCTCCTCTGTGGTTCTCCACCTTGCATGAAGTGCAAATGGTGCCTTTTTGTTCTCACACAGTCAAATATGCACTCAATGCAAGTGTTTCCCTTTCGGGGAAGGGAGGCAACTATTGTTCTCTTGTTCCTTTCTTGTAGCTCAGGCAGCCCCTTCCTGTTTCTTGCTATGAGGTGCACGGTGAGCAGTAATTTTGCAAGGCTGCGGGGAAGCCAGATGCAGGCCATGTTTGGCTACGCACTTGTCCAGTTTCAGCCTCTAGAGGTTGCAGCACTGAATCTGACCCGGCCAGAGTGATAACTGACAGCTGCAGTAATGTGCCCCCCCCCCCCCAATGTCCGATTACAATCACAGTCCCGCTGGGGTCAGTGGTAGTCATGGCAGTTGCAACCCTGATTGGGCCAGAGGTAGGTGCATCTGGTCGGTCCTAAAATGATCACAGCAGCTGCAGCCCTCTCTGGGCCTCAGATGATCAGAGCAGTTGCTGCCCCCATCCAGGGCTACGATGATCATGCAGCTGTTGTGGACAAGGAGGAATTATCTGTCATCAGGGTTTCTCCCAGCTCCTCCTTGGTCATTTACATCTCTCTGGATGTCCCTCTGCTACCAGGAAAATACTGGGCCTCTCTGTTCCTGTACAGTCTCTCCTCCTCCAGGGCCAAGAATTAGAGGTGCCTCAGGCAGATCCCCAGATCCTACTGCAGAACGTGAAGTCATTAGGTCATTAGGTGATGTCCCCTCACCTCTGGGAAACTGCTTGTCAGGAGTCCTTTAAATACTCTGTGAGGCTCTCCCTTCTGTGGTCATAAAGGACTTGGAACTGAAATGAAGAGAAGTGGTTTAGAACCCACTTTTATACACGTCTAGACAGGGGATGAGGATCCACCTTCTAAAACTAAAGAACTGAGTTGGGGGTAGTTCTTGTTTCAAGTGTCCTCAGAAAGCTGTCCAGACACAGTATTTGAGTTGAGTGATGCTTTCCGCAACATGTAACACTGGGGCTCTCTCCAACCTCCACAATGGAGGCACAATAAGGTGGGAGGTTTGTGCACCTAGCTGTCATCAGTCCACATGAAGGAATAATCAATGACAGAAAAAATGGCAGGCCTCACCTGGACATTTCTCATATCATACAACGAAAGTTCACCCACAACACCCACCAAACGACAGTGCTCAGGAAGTATATTTAGCAGCTCCTTGCTAACAAATGGCTTTAATAAATTTCTAAAGATAGCCCTGTATCCATTCACCCTAATTAACTGTCTGATGCTCCTCCCTCTAGCTACAGGAGTGCATGTAAAACACTTCTACTGTTTGGAAACACAGCCCTCATCCTTCTTCTTGTACTACGCCAGCCAGAGGCATAAAAAATGCACTGTATTACTCAGGCTTACTCATACATACAACTTATCACAACAAATTTCATAAACACTAACTTGCACACACCTGACATACAGAGAGGATGCAAGCACAAGGAGCTGGGCATAGGTACATTGAAGAACATAAGTGTCCAGTAGGCATTGCTTCCAGTGGCACAGGTACAAAGGTCTGATCAGCCTACTAATCTTTCTAAACACATGGTATGCTGCCACCATCACTTTAGGCGATGTAACCGGGACAGAGTATAGCCCACAATGATGGCATGCAGATGTGACCCTCCTGGTCAGAGGACATGTCCTGGTCCTCACATGGGCATGGAAAGGCTAAGCTCTCTGCACACAATTTCTTTTACGCACAAGATTTAGAGAAATGGGCAATTGTAAATTGGCCTTGTGTTTCTATGGATAATTGAAGTGTGCATATTCCCATTCACTACACAGGTTCCAGAGCTGCATTGAAAGCATTCACCAGCTGCTGCCACTGCTGCATAAAGTGAGGATACAGGATGAAATTAACACCAGCTCTTTGAAGTCAGCGATTACCCCAGGCAGCACCTTTGCACTGGTTTACGCTACAATATCGAGTGACAAAATATCATCCTACAACACCAAGTGCAGGATGTCATCTTTCACTGTATTGTCAAGGTGGCCATAAATACCCAAATCTACATTTACCTTCCCAAACGGTACATCAACATAGCTTGAAGATTTATCATCATGGTAAACAGATGTGGTGTTAACTACAGTTAATCTACACTTATCTACATATACTTAACAATATAATTAGTGACAGACATTTGTTATGGGTAACAACCCAAAAAACAGATACAATTCAGTAAAATAGTATAGTGGTAGTCAATATTCTGCAGTAAATATTTTTGTAGGTTTGTGTATAAAATAAACTTGATATTCTTTGAAATACTCCATCTGTGAGTGAATCTGAAGAAACAATTCTCACAAATAAACTAAGGAACAACAGAGACAAACAAAATCTAGAGCTGAGCGAGAGATGAGCCTACATCTTTGTGTGAACCTAAGAGGGGCCCTTAAGAAGCATTTATTTAGACCATTATTTTGTGATCTTATTGGCAGTGACAGCAGTGGCTTGCTGACCTGGGTTGCGATGAGCCGAGTAAAGGATACAAAAAGTTGGCATGTGCAGTTCTTCATTCGGTCAGAGAGTCCCACCAGCAGATGATGCCTTCTTAGCAACTCATTGGCCTGAGTTAGACGGACTTCCGTGTTCACGGAGATCTGTGGGGGAGAGGCGGAGAAGTCGCAAGGCAAGCTTAGAATGGGCGGTCTGCATCTGCACATATGAACACTATTCTATTTTCTCTTCGGTAGTCCTCTGTGCTGTTGGACCAGTCCTTCACAGCAGGATTAGGGGAATAGCTATACAGCTAGTCCTTTGCTGTTTGCCAACCTGCATCGCTTCAGCTTCATGTAGGGACCAGGCAAAAAACATGATTCAATGGTTACGTTGAGCCATTCACATTGTACTATATGTCTAGTCGGAATGATGGATCCTCTGAAAGCCCTTCAGTTTGATATGCTTTAAAATTCTATCCTTCAGTGTTGTCCCCAACCCATCATTCCTCTTCTGAAACCCACCAACCCAGCTTCTTCTAGCCTTATTCCGTCTCCTGTTCTGCCATTTATGTCCCTTGTTTCCCACCTGATTCTTTCTGACTCATTACAGGGTCACTGACTCTCTGTACACTGATGAGCTTAAGTGTCCAAGTCAGATTCCTATGCTCTTTGCCATTCTTGCATCTTAAATTTCTCAATTTCTTCATTTTCCCTCGCTGCCATGTTCATTCCTTCTCTACCCTCGTACCCTCACAATCTCCTTGCCATAAATTGACTGCATCAAGTTCACTCTACCCCAGCTCTTCTGGGAACCTCAAGGTTTAAAGGGCCCAGAGTCATGAATGTTAGCACGCTGTGCCTAAACAGGACGTCAAAACACAGAAATATTGATTCATAAATATGACGCCCCATTGATGTCTATGGAGACAATGGGAATATCTGAGAGGGAGAGCACGGGCCAGAGTTATCAAACTTTGATGCAGCGTAATGCAGCTGTTCTGCATCAAATGGAGAAGGCAGAAATGTGCCAAGTCTATCAAGATATGGCAAGTTCCTGCTCTCGCCTTGTGCAGGCGCACGCAGTGGAGCCTGGCGCCAATGCAGGCTCCCTTGCGTCATGGACACAAAAACAAACCTTAGACGTGCTTTACTCTTTCTAACTGTGCTGCAGAATGCAGGACACTTAAGAAGAGAAAAAACAAGGAGAAACTAAGATATTTCTCCTCGTGGTGCCTCTATCGGGAAGGCGTCGCGTTTTTGCGTACTCCCAGGTTTATATGTCTTTGTAAATCTAGGAATGTACCAGATTCCATAGGTGGATGCATTAGAACATCCACGCTCCCCCTGTGGACCGTTTTCCCAGGGCAGAGTAACGCAAGCTAGCAACTCCAGATTTACCAAGCAATGCAGGACCACGCAAGGTGGGTTTGCGTTGCTTAGTAAATCTCGCTTATGGACTGCGTTGCCCTTGCCACACCATGTGTGATGCAAAGGCAAGGCAATCCAATGATAAATCTGGCTCCTGGTTTCTAAATATGAGGCGCCCGTGATGTCAGTGACGTTTTTGGGAACAGCTAGAAGTGAGATGGCAAATCCTTCATCGAAGGATCTGTGGCCATCAGTGAGACCTTATCTCATGTTGTGAAATCTATAAAGTCATGAAAGGTCATTAGGTGACACATAATATTATGAGGTAATTGCTTGACGTAGGCTCCATTGAAGTTAGTGGCTTTATTTGGGTCAGCCAGGACATACTCATTCTGCCTTACCTTGCCATGGTAGTGGTTCAGCACTAGTACGATGGCTCCTGTGACCACGACGGTGACAGCACTGAGCATCACGCAAAAGGCAGCAAAGTAGTTCTGCAAGAAGGGTGTGCCCAACAGGTGGAAGGAGGAGTAGAGGCTGCACCAGATCACAAGGTAGAGCACCTGAGAGAAGAGAAGGTGTTGTAACCACTTGGCACAGATAGAAACATCTGTTGCTGGAAAGCAGTGTTAGTTCCCTGTTGTTAGACCCCAGTTGAGTCCTGTTTTCAAAGAGCACCCACAGACTGGGGAAAGAAGTGGCCTAGTTCAGGACCATTAATTCACTTAATCCCCCATCCAAACAGGCCACTTGGGTACCCTCCTAAACAAGCCATCACTCTTGCACAGATGGTAACAGTCCACAAGCTAGTCATCTCTCCTCTCTCTTGTTGAACATTACCTTGCCCTAACCGTACGTGGAGATGCACTGCCTTTCTGGATAGTTTCCTGCTGTACAAACACCACACACACACTCAGGATCACCAGAGGCGGCCGACCACACATCACCTTTCACTCCTTCAGTCTGGATTTAGAAAACTCTTGCTTCGCATCGTTCTTAATAATGGGCCAATGAGACTTTTTTTAAATTGTGGGATTGTTTCAGCTTAGAAGTTTTTGCCTACTGCCCGTTGAACTCCAGATGAGCCTATCGCAGAATATTAACTCAGTACATATTTTGGTATTATGCAGTGAATACATCTTTGTGCCAATAGGAAACAAAGGAAGCACCAGCTTCGTTCCAGAGGGCTAGCTTGTAGAGAATGATATCATCTTGTATTTATTTTCCAAGAAATATGTTAATGCAATTGTGTCTCTTAGCATTCTCTGAAGTGGTCTCTGGGTAGCTCAATGAAATAAATATATATTGGATTAAGTACCGCCCTGTCATATCCAAGTCTGCGAGGAGCTAGACCAAAGGCTGATTTCCTTTAAGTGGTCATAGAACTCCAGGGTGACTTGCAATAACCTTAAAATGTATGGCAGGGAGTACTATTCCTTAAAGTATATAGTGACACTGTCACCCTTCCCACAAACAGCTTAAATTGCTTGGCCCAGATTTATTATTCTTTGACACAAGGCCACAGTGCACTAAAGTTGCTACTCTGCCTTACTGAAGAGAGAGGGAGAAAATGTGTAATATCTAATATATGGTCCATTTTTTCTCTGCCCCAGCGCTCGTGCACCTTTGGCAGCCATCCACGAAGAAACACACCCTTGTGCCATAGTGCGAGGGTGTGTGCGTTCTCTGAAGGATACGTTTTGTACTGGAAAGTCTCATTTCCAGTACATAAACATTTGTTAAGGGTATTAACACTTTGCATGTCGTCTGTACAATAAAGCAGACATGCAAAGATATAAACATGAGGACAAATTAAAAGAAGTCTACTTGTTATGCCTGCCTTGAGGAGGCGTAAAGCTTTGGCACAACTCCCTGTCTACCATTGTCTGTAGATAGGGATTTCCATCAAAATCCTTGGGTGGTTGCATGGAAAGGCCCATGCACCACCCGTGGAAGCCCCCCCTTGGCACAAAGTAAAGCACAGGAGCCCATAGTGCAACTTTGCGTCACTCTGAGATACTATCCAACGGGTCACCCCCAACTGGAACCTCACAAACTGTGATCCCCAAAATAGTGTAGCAGCCACACCCAACTGGAACCTCACCAATAGTGATCCCCATAATAACACAGCAGGCACATTCGCCACCAACTGGAACCTCACAAACAGTGATCCCAAAAATAATACAACAGGCACAGTTGCCCCCAACTGGAGCATCACAAACCGTGATTCTCAAAATAATACAACAGGCACTGTTGCCCCCCCCCCCCCACACACACACACACTTAGGACCTCACAGTGGTCCCCAGAATAATACAAAAGGAAAAGTTACCCCCAGCTGGAACATCAGTGATCCCCAAAATAATACAGTAGGTGCATTCACCCGCACCTTAAACCTCACAAATAGTGATCCCCAAAATAATACAACAGGCACAGTCACCCCCAATTAGAACCTGAGTAACAGTGATTCCCCAAAGTAATGCAACTAGAACCCCAGACTGACTGACCTCATGTAAAAGAAAGCTAGATACATTGACCCTCATAAAGCCACACCTCCCCTAAGCCCACAGGCCCAGTAAACACCCCTCCCCCTGACCTTCAGGTGTAGTACCCAGCCCTCCCCTAGACCATCAACACAGTAACACCCCACCCACTTCCCCGGGACCCTCAGCTACAGCAACCTCCCTCCACCACACCCTTGGGTCATGTAACCACCCCTCCCCAGACCATCAAGCACACCCCCAAGTCCCAAAGTTGGCTCTAACCCTCTGCCAGGGGGCTGTGGGGCATTCTTCGGTGATGACGGGTGCAGGGGGATCATGCGCTCCACTTGCCTGGCAGACTAAACACCTAAACACCTTTTGACTACGCCCTCCGCCTATTAATCAAGTCCTGGGAACCAGACCTTGCTTCTAAGCCGGTTCTTTGACTTGAGTATGCCTTGGTGAGCGCTGTGTGCTAACAAAACGGCTCTATGTGCCAGACAAGCAGGCAGCACAAGGATCCTCGTAAGAGGCACTCATCCTCACTCACCGAGAGCTCGTATCAGAAGTGGGAAAGGGCCTGAAGTGTGGCTCTGGCCTGCGCTGTGCGGAAACTGGCAGGGTGTTGTAGTGGGTGCCAGTCATTGGAGTCATCTTGGCTTGTGGCTTCTTCTACCTCGGCAAGGGGTATGGGCAGTGGGCTGGCCTGGTCGACTACAAAGTTGGCATATTCTTCAGTTTCAATGGCCTCTTCGGCTTCTTAGGGCATGGCTGGGTGAGCGTGACGCGACAGGAAGTCCGCTGTATTCTTCGCATCAGGCAGGTACTCAACGTGGAAATCGAACGCCTGCAACTGCAGTATCCATTTTTCAATCCACGGTGGCGGCTTTGATGACAAATCTTTAAAAAGGGGAAGCAACGGCTTTTGGTTGGTAACCACTGTGAAGGCCTTTCCGTACAGATAGATGTAAAAATGCCGGCACCCCCAGTGTATGGCGATAGCTTCTCATTCTATCTGGGAATAGCGCTGCTCCCTGGGTGTCAAAGTCCTCCTAGCGAATGCTATGAGAGTCCATTCTCCACACTACTGTCTCTGGGCTAGGACTGCCCCATAACCAGTGGGACTGGCATCAATGGATAGTTGGGACTCTTGCCTGGGGTCGAAGAAGGCCAGAGTGGTGTTAGCCGAGAGGGCTTTCTTGGTGTTTTCAAACGCCTGGTTTTGCTCTTCGCTCCAGACCCAGGGGTGGTCAGCTTTAGTGAGATCTCGTAATGCCCAGTGAGGTCAGACAGGTTTCTCATGAAACGGCCACAGTACGTCACCATACCTAGGAATCTCCTGACCCCAGAAACAGACTTGGGGGTCAGGGCCTCTTTGATATCCCTCACTTTGGCTGGGTTGGGGCCAATCCCTTGCATCAAGAATCGATACCCAAAAAAGCTGATGTCTTCTTTTAGGAACTCGCACTTCTCACGATGGAGCGTTAGTCCATTCTCCTGCAGTCTGGTGAACACTGCCCGCAGGCAAGGCAGGTGACAGTCAAGTGTGCGGGCGCGTACAAGGATATCGTCACTTACATTCGAAATGCCGACAAGCCCTTCCAAAACTCCTTTGACCATATGTCGGAATATCTCTGTGGTGCTAGATATGCCAAAATTCAGGCGTATGTACCTCCACAGGCCATGTGAGTGGAGAATGTCGTTATTGGCCGGAAGTCTGGGTGCAGCACCATCTGGTGGTACCCTAGCGGAGATACATTATGGCGAACCATCTGGATCCCGAGAGTTCTCCTATAATGTCGTAGATTGACGGGGTAAGGTGCCCCTCCCGCCTGATGGCCTGATTGGGAAGGCGCATGTCCACGCGGATGCGGACTACATCTGGCTGGTTTGGCTTCTTCGCTATGACCCAGGGGGTGGGCCCGACACCTTTTCGATGATTCCAGCCTGTTCTAGGAGCAGCAGTTCTCACTCTACAACAGGAGCTACAGAGTCATCGATGTGTAGCTGGAGGGGTGGCTCTTGTCGAACTCTTTGGTGAGGTCTCCTAAACAGATGGCATGGATGCTGAACGTGAAGTGAACCAGACCCAGGTCTTGTGCGGTCTGGCAGCTGAGCAGGAAACCAGATCCCTCTTAGACCTTTTTGGTGAGCTTTGTGTTCTCGTGTTAGACGTCTGCTGTGAAGACGCCCACTATCTTAAGTAGTCAGGTGTTCCCGAAAGCGTACACCAGTACGTTGGTTGGTTTCAGTGGGGGTTGCGTCTTTAGACTGTGGAACATCTCGGCAGCCATAAGGTTGATCGAGGCCCCTGGGTCGATTAGAGCTGGAATGGATTGGCTCTGCATGGTGAATTGACAGGTGGGTAGCCGTCGGCTGCAGGCAGCTCCTTTGTCTACTGCCCTTACCACACGCAAAACCTGCGGGTCATCAACCATGTCCTTTTCTGATGATGTGTTGGGAAACGCAGCAACAGCCTTAACAGTTTTCTTGGAGGTGGGTGGTACCTTGGGTGTCGAGCGGCATACTTTCGCAAAATGATTGAGTTTGCCACATGCACTGCAGGTCTTTCCTCGGGCAGGGCAGCCGTCTGGGTGGGGCAGGGAGCTGGCACACCATCTACAAGGTCTGTCTCTTGTCTTCACCTCACCGTGCACCGCTTTTGGAGTTACGAGTGACCACTGCGTTGATAGGTTCAGATTTTACTTGGACTGTCATAGTTTGCTCTATGTGGGCAGCCCTTCCTTTTGACAGTTCCTGAGAGTGCCCTAGTGTAAGGATATCCCTCATCCGCATATTGGGTTCTTGCAGAATGCGCTCGTGGAGCTTTGAGGAAGCACACCCCTGGATAAATTGGGCCCTGATCTCGTCCTCCTCATCTGGTAGTGTGCACGTACTACCTAGTTCAAGAAGGCGTGCATAGAAGTCGTCCACTGACTCTTCCGACTTCTGGCACGCCTGGCGCAACAGAAAGCGTTCATAGCCTGGGTTTGCATATGGTTCAAAATGTGCCGGGATGGCATCCTTCAGCGTGGCGTACGTGTGGGGGGCTGCTTTGATCACTGACTTGGATACTTTGTGTATGTTCGTCCCACCCAGGTGTAGGAGCAAAGGTCTTTTCCGTTCCTCTTTAACCTCCAGCGCCTCGAAGTAGGTTTCATGACATTCGATCCAGGCTTTCCATCGCACTGCCTGTGTGGGAGGGGCCCCCGGAATTGTGAATTGTTCCAGAGCTGGTATGTTGGCCACGTCTTGGAGGGTAGAAGGCTGTTGCTGGTTGTCTTGAGAGGGGTCCCTTTGGCTGGGTAGAGTGGCCAGTGTTGGAACCTGACACTTCCTCCCCAGATAGGTTAAAAGTCCATGGGGCCTGTCTGATGTGGAATCAGGCGTGGTGTACAGCCAGGAAGCGGAAGGGTGCTTATTCTGTGGCAGGATATGGACGGTGGGGCAGTCCATGACAAGCAATGCTCGTAGTGGCACACACAGGCCGTCCCAGAATGCAGGAAAACACAGTACCTTACAGGCAGCTGCCGTGCACTAGGGCACGTGACAGGCAGCTTCACTGGAGTCACAGGCAAACGCGGCCCCTCGTTGCCAGGGGAACCACAGTCGATGGTCATAGCCGACAGAGCAACGAGGATCTGTGGAGAGGAGTGCCCTCAGGCACCAAGGATCAGCAGTGCAGGGCTCAAAGCGAACCACCGGCCGGCAGCAGTGGGCAGGAGGTGGGTGTTGACGTGACGATGGCGCACACATGCAGCTGCTGGAGTGAAGACGGGGCAGACGCGGTCCGCGTCCCCGGTGAAGGATGCAGGCAGCCGCTGACCTGGATGTCGCGTGGTGTGGACACAGAGGCACAAAGCTGGCACAGGAGCAGGTAGGCAGGCACGGGGTGACACGCCCTTGTTGCCAATGTAGAGTGGGCGCTCTGCGAAATGAAACACTAGGCCCAGAGTAGTTGGTAACCATACCTTTATTAACTGGCCATTGCGCGCTGCACTCCCCGAATAATCTTTCGCGCCGCCGTGGGCTCCTATATCAACCCTTTGGCCACACATCATAATGGCACGACCATGGCTCCTGGCAGAGGAGGGGAGTGTCCGCTCTGACCCCTCAGGGAATCGCTCCAATGGGTTTGCCGAAACGCAGGCAAACACTACAACCCTCGGGTACAGTAACCCATCCCTCCACCCTCAGGCACAGTAACCGTTCACCTTCTCCCCGTCTGCCCACCCAGACAACCAGGAAAATTAACATCACCCTCTGAGTCCCCACGCACCATAACAACCTGTCCCCTGGACCCTCAATCACCCCTACTAATGTAACCTCAGGCACAGTAAACAGCCTCTCCCCTGACCCTCAGGTACAGCAACCGCCCTACCCAACAACCCCACCCCCTCTCCCCTGGGATCCTCAGGCACAGCAAGCCCCTCTCCCCCTGCACCCTACGGCACAGAAAGAACACCTCCCTATGGGCCCTCAGGCACAGCAACCCTCCCCATGGAACCTCGGGCACATGAACTACCCCAGCGCCTCCCCCGGACCCTCAGATGTACTCACAGGTGCCAGGAGGGTGAGGAAGAGTGTGGAGCTGAAGAAGAGGAACCTTCTGACCTCCGGGGAGTCCAAGGCCCGGCGCAAGGGCAATTCCAGGTCCTCGGGCGGCACCTGTGACGTGTGCAGATGGAGGAAGGAAGAAGAGAGTGAGAGAGAGATGAAGGGTGGCGGGTGAGAGACAGCAAAGAAAAGCTCAGAGAGGAAGAAGATGGATGAAGGGAGGACAAAGAAACAGAACAGAACCTGGAGAGGTGAGGAAAGATGAGAAAACGAGGCTGAAGAATGGAGAAATGAGAATGACTGCAGCAAAGACAGGCGAGGAAAGGGGGCGCATGAGCAGAAGGAAGGATGGGTAATGAAAGACAGGGAATGTGAAGGAGCAAAGAAAGACGACTAGGTGGCAAGGAGACAAATTAACAGGGATTGTATGCACTGAGAAGCAAAGGGAAGGAGAAAAAAGAGAACTAAGGGGCGAAGGACAAGAGAAGAGAGCAGGGAAAGAAGGTGAACAAGCAGAGTGAGAGAACGCACAAGAGGATGCGGGACTGAAGAAAGGAAGAGAGAAGGAGAAAGGAGGGAAGGGAGACAAGACAGGAGCAGGGAGAACAGTCATAAAATGGAAAAAGAGAAATGTACGGAGGAAGAAGACAGTGCAGAAGAAAAACAAAGAAGGAACATATATAGTGAATGAATGAAGATTCATCAATGAAGAGGGCGAGCCAATACAGAAGAAGGAAAGAAAACCAGAAACTGAGCAAAAGAGAGATGTGGAAACAAACAGAAAGCAAAACTGGAGACAGACAAATGGTCCTTAAAACCAATTACAAAGACAGATGCGATAAAAGGAATCTAAGATCTGGTAAGAATGGGGAATTCAGACACCAGTAAAATGTCTGAGCAGGAAAGGCACCGAAATATGATCTGAGAGACAGAGAAAATGAATGAGTAGTGAGACTTGTGACCCACCACATAAAAGCTCGCTCTCTTTTGGTACTTAAAATCAGGCCATGAACCCCACACCCATCGCCCCCCCTGAGGTGCTCCATCCACCTCACTGAAGGTGACTCCCCTGCTCCACCTGTCAGCACTGACACGAATGAGGCATCCTCGCCCTATAGCACGGGGTCTGATACCCTTAGGGGTTATGCAGTTGTTTCTCCAGGGAGTCCGGGTTCTGTCGAAGGTGTGAATGTCATGACCATTTCAGTAACATTTGTCCTAAGCCCTCAACTTTTGTGAGTGACTTATATCCTCTTTCTCTTCTGTGCCATCCTGTGTGCGATGGACCACCTGGCACAGAGTCAGAGCCCACCTGGGCCACTGTAGCCCCCAGGATGAGCAGAAGCTTGCGCTGGAGGAAGTCAGCTTTCCTAGAAGTGCCGTTTTCTTGCACGATTCCCTCCCCTAGGGGACAGGTACTGCATGATAGTAGCGCCTAGAAAAGGTCATTAAAGTCGCCAATCCTTATTCTGTGCAGAGAAGCTGACATTTGGGGACACAATCAAATATACTGGACAATGATACTTTAAGGGCTGGCTGAGTGCTGCAGAAGATGTGTTAAGTTATACTAAAACTACTTCTATAGGCCACAGGGCTTCCTGCCACTATACACTTTATGTATATCTTTGCCAGAAAAGTTTTAGGAGCATCTCCATTTCTAACAGGAGTCCCAAGGTGCTGCATGACTGACGGACACCAGAGAAATTATCACAGAGCTATTGAACAGTACCAAACATATCCCTATAAGCTTGGCTACAAAATAGCCTTGATAAAGTACGTCAGCCGTGTCCATTCCGATAAACAAAAACATTGTGAATCACAAACATAATAAAAAGAACAAACACAAGGAGGTGACTATGGAAATCATTCATTGGAACTATTAGAAAACTCGTAATCTCCTGCGCTGTCTTGCCAGTTCCATTACCATATTTCATCTGAAGGTCATACACAGTGGCTTGAGTTGAATCTGATGGATCATACACAGTGACCTGAGGTTGATCTGATGGATCATACACACTGACTTGAGCTGAATCTGATGGATCATACACAGTGACTTGAGCTGAATCTGATGGATCATACACAGTGACTTGAGGTTGATCTGATGGATCATACACAGTGACTTGAAGTTGATCTGATGGGTCATACACAGTGACTTGAAGTTGATCTGATGGGTCATACACAGTGACTTGAGGTTGATCTGATAGGTCATACACAGTGACTTGTGGTTGATCTGATGGATCATACACAGTGACTTGAGCTGAATCCAATGGATCATACACAGTGACTTGAGGTTGATCTGATTGGTCATACACAGTGACTTGAGGTTGATCTGATGGATCATACATAGTGACAAGCTGAATCCGATGGATCATACACATTGACTTGAGCCGAATCCTATGGATCATACACAGTGACTTGAGGTTGATATGATGGGTCATACACAGTGCCTTGAGGTTGATCTGATGGATCATACACAGTGACTTGAGCTGAAGCTGATGGATCATACACACTGAACTGAGCTGAATCCGATGGATTATACACAGTGACTTGAGGTTGATCTGATGGATCATACACACTGACTTGAGTTTGACCTGATGGGTCATACGCAGTGCCTTGAACTCAACTCGAGGAGTCAAACACAATGACTTGAACTTGACGCGAAAGGGCATACACAGTAACTTGAACTTGACCCGAAGGTCACATACAGTGGCTTGAACTTGATCCAAAGGATGATTCAGTAAATTGAACTCGACTCGAACAGGCTTACACAGTATCTTGAACTTGATCCGAAGGATGATACAGTCACTCGAACTTGACTCGAAGGGGCATTCACAATGACTTGATATTGATCCAAATGTGCATACAGAGTGACCAGAATTTGATCCTTTTTGACACTGTTCACAATTGGAAAGACCTCAAGGTTGAGACACAAGGCCATGCTTTCATGGCATACTGTTACTTTCTGTTTAAAATCCAAGCAAAGCTTGTTGACATAATCAAGCCGCCTCAAACTGGAAATATTTATAGCAAGACCATAAAGTTAAATTTTAAATCTGAAAGCCAAAATTGCAAGAGTCTGAATTTCCTGGGTTTCAGGTAAAGGTCTACATTAGCTACGAAGCCAAGGGTAATGATTACCAGAGAAGTGGGTGGACTCCAGCACCATAGATATGGACCAAATTATCTTAAAGTGTGTAGGCCAAAAAAGTGGAAAAGTTATTGCTAGAAAGTGACTTTAGAACTGCTGTTCAAGCCCTAGTAGTCGCATCTGGATGGTGGGAACATCCTTGTCTCCCATACCTATACTGCCCCCAAAGGGGATACTACATGCCGCTGCACCCCTCAACCAGGGCCCGAAGAAACAGGACCATATCATCCTCATCCTTCTGACACCCAACTGGCTCCCATTGCTGGCCTGCTCCATCTTCAAAACCAGGTGCATCAACTACAAAGCCATCACTAGGCTCCCCCTGCCTAGTTGGCTCACAAGCTCACCAACTCCAGTGGCTCTCGGCACAACCAAAGCCAGCACCATCATGCTACAGGCAAAAAAAATACAACAGATAAAACTAGGCAATTGGCCTTCTGCATTTGGGCACCCACGAACTAGAACATCCCTCTATCCACCAGGACTGCTCCAATCCTGCTCTAATTTAGACAAGACCTGAAGAAGCACCTCTTTAAAAAAATACTACATCTTGATACAGTAACAATCAACTTCTCATCCCAGAACCCAATTACCTCTTTAGTAATGTGTGGTCGCTGACCCTGTACAACTTCCCACTGCCTTTTGGGTAGGTTTGCACTACACAAATAACATATACATTCATACATGTAGTATTAATAAGCAGCCTACTGATAAGGTCTTCATCACCTGTACCAAAGATGATCCCATCAACTAAGAGGGCTTTCCTCTCTGTTGCTTTTGGTGGTCTTTCTCTTGGACCCCATTTATTGAGAATCTTTTTTTCTTCCTTGAAATGAAGATGCCTCCCTAAGTCTTGGTGTACTCCACCAAGAAACTTTCTCTCACTCTCTTTAAGTTGCCTCTCTGAGTCTTGGTCTCCCTGTATGCAGTTTTAAAAATGGCATCCAAACCCAGAACATCTGGAGATTCTGATTATCTCTCCAGGGCCTTCTCCAACTTGTTTTCTTGCTGAACACAACTCCCTTATACAAGACCTACCTTCCCCGCTCAGGCAATCAAACATATAAGGCAACACTAACCTGAAATCCATGTTGAGCCAGCATTTCTCTGCATTGATCATATTCAAACCGGGGGTCCCAGCACGCCGACCCTGTGTCCATCGTCAGAACGAGGTGCCCATTGTACAGACCTACAGAGAGCACAAGTAATGCTATTGTGGGTGGCAATAGTTATGCATAAAGAACATAAAGAACTATTAATTCATTAAGTGACTTACACATCCACTCATCCATGCATCTCTTTATTATACCATGCATTCACTTATCTTTCACTCATTTACCCATCAACACATGCATTCCCTTCTCACTTCACTCCTGAACCTATGATTCTCAGCCATTTGCCCATTCATTTAACACTGTGTCTACTGTTGCTAGATCTACTGTCCCAATCATTAACAAAACTGTTCAACATTCGGCGAACTTCCACAATCACCTACCCATTAATTAACAGTTTAATAAACTATATACCCATAGCCCTTCTTATTTGCCTTGTTCATCCATTTTCATTAGTAAAGTCCTTGGACTCCTAACGGTGCCTTGTACCACTACACAAGCTGGCTTTGAGAAAAACGTTGAAGGATCAAAAGACCCAGCCTGTGCCTACATGTCCTCTAATCACAAGCCCCCAAATCTCTAAGCACAGACTAACTGTTTGCCTGAATTCTAGTCCATAAAGAAATACTCCATGCACCACTTTAGGCCCTAAAGAAAGCCATCAATGTGTCAGGCTATCTGTCCCCAAGGGTGATAGCATCATGATAAGCTGTCTTCCTTGTGCTGCTGATTACTGACCTCATCAACCTCATCCAGGACGAGGATCCCCACCTTTAAACACTTTATGCCACCCCATCCTAAAAACACAACAATTGACCTCTTAGGGCTTGGCAACTAAATCCCCATGACAACTCCAGCAACTTGAGGTCAACATGGACTCATCCAGCCTGGCCGCCTAGACGCAAGCTAGTCTGGGTTTCAGCTCAGGCACAGAATAGAATCTACTCTTGTGGTGGTCAGGACTGAATTACAAGCTACCTCTGGCTCTCTAACTATGATTATCCTCTGCGCCCTATCTCTTACCTACTGCTGGCTATGGAATCCACTTCATCTCCATCGTCAACAAATGGACATGGGCATCACAAATGCCCTATAATCTTCCATAGCGTTAATATGGGACAACAGCCTTCATCTGAAAGGGCACTAAGCTGAACTGGTAGTACTTGGTCACCACAGGACACATCTTCACAGCTTCCCTCTCACAGTTTTCCTTTACGACAACATCCCAGCTGAAATCATTGTCAGAACGCAAACCATTGCATGAGCTGTCCAAGTAATAAAGTAATCCGTCCACACTCCAGGCACCTCTCCTATCACTTCTCGAATGTATGCTTGTCTTTGACCTTTTACAGCACTACACTGTCTTTTGGTTAGGTCAGTGTTAAAAAAAATCCAAAATACATATATGTTGGACTTTTGCTTATGCAGGGTCATCCCCAGACTTTTTTGCCTCCTGCCTCCTATATTTTTCTGACATGTTGCTGTTGGCTTTTCAACTCTGAGCACTTTACCACTGCTAACCAGTGCTAAAGTGCATATGCTCTCCGGTTTAAATTGTATGTAAGTGGTTTATCCATGATTGGCATATTTGATTTACTAATAAGTCCCTAGTAAGGTGCACTAGAGGTGCCAGGGCCTGTAAATCAAATGCTACTAGTGGGCCTGCAGCACTGGTTGTGCCACCCACATAAGTAGCTCTGTAATCATGTCTCAGACCTGCCACTGCAGTGTCTGTATGTGTATTTTTACACTGTAAATTCGACTTGGCAAGTGTACCCACTTGCCAGGCCTAAACCTTCCCTTTCCTTACATGTAAGGCACCCCTAAGGTAGGCCCTAGGTAGCCCCAAGGGCAGGGTGCAGTGTATGGATAAGGTAGGACATATAGTAAAGTGGTTTATATGTCCTAACAGTGAAATACTACCAATTTCGTTTTCACTGTTGCAAGGTCTGTCTCTCTCATAGGATAATATGGGGGCTACCTTTAAATATGATTAAAGTGTAGATTCCCCTAGAGAGTAGATGGACATGTGGAGTTTGGGACCCCTGAACTCACAATTTAAAAATACATCTTTTAGTAAAGTTGATTTTGAGATTGTGCGTTTGGAAATGCCACTTTTAGAAAGTGAGCATTTTCTTGCTTAAACCATTCTGTGACTCTGCCTTGTTTGTGGATTCCCTGTCTGGGTCAGCTTGACAGTTGGGTTGTTTTTCACCTCACACCAGACAGTGACACAAAGGGAGCTGGGGTGTGATCTGCATTTCCTGATTAGCCATCTCTGCTAGGAGGGAGGGGTGGAGTGGTCACTCTCATCTGAAAGGACTGTGCCTGCCTCTGACAATGCTGTCTCCAACCCCCTGGTGTGTGTCTGAGGCCTTGCCTGGGCAAGGCAGGATTTCACAAGAAGGTGTGAGTCCCCTTTGAAGAAAGGTGACTTCAAAGACTAAAATGGGTATAAGAAGGGCACCCAAACTTACAAACTTTAGAAACACTTCTGGAACCAAGAGGAACCTCTGCCTGGAGAAGAGCTGATAGCTGAGGAAAACGTGCTGCCCTGCCTGTGACTGTGCTTTGTGGAGCTTTCCTGCAGTGCTGCTTCTGCCAGAGTAAGAGGGCAAAGACTGGACTTTGTGTGCCTTCCATCTTGAAGAAGAAATCTCCAAGGGCTTGATGTAGAGCTTGCCTCCTGTTGTTGAAGTCTCAGGGATAGCAAAGACTTCTTCCTGCCAGCACCTGGAGTCTCTGGAGAGACCCCTACTCTGCTCTGTGGTGCCCTTCCAGTTCCTGGGACCCTGAAAGGAGAGGCTGGCAGCCTAAGGACAAAAATACACGCACCGAGCGCCGTGCGGAGAAAAGATCGACGCGAATCCGATCGCGGCTGAGAAAACGACGCGACGCCGGTTCCGCAGCTGAGAAACGACGCCGCAGGAAACGCGACCGAAAAACCGACGCCCGGAGCAGGAGAAACGACGCGCAGCATCGCTGACGGAGGCTGAGAGATCGCACCCTGCGCCGCGGGACTTTCGGATCGTCGTGTGGCTGGCTTTTTCAACACGCACCGCCGTGCCGAGTTGTTTTCGACGCACACAGCCGTGCAGGGTTACTTTCGACGCACACCGCCCGTGCGGGGTTATTTTTGACGCAAACCAGGTACATTTACACGCTAGCCGCGCTAGTGTGTTGTTACAACTACCTAAAGACTCTTTTTATTTTAAACCTTTAAAAAAATCATAACTTGACTTGTGTATGTTGGATTTTTGTCGTTTTGGTCTTGTTTTGTCTAGATAAATATTTCCTATTTTTCTAAACTAGTGTTGTGTCATTTTGTAGTGTTTTCATTAAGTTACTGTGTGTGTTGGTACAAATACTTTACGCCCAGCACTCTGAGGTTAAGCCTACTGCTCTGCCAAGCTACCAAGGGGGTAAGCAGGGGTTAGCTGAGGGTGATTCTCTTTTATCCTAACTAGAGTGAGGGTCCTTGCTTGAACAGGGGGTAACCTGACTGTCAACCAGAGACCCCATTTCTAACATTGGTGACCAGCGGTCGGGATTGGACTTGTATTTGTACTTGACATACAGTAATTAAGTGTACACTACTGTTTTGATCTCAGACCACTACGTGACCACATACTACTTGTTTGGTGATCTTTTGATTTTTCTCTTAAGGACTCTTTTTATTCTACTTCCATGATTTTGCTGATCCCTTGACTGATTCTTTTTACTTCATTGGGAAATTATTTTTTTTCTGCCTTTTGGAACTTTGCACTTGTGACCATCATGTCTCAATCTGGAGATGCAACAGCTGGAGCTGTGTTTGAAATGGAGAAACTGAAGGAGTACTCAGTTGCTCAATTGAAACAGTTCCTTAAAGATCTTGACTGTCCCACTGAGAGCTCCACCAGGGAGGGGGAGCTGCAACAGGCACAGAGGGCTTGGGTGACAATCAAGAAGGCTGGAGGGCACACAGAGGAGGAGAATATGGGTGGGGAAGTGCAGAGGATACACAGTGGTGTAGTGGAGGAACCTGTTACGCCTGGGGGGAGGGTCCCCAGGAGGGATGGCAGGGTGTCACCCAAGGGTCTGACTCCGGAAGAGTTACAGGACAGACAGGCAGAGAGGGAGTACCAATGGGAGCTGAAAAAGCTCGATTGGGAGTTGGAAGAAAGGAGGAGGAACTTAGAGATTAAAAAAATGATTTATGCTTACGAGCTTAAATTGAAAGAGCTGGAAGTCATGAGGGCTGAGTCCAGCTGGAATGGTGGCAGCAACAATTGTATATCCAGTGACGCTGCAGAAGTGCACATGCCCAGAGAGGTGGTGCCCTACTTGAAGGAGGGAGTTAACACACGCCAGGAGGTTCAGGGGTATGAGGTCGCTCCAGTGATGCACAGGGTCCCTGAGGTGGATTGGGGAACTGGCATGGGGAGTCATATTCCTACTGGTGGGAGGGACACCCTACTGACTCTAGGTGAGAGTGACAGGGAGAGGGTTTCCCCCCAGGTAGAAGTCCTGGTTATGGAGTGTGAAAACATCCCAGAAGAGTGTGGGTTGAGTGTCAGGGACAGTCAGGTACTGTCTCACCAGTCTCAGGAGGGTGATGTGGGGTGCTTTTTCAAAGCAGAGTCACTGGATGGTTGGGTGAAGGGTACTTTGGTTAATTCATGCGAGGGGCTGAGTGATGTAATTGCTGGAGAGCATATGTCTAGTCCTTATTTTCCAGAGCTATGCCAACACCAGGTGGAGTGTGAGTTCTCTGACCCCAGGGAGCTTACAATGGAGGCAGACTTCTGGGTGAGTACCAGAGAGTCTGAAGAGGCATTTGGGGGTGCTCCTGAGAGGAGTGGTCTAGGTAGTTCCCAACCAGGTGAGGTAGGGAAGGATTGTAGTGTCCCAGGTAGGTCCCAGTGTAGTGGGATGGGTGAGGGACCCCATGTCCAGTCTCAGAGGAGAGGGAATGGGGATGGGTTGAGGCCCAAGGTACCCGAGATCTGGTCCCAGGTCCTGGAGGGTTCCCTGCGGGAACACCAGGAGGGGAGCCTAGCCTGTACCATAGGGCCATCTGTTGAGGGAGACCCCACAGTGTCAGGAGAACTTGGGGGGGCGGCTGTAGCCAGCGTCCCACCAGTTCTGGTGTCTGGCAGTACCACTCCTAGTGAGGGGGTGCAGAAGTCCAGACAGAGGGTTGAGAGGGGGTTGCGGACCCCAGTGGAGAACCTGGAGGGTCAGGGGTCAGCTCTGAGAGCAGAGCCCCCCATGAATGACCTTGGTGAGACCATTTCTGGGTTGGGGGGAATCCAGACTCTGTCAGATGGGCAGAGGTCAGGGGACCTGCGCCAGCCAGACTCTTGTGTGGCCCTTCGGGACAGAGTGTCCCTTGAGGGGGGTGAGTGTGCCCCCCTGGAAGTCCTGGTGTGCCAGGCAGTGGTTCAACCGCAGGGTGGTGACCCTGGGTTGGATGACCAGGTTCAGAGGGTAAACTCTGACCTGGTGGGGGGTAGGTATGCCCCCCAGGAAGCCCTGGTTTGCCAGGCAGTGATCCAGTCTGTGGGTACAGACCCTGGATTGGGAGGCCAGGTTAAGGGTGTCCCCCCTGACCTGGAGGAAGGGGCTACTGTTAACAGTGCCCCTACCATGTTGTCTTCTGGGGGGGCCACTCCTAGTTGGGTGGTTCAGGACCCCAGAAGAGAGGGCAGGGGGAGGGAAGCCTCACCCCTGGCCCTGGTCCAACCTGAAGGTACAGACCCCAGGTTGGAGGATCAGTTGCAGGTTAACATCCCTGCACTGATGGAAGAATTGTGCAGGACTGCTTCTACAAGCACCCTGACAGTTTTTGACTCTGGGGGTGCCGCTTCTGCAGGGAGGGTACAGAGCCCCAGAGGGGAGGACCAGGGTCAGGTTGTCATCCCTGACCTGGTGGAAGAGAGAGTGGTCAAAGGGTGCCAGGCACCTGGGGCTACCACCCCCCACTCTCCACAGTCACAGTGGTTAGAGAGGCCTGAGGTCGGGCTCTCATCCCTGACAGTTGTCTGGGGCCACTGTGGCTTGCTGTCCTGGTGGACAGAGTTGCCCCTGGGGGGGGAAGGACGAGAGTCACACCCCGGGGGTGGAGTGGGCAACACCACTGTGTTGGCCCTGGTGGTACTATCTGCCCATTGCAATACATCTGTGAGCAAAGTAAAGTTAGGTGTTGCACAGATGGTGTCTGTAGATGTGGAGAAGGGTTCCCCATGGGTTAGCTTAGTGGGCCCTGAGAGTATGGACAGAGGGATCCAACTGGAGTCAGGAAGGCGTAGAACTGGAACATGCCCCTGCTGTTGTGGGCCTGGGTCCTTGTTCTATCGCCCCAATCAGGGAAGTACATCAAGGTATTGATTGTTCTCCCCTGGCTTTAGGCTGGTAGGGGGTCGTGTTGGACTTTTGCTTATGCAGGGTCATCCCCAGACTTTTTTGCCTCCTGCCTCCTATATTTTTCTGACATGTTGCTGTTGGCTTTTCAACTCTGAGCACTTTACCACTGCTAACCAGTGCTAAAGTGCATATGCTCTCCGGTTTAAATTGTATGTAAGTGGTTTATCCATGATTGGCATATTTGATTTACTAATAAGTCCCTAGTAAGGTGCACTAGAGGTGCCAGGGCCTGTAAATCAAATGCTACTAGTGGGCCTGCAGCACTGGTTGTGCCACCCACATAAGTAGCTCTGTAATCATGTCTCAGACCTGCCACTGCAGTGTCTGTATGTGTATTTTTACACTGTAAATTCGACTTGGCAAGTGTACCCACTTGCCAGGCCTAAACCTTCCCTTTCCTTACATGTAAGGCACCCCTAAGGTAGGCCCTAGGTAGCCCCAAGGGCAGGGTGCAGTGTATGGATAAGGTAGGACATATAGTAAAGTGGTTTATATGTCCTAACAGTGAAATACTACCAATTTCGTTTTCACTGTTGCAAGGTCTGTCTCTCTCATAGGATAATATGGGGGCTACCTTTAAATATGATTAAAG
This sequence comes from Pleurodeles waltl, assembly GCF_031143425.1. Lineage (NCBI taxonomy): Eukaryota > Metazoa > Chordata > Amphibia > Caudata > Salamandridae > Pleurodeles > Pleurodeles waltl. The sequence goes on from NC_090445.1 coordinate 40,901,776, forward strand.
TGTAGATTCCCCTAGAGAGTAGATGGACATGTGGAGTTTGGGACCCCTGAACTCACAATTTAAAAATACATCTTTTAGTAAAGTTGATTTTGAGATTGTGCGTTTGGAAATGCCACTTTTAGAAAGTGAGCATTTTCTTGCTTAAACCATTCTGTGACTCTGCCTTGTTTGTGGATTCCCTGTCTGGGTCAGCTTGACAGTTGGGTTGTTTTTCACCTCACACCAGACAGTGACACAAAGGGAGCTGGGGTGTGATCTGCATTTCCTGATTAGCCATCTCTGCTAGGAGGGAGGGGTGGAGTGGTCACTCTCATCTGAAAGGACTGTGCCTGCCTCTGACAATGCTGTCTCCAACCCCCTGGTGTGTGTCTGAGGCCTTGCCTGGGCAAGGCAGGATTTCACAAGAAGGTGTGAGTCCCCTTTGAAGAAAGGTGACTTCAAAGACTAAAATGGGTATAAGAAGGGCACCCAAACTTACAAACTTTAGAAACACTTCTGGAACCAAGAGGAACCTCTGCCTGGAGAAGAGCTGATAGCTGAGGAAAACGTGCTGCCCTGCCTGTGACTGTGCTTTGTGGAGCTTTCCTGCAGTGCTGCTTCTGCCAGAGTAAGAGGGCAAAGACTGGACTTTGTGTGCCTTCCATCTTGAAGAAGAAATCTCCAAGGGCTTGATGTAGAGCTTGCCTCCTGTTGTTGAAGTCTCAGGGATAGCAAAGACTTCTTCCTGCCAGCACCTGGAGTCTCTGGAGAGACCCCTACTCTGCTCTGTGGTGCCCTTCCAGTTCCTGGGACCCTGAAAGGAGAGGCTGGCAGCCTAAGGACAAAAATACACGCACCGAGCGCCGTGCGGAGAAAAGATCGACGCGAATCCGATCGCGGCTGAGAAAACGACGCGACGCCGGTTCCGCAGCTGAGAAACGACGCCGCAGGAAACGCGACCGAAAAACCGACGCCCGGAGCAGGAGAAACGACGCGCAGCATCGCTGACGGAGGCTGAGAGATCGCACCCTGCGCCGCGGGACTTTCGGATCGTCGTGTGGCTGGCTTTTTCAACACGCACCGCCGTGCCGAGTTGTTTTCGACGCACACAGCCGTGCAGGGTTACTTTCGACGCACACCGCCCGTGCGGGGTTATTTTTGACGCAAACCAGGTACATTTACACGCTAGCCGCGCTAGTGTGTTGTTACAACTACCTAAAGACTCTTTTTATTTTAAACCTTTAAAAAAATCATCACTTGACTTGTGTATGTTGGATTTTTGTCGTTTTGGTCTTGTTTTGTCTAGATAAATATTTCCTATTTTTCTAAACTAGTGTTGTGTCATTTTGTAGTGTTTTCATTAAGTTACTGTGTGTGTTGGTACAAATACTTTACGCCCAGCACTCTGAGGTTAAGCCTACTGCTCTGCCAAGCTACCAAGGGGGTAAGCAGGGGTTAGCTGAGGGTGATTCTCTTTTATCCTAACTAGAGTGAGGGTCCTTGCTTGAACAGGGGGTAACCTGACTGTCAACCAGAGACCCCATTTCTAACAATATATAAATTCCTCCTTCTACCCCTCTTACAGTCTCTAAGGGAAGCATGCTTCTGTGGTTAGATTCCTCCCTCGACAGTGCCTATTATGAGGGGGCCTTAGAAGCCCATTAGGGAAGAGCCTCATCTGTGGCTGCTATGAGCTAATTTTGTCATGAAGGAGTAGGCTGTCCTACTTCTTTCTTCGGGCAGGCTGGTTGGCTGGGGATCCAGTTCCTACCATGAACGCTGGATTCTGCCCACAGTATTACAGATTGATCCATCTACTTCAGTACTGCTGCAAGCCTCATCCATAAGCTACAGTGCTGAGAAAGGACGTCCCAGGAACTGCTGGGCCTTCGGGATATAATTCTAAAACAATTAATTATTACTGGAAAAGAGGCTAAAAGTAGTCCTCTTAGTACACTATGAATGAGAAAAAGGAAAGAAAAGCAGCCAATTTTTAAGTGGGAAACAATCCATTTTCATAAGCAGAACATATATATAAGAAAATCAGATAGAGGTATTCCTGGAGGTGAGCTAAAGTGGTGCAGGGCTCGTGAAGGTGGTGTAGTATGGAGAGAGAAGGTTAAATGAGGACTCCGCTCCCATAGTTTCCCTCTCATCCCCTACTGGTGCATCTGGAATGAAGACTTGAGATGGTACTCGCTACGGTGACAGCAAGGCTTAGCTAGTTCTCACCAAGAGCACAAGCTTGGACCCTCATGGTAGCTGCCAAGAGGACGACGGATCTCCTGAGATAGTGCCTTTCTAGGCACACGCTCATGACTCCTCAGTTGTAGGCACACAAAAAACAAAAACTTTCCAATCTTGCCTGCATCTACATTGACTTTTCTTGCACCATCTTGGCCGAGGCTTGCTGCTGCAGCCTACTAGACATGTAACTATTGTGTTTTTCCATCTGCCGCAAGGAAAGGGCTACCACTACCAGTCTGATAGTCAGACTCTGTCTTTGAGACTTTGCAAGGTTGTTCCACAGTCTTGCCTGTCAGCTGCTGGGCTGCAATAAAGGTTGTTGCCAGCATGATGGATTGTATGTATTACAGATTTGCAGAAGGTCCATTGCTATTTGAGCACATGGCAATTCATGAGTTTGGAGGACTTGGAGGAAACTGGCACTGTATCTCCTCCAGGAGGAAGGGATGATGCAAGAACTGATGACATAATGTATTCTTGGATGACCAGAGAGAGCTGTTGTCTGGTTAGCTGCCACGTATGTATTTAAGTGTATGAGCAAAGGGAATTTCTAGCGGGTGTTAGTTGGAGGAAAGCTGGACTCTATGGAAAGTAGAGTCACACTCACTGGTGCTGCCAGGCACAAGTGTAGCAATGTGAAATCAGCCCTAAAGTAAGGAGCGCAGTTAAATATGGGCTCCAGCATTACAGAAAGGACCGTACTTGAGGGGGCCCACGGGCTAGGTGGACAAGGACTGAACCTCGACCGGCCTCCGCAGACAAATTTCTGAGGCTTCCTAGGTTAACAGCTCAGCTGGGTAAAGAACATCGATGCATGAAAAAAGGCCAGGGATTTCCAGACTTAGGCCCTCATTCTGACCTTGGCGGGCGGCGGAGGCCGCCCGCCAAAGTCCCGCCGTCAGATTACCGTTCCGCGGTCAAAAGACCGCGGCGGTAATTCTGACTTTCCCGCTGGGCTGGCGGGCGGTCGCCTTCAGACCGCCCGCCAGCCCAGCGGGAAAGAGGCTTCCACGATGAAGCCGGCTCGGAATCGAGCCGGCGGAGTGGAAGCTGTGCGACGGGTGCAGTTGCACCCGTCGCGTATTTCACTGTCTGCGCAGCAGACAGTGAAATACATGTAGGGGCCCTCTTACGGGGGCCCCTGCAATGCCCATGCCAGTGGCATGGGCACTGCAGGGGCCCCCAGGGGCCCCGCGACCCCCCCTACCGCCATCCGGATCCCGGCGGTCCGACTGCCGGGATCTGGATGGCGGTAGGGGGGGTCGGAATCCCCGCGGCGGTGCAGCAAGCTGCGCCGCCGCGGAGGATTCAATGGGGCGGCGGTACACTGGCGGGACCCCGCCAGTGGTGCCGGTCCGACCGCGGCTTTACCGCCGCGGTCGGAATCCCCATTGGAGCACCGCCGGCCTGTCGGCGGTGCTCCCGCGGTCCTCCGCCCTGGCGGTCAAAGACCGCCAGGGTCAGAATGACCACCTTAGACCTACAATTCCTAGAGTTTGCAAGTAGGTGGAAGGAATGCCACAAATCACCACTGACCGCATGGGTTGGTGGCTGTGTAACAGGGCTCTGGGGGCAACTTCAGAAGGATTCTTTGCTCAGAGATATTTGAACCACAGCCATTGTCCAAAGCCTTGCATATCCCAGCCAGTTAATACAGTCCTAGCCCGATACCTAAGTAAACCCAATACACTTTCGAATTGGGCAACAAGCCATCTTGTGAACATATTTACTGGCGAGGCCAATAGTGGAAATTGTCTGAGCTCACAAACGAGAATGGAAACATGGTCATGTTTGGTTGAAGATATGATGTTTCAACAGAGCACATGAGTCCTCTAGGAAGTGTGCTCCCTCCTTCGCAGGTTAGTGCCACAAGTAGGAAAGCTCCCGGGGAAGTTGGGGGGAGAGGAGATGTGAACCAGAAGGAAAACCTATGCTACACTTGAATGGGCACAGCCTCTGTTCGTAGGACAAAACTGTACAATCCACCCCTGCTCTACCTCACATCTAAGGGACACTATACCTGTCTACAGGGATCCAAAAAGTGACCATCAGCATGATCTAACTCCAGAAAATGAAAGGCCCTCTTGTGGAGGGAATGCAGTACATGGAGCCCATGCTGGTCTGTGGTCTTGTATATGGTTTACAACACAGTTGCACTGAAGTCTGCCTCACCAGAGGTGGAGACTATGGCCCTCATTATGACCCTGGCGGTCTGTGGTAATTTGGGGAAAGGTACTGCACCAACAGGCTGGCGATACCTTTTCCCAAATTATGACATTGGTGGTTTGGCTCAAGCCAAATTGCCAATGTACCACTCCGACCGCCAGGGTGGTAACGGCCGCTGGGCTGGAGACTTCGGTTTCCAGCCAGGCGGCCACCACAATCCCACCCTCGGGATTATGACCCCGCCTACTGCCATGGTTTTCGTGGCAAGCGTACCGCCACGAAAACCATGGCAGTAGGCACTATCAGTACCAGGGAATTCCTTCCCTGGCACTGATAGTGGTCTCCACCGCCCCGTCCCCCTCCCCAGAGTCCTCCCCCATCCTCACCCTCCCTCTCCTGCCCCCCACACATTACACACCCACACGCACACATGCACACTCAAACACACATGCATACCCACATCCACCCACACATGCACACATACATGCCCACACACCGCAGCACACACCAACATACATTGTCGCCCACACGCATTCACAACACACAACATACACGTACACTCACATTCAGTCATTCAAGCACTAATTCAACGCGACTCACATCTGCGTGCACACATACAAAAACACACACACACAACACATGCACACACCACCCCCACCCTCCTCTCCTGCCGGAGAACCCGACTTACCTGCTTGCAGGGGGTCCTCCGACAGGACATGGGACGCAGCGCTGCTGTCAGCAGCCGAGTCCGCCAGCAAAACACCGCCAGCAAAACACCGCCAGGCCGTATCATTGCTCATGATACAGTCAGCTGTGTTTTGCTCGCGTGGCGCTGCTGCTGACAGCAGTGCCACCTTACTGCCATCCGCCGCCATGACCATCGACGGTATTCCGACAGCCTTCAGGCGGAATTCGGTCTACAGTCATAATGCAAGTGGGCGGCTGGTAGTCACGGTGACGGTATGTTGGCTGCCGTCGCCGTGGTGGTAGGCGGTCAATACTGCCATTGTTGTAATGAGGGCCTATGTTTTACAACTTTGTTGTAATCTTCACAGTAATGAAATCAAGAAATAAGAAGTATTACTGGTCCCAGCTGTTTATTTCAACGCTCCTCGAACTCCGTCTTCACATCTTCTCATGCCTCACACTTCTCAACATTCTACAGTAAGCTCCCAGGTATACCAATTTCACCACATTCCAAGGAACAACGGAACATACCAATTCCTATCTCTAATATATATATTGCCTTATCCTTTTCTTGAAATTGTTTTATAACATTGTAATAACTATATACATATCTTACTTAACGAGAAAATGCGCCTCTACATGTATATACATATGTGGATTATAACATATCTCCTTCCCTTAATAATTGAACATGTAGTCTTTGTGCCACGATGGTCGTCTTCTGCTCCTCGTCTCGCCATCTTGGCTCGTTTAATCCAAGGCTTCTCCTTCTTCCTCTTCATCTTGTGAATTTTCATGTCTAATCTTTGGTTTTCCACTGCATGATAATTTGTCCATACTCCACACTCTGCCATCTTCCAACTTTACCACATTCCTTTGTACTTCAATAATTCTTTTGGGGCATGAAAACTTGCTACCCTCTCTCAGGTAGTTTGACTTTTACCCACTGCCCCACCTTCCATTGCCTATACTTGGTACCAAACTTATTGTCATACCAATTTTTGTACCTACTTTGGTTTTGCTGGACTCGGGCCGTGGCTTCTTCATATTGCACAAATTGGGGTTTACCACCACCCAACCAGTTGGGGTTCAGTTTAGCACCCGGTAACCTACCTCTGAGTGATGTAAACGGTGATATTCCTGTTACCAAATCTGGTGTGGTGTGATATGACCACAACAGTTGTTTTAGAGCTATCTCACCTGACTCCCGGACCACCCTTGCCATTTGCAGACATTCTTTGATCATTCTGTTGGTTCTCCCAACTAATCCATTTGCCTGTGGATGATATAAGGCCGTTCTAAAATGACTGACGCCAGCCTTCTTAAGGAACTCCTTCATGGCGTCTGAAGTAAATTGTACCCCATTGTCGGTTATCAATGTACTGGGAATTCCCTCAACCATGAATGCCTCTGTTAGGAAGGCTATTACTCCTCTTGTGATTACTTGGTGTACAGGTTTGGTCATTATCCAGTGTGAATGGTAGTCTACCAGCACCAGTAAAAATGTTCCACTAACTCCTACCTGATCTAACGGACCTAAGATGTCCAATCCTAACTCGTCCCATGTTTTACTTGGAACTTCAATTGGTGACAGAGGGGCTTTTCTCGTTACATTGATCTTGTCACTTGTGGCACATTTAATACACTCTCTCTCACTGATCTCTACTAATTTATCCATAGTCGGAAACCAGTAGGTGGCTCTTAGTTTATTTTTAGTGAGGCTCCTTCCTAGATGCCCTTCATGTGCCAAGGTAACAAGCTTGTCCCATAACACACGGGGAGGTACTATTCTCTCCCCTCTCATCACGATGTCATCACGAATATGAAGTTCTGATCTTACTTCCCAATACCCCTTCAGTTCTTCTTCCAAATCTTTCGACCTTTCCGGACAACCCTTGACAATTTTTTCTTTCAACATTGTTAACACTGGGTCATTTCTGATTCCTTCATTCCACTCACTTTTCGTAAGACCAGCAAGGTCTATGTGCAACACTGGCTCCAATAGATCGGTATCTTCCTCTATTTCTACCTCCCTAGGTGATTTAGACAAGAAATCTGCAATTATGTTTCTTTTCCCTTGAACATATTCTATTCTAAAATTAACATTTTCTAAAGCTTGGATCCATTTTGCAATACGAGGAGTAGCTCGCTCTCTCCCTTTAGTGGTGAACATCCCAGTAAGGGGTTTATGATCTGTTCCGATGGTAAAAGGCAAACCCCATAGAAAGAACTTAAAGTGTTTTATAGCCCAATAGCATGCTAATGTCTCTCTCTCTATAGTAGAATAATTTGCTTCCGCAACTGTAAGAGACCTTGAAGCGAAAGCTATAATATCCTCTTGTCCATTTGCGCTCTGAGATAAGGTAGCCCCCAACCCTTTACCACTAGCATCTGTGGTCACTATGGCTTTTTTTCTGAAATCAAAATTTCTCAAATTAGGGGATTTGACAATGGCTTCCTTTACTTTTTCAAAGGCTTCCTGACAATTTTGATCCCAATCAAAGATAACGGGTTTTTTAGCAGTGTTCTCATGGGGGCTGTTACATCAGCAAAGTTGTGTACAAATTTAGCCATCTACTCAGCTAACCCTAAAAAGGACTTGAGTTCCAGCTTATTGGTGGGAGCCTGGGCTTCTTTCACTGCTACTACTAGATCGTATTTTGGCTCTACTCCTTCCTTTGTTATTTTGTGCCCCAGATATTCAACTGATTGTACACATATCTGGCATTTGTCTCTCCGAATGGTCATTCCTGAACACTCCAATGCTTTAAAAACTTCCCTCAAGGTGGAATCGTGTTCCTCTTTTGTAACACCATATATTAGGATGTCATCCTGAAAACACAATGCCTGGTCTATTCCCTGTAATACTCTTTGCATAATACGCTTGAAAACTGCAGCAGCAGAAGCCAAGCCAAATGGCATTCTGCAATGTCTAAAGGCTCCATATGGAGTGATGAAGGAGGTGAGTGACCTGGATGAGGGATGAAGCTCTACCTGATGGTACGCCGATGATAGATCTATCACACTGAAGAACTTAGCTGGACTCATGGTACTCAGCATTTCACTTATTCTGGGCAGGGGAAACCTGTCAACCCATATATTGGAATTAAGATCTCTCAAGTCCACACATACCCGTATTCCCCTGCCTTCCGTTTTCTTGGTAATCACTATGGGAGCCAACCATAATGAGCTCTCTATTGGTTCTATGACTCCTAATTTTTCCAGCTTTTCCAACTCCAGTTTCAAAGGTTCCTGCATTAGATATGGGATAGGTCTGACTTTGTGAACAACCGGTATGGTACCCTCCTTTATTTTTATTAAGTGTTGGTAGTCCTTCAACAATCCCAATTTGTCACTAAACAATGTAGGAAATTCTTCACACACCTTTTCTCCTTCCTTGGATTTGGCCACCACAAGGACTTGTTCATCATTATTTGGGTCTAATTTAATACCTAATTCCTTTTGATGTTTCCATCCTAGTAGGTTTGATCCTTTGTTAGTAAAATGCACATTACCTTTGGTTTGCCGGCCTTTAAATGTTATTTGTAACTCTAACCTACCCTTTAAGGGTATGGGACCATTGTTGTACCCACCCGGAGAGATATCAGCTGGCTGTAATTTGTATCCCCTACCTTGGAAATATGTCTCATACACTCTATACTCAATGAATGTAAACGGAGAGCATGAATCAGCATATGCCTTTACCTTCACCCCATCAAGTTCAATATTACACGTAGGATATGAGTTGTCGCACTGTTTCCCTTCATCTGTTTCTTTTAATTGTAGCACATACCTGTTTCTAACCTCTTGGGAGTCTTCAATTTTGTGTACCACCTTCTTTTCATTATTCTCACTCTTTTCATTTTTACACACACGCGCAAAATGTCCTCTAACACCACATTTCCTACATACACAATTTCTAGCAGGGCACATGGGGTTGTTAGCTAGGTGTCTATTATTGCCACACCTAAAACATTTACTTTTACCCATATCTATGTTGTTCGTAATATTCCTTTTAACTGCTATTTCATGAATTCTACTCCCTCCTTCTGGATCCGATTCTTTGTCTTCTTGTTTAGAACATGTCTTGACCTCTTTCACTTCCTCCATATTTGGGGTGTGCTTAATTAGTTTCATACATTCAACTGTGTGTTCTATGCCCTTGGCTATGTTGATTGCCTCTTTTAGAGCAGGATTGTGAACTAATAATTTCTCCTGAATTTTAAGATTGTTAGTACATCTTACTAACTGATCTCGTATTAGAGAGTCCTCTAAGCTTCCAAATTCACACGTGTTAGCCAAACGTCTAAGGCATGCAATATAACTAGAAACTTTTTCATCCTTGCCCTGGATTCTACTGAAAAACGTATGTCTCTCTAACACCACGTTAACTTTATGCCCAAAATGGCTTTCTAATTTCCTGATCGTTTTTTCATAGTCATCTAATACTTCTCCCCCATCATCCTCCTCCTCATCAAGATCTGTAAGACTCTCGTACACTTTACGTCCTTGAATACCCAAATTATGGAGTAGTATGTGTTGCCTTCTCAATGCTGTGAATCTTTCCCCTCCTATGGCTATCAAATATGAGTCAAATAGTTTTATCCACTCCTTCCAAGAAAGGTTCGGTTCATCAAATTTACTAAGGAAGGGAGGTGGTTGTGACATACTCGCTGCCGCCATTGTATGCTGCGTGAAAATCTTTTATACAATCCTATAAAGCTTTGAATTCCTGTAAAAGGTGAATTATCTACTCCTTATACACTGTCTGCAATTAATCGCTCTGTCGCATATTACTTGTGTATTGCCAGAAGTTTTCCACTTTCAGCTTTTTCAGACTTCTTTTGTAACTATTCATACAATAGTCACTTTCTGTGCAGACCAAATCCAGATTCTATAATGAAAATTCCTCCTGAAAAGATGGGTCCAACATATCCCCACTGTTCAGTTCAGCAATGCTTTCTAGTGTTTTAAACTGTGGTTGCTGAACGTGACTCCACCTTGTTTGTCACGTGTGTTGCCTGAAATTGCCCCTGGGAATCGCTTCCCGTTCAGGACACTCTTCTTCCAGCTGCAATACGATCCTGGCTATTGTCACTAGAAACGCGAGCTGCCACACCGTGTAATTCCACCTCAGCTCACCTATTTTGAAAGCAGCATGATGGAAATCCTTCCTCGTGTGAGTGCCGCTGCCGCCCCTTTGATCTGCAAGAGCGCGTCTTTCAGAAACTTCTCCCGCGCATGCTATTCCTCCGTCTGCAGCTCTCCTCACCTCGATTCCGGAAACTTCTTGTGGATCTTTCCTCGTGTGAATGCCGCTGCCCCCGCCGATGATCTACACTAGCGCGTCTTCGTACAGATCCTCCGACTGCAGCTCTCCTCTCAGCTTACTCTCAGCCAACCGTGCACCAGTGGTGTCCACCGGTAAGACAGCTCTCCACCGTCCCTCCAATCTGACACCAGAACTGGACTTCAATACGAGGTAGGCACCAATTCTGTACCACCCACTGAAGACGGTAATAACAATCAGGGGCAAAGAGCGTTCTCTGTCCCCTGCACAGCTGTCCCTCACTCGTCGCCACAATAATTTATGTTGTAATCTTCACAGTAATGAAATCAAGAAATAAGAAGTATTACTGGTTCCAGCTGTTTATTTCAACGCTCCTCGAACTCCGTCTTCACATCTTCTCATGCCTCACACTTCTCAACATTCTACAGTAAGCTCCCGGGTATACCAATTTCCCCACATTCCAAGGAACAACGGAACATACCAATTCCTATCTCTAATATATATATTGCCTTATCTTTTTCTTGAAATTGTTTTATAACATTGTACATTGTAATAACTATATTCATATCTTACTTAACGAGAAAATGCGCCTCTACATATATATACATATGTGGATTATAACAAACTTGTTCCATACAGGCGTTTCCACTGGGGTGTATTTTAAGTGGTTTGTCCTGTCGGCTTGTCCCAGAGATGTGTTGAGTGGCAGCCGTCTTCTCTTCCACGTTTCTGCTGATCCATTTTACCCCAATTACTCCATCAGTAGGAATATTATCTTTGAATAATTTTAAATCCTATTAACCATGGAAGATGTATTGTACTTATGAACGACTGTGTGCGCTTACACATTGTTTAGTTATTTACCCATTTTGCTGTATACTTAATTTGAGAAAACTCATTTTCGTGTATTTTTTGTGGGGGCATTATCCATGGTATAGACACAATTTAAAAACAGATCAGATCACCTAATTATCAGCTTATATTGTTAAATTTAAGTGCACACAGAAGACTTCTTGGACTTGGATTTTTTGGACTTAAAATGTTTTAGATTCTAACCACTGGTGCTAGAGTGACAATTTCACCCAAGGAAAAGGGAAAAGCACTCTTGATTACGATATTGAGCAATGCAAGTGAAATACCCAGGCCGTGAGCCTGTGGCTGAGGATTCAGCCCTAGTCCACACGTCTCTGCCACCTGACAAGCTACGGTATCCTACAGAATCCTCGGTGAAGCTCTGGTTTCAGATCTATCTCACAACACCTTTCTCATGGCCAGAACTAGAACATATGGAGTCCTGGGTAGCTCATACACGCCCACAGTTACTACCTCTGAGCCAGTACTAGAGCACAGACTCCTAATGTTGTGTCGGACCTCTTCTCACTAGCCCACAACTCCTCCCTCTCAGAGAGGTCTAGAACCCATTGAGCTCTGATTTGGCCAGAAGCTCTCTCCTCAAACCACTTAACCTTCTAGGTGTCCAAAGATCGAACTATGGACTTACGTTCTGACTTGATACCTCAGTTCTCACCTCCTCCACCTCAGTCATGCCTAGGACAGACCCCTGGCTTTATGCCTGAGGTCTCAGCATGCCTCTCCTCCACACAGCAAAGACTAGAACCATTGACTCCCAAGTTCATACCTGAACTGTCACTACTAACCCATGCCGCCTCTGTCTCCACCACGTCTAGGACCCATAGACCCCTGGCTGAACTCTGACCTCTCTCCTCAGGCAACTTATGCTTCTTTGAAGCCTGGAGTAAAACCATTGCCTTCTGATTTCATGCATGACCTCTCACCCCTAGCCCTAACATCACTGTTGATACAAGTACAGACCCATTGACCCTGACTGAGCTACCACTAGCAAACACCTCCTCTTCACACAGCATACACTAGAACATGGACTCCTGTCTGCATGCGTGAGCCCACTCCACTAGCCCACACCTCCCCCACCTCAGACAGAACCAGAACCAATAGTCCTTTGACTTCAAGACGGGGCTCTCAGCATGACTACTATCCCACAGCCAACACTAGGACCACGGACCCCCGAGTTCATGAGTGAGCTCTCACGGCTAGCCTGTTCCTCCTCTTCCTTAGCCGGAATTAATATCAGTAGACTATGGTTTCATGCCTAGTTTCTAACCAGTAGCCCATATCTCCCTCTCAGCAGGATAGAACCCATGGACTCCTAACTAAGCCCTCAACACTCAACAATAGTCCACACCTTTCCCAACACCCACAACTAGAACCACAGACAAGAGCCAAGGGCTCCACATCTTCATGTTTGAGTTCTTATAAGTAGACCACACCACTTCCCCATGCAGCCAAGAATTGAAGCCACAGACCCTCTGACGTCATGCCTGAAATCTCACAAGTAGCTCTCAGTGCTCTCTCAACAGTATTAGAAGCATAGATTAGTGGCTTCATGCTTCAGACCTCATCTCTAGTCCACACCACCTCCACCTCAATCAGGACTAGAACCAATAAATGTTAAGTTAGTCAGGGCTCTCACACCAAGCCCACATCTCCTCCCACAAACAGAACTAAACTTATGGAATTCTCACTTTTTGCCTGATCTTTCACTACAAGCCCACACTTCTTTCATCTCATCCGGGAATAACACCAGAATAACCCTGACTTCAAGTGTGAGCTCTCACCGCTAGCTTTAACTCTGTCAGGACTAGAATCAGTATACCCTTGACTTCACGGTTGAGCTCTCACCAGTATTTCACGTCTGCTCCAGCTGGGCCCAGACTAGAATCTATACACCCCTGACTTCATGTGTGACCGCTAGCTCACGCCATCTTCAGCTGAGCCAGGACCAGAATCAATATGCCAATGAAGTCATGCAGGAGCTCTCTCCACCATCGACAACTCCTCCCACAGTCAAGACTAGAACCGATTTACCCCTGACTTCATGAATGAACTCCCACCACTTCCCTACGCTTGCTACAGGTGAGCCAGGACTTGAACCAACATACCTCTGACTTCATGTGTGAGCTCTCACCACTAGCCATGCCTGCTTCAGCTAAGCCAGGTATCTTGTTGTACTCGAGGTTTAATCAACAACATTCCTCTGACATTTGTGTACCAGAAGGGTGTCACTTTCTGATCATTAGTGCAGCTTCATATAGTTAAATCGCACTATTCCTTTCCTAGGAAATGTTCTCCCTCTGGCACTACTTATTCACCCCAATGGATTTTCATCTTTGTCTCCATGTTGTTTTCATTTGTTTCAATCTCCTATTATACGTTTTTATCATTTGTTTATCTTGAATGATTCCAAATTCCACTATTTTTCATTTTTTATCCAAATCAATTATACAACAAAGGTATTTGTATTCCCCTCTTAATAAATGTTATACAGATCCTAATGAATTTCTGACCTGACAAGCTCCTTCATCAAGGTGTTTTTTCTGTGTGTTAGAAATGGGGTCTCTAGTTGGCAGTCGGTTTAGACCCTGTCCCAGTAGGGACCCTCACTTTAGTCAGGATAAGGGAGATACACGCTCAGATAACCCCTGCTCATCCCCTTGGAAGCTTGCCACGAGCAGTCACACTTATCTCAGAAGCAGCGCAGGTGTCAGCAGGAGAGGCATCGTCGGGGATGCCCAGGCTGCGGTGTGAGCAAGGTGATGCCAGAGTGGGGGGGGGATACAGGTTACTGTGCAAGCAGCGGCTTGTTGCAAAGCAGGGCAGTGCGACTCCGTGCGGCATCGGCAGGTCGCGGGACAGGCCAGCGGCATCGTTAGGGTGTCGCTGTGGTTTTTCTTCCTGAACAGCACACAACACACAGTTCCCAGTGCTGTAGACAGATAAAACTGATATCCCTGAGACTTCCAACAGGAGGTAAGCTCTACTCCAAGCCCTTGGAGAACTTTCTTAAGCAGGATACACAGCAAAGTTCACCCTTTGCTTGCTCTCTTTTAAGGCAGAAGCAGCAACTGCAGGCCAACCCGGCACCACAGCAAAGGGGCAGTACTCCTCCTCCAGCTCTTCTCCTTGGCAGAGGTTCCTCTTGATTCCAGAAAGATTCTAAAAGTCTGTGGTTTTTGTTCCACTACTTACACCCAGTTCTGCCTTTAAAGTAGGCAAACATCAAAGGAAAGTCTGTGTTGTTGACAAGATCCTGCCTTGACCAGCCCTGGCCCCAGACACACTCCAGGGTGTCGGAGACTGCATTGTGTGAGGACAGGCACAGCCCTTTCAGGTGTAAGTGAACACTCCTCCCTCCACTCTAGCCCAGATGGCCCATCAGGATATACAGGCTACACCCCAGCTCCCTTTGTGTCACTGCCTAGAGGGAATTCACAACACCCCAACTGCCAGTTTGACCCAGACGTGGAATACACAAGCAGGCAGAGGCACAGAATGGTTGAGCAAGAAAATGCCTACTTTCTAAAAGTGGCCTTTTCAAGCTGACAATCTAAAAACCAACTTTACCAAAAGATGTATTTTTAAATTGTGAGTTCAGATGCCTCAAATTCCATATTACTATCTGCTCTCAAACGGAGCTGCACTTTAAGGATATTTAAAGGCAGCCCCCATGCTAACCTATGAGCGAGATAGGCCTTGCAACAGTGAAAAACGAATTTGGCAGTATTTCACTGTTAGAACATGTAAAACACACCAGTGCATGCCCTACCTTCTAAATACACTGTGTCCTGCTCATGGGGCTACCTAGGGCCTACCTTAGGAGTGCCTTACATGTAATAAAAGTGAAGATTTGAGCCTGGCAAGTGGGTACACTTGCCAGGTCGAATTGGCAGTTTAAAATGCACACAGAGACACTGCATTGGCAGCTCTGAGACATGATCACAGGGCTACTCATGTGGGTGGCACAACCAGTGCTGCCGGCCCACTAGTAGCTTTTGAGTTACAGGCCCTGGGCACCTCTAGTGCACTATACTAGGGACTAACTAGTAAATCAAAAATGCCAATCATGGATAATCCAATCAACAATACAATTTACACGGAAAGCATATGCACTTTAGCCCTGGTTAGCAGTGGTAAAGTGCCCAGAGTCCTAAAGCCAACAACAATGGGTCAGAAATTAGGAGGAAGGAAGCAAAAAGTTTGAGGATGACCCTGCAAAAAGGGCCAGGTCCAACACAGTGGTACAAAAAAGGCAATGTCATATCTTACTTTGTTTATACTACAACTCATTAATTCACATGAGATAATCTTGAATCATTTAGCTGAGCCAGGTCCAGCACCTGTAAGCCTCTGACTTCATGGCTAAACACTCACCTCTACCCCACGCCTGCTCCAGCTCAGGCTGGACAACACAGGCATGAGTCTCCCCTGGTACAGTACTTGTCCCCCAACAGCAAACACAAGAACCATGGACTCCGCACATCCTGTCTGTCCTGTCCTATCTATATTACACCTCCCCCAGGATCAAGGACTAGAGCAGTGGTTCCCAACATGTGGTCCGGGGACCCCTGGGGGTCCACGGAGCATTCTCAGGGGGTCCGCGACTGCTAAGAAAATTAAATAATATTAACAGATTAGGTGCCCAGGTTTCAGTAATGACTTAGTAGGGGGTCCCTGGATTCCCATACTGATTCAGTGGGGGTCCCCGGGTTACAGTAATGATAAAATGGGGGTCCACAGAAGTCAAAAGTTTGGGAACCACTGGACTAGAGCCCTAGATCTCCGACTGAGTCTTCGGATGTCACCACTAGCATGTGCAAACACCTCCTCTTTCACACGGACGTGTAATGCCACAGTCACCCAACACCATGCGCTCACCTTGAGGACCACATCCCACACCTTCCTCTTCCACGCATGGGGCGGCGCCAGTGACAGCCTCGTCCTCGCTGGACACGTAGCCTTCGGTTCTTCTCGCCATGCTGGTTTGTTACCGCGGAGCCTCCCGAGACTCCTTTAGAGATCTGGTGGGCACCGCCAGCATCCTGAGCAGGTCTTCACCTTTCCCAGGTGGCACGTCCCTTCCCTGGCGACGCAACGATGAACTAGAGCGGGAAGTGAGGAAAGAGATGTCTAAATGAGCCAAGATGTACCTACCACTCGGTCGAGTCAAGCGCCCACAGACAAGACACCGCAGGATGGGAAACCACATCCTGTGCCGGAGGGGCCAGAAGTGACAATTACTCAAGCGCGAGAAGAGAAATCACTGCAGGTTTGTAGTTAACAATGCGCTTGCGCCATCAGCCAGCAGGTCTGAGACGTGTGAAGAAGGAAACATGCAAACCGCGTCCACCGCAGCGTTGAAGAAAAGGAACATGTGGCAGCGGAAAGGAAGGGGATATGTAGACACCGTTACACCACACTCACCACTTCTGTACAGCACAACCACAAAGCGCGTACCATGTACGCGTTGTGTCACTTTCTCACTGCCGCCAGATGTCCTTCACCAGTGCCATCAGTGATGCCACAGGTGCTGAGAACGCTGTCATCAGTGTTGCCACGTGTTGAGAGCGCTGATGTCATCAGTGATGCCAAAGGCGTGAGAGCGCTGATGTCATCAGTAATGCCACAGGTGCTGAGAGCGCTGATGTCATCAGTGATGCCACAGGCGTTGACAGCGCTGATGTCACCAGAGGTTTTGAGAACGCTGATGTCATCAGTGATGCCACAGGTGTTGACAGCGCTGATGTCACCAGAGGTTTCGAGAACGCTGATGTCATCAGTGGTGTCAAATGTGTTGAGAGCACGGATGTCACCAATGATGATGTGCAGGATTATGTCACTCATAGCATCAAAAGTCATTTCATGTCACGACCGATATCATCAAAAAATGAATGAGATCCCCATGAGGTCTACAGCAAGATGCATTAATTGGTTTTGCAGACGGCAAGTCTGCGATTCCCAAAGTCATAGGCAGCTTAGGGTTTTGACTTCAAACCCGTAAACTGCAAGATTAGTAGTCACAGATGTGCTAGATACTCCTGAGGCTTCTAGTACTGTCTGGGATGGCGCGGTATCGGGCAGTCCCCGAGGCTTCTGGCACTGTCAGCTGGTGGGGCGGTATCGGGCAGTCCCCGAGGCTTCTGGCACTGTCAGCTGATGCGCAGCATCGGGCACTCCCTGAGGCTTCTGGCACTGTCAGCTGATGGGGCGGTATCGGGCAGTCCCTGAGGCTTCCAGCACTGTCAGCTGATGCGCAGCATCGGGCACTCCCTGAGGCTTCTGGCACTGTCAGCTGATGGTACAACATCCGGCATGCCCTGAGGCTTCTAGCACTATCGGGTGTTGGTACAACATCCGGCATGCCCTGAGGCTTCTGGCACTCTCAGGTTTTAGCACAGCACCGGGCGCTCCCCGGGGCTTCTGGCACCCTCAGGTGATGTGACAGTGTCGGGCACCCCCTGCAGGTGATGGCACCACACTGGGCGCTCCCTGAGGCTTCTGACACTCTCAAGTGATGGCGCAGCATAGGGCGCTCTCTAAGGCTTCTGACACTCTTAGGATATGGTACACCATCGGGCATTCCCTGAGGAACCCTGCCACTCTCAGGCGATTGCACAGCATTGGGCACTCCCTGAGTCTTCTAACACTGTCAGGTATTAGCACAACATAGAGCATTTACTGAGGCTCCTGGTACTGGCAGAAGATGGTGTGGCTCGCTGGCACTCTCAGGGGATTGCACCTCATCGGGCACTCCAGAGGCACCCCAGCACTCTCGGGTGTCCACACACCACTGTGCTCTCTCTTAGGCTCCGGATAGTCTCAGGTGTTAGCACAGCACCAGCCACTCCCTAAGGTCAGTTGGCACAGCACTGAGCTCCCCTGGACCCTTTGCATCATGCCATTTGTATCGCAGTGCCAGTCCCTGTCCCGAACTAGAAGGGCATTGTGTGAATTAAGGGATGCCGATCTGCTGTCCCTCGCAGGCCTCCGTACCTGCATTTGCAGCCCTTTCTGAAACATTTGCAAGCAGAGTCCAGCCTTGTTGATATTAATGTTGTGCGACTATGTGACTCCTATGGCATCGTCATTCTTTGCGCTTTGATACATTAATATATCAATCGCAGCAACAACAAAAAAACAATTCTGGGGTCATAAAAGCGGTTGTGGAAGTAAACTACTGACCGACCTGCGCATAGCAGGGCCCTGGAAATCAATAATAATCTTAGTGACCTAATGATTTTAGCCACAAGATGGCACAAGTGCTCCGTACAATACAATTAAGGGTAATCATTTTTTTAAAAATCTTAGCATTGCAATAATAAAGATGTTGCAAAATCACCAGCAGTTCAATCAAAGTTCTACTCATATCAGTGGCACCACCATAGGGCCCTACGGGGTCCGCCACACTCAGTTTCAATCTCGAGAAGCTAACATTGCTTGGACACCTCGACTGATGAACTGAAAGCCTTCCAAGGCATTGCATCCCTAACGTCATTCCAGACAAGGTGTGCCTTATTACATCCGGCTCTAACTGACTGTCTGGCTCCTTCGGGACTCAAACCTGCGATCTCCGACGGGTCACAACATCTTTGCCGCACGCAATAATGGCCCGAAATATCACATAGGATCCGAGCCCGTGGCCAACAGTTTGCGCATAAGCATGTGCAGTGGGTGCAGTAACCTCCTGAGCTTTCTTCCAGAATCCGAAGTACTTGCCCGTTGTTTGCACGCACGATCTCTGCAGCAGGGGCACTTACGCGCAGAGCTATTTTGGCCCATGGGCTGAGTCACGCCCTCTCGGTCTTACTTACTTTCACTTTGCTTTTCTCCGCCGAGAGAGGTCTCTGTCAGATGCCTCTTACGGGTCTCTCTCCCGTTTCACCCTCTCCCTCTGCACTGCAGTGTCTCCCGCCGACTGTTCGCGATAACCTCTGCCCCACCTCCGTTATCATCTCCCTCCAGCTGTCTCTTGCCCCTCCTTGAGACTCTCTCATTCTGTCGCGCTCTCTCTCTCTCCATGCGCATCTATCTCCCTTCTTTCACCTGCTCCCTGCCCTGTCACTTTCCTTTGGGTCGTCTGCCCTCACTCCCTCTTCAGTTGGTCTTCTCGCTGCCCCCCACCCGTTCAGACATATCCTGCAAGGGGCTCTTCGTCCTCTTCCCTAGCCCCTCCCCCTCCTCTGGCGCCTTCCGCTTTCTCCCCCTGTTCTCTTACATCCTCTCCCATTACCCCCCATGCCCCCTCCCCTCATCTGCCTCTTACCTGCCTAGATACCGGCCCCGCTCACTGAAGCCCCTCTCCCGCCCTCCTGCTGGGGAAGCCGAGCCCCATCACATGATGTCCCTGGCTGCTCGCCCAGACCTGGAGCATGCGCAGAGGTGGGCTGTCACCTGTTGTGTGGCCCGGGCTGGAGGCAGCTCAGGGCTGTGTGCGTGCAGCGCCGGAACTCCCCTGCTCTTCCGCCACAGTACAAGGTGCACCAGTCTATTCCAGGCCCTGCCTGAGTTTCCTGGGCACGACCCCCTGTCCTTCAGGCAGCTGGGCACAGCAGAGGGCTCAGCCCCCTCAGTACTCCAGGCACTCTCAAGTCGTGGCACCCCGACCTGTCCTTGAGGCTCATGGGCACATCAGAGGGCTTCCCCGGAGTACCCCAGGTACTCTCAAGTGTTGGCACACCTCGACCGGTCCTGGAGGCTCCTGGGCACAGCATAGCTCCCCCCCCCCCCCGACTCCTCCCCTCTCCTCAGTACTTCAGACAGTCTCAAGTGCTGGCACACCCCGACCTCTCCTTGAGACTCCTGTGCACAGCAAAAGGCCGCCCCTGAGTCCCCCTGGCACTCTCAAGTGTTGGCACACCCAGACCTGTCCTTGAGGCTCCTGGGTACACCATAGCCCCCCCCCCCCCCGACTCCTCCCCTCTCCTCAGTACTTCAGACAGTCTCAAGTGCTGGCACACCCCGACCTATCCTTGAGACTCCTGTGCACAGCAAAAGGCCGCCCCTGAGTCCCCCTGGCACTCTCAGGTGTTGGCACACCCAGACCTGTCCTGGAGGCTCCTGGGCACAGCAAAGGGATCCGCCTAAGTGCTCCTGGCAGACTCATTGCTGGCACATCCTGACCTGTCTTTGAAGCTCCTGGGTCCTGGGCACGGCAGAGAGATTGATGAAGCAGGAAAAGAAAGACTAACAAACATTCATATATCATGTAACAAAATCGTATAAGACAATGTGATTTTAGCAAAGAAAATAATGTATGTAGAAAATTGTGCCCACGAAGTAGATCACCACTTAGTATAAACAAGCTTAATTAATCATGAAAATCGACAAATGCATGAATATGTCATAATTGCAGCTATATTTTATGATTTTCTTGTTAAACTGTTATATGCTTAGCTTAAATTTAGCAGAGGCTTTGGCCTAGTTGCCTGGTCTCAATTTTAACTGCGTAGTTTTCACTTGTATTAACGAAGTTTTAAACCTTTAAAAGCTGTATTTTTCCAGTAGAATGACTAATACCCTTATCTCAAGGTTGCGTGCTAGGCAATTTTCATCCCCTTTGAAGCAAGGTCAGTTTCTGCAGGTGCAGACAATAAAGACACTGATGCAGAATTAATTGGCAACTTTGTTGCTACTTGTGTTCCAAAACTCCAAGGACACCTTATGCGTAGATGAGTATTAAGAGAAAAGACTCTATTCATTGGTCAAAGGGAAGTCACCCTATGAACCCTCCAATGGAAGACCCTGAAGAATTTGGAACTTTTCTTACTTAAACCCACCGGACAAAGAGAAGACAGCCATTTTTATTCACGCCACTTTTGAGACGCCATTTTGATGCCATTTGCCACTTTTACCTTAATGACACTTTGATGCCTTTTTTCTCTATCCCAGAGAGAGAGTGAGAGTCTAAAGAATTCTCACCCTAGAGACTTTAACTTGAATTTACAGTGTTTTGCCCATACAATAACTTGTGCCCCATTTTCCTTGCTGCTGCAAGGAAAACTTGCCTTAAACATTGCCCTCTTGAAGTTTGCCCCATGCTGATTGAACTGGTACCTGAAGGACGAAGACTTACCTTGAATGCTGATTGTATTTGGTAATTATGAAAGGATAAATGTATTATTCATTGTATTTTCCTTCTTAGGTACCAACTGCTTATTTTGACAGAGCCCAAGCTAGAAGTTTTCTAAATTTATGTTGACTAAATTAGTTTTGCATGAAGCCCCACATGCCAATGCTAATCAGAGGTTAGTTGAGGTATTCATTTGATGCACCATGCTGAATTGAAATCTTGTTATGCTGACAAATGTATGCAATTAGTCAAATTCAGTTACTTTTATTAGTGATTTGCATTGCTATAGCCGAGTGCATTATAATCCAAGTTTTGCGTAGATTGCGTTTCTTCCGTCGCTATGGACAGCCAGTAATGTTCGTATATGTATATCATTTGCTTTTGAGACTTACTTATATTGTGTTAGCTTTGTTAATATAGGGAAATAAACTCATTAACTTTTAATAAACAGGTGTGGTTATTCATGACTGAAAGGTCATGGTGTGTCTAATTACTGATTTTCTGTTTAATTTGTTGATTGATTACTAATCGAGTATTGGTTATTGATTATAAATGATTATTGATTTGAGAGATCCGACAATTCTTTGGATGAGGAGAACTCAACCCGGTCAAAAGGTTCACCGACCTCCGGCGTGTCCAAGCATAAGTAATTTATAAGGACTGGACGCGCTATCAAGCTCACCCTGAGTACTCCAGACAGTCACAAGTGTTGGCACACCCCGACCTGTCCTTGAGGCTCCAAGGCACAACAGAGCGTTTCTCCTGACTACTCCTGGCACTCATAGGGTTGGCATCGCTCTACGGTGTTCCCAAGCCTCTCAGGTGTTGGTGCAGCACCAAGCTCTCCCTCAGCTTCCTGGGCACGGTACCGAACACTCTTTCCCTCTCTCTCTTCATAGAGCTGGTCTCTCCTTGGGTCATCTGGCACTCTCATCAACAGGCTGTCCCTTGGGCTCCCTGCAGGCCGGCTTTGGGGCAGTGCGACTGGTGCGGCCGCACAGGGGATGGGGTGGCACTCCGTTTAGCAAATACTCACGATTTAAAACCTCCTGCTGCAAAGTTCCTTGTACGTCCAGCTTTCAGGCAGCAATACAAATGTCAAGATAACTCCCGTGATGACTGGTCCTGCTAGAGAGATGGATTTTTGACTAGTGGAAGTTTTGGCTCACCATAAAGTTGCACAGAGGGTTGATATGCCTGCTGCAACGGCGCAGATCACAGAACTGTATTTTATGTGGATTGCTCAGTGGATTACTGCTTTTGTCACAGAGGTTCTTTTGTTGCTGCAGTTCATAAGATCAAACTCTAATATAGAACATTGACTGTTACCAAATGTCATCAAAGAGGTGCATGCAAACTGCATAAAACAGGTTAGGACATTATGGGGGTGATTATGACCCCAGCGGTCCCCAGACCGCCAGGGTCATGGTGACGGTCAGACCGCCGCGATTGTGGCAGTCCGACCACCACAATATGACCAACTGCCGACACCTCCAGGCTGCCGCCAGAATGCAGCCTGGTGGTCCCGATGGTTGTAATCCGCCAGGGCAGCGCAGCCCTGGGGATTACGAGTTCCCATCCGCCAGCCTGTCCATGGCGGTTTACATCGCCATGGAAAGGCTGGCAGAATGGGGGATCCAGTGGGGGGGCTCATGGGGGCCCCTGCACTGCCCACGCAATTGGCATGGGCAGTGCAGGGCCCCGCATGCACAGCCCAATTGCTCATTCCACTGCCCAAATTACAGGCAGTGGAATGCGCGACGTGTGCTGCTGCACCGCCACATTGCCACCGGCTCCATTAGGAGCCGTCTGCAATGTTAAGGCCATGTTCCCCGCCTGTCCAGCAGGGAACTCAAAATAGCGCCAGCGGGGTTCAGGCCGCCCGTGTGACCTGATGGCGGTATGACATTGGCAGGCAATGAGGGCCTATGTGTTTTTCCCCTAGTCTTTGATTCTCTATACCTAATGTTGCTAAAAAGAGTCCTTTTCGGTAGATATACATTCTTGTTGGTAAAACCAGCTTTTACTAGCGCTTTAAAACAAAGGAAATGTATGTGAAAGAGAGGCTATGGAGAGATGAGGGACACTTTTGCTCAGTAGTAGTGAGGGAAACCGACGTGAGGTGGGGGGCACCAAAAAAGATGGTCGCACCAGGCGCCACCAGTACTGAAGCTGGACCTGGCTCCCTGCACTGTTTGGTGTGGGCAGAGCACTTGGCTCTCCCTGCTGCTCCTGGTACTCTCAGGTATTGGCACAGCACCAGGCTGTGCACTCTGGTGTTGACACAGCAGTACTCTCTACCCGAGCCTCATGGGCTTTACACAGTACACTCTTTTACTTCTGCACCGGTGACGTGCAGACCTTCTTTGGCCTGTGAGCGCTTCTGTAAGGAAATGCCTCCTTGGCATTGTTACCCCCTGACGTTTTGCCTTTTGCTGATGCCAGTTATGATTAAAGTGTGCTGGGACCCTGCTAACCAGGCCCCAGCACCAGTGTTCTTTCCCTAAACTGTACCTTTGCTTCCACAACTGGCACAGCCCTGGCGCTTAGATAAGTCCCTTGTAAATGATACCCCTGGTACCAAGGGCCCTGATGCCAGGGAAGGTCTCCAAGGGCTGCAGAATGTCTTATGCCACCCTGGGGATCCCTCACTCAGCACATGCACACTGCCTCACAGCTTGTGTGTGCTGGTGGGGAGAAAATGACTAAGTCAAAATGGCACTCCCCTCAGAGTGCCATGCCAACCTCACACTGCCTGTGGCATAGGTAAGTCACACCTCTAGCATGCCTTACAGCCCTAAGGCAGGGTGACTATACCACAGGTGAGGGCATATGTGCATGAGCACTATGCCCCTACAGTGTCTAAGCAAAACCTTAGACATTGTAAGTGCAGGGTAGCCATAAGAGTATATGCTCTGGGAGTTTGTCAAACACGAACTCCACAGTTCCATAATGGCTACACTGAAATCTGGGAAGTTTGGTATCAAACTTCTCAGCACACTAAATGCATACGGATGTCAGTGTGGAATTTATTGTAAAATGCACCCAGAGGGCATCTCAGAGATGCCCCCTGACTACCAGTCAAACTCCTAGTGCTAGGCTGACCAGTTTCTGCCAGCCTGCCAAAACCAGACAAGTTGCTGGCCACGTGGGGAGAGTGGCTTTGTTACTCTGTGGCCAGGAACAAAGCCTGTACTGGGTGGAGGTGCTTCTCACCTCCCCCTGCAGGAACTGTAACACCTGGCTGTGAGCCGCAAAGGCTCACCCCTTTGTTACAGCGCCACAGGGCATCCCAGCTAGTGGCGATGCCCGGCCCCTCTGGCCACTGCAGCAACTCTTGGCGGCAACGCTGGAGGAGATCATTAGAAAAACAAGGAGGAGTCACCCACCAGTTAGGACAGCCCCTACGGTGTCCTGAGCTGAGGTGACCCCCGCCTTTAGAAATCCTACATCTTAAGTTTGGAGGATTCCCCCAATAGGATTAGGGATGTGCCCCCCTCCCCTCAGGGAGGAGGCAAAAAGAGTGTGTAGCCACCCTCCAGGACAGTAGACATTGGCTACTGTCCTCCCAGACCTAAACACACCCGTAAATGTAGTATTTAGGGGCACCCAAGAACCCAGGAAATCAGATTCCTGCAACCTGAACTAAGAAGAAGGACTGCTGACCTGTAAACCTGCAGAGACGACGGAAGACGACAACTGCTTTGGGCCCAGCCCTACCGGCCTGTCTCCTGACTCGAAAAACTGCAACAGCGACGCATCCAACAGGGACCAGCGACCACTGAAGACTCAGAGGACTGCCCTGAACTCCAGGACCAAGAAACTCCCGTGAGCAGTGGCTCTGCTCAACAACCTGCAACAAACTTTCAAAGACCTCACCCTTCCCGCCGGAAGCGTGAGACTTCACCCTCTGCACTCGAGATCCAGAGAACCAACACCATAGGGAGAACTCCCCGGTGACTGTGACCCCGTGAGTAGCCTGAGACGACCCCCCTGGACACCCACAGCGACGCCTGCAGTGAGAATCCAGAGGCTCCCCCGATGCGACTGCCTGTAACAAGGGACCCGACACCTGGACCAAGCACTGCACCAGCAGCCCCCAGGACCAGAAGGAACCAAACCTCAGTGCAGGAGTGACCCCCAGGCGACCCTCTGCCTAGCCCAGGTGGTGGCTGGCCCGAGAAGCTCCCCTGTGCCCTGCCTGCACTGCTAGAGTGACCCCCGGGTCCCTTCATTGTTTCCTGTACAAACCCCAACGCCTGCTTTGCACACTGCACCCAGCCGCCCCTGTACCACTAAGGGTGTGTTTTGTGTGCCCACTTGTGTCCCCCCAGTGCTCTACAAAATCCCCCTGGTCTACCCCCCGAGGATGCGGGTACTTACCTGCTGGCAGACTGGAAACAGAGCACCCATGTTCTCCATAGGCGCCTATGTGTTTTGGGCACCTCTTTGACCTCTGCACCTCATCGGCCCTGAGCTGCTAGTGTGGTAACTTTGGGGTTGCCCTTAACCCCCAGTGGTGGGCTGCCTATGCCCAGGAACTGAGACTTGTATGTGTCTTACCTACCTCACAACCTAACAAATACTTACCTCCCCTAGGAACTGTTGATCTTTGCACTTTTAAAATAGCTTATTGCAATTTTAACAAAAACTGTATATGTTATTGCTTTAATTCAAAGTTCCTAACTTACCTGTGTGGAGTACCTTGCATTTTATGTATTTACTTCAAATCTTGAACTTGTGGTTCTAAAAATAAATTAAGAAAATATATTTTTCTATATAAAAACTATTGGCCTGTTGTTAAGTCTTTGAGTGTGTGTTCCTCATTTATTGCCTGTGTGTGTACAACAAATGCTTAACACTACCCTCTGATAAGCCTACTGCTCGACCACACTACCACAAAATAGAGCATTAGAATTATCTAATTTTGCCACTATCTTACCTCTAAGGGGAAGCCTTGGACTCTGAGCACACTATCTCTTACTTTGAGATAGTATATACAGAGCCAACTTGCTACAGCTCCTGATTCTTACTTGGCACCCTGTACATCGTCATTCTGGCATTACTCATCACTGCAAGTCTTTTCCACTGTAAGTGGCACCATGGATACAATTGGGTTCAGTGGCCTCTCTTCTTTAGTGGATTGTGGGACATTTCACTTGATTGTGGATCTATTCTCTTTTACTCACCATGCAGCAGAATGTTGTTCCTCCTCCATCTTTTCATACAGATCGTGGCCTCCCAGATGTGGACTGGCATCAATGGAAGGAAACATTTGAAGCCTACTTGGATGCCACTGAGTGTGATGTTTTTACCCAAAAGAAGTCAGTTTTGCTCCAGCATTGCCTTGGCCCAGAAAGCAGGAAGGTTGTCTAGCACTGGATCATAAATCAGTCATGTGGGAGGGAGGTACAGATGATGACCGTTATTCTGACAAAGAGATGCTGGGCATTCATTTCAAACCCTGTGGAAACCTCATTACCAAGAAGCACAAATTTTACAGAAGGTATCAGTTGGATGGTGAACCCATAGAGTTTTACGGTTGCCATCGGGCAAAGAGTCACTATAAAGCCATTGAAGGCGAAAGGATTAGGAATCAGGCGGTTGAAAAAAAATCATAGTAGAAAGATCCTGGAGTCTCTGTTAACCCAAAATAAAGTGAATGAACTTGCCTCTGGCATAGAAAGCAGGGCATCATATATGGAGGAAATTACTCTCTTCTCTCATCCACTAGGGGTCCTAGTCAGAAACTGCATTTTGTAGTACATGAAGCACAAAATGCTGTTGACTAACCTAAAGACAGACACATCTACCTCTCCTACCTTTTATGTGTAGAGGTCTCTACCACGGTGGTGGAGATTCCTCTACTCCTACTTAATCTTTTGGTGGTAAATGTGGAAGGGACAAGGGGGAGTGGCAGGAAATGGGGAACATTTACTATAAAATGGAAGGTATCTAATCAAATGTAAGGAGGGATGTAGTAGGGACAGGATACTACAACCACAGACCCACAAGGAGCAAGCCCATTGGTATTCACAAACTGCCCTTCTATAGTTACTATTGTCCTAAAGGTGATAAAACAGTTGTATATTTACTCCAGCTCAGCCTTGGTGCACGCAAGCACCATACATGGCCACTCACAGCTAAAACAACATATTCACAACTTAAACTAACATCCTCTAGGATGTTAAATGAAAAAAATGTTGTCAATGTTTTTCCATAGTGAAAATTTAACATGAATACAGAGAAAACATCCAAACAGACTTGCACCAGATTTAGAAGAAATCTAGATCTTTCTGTGCACTCTGTTTCTGCAGTATCCCAGCAACAGTCAGAAGCCATTTTATATTTGCAGCAAATTCTGAGATTAAATAAATATTTGTCAGCCTAATTTACCTTCCAAATCAGGATGCATTGAACCAGCTTCATAACTTTAAGAATTACTTTAAAAGCTTGGTGGCTCTTATTTTTAAAATAATGCAGCCAAAGGTATCCGTAGGTCCAGCAGGTCTTGATGCATGCCAATTTCCCATGACAGTTACGAAAATGGTGCATCCTTTCTATTTACCTTAGATTTTTGTAAATGTATTTAGTGTGGATATCCTACAAATCTACAGTGGATACTTTCCTATTGGATCTATATGCCGTGTCGCTGATCTTACCCCTTGTAAACTAAAAGTGCACTGAGATCCGGGTGGAGAAAATCTATCTGTGCTGGGGAAACTCTGTCATCTTTATTTTATTGATGCCGAATCATAATCATAGTAGGAGTGCCCAAGGATATGGTGGATGAAGATGAGTGAAGATGGAGGCACATATGGGAGAGAAGAAGTTGACTAGAAGTCGAAGGACCGAACCATCCAACTGTTCAAGAAGATGCAAGAAGCCCAGTTCTGTGTGATGGCTTTTTCGCAGGCAGTGCTGTAAAGCCCAGAGCACCATGAAGCTCACCTTTAAAATATTACTGCCAGCTTAAATAGCTACTCTAGGGTGTTTTGTTCTTGGTAAAATCCATAAGGTACACATGAGGTAAATTTTTTAGCAATGCACAAAATATTCCAGAGCAAAGAATTTCGAAGCCCTGGGCAAAATTATGTTTTGTTCTTTCAGTGCGCTCTTTGACATAATAGCATGACCATTTGTTGCAATCTGTTGCCATCTGGTGGTCTTTTGTAGTAATACTGTAGGACAGATGCCTATAATAGCTTTAATCTAGTACTAGCCCTTTTCACAATGGCATAATATGTATGTAGATAATGGATGTGTACATCAGTGCATGTATAATCCATTTTAATATGTAAAAGTTACTATTTTCCAGGAGAGTGTTAGAAATGGGGTCTATGGTTGGCAGTCAGGTTACTCCCTATCCAAGCAAGGACCCTCACTCTAGTCAGGGTAAATCACACACAATCCAAAATTATCCTGTGCCCACCCTCTGGTAGTTTGGCACTGAGCAGTCAGGCCTAACATAGAAGGCAACGTGTAAAGTATCTGTGCAATAAATCATACAATGACAATATAGCACCACAAAAATACACCACACAGTGTTTAGAAAAATATATGATATTTATCTGGATAAATGCAGGTCAAAACGATTAAAAATGCAATAAGTATATGTTGAGATATCACTGAAAAGTGATATAAAGTGTCTTAAGTCTTTTAAAAGCAAACAAAGGACCTCATTATGAACATGGCGGTCAGTTCTGCTCCGGTGGCGGTAGAAACTGCCAACAGAGGAGCGGTCCGAACCGCCAAATAATGATCCAAACGAAACACACGCATCCCACGAACCACCCACCGCCAGGAGAGGAGTGCCGACGATGACAGCAAAGTCCACCCACAGGCCGCCGGAAATGCCCAACCCGCCCATCAAATTATGAACCACTAACTAAATTTAAGGAACCACGCACCGGAGTCCCACAGAAGGCGCTGCGGCAGCCATGGATAGAGAGCTGCAGATCATGCCAGCCCTGCTCCTTGCCATATACCTCCACGACAGAGACCGCCGACAAAGACGACGACGGTAAGTACCACAACCTACAAAACAAGGGAGGAAAAGGCACAGTTACATACCCACCCACTCCACCCACCCTGCAACGCCCCCAACCCTTCACAGCAGCACAAGTCATACACTCCACAGCAAGAGGTACTTACCCGACACAAGCCTAATCCAACTTGACCATAGTACATACAAAAGCCCCACACCCATAAAAAAGTGAAACAAATGACCAGGGTTTAACGGCGTGCAGCCCAAACACAGGCCACACAGAAACTTTAATCACAAGCTCACAGAGCCAAACAGTCCAGACAGGGCCAATGGCCAGTCCGTATATTGACAGCTGTCATGGGCCACAATGGGCCCAACCTGACTCCCACAAGTGCTTGGTACTCCACATAATGGGGCACCATATGGGCATCCAGGCACCTCACAGAAGGGGGGCAGGGGGTGGTGGGGTGGGGATTTTCAGTGGGGGTGGGCCTTTGACTTTCTTTGGGAAGGTGGAGGGGGGTGGGCTACTCCGTTGAAGGGGTGGGGGCTGTTTGGCTCGGGTGGAGCTGGATGGCCTAGGCTCTGTCCGGGCCTTTTTCTTATCTGTGGAAGGGGCACAGGAATGTGAAGGGCGGACAAGGGTGGGCTGTGATGTGGAAGGAGCGGAAAGGGCAAGGAGATAAGCACATTTGGGGACAAGACGGGGTGGGCCAGTGGGTTGGAAGAGGTCAGCACGGGAGAGGAAAAGTTTCTTTGGAGCAATTGGGGTAGGCGTGGATGAGGGCGTGGGAGTGGAGGCAGAGGGAGTGGATGTATGTAGTGTAGGGGTGCGTGTAGTGGGTGCAGGTGACTGCTCAGCATGCTGTGGTGTGGTGGATGTCTGATGGGTGGGTGTCTTGGTGCGTTTTTGTGTCTTGGGAGGTGGGGGGTGGACTCAGTGGGAGAAGACAGACAGCTAGTGTGTATGTATGTTGTGTGGGTGTCTGCAAGTCTGGTGAGTGTGCTGCATGTGTCAACTGCAGTAGAGGTGGTGAGTGCAGGTGTGGTGTATGGGGTGCATGTATGGCTGTCTGCTATTGTGAGTGCAGGAAGAGGAGCAGTAACAGTGAGTGAAGGTGCAGTGCATGAGGGTGTGGATGTAGAGGGGACAGACAGGGAGGCGGAAGAGGTGGGCACACTGGGGAAGTGGACCTTGTTGTGTGTGCAGGTGTCTGTTGGCTGTGTGAATGCTTGTGGTGGGATGTGTGGTGCTTGTGTTCTGAAGTGTGCTTCTTGTGTGTTGATGTGCTTGTCAGCGTGTCTGAATGTGTGCTTTGGATGGGTGAAGGGAGTGGGGTGCTGGAAGGGGTAGAGGAGGTTGGAGGGGGGACGGAATAGCCAGGGAAACTGGCTGCCGTCCAAGAGGAGGCCTGAGCCTGAAAAGATCTCTGTAGGGCAGACACAGCACCGTGAATGCTATCCAGATAGGCATTAGTCTGCTGCACCTCTGATGCTAGCCCTTGGATGGCATTGATGATGGTTGTCTGCCCTACAGAGATGGTTCTCAGGAGGTCAATAGCCTGCTCTGTGAGGGCAGCAGGGCTGACTGGGGCAGGGGAGGAGGTGCCTGGGGCGAAGGAGACGCCCACCTTCCTGGGTGGGCGGGCACAGGCAATTCAGTGGGGAGCAGAAGGGAGGGCGGTGATGGAATGGGGGGTGGCAGAAGATGTAACGGTAGTGGTGCGTGCACTGGAGGGCCCCATCGGAGGAGGTCTCAGAGTCATTACCTCCTGTGGTAGTAGCCTCCCCTTGGAAGTCCCCTCGCCCTCTCACCCACTGGTCCCCTGGGCGTCGGTTGTCTCTGCCTTGGAGGATCCATGGGCCGCTGCCTCCCCACATGCCGGTGCCTCAGCTCCCTCGCCTGATGTTGATGCTGTACCAAACCAACACAAGAGAACAGGTATGGGGAGACACAACAGGAGAGACACTAGTAAATAGCTGAATGCAGGTACATAATGGCCAGACATACACCCACCCAGAAAACACACCCAACAGGCTGCACCGTTCACTATGCCCCTGGCCATGCCCCTGACTACTGACCATAATACTGCTCTACACCCACCCCCTGAAATGCCTACGGAGCAGAAGTAGGTGAAACCTGACAGAGACACCCATACACCCTTTGGGGAACATACAGTAGATGGACACCAGTCAAATTCCCTGCCTCTAAGCAGTATGAGCCCTATTACACACCCGGACATCCTTCCAGACTGAAGTATGGTCAATGAGTACTCACCCCCTTGTGACTGCTGTGCAGCCTTCAAGCGCCCATCCAGGTCTGGGTACCCCACCGCCAGGATCCATCGCATGAGGGGGGTCAGTGCCCGACGGGCACCCCTTCCATGTTGGGAGGACTTCCCCAGCTGGGCTTCACGGATCTTTCGCACCCAGCGCCACAGGTCCTCCCACCTCTTTCTACAGTGGGTGCTCTGCCGGTTGTAGACCCCCCAATGTCCGTACCTCCTTGGCGATGGCATGCCAATGTGCCCTCTTCTGGTGGGCGCTGACCTAAAACAGCGACACAGAAATGGAACACAGAGGTCAGGCACTTGCACGATAGGAACAGCTGGCTAATCGTCCACTATGGGACGGACAGTACTCTCAGACATACAAGACAGTCGCACGCAGCATGCCATGCACCATGGCCCATGCAGGCTCAGAGGTGCAAACATGTGCAATCAACACCATCCATTACACACAAACAGTGACCCCGAAACCCAGACTCACCTGTACCTCTGGCCGTCCATACAGTTTTGCATACAGGGGCAGGACCCCGTCCACTAGCTTCTCCAGTTCTTCCTGGGTGAAGGCCGGGGCCCTTTCACCTGCAACACGTGGCACATCCATAGCCAGAGGCAGTCCAGAGCAGTACACAGAGTGGAGTACCTGTCCGCACAAGATCAGGGATTCAAGTGATCAAACGACAAACGCACGTACGTTCCACAGCGGCGGCGATCATGATACGCCAGGATTCCCCATTGGATCCATGTTAACCAATGAGGGTGCGAACAGCGGTAAACACCGCCTTACGCTGTGATGTCAACCGCTAGCGGTATGAGGTCATTTCCACAACGAAAGGGCAGAACAACAGTGGGCAGACATTTTGCCTTTACCTATGCATCTACAATTCATTAATACTCACAATGCAGGCCCTACTAGCCACTTGAAGCTCATAGGCCTCTGTCCATTCAGTATTGTAGCACACATGAAATACTCTGTTCCCTCATTGTGATGTACATGTATATCTATCAGGTAGCAGTTATTGTAGGGACACCGCAATGAACAATGCTGTGCACAAATGATGACAAGTGTGCCTATGTATGTGTTTTCATCACTCCTTTTTGTAACCTCTCGTAGGTACCAACCCTTGTGGCGAGGAAGGGCCCCATCGGTGTACAGACCACTTGTGGATATGGGGACCTTGGTGGAGCGTCAGATCATAATCATTTACAGACTCACACGTGCAACTATTCAGGACCTTTCTGCATTATTGGATCCTGCACTAACTCCGGGAAATTGTAATCAGCATGCCATTCCAACTGAAGTGCAGGTGCTCTCCGCACTCCATTTCCTGGCCACGGGCTCATTTCAAGTGACAGTGGGCATGGGTGCTGGTTTTTCACAGCCAATGTTCAGCCAGGTACTGACAAGATTTCTGAATGCATTTGTACAACCTCTGCAGTCCTATGTGAGGTTTCCCCAAAGTGCTGACCTCCCTGCCATAAAGTCTGACTTCTATGCCTTTGCCAACATTCCCCATGTCATAGGTGCCATCGATGGCACACACATAGCTATCATCCCCCCAAGAGTGAGTGAACAGGAAGAATTTTCACTCCATGAACATCGAATTGGTATGTACTGCAGACCAGTACATTTCCCATGTGAATGCCATGTTTCCAGGTTTAATCCATGATTCCTTTGTGTTGAGGAACAGTAGTGTGCCACAGAAGATGGAACAACTATAAGAGGACAGAGGGTGGATCATAGGTAAGTTGCAGAAAACCAGCCTGTCTGATTAAGGGACATAACAATGACGAGTCTCTATTGCACCATTTTGTAGGTGATTCTGGCTATCCAAACTTGCGTTGACTCCTGACACCAGTGAGGAATCCCAGGACGGATGCAGAGAGGAATTACAATGAGGCCCATGGACGTACTAGGCGGGTAATAGAGCGAACTATAGGTCTCCTGAAGGCTAGATTCCAGTGTCTACATATCTCTGGGGGTTCCCTGGCCTATGGGCCTGATAAGGTATGTAGAACAGTGGTGGCCTGTTGCATGCTGCACAACGTGGCAGTGAGACATTCTATCCCTCTCTTGGAGGTGGAGGGTGCTATAGGTCCTGATCAGCTACCTCAGAGAGGTGAGGAGAGTGATGGTGAGGATGAGGAAGGGGAAGATGTCAATTCCAGGAACCAACTGATATAACTCTACTTCCAATAACTGTGTGGGACTTAAGCTTGTCATTGGGGTTAGTGACTAATACTGTCAGTGTGCTCTGTCATATAGGGGGTGGTCATGATAGGCCATACATGGCCCACTTCTGCATGGTACTGACTGAAAATATATGCATTCCCTCCTTGCCACCATTTGGGCACACAGGACTACCATCATACACAGAATTGACCATAAAGTTGTTCTCTGCCAGTTGCATCAATACTCCACTTTGTTCACAATTTAAGACAGGGTACAGTGTTACAGGCGTGAAATGTGTTTTATTGGTAGAAGTGAGTGAATTGTGCTATTTACAGTGATGGGAGTCGTAGGGGTGGGGAGGTCCTCAAAACCAACATGGTGGCAGCCTTGTTGGTAGTATTGATGGGTCCATTTTGTCGAACAGTACTTCTAATTGCCCTCAGCTAAGTGTTGTTGGGGAATGGGTGGGATGGTTGCTTTGCATTTGTAGCAGAGTCAATTGTTGGAGGGGGCCTTGTTCTTAGCTGGGTTTCCAGTGCCATATCTTGGCCTGAGAGTACGTTTGGGCGCCTGCTGTGGAGCTTCGAGGGGTGACATGGTTGGCCCTTGGGTTTCCTGTGGGAGGGTAGGTCCTGGGTTGTTTCTGCTGCTTGGGTCATCTGATGCTGGTTTCCAGGGCTGTTGTGGGGGCCTCTTGTCCGGTGTGGGTGTCAGACTGGTTTTTGACCAACTGCAGCAGTGCTCCTGCTATGGTGGTCATTGTGGCATTGTGCTCTTTCCACTGCTCCATGGCCTGTTGGTGTTGTTCCTGCTGCATCCTCTGACTTTGCTCCAGGGTGGACACAATCTGTGCCAACCTGTCTTGGGTATGTTGGTAGGCCCCCAATACCTCTGAAATAACGTCCTGGGCTGCTGCATCCATCCTGTGGCCTCCCCCGGCCCACTGAGACCCATGCCGTAGCCCCCTGTGCCTGTGTCCCCTGCACAGGTCTGGCAGTACCACTTGTACTGGGGCCCTTGCCTCTTTCTGCATGTTGGGAGTGGGAGACTGTGGCCTCTGTACCTGTCTTCCACCAGTCTGTGCCCTGGGTACACTGATGTAGGTACGCTTGCCCTGGGCTGCTGGTCTTGACTGGGTGGTAGGGGTGACAGTGGTTTCCTGGGTGGGGCTGCTGCATGGTGAGAGTCCAGGACTTTGTGAGGGGCCTGCCTGTTCATCAGTGTCCAGGGATCCTTCGCCAGTGTCTTGTAAGGTGCCTCTGTCTCCCTGGAGGCAGGGGCACTCCTTGTCCCATCCGTTAGGGTTGCATGGGTGGTGGTGCCTGTTGGGGGGCATAGACATGTCTGTTATACAAGCATGAAGGTTTGAGGTATACAGGACTGGGCTATTTTGTGCTGGTGTTACTTTCAGTGGTCTAACCAGGGTGCCTTTGTGAGGGTGACATTGCATTTAGCGCCAGTGTGGGGTTGCATTGTGGTGGGGGGTAGTGTTCCATTGTGGGTACATGCAGGGGTGGGTGGCTGTGCACAGCGGGAGTGATGTGGGCCTGTTAGTGGGTTTGAGGTCATGTAGGGAGGCTGATGTAGTGGGTAATGGCTGGGTGGGGTGTAGGTCTAAGTGGGTGTGGGTGGGGTGGGGTTTAGCATGCATTGCAGCTGTGGTGGATATGGGGTAATTGTAGATGACTTACCCGAGTCCATTCCTCCAGTGAGTCCTGTGAGTCCCTCTGGGTGCAGGATGGCCAGTACCTTTTCCTCCCAGTCGGTGTAGTCGGGTGGTGTTGGTGGCAGTCCTCCCCCAGTCTTCTGCACTGCGATGTGGTGCCTGGATGCCATGCCCCAGACCTTCCCCCGCAGGTTGTTCCATCTCTTCCGGATGTCATCCCTGGTGCGTGGATGGTGTCCCACTGCATTCACCCTGTTCACAATGGTCTGCCACAGCTCCAATTTCCGGGCGATGGGTGTGTGCTGCACCTCGTCCCGAAGATTTGTGGCTCCACCTTCAAGATCTCGTCCACCATGGTCCTTAAGTCCCTTTCGGTGAAGCGTGGATTTTTGGGGGGGAACATGGTGAGTGTGGTGGATGGTGTCGGGACTGATAACGAGGTAAGGATGCTCTTCTGTGGGTCGTGTGCGTCTCCTGTATGCTGGCGTTCACTGTCTGGCTCTGGTGCTCTCCGTCTTCTTGTCCTGCTTTCGTTGCAAGGGATTGTGGGGTGTGTCTGGGGGTGTTTTATGGGGTTCTGGATGTGTGTCAGGTGTGTGTGTGTCAGACGCCTATCTAATGTGTGCACTTCTTGCTGTTGAGTCCACTTGCCGCCCGTGGCGGTCGCAGCCGCCAATGGTCGTTCGGCATCAACTGTCCGCCGAGGTGATTTGTGTATCATTATTTGGAGGGCGGGATGTGGGTGTGCTTGGTGGGGTGTGATGGTCTGGGATTCCTGCCAACAGAGTCATGGCGGGAAGTGGTGATCTGGGGATTTTTGGCAGGGTTAGGTTTTTCGTTCATAATATGGCGGGTTTCCATTCACCGGCAACGGCGGGATTCTGTACACCGCCGACACGGCGGTCGGCGGTCTTTCCCACCATATTCATAATGAAAGTCTCTTTCAAGCACAAAGTACCTGGTTTGCATGAAAAAACTCTGCAAAGAGCCGCAGGGGAGGAGATGCGTGGAAACAAAGGGGTGTGCTTCAATTTCTCGGACCGCACACAGTAATGCGTCATTTAGTTTTCACGCAGGGACGTCTGTGCGTCGATTTCCGGCGCTCGGTCATGGATCCTCTTCGGGTTGCGGAGTTTTCAGACGTTCTGAGGACAAACCGTAGATTTTCTGCGCTGGCTGGACAAAGTCACAGGAGCTGTGGCGATTCGGTGGGCGTTGCGTTGAATTTTCAACGCTGTGTTGATTCCTCTCTGGAAGTCGGGCTACGTCATTCCGGTTCGGCTGTGCGTCGTTCCGGTGGGCCTTGCGTCGAATTTCCGGTTGCTACGCTGGCGCTGCGCCGATCTTCTCGTTACGAAGTCAGGCTGCGCTGTTCCGGATCGCCGTGCAGTGAAATTTTCACCGCAGTGCAGGCTGTGCGTCGTTCCTGGCAGACTGTGCGTCGAATCTCGCCGCACAAGGAGTCCTTCTTAAAGAGATAAAGGTGGTCATTACAACCCTGGCGGACGGTGTTAAAGCCGCGGTAATACCGCAAACAGGCCGGCGGACAAAAAAAGGGAATTACGACCCTGGCGGAAACCGCCAACTAAGACAGCCACTTTAACACATCGCCCGCCACGGCGGTACAGACAAACAGCGCAGCGGTCACTGCCAACAGACAGGCGGAAGACAATGTACCGCCCACACTATCACAACACACCAATCCGCCACCTTTTCCGGGGCGGATTCACCGTGGATAAAAACACGGCAGAAACAGCTTGTGCTATGGGAAAACGCTCACCTCAACACATCCCACGAGGAACGAGGACACCATGGAGCCGGAACTACAAATCTTACCTGCCCTTGCATTCCTGCTCATCTACGACCAACAGCGACGTAGGCGCAGAACATACCGGTGAGTACAGCACCTACGACACGGGGAGGGGGGAGGCAAAAGTTACGGGGACACCCACCAAACACCCCCACCCTCGCATATCACAACATACACACCAATGCAGTCAAAAATATCACAGTAACAACCCACAATCCCCCCAGAAGAATGCAAAGACAAAGCAAATAGCGGTCATACTTTGTATTGTGCCAATACACTACTCATTAAAAAATATACGGATATATATATCACAAAATCTGTCACAAATAAATGTACAATACAAGAAGTAATGCAGATATGTACACAACAATGTCCAAAAATGCATGGGCGACGCCCACAATAGATACCTGACCAAAATCCGAGAGAACACTGCCGGGGCATCAGATAGAAACAATACAGGCACCTCAGGGGGAAGGGAAGGGGGGGCGCCTCAGCCACATGAATGCGAAGCCAGATCCACGATGGGGCTCCATGCCCATTGATGTATCCTGGGGAGTGCAAAGCCACAGTCTCCCAAGTCTCTACAGTGGGTGGCTTGCCCACTGTTACATCCTGGGGAGTGCAAAGCCACAGTCTCTCAAGTCTCTACAGTGGGTGGGTTGCCCACTGTTACATCCTGAGGAGTGCAAAGCCACAGTCTCTCAAGTCTCTACAGTGGGTGGCTTGCCCACTGTTACATCCTGGGGAGTGCAAAGCCAGAGTCTCTCAAGTCTCACAAGTGGGTGACTTGCCCACTGTTACATCCTGGGGAGTGCAAAGCCACAGTCTCTCAACTCTTTACAGTGGGTGGGTTGCCCACTGTGCCATCCTGGGGAGTGCAAAGACACATCTTCGCAGGTAGATGCAGTTCTCTACTGGTACTGGGTGGGACTGGTGCCCAGACTGGATGAGTCTCCCCGTGAAAGTACATGTCCTGTCACAGTCACAGCTGCACATGGGAGAAGGATGCCTGATGTGCCGGACTATTCATACCCACACGGTATTTGCCCTGTTCAGCGGTGCTTTGCCATGGCAGTCTTTGCCCTGTTCAGCGGTCTTCACCATGGCAGTCTTGGCTTTGTTCAGCGGTGCTTAGCCATGGCAGTCTTTGCCCTGTTCAGCGGTCTTCACCATGGCAGTCTTTGCCCTGTTCAGCGGTCTTCACCATGGCAGTCTTTGCCCTGTTCAGCGGTGCTTTGCCATGGCTGGCTATGGACTGTTCAGCGGTGCCTAGCCATGGCGGTCTTTGCCCTGTTCAGCGGTCTTCACCATGGCAGTCTTGGCCTTGTTCAGCGGTGCTTAGCCATGGCGGTCTTTGCCCTGTTCAGCGGTCTTCACCATGGCGGTCTTTGCCCTGTTCAGCGGTGCTTTGCCATGGCTGGCTATGGACTGTTCAGCGGTGCTTAGCCATGGCGGTCTTTGCCCTGTTCAGCAGTCTTCACCATGGCAGTATTTGCCCTGTTCAGCGGTCTTCTCCATGGCGGTCTTTGCCCTGTTCAGCGTTGCTTTGCCATGGCTGGCTATGGACTGTTCAGCGGTGCTTAGCCATGGCGGTCTTTGCCCTGTTCAGCGGTGCTTTGCCATGGCTGGCTATGGACTGTTCAGCGGTGCTTAGCCATGGCGGTCTTTGCCCTGTTCAGCGGTCTTCACCATGGCGGTCTTTGCCCTGTTCAGCTGTGCTTTGACATGGCGGTTCTGGTACGGATATTGGTGTGTGGCATGACGAACTCCACACTGGACGTTGGTGTGTGGCATGACGAACTCCACACTGGACGTTGGTGTGTGGCATGACGAACTCCACACTGGACGTTGGTGAGTGGCATGACGAACTCCACACTGGACGTTGGTGTGTGGCATGACAAACTCCACACTGGACATTGGTGTGTGGCATGCCGAACTCCACACTGGAAGTTGGTGTGTGGCATGACGAACTCCACACTGGACATTGGTGTGTGGCATGACGTTCCATCATTGCCCAGCGGGGCTGTGGGATTCTGGACCCTCATGGGCTGTGACTCCGGCGGTTGCGGTGGTCTCCTGACCAGTAACGATACTTGGGCCCTCCTGGGCTATGACTCTGGCGGTGGTCTCCTGACCAGTTACGATACTTGGGCCCTCCTGGGCTGTGACTCTGGCGGTGGTCTCCTGACCAGTTACGATACTTGAGCCCTCCTGGGCTGTGACTCCGGCGGTGGCAGTGGTCTCCTGACCAGTAACGATACTTGGGCCCTCCTGGGCTATGACTCTGGCGGTGGTCTCTGGACCAGTAACAATACTTGGGCCCTCCTGGGCTGTGACTCTGGCGGTGGTCTCCTGACCAGTTATGATACTTGAGCCCTCCTGGGCTGTGACTCCGGCAGTGGCGGTGGTCTCCTGACCAGTAACGATACTTGGGCCCTCCTGGGCTATGACTCTGGCGGTGGTCTCTGGACCAGTAACGATACTTGGGCCCTCCTGGGCTGTGACTCTGGCGGTGGTCTCCTGACCAGTTACGATACTTGAGCCCTCCTGGGCTGTGACTACGCCGGTGGCGGTAGTCTCCTGACCGGTAACGATACTTGGGCCCTCCTGGGCTATGACTCTGGCAGTGGTCTCTGGACCAGTAACGATACTTGGGCCCTCCTGGGCTATGACTCTGGCGGTGGTCTCCTGACCAGTTACGATACTTGAGCCCTCCTGGGCTGTGACTCCGGCGGTGGCGGTGGTCTCCTGGCCAGTAACGATACTTGGGCCCTCCTGGGCTATGACTCTGGCAGTGGTCTCTGGACCAGTGACGATACTTGAGCCCTCCTGGGCTATGACTCTGGCGGTGGTCTCTGGACCAATGACGATACTTGAGCCCTCCTGGGCTATGACTCTGGCGGTGGTCTCCTGACCAGTAATGACGGTGCTGGTGGTTGTGTCTGGACCGCCGGAAATGATGGCGCACTTCTCCGCCATGACACTCACAACAGGTTGGGGAGACTTCCTCGGGACCTTCCCCACCTACTTTTGAGTTACAGATGACTCACCAATCGCCTTGGATCCAATTTCACTGTTTGTCCCACCAGGAGTCTTGACACGGTCCCGTCGTCCACTCTCCAATTTCAGAGCTTTTACAGGGGGTGGGCTGACAGTGCCTTGGCTCCGGGTCCTACTGCCTGCCCTGGTGGACGGGGCACTCCAAAAACCTGGTACACGCACCACTGGTACTGGAGGCTTTTTGGCTGAGGCGCTACAACGGGACTGATGAATTGGAGGGGGGGGGTTGGGGGCAAAAAGGTCAATTTGACATAGGGACAGTTTCTGACGTACACTGGGATGGGTAGCTGGAGGGGCTCTGGGAGTGGAGGAAGAGGAGGTGGTTGTAGGAGGTGTCATTTTAGCTGTTTTGGGTGCAGGTGCAGGTACTGGAGGCTGTCGTGAGGTGGATGGATCTTGGGTGAGTGATTGCCGGCATTTGTGTACTTTGGGAGAGGGCGTCACAGACACACTGGGAGAGGACACGGGGGACGTGTATATGGCAGTGGAGGTGGTGAGTGCAGGTGAGCTGCTTGTGGTGCTGGGTGTCCTGGTGCGAGTCCTAGTGCCTGTAGATGTGGTGCATGCAGGTGTGTGTGTGTAGACGACACTGGGAGGGAGGAGGGAGAAGAGGAGGAGGGGGACACAGTGGAGACAGTGGATGTTGCTGTGTCTGTATGGGTCTGATGCTTGTGTGAGTGCCTGTGGTGTGTGTGGTGCCTATGTTTGCTTGAGCTACTTGTGTGTGTTGACTTGTGTGCATGCTGGTCTGTAGGTGTGCTTGGGATGGGCTGGGGTACAGGGGATTGGGTCTGGGTGGAGGAAGTTGGAGGGGGGAGGCTGGACACAGGGACAATGGCTGCCATCAGTGCTGAGGCCAGAGATTGCAGGGTTCGCTGAAGGACAGCCTGACCAGAATGAATGCCTTCCAGGAATGCATTACCATGTTTCAACTCTCGTTCTACACCCTGGATGGCATTCACAATGGTAGACTGCCCAACAGTGAGTGACCTGAGGAGGTCAATGGCCTCCTCACTGAGGGCAGCAGTGGTGACTGGGGCAGGGCCTGAGGTGCCTGGGGTGAAGGTGATGCCCACCCTCCTGGTGAGCGGGCACGGGGCGAACGCTGAGGGGCTGCTGGGAGGGCGGTCCTGGTAGGGGAGGTGGCGGCTGTACCTGTAGAAGTGGGGCGCACAGATGGTGCCGCCACCACAGGGGAGCTCCTATCGGCGGACGAGTCCGTGTCGTTGTT
Source organism: Pleurodeles waltl (assembly GCF_031143425.1). Lineage (NCBI taxonomy): Eukaryota > Metazoa > Chordata > Amphibia > Caudata > Salamandridae > Pleurodeles > Pleurodeles waltl. The sequence continues at coordinate 40,943,299 of NC_090445.1, forward strand.
TGGTGATCCTGTGGCCGACGTGAAGCTCCCCTCGCCCTCCGTCCCACTGGTGAATTCAGAGTCTGTGGTGTGGCCCTCCATGGCCATGTGGGATGCAGCTCCCTCGTGCTCCGGTGCCACTGTACCTCCGCCTGTTGATGCTGATGTACAGAAGGACAGGGAGAGCAGAAAAAGGGTGGAGACAGAAGAAAGAGAGTTTTAGTGCATGGCATACCGCTACAGTTGGCGGACAAGACAAACGCAGCAGGCCCCTGCATTACGCCGTGCTCCTGCCCTCTGCACATGCAATTTCTGGGATATGGCCTACATGGCAATGGTAGAAATCTGCCCACATGGATGGCAAAGGGGCAACTATACATCAATTTGCCTTTTTTTTAGCTGGGGTAGATTGCCACATGGCCTACATAACGGAGGGGCCTTGCCTACCTAACTCGCCCTGGCCTATGGACACCCACAGCCCACCACCCCCACCCAGACAGCTCCACTGCACGCAAAGTCCATAGGATGAGGTTGTACTCACCCCCTTGTGTCTGCTGTGATGTCCTTAAGCGCCCATCCGACTCCGGGTAGGCCACCGCCAGGATACGGAACATCAGGGGGGTCATGGTGCGACGGGCACCCCTCCCACGTTGGGAGGCCATCCCCAGCTGAGCTTCCGCCGTCTTCTTGCTGCAGCGGCAAATGTCCTCCCATCTCTTCTGGCAGTGGGTGCCCCGTCTCGGGTGGGCCCCCAGGGTCCGGACTTCCTTGGCGATGGCACGCCAAATGTCCCTCTTCTGGTGGGTGCTGACCTACATGACATGCACAAGGAAAGAGGAACAGTCATTACCTACAGCACCGTCGTTGTAATTGGCCCCCTCCCAACTCTATCCCTGTGGCCCATTCATCCCCATGCATGACTGTTCTATGTACTCTGCCCCCTTCCCTCATCCACCCAGCCCTAGCCCATACAACGTGCTCCCTGTGTACTAACCTGTTGGTCTGGAGGACCGTAGAGTAGCGTATACTGTGGGAGGACCCCATCCACAAGTTTCTCCAACTCCTGTGCAGTGAAGGCAGGGGCCCTTTCCCCAGACGCAGCAGCCATCGTCGCTTCCAGACCGAGGTCACAGCAGCACTAGCAGTGTAGGTCCTCTCCTGTCGAAGGTCAGGTATCTAGTGATTGAAGAGATAGAAAATGGTGGTGACGTCCGCGGCGGTGACGTCCGCGGCGGTACTCATCATCACCGCCAGCGCACCTGTTCATTGGCTCCTGGGACCCATAGGGTCCAATGTTAACCAATGCAGCATTGCGCCGCGCTCTACGACCGCCTACCGCGACGGTGTCCAACGCCAGTGCAGTTACCCCACAATTCCATTGTCCCAGTTTATAGGTCAGGCAGCCGCCATTTCAGGGGCCCACATGGCTTCAATTACTACTGCGTCACACATACCGAGGCCTACACTCAATACCTTTCCCGGATGGGTTAATTGTCTGTTGTAGTCTTGTGTGTAACTGTGGGTACATACCTGGAGGAATGCTGACAGTTTCTTCGCTGTTGTCCTTCTTAGGCACCGTCAGTTGGGACATATTGGAAGATGGCGGAATCCGCCTGTGTACCGACTGCTGGTGGACCTGTTGACAATGGAAGAGCGACATGTCATCGTGACCTACCGGTTTGACCGTGCCACAATCCAGGAACTATGTACCCAGTTGGAGCCAGACCTGATGTCACCAATCCGCCATGCGACTGGAATCCCCCCTGACGTGCAGGTGCTGTCAGTGCTCCATTTCCTTGCAAGTGGGTCTTTTCAGACAACAGTGGCCATGGCATCAGGGATGTCCCAGCCTATGTTTTCCAACGTGTTGTCCAGAGTGTTGTCTGCCCTGCTGAAACACGTAAGGAGATACATCATTTTCCCTGAGGTGGCGGATTTGCCTACAGTGAAAGGTGACTTCTATGCCCTTGGACATATCCCCAACGTCATAGGTGCCATTGATGGGAACCATGTAGCTCTGGTCCCCCCCCCCGCAGGAATGAACAGGTGTACAGGAACAGGAAGAGTTATCATTCCATGAATGTCCAGATGGTCTGTTTGGCAGACCAGTACATCTCGCAGGTAAATGCAATGTTCCCTGGCTCAGTGCATGACGCCTACATCCTGCGGAATAACAGCATCCCTGATATGATGGGTGAACTCCAGAGGCACCGTGTATGGCTATTGGGGGACTCTGGTTACCCCAACCTGTCCTGGCTACTGACCCCAGTGAGGAATCCCAGGACCAGGGCAGAGGAACGGTACAATGAGGCCCATGGGCAGACTAGGAGGGTGATCGAGCGGACCTTCGGCCTCCTGAAGGCCAGGTTCAGGTGCCTCCATATGACAGGTGGGTCCCTATTCTACTCAACGAAGAAGGTGTGCGACATCATCATCACCTGCTCCATGCTCCATAACTTGGCATTGCGACGCCAGGTGCCTTTTCTGCAGGAGGATGATCCAGATGACGGTGTTGTTGCAGCGGTTGAGCCTGTGGAGCCTGTGGACAGTGATGAGGATGAAGCTGATGAAGATGAAAACGACAACAGGGAGTCAGTCATACAGCAATATTTTCAATGAGACACAGGTGAGTACATTTTCATGTTTCACATTATATTACATTTCACACGTCTACCTCTATCCTGTACCTACATTTCACTCACTATTTGGTAACTGAGTTGTCCCCTTCCATTTCATTTTCAGTAATGTGGTAACCTACGTGTCAACAGCTTGCACCCTTGAAAGGCTTGTGATGTGTGACATTGGTATGTTGACCTTCCAATGGGTAACCTTTTTTAACACTGTAATTGACAATACAAAGTTCACAAACATTGACTGACTCCAATATTATTGAGGTTTTAAGGGTGTTTATTGAAGTGCATAAAAATGTAGGGGGGTTGTGAAATGGGGAGAGGTCATGGAGGAAGAATGTCCATGGCAGAGTCCAGTCTATAAGTCTCACAGGTACATAGCACATCTGGCCATTGGAAGTGGAGCTGGGGCAGTTCCAAGCTGGACAGGGTAACAAAGTGGGACAGTGGGGGGACAATCAGGCTGGTCTTATTTCCTGGCGGGGGTCTTGCCATCTTGCTCTGTCCTGTTCCTGGATCTCAGGGCCCGCTTTCGTGGTGGTTGTCCGTCTGCAGGGGGTGGGGTGCTGGTGTGGTGGTCCTGTGGCGGGTCGTCCTGTCCACTAGCGCCGGCGGAGGTGTTGGGCATTTCATCGTCCTGGCTAGTGTCAGGGGCCTCTTGGAGTGCCACGGTGTCCCTCAAGGTCTTTTGAATGTCCGTCTGCACCCCTACGATGGTGCCCAGGGCGGAGGTGATGGTCCTGAGCTCCTCCCTGAACCCCAAATACTGCTCCTCCTGCAGACACAGGGTCTCCTGCAATTTGTCCAGGACCGTTGCCATCGTCTCCTGGGAGTGGTGGTATGCTCCCATGATGGAGGATAGGGCCTCGTTGAGAGTAGGTTCCCTTGGCCTGTCCTCCCTGTGTCGCACAGCAGGCCTCCCAGTTCCCCGGTGTTCCTGTGCCTCCGTCCCCTGGACCGTGTGCCCACTACCACTGCCCCCAGGTCCCTGTTGTTGTTGGGGTGGTGGGTTACCCTGTGTGCCCTGTAGTGGTGTACACACCGCTGATTGACCTGTCCTGGGTAGGGAGGTATGGGCCCGCTGGGTGGGTGCTGTGCTGGGGTTACCAGAGGGTGGCAGCTCGGTGTTGGGCTGTGGCTGGGCAAGGGGAACCGACTGTCCTGAGGCCCACGATGGTCCGGGCTGGTCATCAAGATCCAGTAGGGCAGAGCTGCTGTCGTCACTGTGGGCCTCTTCTGGGGGTGGAGTGGTGTTGTCTGGACCCTCTGGTGTGGTGACGTTCCTTCGGGTTCCTGCGGGGGTATAAGTACATGATTATTGCATGTGTGTGTTTCATGGTGTGCAATGGTTGGGTGTGCGTGAACCCCAGTGCAGGCATTCCTGTGTGGGGGCTTGTGTGCTGATGGTTGAGGGGTGTTGTGGGTCTGTGCAGTGGGCATGCTTTAGTGATGGGTGTCCATGCTTAGTTGTGTCATGCAGGTCTTGGGGTTGGGATGGGTGGTTGGTGTTATGGGTAGATTAGTGAGGATTTGGGGTGATAGGGGAGGGTGTGAGGGTGGGGGTGTGTGATAGCATGCAGGTAGGGTGGGGGATATGATAGTGAAGATTTGACTTACCAGTGTCCGTTCCTCCAACGACTCCTGCGAGGCCCTCAGGATGCAAGATGGACAAGACTTACTCTTCCCATGTTGTTAGTTGTGGGGGAGGAGGTGGGGGTCCGCCGCCAGTCCGCTGTACCGCGATGTGGTGCCTGGATACCGTGGAACGCACCTTCCCCCGTAGGTCGTTCCACCTCTTCCTGATGTCCTCCCTATTTCTTGGGTGCTGTCCCACAGCGTTGACCCTGTCCACTATTCTTTGCCATAGCTCCATCTTCCTGTCTATGGATGTGTACTGTACCTGTGAGCCAAATAGCTGTGGCTCTACCCTGATGATTTCCTCGACCATGACCCTGAGCTCCTCCTCAGAGAAGCGAGGGTGTCTTTGGCGTGACATGGGGTGTTGTGTGTGATGTGTGGGGTGGTGTATGTGTTGATGAGTGTGGTGAGTGTAGTGGTATGTGGTGTTTTGTGCGTGGATGTTGTGTGGGTGATGGTGTAGTGTGCCTCTGTGTGATGGTGTTATCTATTCTGTGCTGTCTCTCTCTGGCCTTCTCTCAGAAATTGTGGTCGTAGGGGTTTGTGGGTGATGTGGGTGTGTGTTTTATATTGTGTTGGGTGTGTGGGAGTGGTGTGTGTATGTGTATCAGGTGTGTGTATTTGTAATTGTCCAATGTGGCGGTGTTTTGTATATGTGTGTGTATTTTGAGCGCGGCGGTGTGTACCGCCAATGGAATACCGCGTTTGAAAGATCTCGTGGATTCGTGGGTCGTAATAGCATGGGCGTGTTTCTGTTGGCGTGGAGGTGGAGGATTTGTTTCCGCATATTTATCGCTGACCTTTGGTGTGGCGGACTTGTGTGGGTGTCTGAATTTCGGCGGAATCCGTGATGTGTGTCATAATAGCTGTGGCGGTCTCCCGCCGCGGCGGCGGTGTATTGGCGGTCTTCTGCACGGCGGTAAGCGGCTTTTACCGCCAATGTTGTAATGACCCCCTAAGTCTTTTTGGTCCTGAGACTTCAGGGAACAGGAGGCAAGCTCTATCCAAAACCTTGGAGAGCACTTCTTCACCTCAACCAGAGAGCAGCAAGGCAGTAGGGCAACAGCAAGGCAGCAGTCCTTCACAGAAAGCAGTCAGGTGAGTCCTTTGGGCAGCCAGGCAGTTCTTCTTGGCAGGATGCAGGTTCTGGTTACAAGTGTCTGAGTTGGAATGGGCAGAGTCCCTGTTTATATACCCAAATGTGCCTTTGAAGTGGGGAAGACTTCAAAGAGTGGCTTAGAAGTGAACCAGGTCCTCTTTCAGTTCAATCCTCTCTGCCAGGGTGCCAGTAGCAGGTGTGCAGTCTTTTGTGTGAGGGCAGGCCCCCCAACCTCCCAGCCCAGGAAGACCCATTCAAAATGTAGATGTATGCAAGTGAGGCTGAGTATCCTGTGTTTGGGGTGTGTCTGAGTGAATGCACAAGGAGCTGTCAACTAAACCCAGCCAGACGTGGATTGTAAGGCACAGAAAGATTTAAGTGCAGAGAAATGCTCACTTTCTAAAATTGGCATTTAAAAAATAGTAATATTAAATCCAACTTCACCAGTCAGCAGGGTTTTATATCAACATTCTGGCCATACTAAATATAACCTTCCTACTCCTTTCAGATCAGCAGCTACCACTCAAACAATCTATGAGGGCAGCTCCAATGGTAGCCTATGGAGGTAGCAGGCCTCACAGCAGTGTAAAGCTGAATTTAGGAGTTTTACACTACTAGGACATGTAAACTACACAGGTACATGTCCTGCCTTTCGCCTACACAGCACCCTGCCCTATGGGTTACCTAGGGCATACCTTAGGGGTGTCTTATATGTAGAAAAAGGGGAGTTTTAGGCTTGGCAAGTACTTTTAAATGCCAAGTCGAATTGGCAGTGAGAATGCACACACAGGCCTTGCAATAGCAGGCTGAGACAAGGATAAGGGGCTACTTAAGTGGGTGGCACAATCAGTGCTGCAGGCCCACTAGTAGCATTTAATCTACATATCGTGCACTCTACTAGGGACTTATAAGTAAATTAAATAGTCCAATTGGGTATGATCCAACGTTACTATTTTAAAGGGAGAGAGCATATGTGCTTTAGCACTGGTAAGCAGTGGTAAAGTGTGCAGAGTCTTAAAACCAGCAATAACAGTGTCTAAAAAGTGGAGGGAGGCAGGCAAAAAGTTAGGGGTGACTACCCTAAGGCTGTCAGGTCTAACAGAGAGTATATGGAAAGTGGTTAAAAATGCAAATAAAAGTAGTAAATGTAAGGTACTCACACAAGTCATGGAATGCAAGTAATATGTAAGTGGTGCTGAAAAATAAGAAAAGTCCAGCAGGGACCTCAGCTTCCGTAAGAAGTGTTTAGAATGGGGAGGTGTGTGTGGAAAAATGATGTCTGTTGAAGTGAAGACTACCTATTTACAAAATATACAAAATCTTTTTTTTACCCAAACCTAGAAAAGGGGTAAAGACAAGGGGGGCTTAGGAAACCAGGTATACCCATCACTAATGCATGTTAGCACAGTAAAGTCACACATACTTTACACAATCTGTAAAATGTGCATGTGCTTGACTACCATGTTAGCGAAAGGCTGTGATTTATGTATATGTGTAAACCTATGCTTGCAGATTTTATAGATCACTTGGCTTCAGTCGACCTTCAAAATGGTAGCTCAGACATAAAGGGGGTCATTCTGACTCCCGCCGGCGGCGGTAACCGCACGCCCAGCGGGAGCCGCCGAATGACCGCACCGCGGTCAAATGACCGCGGCGGCCATTCTGGTTTTCCCGCTGGGCCGGCGGGCAACCGCCAGAAGGCCGCCCGCCGGCCCAGCGGGAAAGCGCCTTCAACGAGGAAGCCGGCTCCGAATGGAGCCGGCGGAGTTGAAGGCGTGCGACGGGTGCAGTGGCACCCGTCGCGATTTTCAGTGTCTGCCAAGCAGACACTGAAAATCAATTGTGGGGCCCTGTAAGGGGGCCCCTGCAGTGCCCATGCCATTGGCATGGGCACTGCAGGGGCCCCCAGGGGCCCCACGACACCCGTTGCCGCCAGCCTGGTTCTGGCGGTCAAAACCGCCAGAACCAGGCTGGCGGGAAGGGGGTCGGAATCCCCATGGCGGCGCTGCCTGCAGCGCCGCCATGGAGGATTCTTGAGGCCAGGGGAAAACCGGCGGGAAACCGCCGGTTTCCCTTTCCTGACCGCGGCGGTAATTGGCCTGGATGCACCGCCAGGCTGTTGGCGGTGCATGGTCGGAATCAGGCCCAAAGTGTGTTTCCATAACACGTATTTGAGCATTTTAGGGTCAATGTCTTCCTGTGTGTCCTGTGTCATGTTCTGCTCAGAGCAGACTTTCTCTTCCAATTTGAGACTCAGGAACTCCAACCCTACCTCAGGAGCTGACTCCTTCATGTCTGGAGATTGAGCATAGGAACCTGAGCTGATTCAAACTACTGCCTGAGGTGGTCGAAATGATATCTGCTTGTTGTTCGTGTGCCAAAATGGTCTGCTCTGGAAAGTGAATGGATTTGTCACCTGGTTTTCTGAGCATGACGTGGATTCCCTGACGGCCCACCTGAAGAAAGTCCTTCTCTTTGCCCTCTGGCTAGCTCAGCAGGGATACACAGTGGGCAACGTCAAGAGATGCATTGTGGTCTTGTCAGCTTTTCTCTACCTTGAAGACCAACCATCCCTGTTCAAGTTACCAAACCTGATAGTTTTTGAGGAAAATAACAAAACTGTTTCCACCATCTTTGTTTGTCATACCACAATGGGATAAAAACCTCATGTTGACCTTTTTGATGTGGACAAGGAGTTGCTACATTGGCCGAACACCAACATGGCAGTCCGATTTCATACTGATTACACTGAGTATATCAGGTCTGACAACCAGCTCTTTGTGATATACACAGGCACCAAGAAGGAAAAGGCAGTTTAAAAGAGGACCTTATCCTGGTGGATAATCCTGTGCATGAAGATGTGCTATGCCCATGCAAAAATTGAACCACCAGAGGGAATCCAAGCCTATTCCACAAAGGAAAAATATTCTACCTAGTTTCTTGCTAGTGTTGTTCCAGTGGTTGAAATCTGTCGAGCAGTGGTATAGGCTTCCTTTCATATTTCCCTTAATATTATTGTAAGGAAATGACTCCTTGGCATGGTTACCCCCTGACTTTTTGCCTTTTCCTGATGCCAAGTTATGATTGAAAGTGTGCTGGGACCCTGCTAACCAGGCCCCAGCATCAGTGCTCTTTCCCTAAACTGTACCTTTGCTTCCACAATTGGCACAGCCCTGGCACTCAGATAAGTCCCTTGTAAATGGTACCCCTGGTACCAAGGGCCCTGATGCCAGGGACGGTCTCTAAGGGCTGCAGCATGTCTTATGCCACCCTGGGGACCACTCACTCAGCACATGCACACTGCCACACAGCTTGTATGTGCTGGTGGGGAGAAAATGACTGCGTCGACATGCAACTCCCCTCAGAGTGCCATGCCAACCTCACACTGCCTGTGGCATAGGTAAGTCACTCCTCTAGCAGGCCTTACAGCCCTAAGGCAGGGTGCACTATACCACAGGTGAGGACATATGTGCATGAGCACTATGGGGGTCATTACAACATTGGCGGTAAAAGCCGCTTACCGCCGTGCAGAAGACCGCCACACACCGCCGCGGCGGCGGGAGACCCCCACAGCTATTATGACACACATCACGGAATCCGCCGAAATTCAGACACCCACACAAGTCCGCCACACCAAAGGTCAGCGATAAATATGCGGAAACAAATCCTCCACCTCCACGCCAACAGAAACACGCCCATGCTATTACGACCCACGAATCCACGCGGCGGTCTTACAACCGCGGTATTCCATTGGCGGAACACACCGCCGCGCTCAAAATACACACACATCTCCAAAACACCGCCACATTGGACAATTCAAAATACACACACCTGATACACATACACACACCACTCCCACACACTCAACACAACATAAAACACAAACCCACATCACCCACAAACCCCTACGACCACAAATTAGAGACGAAGGCCAGAGAGAGACAGCACAGAATAGATAACACCATCACACAGAGGCACACTACACCATCACCCACACAACATCTACGCACAAAACACCACACACCACTACACTCACCACACTCATCAACACATACACCACCCCACACATCACACACACCACCCCATGTCACGCCAAAGACACCCCTGATTCTCCGAAAAGGAGCTCAGGGTCATGGTGGAGGAAATCATCAGGGTAGAGCCACAGCTATTTGGCTCACAGGTACAGTACACATCCATAGCCAGGAAGATGGAGCTATGGCAAAGAATAGTCGACAGGGTCAACGCTGTGGGACAGCACCCAAGAAATAGGGAGGACATCAGGAAGAGGTGGAACGACCTACGGGGAAGGTGCATTCCACGGTATCCAGGCACCACATCGCGGTACAGCGGACTGACGGCGGACCCCCACCTCCTCCCCCACAACTAACAACACAGGAGGAGCAAGTCTTGTCCATCTTGCATCCTGAGGGCCTCGCAGGAGTCGTTGGAGGAACGGACACTGGTAAGTCAAATCTTCACTATCATATCCCCCACCCTACCTGCATGCTATCACACACACCCACCCTCACACCCTCCCCTATCACCCTAACTCCTCACTAATATACCCATAACACCAACCACCCATCCCAACCCCAAGACCTGCATGACACAACTAAGCATGGACACCCATCACTAAAGCATGCCCACTGCACAGACCCACAACACCCCCCAACCATCAGCACACAAGCCCCCACACAGGAATGCCTGCACTGGGGTTAACGCACACCCAACCATTGCACACCATGAAACACACACATGCAATAATCATTTTTCTTATACCCCTGCAGGAACCCGAAGGAACGTCACCACACCAGAGGGTCCAGACAACACCACTCCACCCCCAGAAGAGGCCCACAGTGACGACAGCAACTCTGCCCTACTGGATCTTGATGACCAGCCCGGACCATCGTGGGCCTCAGGACAGTCGGTTCCCCTTGCCCAGCCACAGCCCAACACCGAGCTGCCACCCTCTGGTAACCCCAGCACAGCACCCACCCAGCGGGCCCATACCTCCCTACCCAGGACAGGTCAATCAGCGGTGTGTCCACCACTACAGGGCACCCAGGGTAACCCACCACCCCAACAACAGGGACCTGGGGGCAGTGGTAGTGGGCACACGGTCCAGGGGACGGAGGCACAGGAACACCAGGGAACTGGGAGGGCTGCTGTGCGACAGAGGGAGGACAGGCCAAGGGAACCCACTCTCCACGAGGCCCTATCTTCCATCATGGGAGCATACTACCACTCCCAGGAGACGATGGCAACGGTCCTGGACAAGTTGCAGGAGACCCTGCGTCTGCAGGAGGAGCAGTATTTGGGGTTCAGGGAGGAACTCAGGACCATCGCCTCCGTCCTGGGCACCATCGTAGGGGTGCTGACGGACATTCAAAAGACCTTGAGGGACACCGTGGCACTCCAAGGGGCCCCTGACACTAGCCAGGACGATGAAATGCCCACCACCTCCGCCGGCTCTAGTGGACAGGACGCCCCGCCACAGGACCACCACACCAGCACCCCACCCCCTGCAGACGGACAACCACCACGAAAGCGGGCCCTGAGATCCAGGAACAGGACAGAGCAAGATGGCAAGACCCCCGCCAGGAAATAAGACCACCCTGATTGTCCCCCCACTGTCCCACTTTGTTACCCTGTCCAGATTGGAACTGCCCCAGCTCCACTTTTTCAAATGGGCAGATGTGCAATGTACCTGTGAGACTAATAGACTGGACTCTGCCATGGACATTCTTCCACCATCACCTCTCCCCATTTCACAACCCCCCAATATTTTTATGCACTTCAATAAACACCCTTGAAACCTCAATAATATTGGAGTCAGTCAATGATTGTGAACTTTGTATTATCAATTACAGTGTTAAAAACAGGTTACCCATTGGAAGGTCAACATACCAATGTCACACATCACAAGCCTTTCAAGGGTGCAAGCTGTTGACACGTAGGTTACCACATTACTGAAACTGAAATGGAAGGGGACAACTCAGTTACCAAATAGGGAGTGAAATGTAGGTAGAGGATAGAGGTAGACGTGTGAAATGTAATATAATGTGAAACATGAAATTGTACTCACCTGTGTCTCATTGAAAATAGTGCTGTATGACTGACTCCCTGTTGTCGTTTTCATCTTCATCAGCTTCCTCCTCATCACTGTCCACAGGCTCCACAGGCTCACCCGCTGCAACAACACCGTCATCTGGATCATCCTCCTGCAGAAAAGGCACCTGGCGTCGCAATGCCAAGTTACGGAGCGTGGAGCAGGCGATGATGATGTCGCACACCTTCTTCGGTGAGTAGAATAGGGACCCACCTGTCATATGGAGGCACCTGAACCTGCCCTTCAGGAGGCCGAAGGTACGCTCGATCACCCTCCTAGTCCGCCCATGGGCCTCATTGTACCGTTCCTCTGCCCTGGTCCTGGGATTCCTCACTGGGGTCAGTAGCCAGGACAGGTTGGGGTAACCAGAGTCCCCTAATAGCCACACACGGTGCCTCTGGAGTTCACCCATCATATCAGGGATGCTGCTATTCCGCAGGATGTAGGCGTCATGCACTGAGCCAGGGAACATTGCATTTACCTGCGAGATGTACTGGTCTGCCAAACAGACCATCTGGACATTCATCGAATGATAACTCTTCCTGTTCCTGTACACCTGTTCATTCCTGCGGGGGGGACCAGAGCTACATGGGTCCCATCAATAGCACCTATGACGTTGGGGATATGTCCAAGGGCATAGAAGTCACCTTTCACTGTAGGCAAATCCACCACCCAGGGAAAATGATGTATCTCCTTACGTGTTTCAGCAGGGCAGACAACACTCTGGACAACACGTTGGAAAACATAGGCTGGGACATCCCTGATGCCATGGCCACTGTTGTCTGAAAAGACCCACTTGCAAAGAAATGGAGCACTGACAGCACCTGCACGTCAGGGGGGATTCCAGTCGGATGGCGGATTGGTGAAATCAGGTCTGGCTCCAACTGGGTACATAGTTCCCGGATTGTGGCACGGTCAAACCGGTAGGTCACGACGACATGTCGCTCTTCCATTGTCAACAGGTCCACCAGCGGTCGGTACACCGGCGGATTCCGCCATCTTCCAATATGTCCCAACTGACGGTGCCTAAGAAGGGCAACAGCGAAAAAACTGTCAGCATTCCTCCAGGTATGTACCCACAGTCACACACAAGACTACAACAGACAATTAACCCATCCGGGAAAGGTTTTGAGTGTAGGCCTCGGTTTGTGTGACGCAGTAGTAATTGAAGCCATGTGGGCCCCTGAAATGGCGGCTGCCTGACCTCTAAACTGGGACAATGGAATTGTGGGGTAACTGCGCTGGCGTTGGACACTGTCGCGGTAGGCGGTCGTAGAGCGCGGCGCAATGCTGCATTGGTTAGCATTGGACCCTATGGGTCCCAGGAGCCAATGAACAGGTGCGCTGGCAGTGATGATGCGCACCGCCGCGGACGTCACCGCCGCGGACGTCACCACCATTTTCTATCTGTTCAATCACTAGATACCTGACCTTCGACAGGAGAGGACCTACACTGCTAGTGCTGCTGTGACCTCGGTCTGGGAGCGACGATGGCTGCTGCGTCTGGGGAAAGGGCCCCTGCCTTCACTGCACAGGAGTTGGAGAAACTTGTGGATGGGGTCTTCCCCCAGTATACGCTACTCTACGGTCCTCCAGACCAACAGGTTAGTACACAGGGAGCACGTTGGATGGGCTAGGCCTGGGTGGACAGGGCTGGGTGGATGAGGGAAGGGGGCAGAGTACATAGAACAGTCATGCATGGGGATGAATGGGCCACAGGGATAGAGTTGGGAGGGGGCCAATTACAACGACGGTGCTGTAGGTAATGACTGTTCCTCTTTGCTTGTGCATGTCATGTAGGTCAGCGCCCACCAGAAGAGGGACATTTGGCGTGCCATCGCCAAGGAAGTCCGGACCCTGGGGCACCCACTGCCGGAAGAGATGGGAGGACATTCGCTGCTGCAGCAAGAAGACGGCGGAGGCTCAGCTGGGGATGGCCTCCCAACGTGGGAGGGGTGCCTGTCACACCATGACCCCCCTGATGTTCCGGATCCTGGCGGTGGCCTACCCGGAGTTGGATGGGCGCTTAAGGACATCACAGCAGACACAAGGGGGTGAGTACAACCTCATCCTATGGACTTTGCGTGCAGTGGAGCTGTCTGGCTGGGGGTGGTGGGCTGTGGGTGTCCCTAGGCCAGGGCGAGTTAGGTAGGCAAGGCCCCTCCGTTATGTAGGCCATGTGGCACTCTACCCCAGCTCAAAAAAAAGGCAAATTGATGTATAGTTGCCCCTTTGCCATCCATGTGGGCAGATTTCTACCATTGCCATGTAGGCCATATCCCAGAAATTACATGTGCAGAGGGCAGGTGCACGGCGTAATGCAGGGGGCTGCTGCGTTTGTCTTGTCCGCCAACGGTAGCGGTATGCCATGCACTAAAACTCTCTTTCTTCTGTCTCCCCCCTTTTTCTGCTCTCCCTGTCCTTCTGTACATCAGCATCAACAGGCGGAGGTACAGTGGCACCGGAGCACGAGAGAGCTGCATCCCACATGGCCATGGAGGGCCACACCACAGACTCTGAATTCACCAGTGGGACAGAGGGCGAGGGGAGCTTCACGTCGGCCACAGGATCACCAACCAGCGACACGGACTCGTCCGCCGATGGGAGCTCCCCTGTGGTGGCGGCACCATCAGTGCGCCCCACTTCTACAGGTACAGCCGCCACCTCCCCTACCAGCACCGCCCTCCCAGCAGCCCCTCAGCGTTCGCCCCGTGCCCGATCACCCAGGAGGGTGGGCATAACCTTCGCCCCAGGCACCTCAGGCCCTGCCCCAGTCACCACTGCTGCCCTCAGTGAGGAGGCCATTGACCTCCTCAGGTCACTCACTGTTGGGCAGTCTACCATTGTGAATGCCATCCAGGGTGTAGAACGAGAGTTGAAACACGGTAATGCATTCCTGGAAGGCATTCATTCTGGTCAGGCTGTCCTTCAGCGAACCCTGCAATCTCTGGCCTCAGCACTGATGGCAGCCATTTTCCCTGTGTCCAGCCTCCCCCCTCCAACTTCCTCCACCCAGACCCAATCCCCTGTACCCCAGCCCATCCCAAGCACACCTACAGACCATCATGCACACAAGTCAACACACACAAGTAGCTCAAGCAAACATAGGCACCACACACACCACAGGCACTCACACAAGCATCACACCCATACAGACACAGCAACATCCACTGTCTCCACTGTGTCCCCCTCCTCCTCTTCTCCCTCCTCCCTCCCAGTGTCGTCTACACACACACCTGCATGCACCACATCTACAGGCACTAGGACGCGCAGCAGGACACCCAGCACCACAAGCCGCTCACCTGCACTCACCACCTCCACTGCCATATACACGTCCCCTGTGTCCTCTCCCAGTGTGTCTGTGACGCCCCCTCCCAAAGTACACAAACGCCGGCAATCACTCACCCAACATCCATCCACCTCACGACAGCCTCCAGTACCTGCACCTGCACCCAAAACAGCTAAAGTGACACCTCCTACAACCACCTCCTCTTCTTCTACTCCCAGAGACCCTCCAGCTACCCATCCCAGTGTACGTCAGAAACTGTCCCTATGTCAAATTGACCTTTTTGCCCCCACCCCCCCTCCAATTCATCAGTCCCGTCGTAGCGCCTCAGCCAAAAAGCCTCCAGTACCAGTGGTGCGTGTACCAGGTTTTTGGAGTGCCCCGTCCACCAGGGCAGGCAGTAGGACCCGGAGCCAAGGCACTGTCAGCCCACCCCCTGTAAAGGCTCCGAAATTGGAGAGTGGATGACGGGACCGTGTCAAGACTCCTGGTGGGACAAACAGTGAAATGGGATCCAGGGCGATTGGTGAGTCATCTGTAACTCAAAAGAAGGTGGGGAAGGTCCCGAGGAAGTCTCCCCAACTTGTTGTGAGTGTCACAGGGGAGAAGTGCACCATCATTTCCAGCGGTCCAGACACAACCGCCAGCACCGTCGTCACTGGTCCAGAGACCACCGCCAGAGTCACAGCCCAGGAGGGCCCAAGTATCGTCACTGGTCCAGAGACTACCGCCAGAGTCATAGCCCAGGAGGGCTCAAGTATCGTCACTGGTCCAGAGACCACCACCAGAGTCATAGCCCAGGAGGGCCCAAGTATCGTTACTGGTCAGGAGACCACCGCCACAGCCGGAGTCACAGCCCAGGAGGGCTCAAGTATCATAACTGGTCAGGAGACCACCGCCAGAGTCATAGCCCAGGAGGGCCCAAGTATCGTTACTGATCAGGAGACCACCGCCACAGCCGGAGTCACAGCCCAGGAGGGCTCAAGTATCGTAACTGGTCAGGAGACCACCGCCAGAGTCATAGCCCAGGAGGGCCCAACTATCGTTACTGGTCAGGAGACCACCGCCACCGCTGAAGTCACAGCCCAGGAGGGCTCAAGTATCGTAACTGGTCAGGAGACCACCGCCAGAGTCATAGCCCAGGAGGGCCCAAGTATCGTTACTGGTCAGGAGACCACCGCCACCGCCGGAGTCACAGCCCAGGAGGGCTCAAGTATCGTAACTGGTCAGGAGACCACCGCCAGAGTCATAGCCCAGGAGGGCCCAAGTATCGTCACTGGTCCAGAGACCACCGCCAGAGTCATAGCCCAGGAGGGCTCAAGTATCGTAACTGGTCAGGAGACCACCGCCGGAGTCACAGCCCATGAGGGTCCAGAATCCCACAGCTCCGCTGGGCAATGATGGAACGTCAAGCCACACACCAGCGTCCATTGTGGAGATCGTCATGCCACACACCAATGTCCATTGTGGAGATCGTAATGCCACACACCAATGTCCATTGTGGAGATCGTCATGCCACACACCAATGTCCAGTGTGGAGATCGTCATGCCACACACCAATGTCCATTGTGGAGATCGTCATGCCACACACCAATGTCCATTGTGGAGATCGTAATGCCACACACCAATGTCCATTGTGGAGATCGTAATGCCACACACCAATATCCGTACCAGAACCGCCATGGCAAAGCACCGCTGAACAAGGCCAAGACTGCCATGGTGAAGATCGCTGAACAGGGCAAAGACTGCCATGGCAAAGCACCGCTGAACAGTCCATAGCCAGCCATGGCAAAGCACCGCTGAACAAGGCCAAGACCGCCATGGTGAAGACCGCTGAACAGGGCAAAGACTGCCATGGCAAAGCACCGCTGAACAGTCCATAGCCAGCCATGTCAAAGCACCGCTGAACAAGGCCAAGACCGCCATGGTGAAGACCGCTGAACAGGGTAAAGACTGCCATGGCAAAGCACCGCTGAACAGTCCATAGCCAGCCATGGCAAAGCACCGCTGAACAAGGCCAAGACCGCCATGGTGAAGACCGCTGAACAGGGCAAAGACTGCCATGGCAAAGCACCGCTGAACAGTCCATAGCCAGCCATGGCAAAGCACCGCTGAACAAGGCCAAGACCACCATGGTGAAGACCGCTGAACAGGGCAAAGACTGCCATGGCAAAGCACCGCTGAACAGTCCATAGCCAGCCATGGCAAAGCACCGCTGAACAAGGCCAAGACCGCCATGGTGAAGACCGCTGAACAGGGCAAAGACCGCCATGGTGAAGACCGCTGAACAGGGCAAAGACCGCCATGGCAAAGCACCGCTGAACAAGGCCAAGACCGCCATGGTGAAGACCGCTGAACAGGGCAAAGACTGCCATGGCAAAGCACCGCTGAACAAGGCCAAGACTGCCATGGTGAAGACCGCTGAACAGGGCAAAGACTGGCATGGCAAAGCACCGCTGAACAGGGCAAAGACCGTGTGGGTATGAATAGTCCGGCACATCAGGCATCGTTCTCCCATGTGCAGCTGGGATTGTGACAGGACATGTACTTTCACGGGGAGACTCATCCAGTCTGGGCACCAGTCCCACCCAGTACCAGTAGAGAACTGCATATACTTGCGAAGATGTGTCTTTGCACTCCCCAGGATGGCACAGTGGGCAACCCACCCACTGTAGAGAGTTGAGAGACTGTGGCTTTGCACTCCCCAGGATGTAACAGTGGGCAAGCCACCCACTTGTTAGACTTGAGAGACTGTGGCTTTGCACTCCCCAGGATGTAACAGTGGGCAAGCCACCCACTTGTTAGACTTGAGAGACTGTGGCTTTGCACTCCCCAGGATGGCACAGTGGGCAACCCACCCACTTGTTAGACTTGAGAGACTGTGGCTTTGCACTCCCCAGGATGGCACAGTGGGCAACCCACCCACTGAAGTGACTTGAGAGACTGTGGCTTTGCACTCCCCAGGATACATCAATGGGCATGTAGCCCCGTCGTGGATCTGGCTTCGCATTCATCTGGCTGAGGTGCCCCCCTCTTCCCTTCCCCCTGAGGTGCCTGTAGTGTTTCTATCTGATGCCCCGGCAGTGTTCTCTCGGATTTTGGTCAGGTATCTATTGTGGGCGTCGCCCATGCATTTTTGGACTGTTGGTGCACGACATTGTTGTGTACATATCTGCACTACTTCTTGTATTGTACATTTATTTTTGACAGATTTCGTGATATATATATCCGTATATTTTTTAATGAGTAGTATATTGGCACAATACAAAGTTTGACCACTATTCGCTTTGTCTTTGCATTCTTCCGGGGGGATTGTGGGTTGTTACTGTTCTTTTTGTGAATGCATTGCTGTGTATGTTGTAATATGCGAGGGTGGTGGTGGGGATGTTTGGTGGGTGTCCCCGTAACTTTTGCCTCCCTCCTCCCCCGTGTTGTAGGTGCTGTACTCACCGGTATGTTCTGCGCCTACGTCGCTGTTGGTCGTAGATGAGCAGGAATGCAAGGGCAGAGAGTATTTGTAGTTCCGGATCCATGGTGTCCTCGTTCCTCGTGGGATGTGTTGAGGTGAGCGTTTTCCCATAGCAAAAGCTGTTTCCGCCGTGTTTTTATCCACGGTGATCCGCCCCGGAAAAGGTGGCGGATTGGTGTGTTGTGATAGTGTGGGCGGTACATTGTCTTCCGCCTGTCTGTTGGCGGTTACCGCCGCGCTGTTTGTCTGTACCGCCGTGGCGGGCGGTGTGTTAAAGTGGCTGTCTTAGTTGGCGGTTTCTGCCAGGGTCGTAATTCCCTTTTTTTGTCCGCCGGCCTGTTTGCGGTATTACCGCAGCTTTAACACCGTCCGCCAGGGTTGTAATGACCACCTATGTCCCTACAGTGTCTAAGCAAAACCTTAGACATTGTAAGTGCAGGGTAGCCATAAGAGTATATGGTCTGGGAGTTTGTCAAACACGAACTCCACAGTTCCATAATGGCTACACTGAAATCTGGGAAGTTTGGTATCAGCACAATAAATGCACACTGAAGCCAGTGTGGAATTTATTGTAAAATGCACCCAGGGGCATCTTAGAGATGCCCCCTGAATACCAATCCGACTTCTAGTGTGGGGCTGACCAGTTTCTGCCAGCCTGCCACCACCAGATGAGTTGCTGGCCACATGGGGAGAGTGCCTTTGTCACCCTGTGGCCAGGAACAAAGCCTGTACTGGGTGGAGGTGCTTCTCACCTCCCCCTGCAGGAACTGTAACACCTGGCAGTGAGCCTCAAAGGCTCACCCTTTTGTTACAGTGCCACAGGGCATCCGAGCTAGTGGAGATGCCTACCCCTCCGGACTCTGCCCCCACTTTTGGCGGCAAGGCTGGAGGAGATAATTAGAAAAAGAAGGAGGAGTCACCCACCAGTCAGGACAGCCCCTAAGGTGTCCTGAGCTGAGGTGACCCCTGCCTTTAGAAATCCTCCATCTTAGTTTTGGAGGATTCCCCCCAATAGGATTAGGGATGTGCCCCCCTCCCCTCAGGGAGGAGGCACAAAGAGGGTGTAGCCACCCCCCAGGACAGTAGCCATTGGCTACTGCCCTCCCAGACCTAAACACACCCCTAAATGTAGTTTTTAGGGGCACCCCGAACCCAGGAAATCAGATTCCTGCAACCTGAACTAAGAAGAATGACTGCTGACCTGAAAGCCCTGCAGAGACGACAGAGACAACAACTGCTTTGGCCCCAGCCCTACCAGCCTGTATCCTGACTCAAAAACCTGCAACAGCGACACATCCAACAGGGACCAGCGACCTCTGAAGCCTCAGAGGACTGCCCTGAAACAAAGGACCAAGAAACTCCTGTGAGCAGCGGCTCTGCTCAAGAAACAGCAACAATATTGCAACTTCTTGCAACTATTAAAGGACTTCACTCTTCCCGCCGGAAGCGTGAGACTTCTCCCTCTGCAATCGATGCCCCCGGCTTGAGATCCAGAGAACCAACACCATAGGGAGGACTCTCTGGCGACTGGGACCTCGTGAGTAGACCGAGACGACACCCCTGGACTCCCACAGTGACGCCTGCAAAGGGAATCCAGAGGCTCCCTCTAACCGTGGCTGCCTGTAACAAGGGACCCGATGCCTGGACCAAGCACTGCACCCGCAGCCCCCAGGACCAGAAGGAACCAAACCTCAGTGCAGGAGTGATCCCCAGGTGACCATCTGCCTAGTCCAGTTGGTGGCTGGCCAGAGAAGCCCCCCTGTGCCCTGCCTGCACCGCTAGAGTGACCCTGGGTCCCTCCATTGAAACCAATACAAAACCTGACGCCTGCTTTGCACACTGCACCCGGCAGCCCCTGTGCCGCTGAGGGTGTGTTTTGACTGCCTACTTGTGTCCCTCCCAGTGCTCTACAAAACACCTCTGGTCTGCCCCCCGAGGACGCGGGTACTTACCTGCTGGCAGACTGGAACCGGAGCACCCCTGTTCTCCATAGGCGCCTATGTGTTTTGGCCACCTCTTTGACCTCTGCACCTGACCGGCCCTGAGCTGCTGGTGTGGTAACTTTGGGGTTGCCTTGAACCCCCAATGGTGGGCTGCCTATGCCCAGGAACTGAGATTTGTAAGTGTCTTACTTACCTCACAATTTAACCAATACTTACCTCCCCCAGGAACTGTTGATTTTTGTACTGTCTACTTTTAAAATAGCTTATTGCCATTTTAACAAAAACTGTATATGTTATTGCTCTAATTCAAAGTTCCTAACTTACCTGTGTGGAGTATCTTGCATTTTATGTATTTACTTCAAATCTTGAACTTGTGGGTCTGAACATAGATTAAGAAAATATATTTTTCTATATAAAAACTATTGGCCTGGAGTTAAGTCTTTGAGTGTGTGTTCCTCATTTATTGCTTGTGTGTGTACAACAAATGCTTAACACTACCCTCTGATAAGCCTGCTGCTCGACCACACTGCCACAAAATAGAGCATTAGAACGATCTAATTTTGCCAGTATCTTACCTCTGAGGGGAACCCTTGGACTCTGTGCACACTATCTCTTACTTTGAGATAGTATATACAGAGCCAACTTCCTACAATTATTATCTGGATTCAGAGGTGGAAAGTGATGGCCGTTTTGCACACTCTCTGATACAAAATGTCCTTGTCTGACCATTCTTTCAGACCCATTACTTGGGAGGGTACTGTTTTGGAATCTGTTCAATAGACAAGAAATGTACAGGGAGAAGTATCCATCAGAAGCAACGTTTACTTTCCTTCAGTAACCACCTTTTTGGTGGATATTCTGTAAATCTATTCAGCCATTTTAGAGAAATAAAGATTTAAAATATAGTAATATCTGTTGCAGTTGCACTGTTGCAGGAGTCTCCTGAGGAAAAAAGGACAAAAAAGAACTGTAGTTGGCAATAATAGTGAAATCTCATGGATCCTATCAATACTTCTCCACCTCCTTCTCACTCTCAGGCTAAATGCAATGAATTGGCTGAATTATTTTTTAATAAAGTAGCCAATATTCATGTTTCTTTTATTACCTATACAGAGGATGGCTTGATTACTGTGTAACATTAATATTCCGAACTGCATCACTCTTCTTTTAATTTTCTTGATGAAACTAATTTTCTGGTAATTTTAAACACGAATAAGACTGACTCTCCCCTAGATCTTCTCCCACCTGAGATCCTAAAAATGGCCAGTCCCATTTTAGCTGCTCTGCTTATGCAACTATTTAACACTTCCATGTGTGACGGTGTGGTCCCCTCTGCTTGGAAGCACACCACAGTAGTTGCTTTACTAAAGAAACCTGATTTAAATGGATCTGTGCTTCTAATTTCCATTTCATCTTGCGTCTACCGATCTGCTCGAAGGTATTTGAAAAATCTATCAGTTGTCAATTGTCTAAATATCTTGAACTGAATGACCTCCTTCATCCATCACAAATGGGCTTTTGCCCAGCTCATAGCATCAAATCTGTGATCTTAGGTATAACAGAGGAATTGCTGCCTTGATTCTTCTGGACCTGACAGTAGCCTTCGATACAGTGTCGAACTCTGTGCTCCTATGGAAATTAACAGGCTATAGCAATAAGGACACAGCTTTGCTCTGATTTTGTCTGACTGGAGGGTGCAACCCCAATATTTGGCACCGTGCACTAAAGTATTTTTTGTTGCTTTATCCTTGGAGGCAGGAGCGCCTTATCACTCGTATTTTCACCCCCACATTTAGATTATTGCTCTGATTTTGCTCAATTTTAGAGAATCAATCTTTTCAAGTGATTTCTAAACCTTATGTGTCTTCAGTTAAGCTACTGCCATAGGGGAATCGTCAGGGTTCTTCCTTGAGCCCTACATTGTTTAGCATTAATGCCCACCATTTGGCAGACATAGTTAAAGCTTATGGCCTTCATCTGTTTTCTTATGCTGATGATACACAACTAATTGTCTCTTTTCACTCATTGGAATCCACTGAACCACCTCATTTAAGCATATGTTTATATTGGAGGCCAAGCATTGAAGGGGAAGAAACTGTCTTAAAAGTTGATGGCAGCAAGACCGAAGTACTAGTTATGAAGAATCAGCTGAATCTTTGGGGCCCACAATGGTGTCCTACAGATCTTTTTCAACTTGAGTAGGCAAAGATTTAGGCTCCAGGCCTGATAACAAATTGACTATTGATTTTCAAATTAACAAAGTAGCCGCTGAACAGTTTGCCTTATTAACATGCTTAAGGAAGATTCTCTGGTTCTTGCCAGCTGCTTCTCATAAGACTGTTGTTCAAACCTTCTAGATATTTCCCACCTTGATTATGGCAACATCCTATATTTAGGAGATACGAGGTCTGCAGAGAAAAGACTTCAGACTTTATGGAATGCAGCAGCTTGAACATTTGAAAATTTGAGGGGTACAGGCCTCTCACTTTCTCCATTCTCCATGCTCGCTGAGTGTGGACTTGGCTTACACTTTATTCTCTAAGAAGACTGTTGAGCGAGCTTCTGATATGCTGACACCTTCACTATTGGCCTGCTCTTTACCTTCATTTGTTATCTTCTTTTTGCCCTAAGGACATTTCTCCAAATTGTTTTTTTCCCATTCTTACTTTTTACCCTTTGTTCTCATGTCCTGTAGGTTGGGACATATTCAATCTTTTGGTCCTGTTAGGAGATTTCTAATTGCCAATAGCATATTTAGTTAGATTACTTTTAATTGCACTAATAGATTGCATCAGCGCCTCTTCTCTGAGCATCACATTATTTTGTTGATGTTTTGCTTAGCAGTCTTTGAATTTCTTGTATGCCTTATGCTGATTTGTTTACAATACTTTAGTCGTTTTGGATACCCTATTGCAAACATGTAACTTTATAGTATGTTTTTTAAGATTTGTTTACATTAACCCGAGTATTAACTTGTAATAAAACCCTTCAGCTTAATTTTCAACTTGGGTTTTCAAAGGGGGAACAAATTGGTTACACTGTCTAAATGTAATGCAGATTGATTGTTACCTAATTCTCTGTTTCTCAGCTCTTTGCACGAACCCCCAGGTTGTCGCTTGTTTGGAGCAAAACAGGTAAATTCTCAACCAAAGCTTGTAGCAGAGGATGGTTTGGGCCTGGTGGAGATAGAGAAAGGAAATATATGTGTCCCATAATGAAATTGTCTAAACTCAGCCCAAACTTCTAAGCCCATGGTTCGTTCGGAGGAATAATGGAGTTCTACTGTCATTCCAATATAGCAGATTTGTGAGTATTAATAGGTGTTAGACCTGACAGACTTAGGGTGGTCATCCCAAACTTTGTTCCTGCCTCCCTCCACTTTTCTGACACTGCTTTTGCTGGTTTTAGGACTCTGCACACTTTACCACTTCTAACCAGTGCTAAAGTTCACATGCTTTCTCCCTTAAACATGGAACATTGGTTAATCCCCAATTGGCATACTTGATTTACTTGTAAATCCCTAGTAAAGTGCACTACATGTGCCCAGGGGCTGTAAATTAAATGCTTCTAGTGGCCTCTGCACTGATTGTGCCACCCACGTAAGTAGCCCCTTAACCATGTCTCAGGCCTGCCATTGCAAGGCCTTTGTGTACAGTTTCACTGCAACTTTGACTTGACATTTAAAAGTACTTGCCAAGCCTTAAACTCCCCTTTTTCTACATACAAGTCACCCCTAAGGAAGGCCCTAGGTAACCCATAGGGCAGGGTGCTATGTAGGTAAAAGGTAGGACATATAGATTTGTGTTTTAAATGTCCTGGCAGTGAAAAACTCATAAATTTATTTTCCACTACTGTGAGGCCTGCTCCTTTCATAGACTAGCATTAGGACTGCCCTCGTATGCTTTTTGAGTGGGAGATTCTGATCTGAAAGGGGTAACCAGGTGAAATTCAGTATGGCCAGAATGGTCATAGAAAATCCTGCTTATTGGTGAGGTTGGATTTAATATTACTATTTTGGAAATACCACTTTTAGAAAGTGAGCATTTCTCTGCACTTAAAACCATCTGTGCCTTACAGCCTGTCTCCAATCAACGTCTGCTGTGTGCTGGTTGACAACTCCCTTGTGCATTTCACCCAGGCAACCACAAACACAGGACACTCAGTCAAATCTACATTCATCTGCATAGTGAATGGGTCTTCCTGGGCTGGAAGGGTGAAAGGCTTGACACTTACATTTTAAAGGCCACTGGCCTGCCCTCAGACAAAGGACTGATAACCCCTCACAGGGACCCTGGCAGACAGGACTGGGCTGAAAGGGGAACTTGTGCACTTCAAAACCACTCTTTGAAGTCTCCCTCACTTCAAAGGAATTTTGGGGAATATAAACTGGGTCTCTGACCCCACCAACTCAGACACTTCTGGACCTACACCTGCACCCTGTCAGAGGAGCTGGCTAGCTTCCCAAAGGACTCATCTGTACTGCATTGCTGGAAAGGACTGCTGCCCTGCTGTTGCACTGCTGCCATGCTAGCCTCTGACTTTGCTGGAAGGACTCTCCCTTCCCCGAAGTGGTCTCCAAGTGCTTGAATTAAGCTTGCCGCCTGTTTCTGAAGTCTCGAGGCCAACAAAGACTTCACCTCTTCAAGAAACTCATTGTGCGTCGAAAATCGATGCAACGCCTGCAGAAATCGACACAAAGCCTGCATTGTGGCTGAGAAATCGCTGCACAGTGGACTGGAACGATGCAGCACCGACTCCCCCGACTGGAAATTAGAGACAGCTCCTACCTTGCAATGCAAAATTTTACGCATTGCCTACCGGATCAATGCAACATATGCTCCTTCCTCCAGCGCGTCAAGGATTTTCTACGCATCGTCCCTGGGCATCAAAATATCTCCGCATCACAGTAAGGAACCAAGACTGTGCGCCAAAAAACGATGCAAACCCCTTGCAGCGTGGAAAGAAACAATGCATCGTCTGTGCCGCATCTGAAAATCTTACATAACACCTTATTTTTCCACGTATCTCCTCCTTTGCGGTCCCCGTGCGTTGTTATTTTAACACATCCCAGGTACTGTGTGTAACAGACACAAGTGTTTATTTCTAACGATTGAGACTCTTTTAAATCTTTTAAAAGTGATATTTCAATTTGTGCTTATTGCATCTTTGTCGTTTTGACCTTATTTTATTCAGATAAATATTATCTATTTTTGTAAGCCTGTGTGGTATATTTTTGTGGTGTTTTTACTGTGTTACTGCATGATTTATTGCACACATACTTTACACATTGCCTTCTAAGTTTAGACTGACTGCTCAGTGCCAAGCTACCAGAGAGTGTGCACAGGATAATTTGGATTGTGTTGTGACTTACCCTGACTAGGATTGTGGTCCCTACTTGGCCAAGGGTGTATACCTCCACCAACCAGAGACCTAATTTCTAACAATAGGTTTGCACGTTGCATTGTGTATGATTAAGATTGTGGTGAAGTGAGTTGATTGTAAAATGTTTGAGGAGATTTTGAGGTTATTGTGTGAATCTGGCACTTATTTCTAAGAAGTTGAGTTGGTTAACTGGTCCATTGTGGCCTAAGATCCAGGGATACCGTATAAGTTTAGAAGAAACTTGGTTGTTTTTGTCTGCTGTGAAAGTGGTGCTGTTCCTGGGACGTTGTCGACAGTACCATTGGTAAGGGACTTCCTCTGTATGATTGTGAGAGGTTGAGTTCTGAACTAAACTCGAGTGCACTGGGACGAACTGTAACAATCTGAGTGAGATCTGCTGGTTCAGTCTCATTCACAGAGTTGAATGTAAGAAATAGATTGGCAAGTATAGCTACAAACTATTCTTGAAGTGATTGATTATCCCTAACCTCCAGCGAATTGCTTGAATTTTTTTATTTTTTTTATTTAGGTTTGAGTGAGAGAGTTTGCAAGAGAAATTGTAAAGGAGGGTGAACTGCTGCAAGGAGTGAGATTAATGTGCCATGCTGGTATAGGTTGGAGGGTGTGAAGCCTCGCTGGTATTGGTGGTCACATAGCGTCGTGCTGGTATTGGTTGTGAACATCGAACAGAGGATTATGGGTGAATGACTTCCTGATTCATAATTGAAAAGTCAACTGTAATAAATATGACTGCAAAATTACATTCTTCAAGGCATTAAAACGTTCACTGAAAGGTGCTTCTTTTATTCCGGTTAGAGAATGAGTGGAAATTCCACCTGAAGGTACACCAGATCATTATGTGCAATCTAATGTGTGTCTTCATGCATATCTTTGGCTTGAACAAAACCGGCCCCCGGATGCTTGTTTCTGGTCCAGAGAGGACCTGCCCTGGCAGTTTGGGCTGGACTGTTCCTATGGGAAGCAGGGTTAAGACTGATTTGTATATGGCTGGGTCCAAACTGGAGTGGTGGGCAAAAAAACAATGGATTAAACCCAGATCTTTGTGACTGGGGGTGAATGTTTGCATTGTTCATCAACCTGTCCATCATCTGCTCTTTTTGCTTTTGTCTTCCTAAGTGGGAAGGGTATTCCGAGACGTGGGTCTCGTGCTCACTGCGCCACTGGATTCAAGCTAGCCTGGCTGATGAGCGGTTATACCCCAAAACCAGTCTGAATGCAAATTGAAGATGGTGGATGAATTGTAAATGAAAGTTATAACTATAATTGAAACTTTTAAAGTTTTTGCACTTTTAACTTGGTTTGTATAAGGAAAACATGCATTTCTAACTATAACTAAGCTTTAACCTTTGTTTTTCTATTGAATATATATATATATATATATATATATAAATCCTTATGTACCAATATATTTTATAATCAAATATGAATGTAATTTCTTACTGAGAAGCAGTGTCCTTTAGCCATATTTGTGCTTGATAAGTTTTTGGGCTCTAGAAGGGTCAAACGCCATTTTATTCAGAGTAGTACATTTGCACATTTCTGCAATTGCAAAAAGTGAGATTTTGACTATTGTTAACTATCTGAAAAAACAGCAAGCAGCTATGCCATAATGCTTACCGACGGAGGTATTGAAGACCCTTATAGAACAAACAAAAGAAGTTCTGCCTCTGCTATGCTAAAATGTTCCATAAAAGATACTGATAAGAGACATAGGTTGCTGTATTTTGTAAACCAGACAAGAATCCTATTGGTTGTGTATCATACCTCTCAATACTATAGTTGATCAATGATAATAAAATCTACTTCAACTTTTGGCAGGCCGTATGCAAACCTCTCTTAATGAACTGATACATTAAGACCAGCAGGGTTTTATTCAGAGTCAAAACATAAATACTGATTACAAAATAGCTAAGTCCTCCACACTGATTGCTATTTTGGGCAATGTATGTTGAAAGAGCTTTTGATTGGTTTGGTTATGTAGGATGTACCTATGAGGAGTATTGGCTTATTATGTGATTCCAGAGCAATTTGTAAGGGCAATGAAGGCTTTATACCAAGAACGTACTCCTCAATATACTAAAAGTTTTGCAAAAAGTAGTCACAAATTACACACCAAATATTTGTGACCTTTCTTGGATTTTGCAGTGCAACCTATTTACTAAAAGCCATAGGGCGTCGCAGAACGACCTGCCTAATGAATATTAATTAGACAGATCACTATGTGTGACCCTGAGTGATTGGCTGTAAACACAGGGGAAATGGTCTGCAATGAACAACGGACCACCATCCCTCTTTTAGGAGTCCCAAATAGGAAGCTGTGTTTTATTTTTAAGCAGCTTGTGCCTGCTCCCCCAAAAGTCATCTGATAGGATTCATGAAGGGAAATGACACCTTCCCCT
Organism: Pleurodeles waltl; assembly: GCF_031143425.1. Classification (NCBI taxonomy): domain Eukaryota; kingdom Metazoa; phylum Chordata; class Amphibia; order Caudata; family Salamandridae; genus Pleurodeles; species Pleurodeles waltl. Next base: position 40,971,254 of record NC_090445.1, read on the forward strand.
TTGCAAATCAGTTACCACTTCCTTTGGGGTCTTGGTAACTGATCAATAGTTTGTGAATACATACCATTGTGACTCGCAATTAGGAGCGGTTACCACTTTCATGCCCCCTCCATATTGTAATTCAGAACTGATCGAAAACCAAACTTTGCAAGTTGAAAATTAATTTTAAGTCATTTGAAAAAATTGATTTTATAGTTGGAAAACCTTTGATTTTACACAGATGTGTACTAAGCATGATGGACAGGCATGTACTCCTGCTCTGAGTGTCCGATTTCGTGTGAAACTGGTAGCCTGGCTTTCTGTTTCATGCATGTTAGCATCGCTATGACCTAGTATCTGTTCAGTGGCAAACCCTGTCTCTGGTATTGTAAGTTCCCGAACCTGTTCTGTTAATTGGAGAGGCATACAAAGCATGCCCTCACAGCAGGTATAGGTCTGCTGCCCTCACATAAAGCAGTGTTGACAGCATACTGACTTTTGTGAATCAATAGTGTGGCAGATCCCTTTTTGCCTGTGTTACAGAGGATATAAATTGGTTCTTCCTGAGCACTTCCATTTGTTAGACGATGGGGGGCAGGTCGGTGCAGTTTCTATTGTTTAAGGTGATGTATTTCTAGGTAGGGCCTGTCCTTTTGTCTGTCCCTGACTACTGCTTCAAGAACGCTAATGGCAGCTAAGTGCAGAGATCTCACACTTCACTGTGCCCTTGTTTTGGGTAATCCTGCTTGGAGCCAACATCACTGCTACCTTCCGTAAGATCCCTCACATCGCACACAGGCTGTGTATGAGAAGCAGTCAGACAATAACATCTGAAAGAGAATCAGTTCCGAAACCTTAAACAGTGGATCAACACCCACTGTCTTGAAAATGTGTTTAACGTGGGACCGAAACCAACCAAAGTTTTTCCACTTTCCAGGCTCTCCATGATGAAGGAAGGGAGTACTCCACAAATGACTTGAAGGACTGCTATGTGTCAGGGCTTTTGGGCACACGACAGACAGCCTCTTAGAGTTGAAGAAACATCACTTAGAGTCTGCACTTCTGTTGGAGGAGTTGAGGGTCTGCCCTGAGCCTGCCTGCCTGCTGTGTGTGTTCCCGGCGTGAGGAAAAGACACAGAGAGAGCAAGTGACTGCTAGAGGGAAAGTCCAAGAGCAACCCATGTGTGGAAGGGGTACCCTGGTCTTCCTAGACTGTTCTGGTCAGGAACCACATCAAGCCTTCTAGATATTTCAAATATTGAGTATGATTGGCAGTCTGCCGTAACTGAGAGGCTGCTGCTACTGATGTCAGAGTCTGAGCTCTGTGTCAGTTCTATGGAGACCCCCTGATTGGCCCAGGTTTTCCTACTCTCTTGCTTCTTCCTGATACTGCCTCCCTTGCCCCTCTCAGCCACGCACACCACTCCCAGTGCTCCTCACCCTTCCAGGACCTACTTAATGGCAGCAGCAATGCAGACCAGTGATTAAGCAGGTGCTCCTAACCCCCCTAAGCACACTGGCTGGCTGCACAAAATGCCCACCAGTCATATGGTCAAAGAACAACGAGCAAGGAGGCATGGAGAACGAAGAATACATTCAGGTCTATGCTCACAGAATACACAAAATGACCTTTGGTCACATGGCATGGAGAACAAAGACAAATGGTGGCCGATGATAAACACACTCACACACACACTGGCCAGAAGGAGGCATGGTAAAACTGAAGAAAGCACTACCATTAATTCGGTAACCAAACATGAAAATTAGCTGAGCTAAAACAATTTTACAACCCACCTCTTCCTATGGCATGAAATATTACCCCACATACACACTTTTTGCCAAAAACATATCAAATACAAACAATAGGCAACATTTTTAAATAGTCCAATGATATCCCTGTCCTAAAAGACGCTTTAAAAAAATACTACAGAAGAACAAGTTACTTGCCTTCTGTAATGCTTTTTCTGGTGGATACAGTAGCTACCTGTGGATTCCTCACCTTATGAATTCTCCCAATGCACCAGCATTCGCTGGAAACTTTCTTCCCAGCTCTTCACGCCAACAAGGACGTAACAATTGCACGGGTCTGCACAAGACTCCGTCTGACGTCATCTTGGGAATAAGAAGTTCTCGCCGACAAGCTGACGTCAGTTTCACCATTTTGTACGTGCCTTGGAGGCGAACAGGTGAGTACCGACCTCACAAGAACAATATATACCAATCCAAATACAAAAATAAACGACAGCATTTGTTTATATAAAAACACCAAAAACATATAAACATATATAATAAAAGAAGTCTTGGTATGACCGGACAGGCAACAGGGAGGCGGGTAGGACTGTGAGGAATCCACAGGTAACTACTGTATCCACCAGAAAAAGCGTTACCGAAGGTAAGTAACTTCTTGTTCTGATTGATACCACTACCTGTGGATTCCTCACCTCATGAATAGAATCCCAAAGCAGTATCACACTCGGAGGTGGGTGCCTGACCAGTCACACCAAGAAATCCTGCAACACAGAATGTGCAAAATGGCCGTCCCTCCTAACTTCTGAATCCAAGCATTAACGCTTTGCGAAAGTGTGGAGGGAAGCCCAAGTTGCTGCCTTACAAGTGTCCACAACTGGTACACCTGTAGCCAAGGCCAAAGTGGTAGACTTAGCCCTGGTGGAATGGGCCCTAATTCCCTCAGGAGGAACTTTCTTTGCTAGTGAATAACAAATCTTTATGCAAAGAATGACCCACCTGGAAAGGGTTCTGTTGTGGACAGTTTTACCCTTCATCTTGCCCAGATATCCAACAAAGAGTTGATCATCAATACAAAAGTATTTTCTCCTTTCAATGTAAAAACTCAAAACCCTTCTTGGATCTAGGCGATGAAGTCTCTCCTCCCTCTTTGAAGGATGGGGAGGAGGGTAAGAGGAAAACAGCGTTATAGATTGCCCCATATGAAAGGGAGTTACAACCTTGGGCTGGAAAGCCACACTGGCTCTCAGTATCACCTTGTCATTATAAAAGGATGTAAAAGGAGGTTTCACACTAAGAGTCTGGAGCTCACTCACATGCCTAGCAGACGTGATGGCTGTGAAGAAAACAGTTTTCAAAACTAAAAATCTCAACGGGCAAGAATGCGTAGGCTCAAATGGTGCACCCATTAAAAAAGTAAGAACCAAATTCAAATCCCACTGAGGCATGAGAAACGGAGTGGGAGGAAACTTGTTAGTCAGGCCTCTCAAGAACCTAATAACTATAGGAGACTTAAATAAGAAAGGCTGATCAGGAAGGCACAGAAAGGCCAACAGCACCAATAAATAACCCTTCACAGTTGCAACTGCACAACCCCTCGGTGCCAAGGAAAAGGCAAAAAGCAAAAGATCAGACAAATGGGCCTTTAAGGGATCAATTTGCCTCTCTCCACACCAAGTAACAAATTTTGCCCATCTGTTGGCATAGACAGTTTTGTTGGAGTGTCACCTGGCCGATAAGATAACATCCACCACTTCTGGAGGGAGAGAAAAATAACTCAGATTGCCCTGTTCAATCTCCAGGCATGTAGGTGCAGGCTCTGGAGGTGGGGGTGTAAAATCTGCCCCTGGGACTGCATGAGGAGGTCGGCCCTGTGAGGGCGACGGAGTGGAGGGCACAGTGAGTGTTGGAGAAGGTCTGAGTATCACACCCTTCTTGGCCAATCCAGAGCTATTAAAATTACTTTGGCCCAATCTTGACGAATCTTCCTTAGAACCAGAGGAACCAAGGGTATGATGGGAAAAGTGTAAAGTAACTGGTCCCACCAATACATCTGAAACGCGTCCCCCATTGCTCCTTGCACTGGATACTGGAGGCTGCAGAACGACGGGCAGTGCGTTTTCTTCTGAGTGGCAAACAGGTCTATCTGCGGAAATCCCTAAATCCGGAAGATATGAAGAACCAGGTCTGGATGGAGACGCCACTCGTGATCGGTCGAGAAATGCCGACTGAGAATGTCTGCACGTACGTTGAAAACCCTGGCCAGATGGTTTGCTACAATGCAAATCCGATGCTCCTGTGCCCCGGAACAGAGCAGCAGAGCCTCTCTGCAGAGAAGGTACGGCCCTATTCGTCCCTATTTGTTGATGTACCACATTGCAGTAGTGTTGTTCATCAAGACTTGAACTGACTTACCATGAAGGGATGGGAGGAAGGCCTTGAGAGCCAGACGTATCGCCCGTAATTCTAACAGACTGATGTGAAACATCTGTTCCACTGGAGACCAACGACCTTTGATCTCCAGGTCCCCCAGATGAGCTCCCCACCCTAGAGTGGAAGCATCCGTTATGACCGTGGCCACCATAGGTGGTAGACTAAACAGACTTTCTTGGGGAACGTTGGCGTCCACAGCCCACCATCGTAGATCCGTTGCAGCATCTCTGGAGATCATTATCAACTCCTCGAGATCCCCTTTGTGTTGAAACCACTGCTTGCGGAGGCACCACTGGAGAGCCCTCTGCAGAGTCGGCCTAGGACAGGAACAACCACTTCATTTTGAAACATTGGAATCAACGCCTGAATGTCCTGAATCCGCTGAAGAGGAGGATAGGCCCGATTCAATGTGGTACCCAGTACTGGCCCTATGAACAGGAGGCGCTGAAGGGCTCCAGGTGAGACTTGGGCACGTTTAGCGTAAAGCCCAGGTTGAACAAAAAACTGTGTTGTCATTTGCAAGTGATGCAGCACAAGCTCTGGGGATTTGGTTTTTATTAGCCAATCTTCCAGGTAAGGGAATACAGATATTCCCTTCCTTCTGGGGTCCGCTGCAACCACCACCATCACCTTCGTGAAGACCTGAGGTGTGGAAGTAAGACCAAAAGGAAGGACCGCAAACTGATAGTATTGTGGCCCTACCACAAACTGGAGATACTTCCTGTGTGACTTCAGAATGGGGATATGAAAATAAGCATCCTGCAAGTCGACATACACCATCCCGGCTTCCTTGTTCAACACCAGAAGCACCTGTGCTAGAGTCAGTATTTTGTATTTCTCCTGTGCGAGGAACCAATTCAAAACGCTCAGGTCCAGGATAGGCCTCAATCGACCATCCTTCTTAGGAATCAGGAAATATCTCGAATAGCATCCCTGACCCCTTTACTGCTCTGGAACCAACTCCACTGCACCCTTTAACAAAAGGACTTGCACCTCCTGCTGAAGAAACAGGAGATGATCTTCCGAACAAAACGAATGATGGCGAGGGTTGGGAGGGGGAAACTCCCGAAAAGGAAGGGCATAACCTTTTCCCACAATATTTAATACCCATGAGTCCGATGTGACTAACTCCCACTCGTGGAGAAAATGAAATATCCTGCCCCCTATGGGAGAAGCATGATCCAAGATGGATAGAAAACTAGAGCTGCTTTCCTTGTTGGGTTCCCCCAGAGGAAGAGGATGTGGCAGGGTGTTGCTGGGTGGCTCCTCGTGTTCCAACCTTGCTCGCTCTCTAAAATAACCATAGAGAGGGGTTGCAGGCTGTTGAGTGTTGGACTGTGGCCTTCCACGAAAAGAGGTTCCATGCCCAAATCCCCTAAACCTCCGAAAGGGTCGAAAGGGTGTGGATGCTGAAGCCTGTAGCCCCAAGGATCTTGCAGTAGGCCTGCTGTCTTTAAAACGTTCCCACGCAGAGTCGGCCTAGGACTCAAACAACTTCTCGCCATCAAACGGAAGGTCCAACAAAGTTGTTTGAACGTCCGTGGAAAAGCAAGAAGACCTAAGCCACGTATGACTCCTGGTTTCCACCGAAGTGCCCATTGCCCTGGCCACTGAATCAGCTGTATCCAGACCTGGCTGGATAATCTGCTTGGCCGCCACTAAGGGGGTTATTCTAACTTTGGAGGAGGTGTTAATCCGTCCCAAAAGTGACGGAAAAGTGACGGATTTACCACCAGCCGTATTACGAGTCCATTACATCCTATGGAACTCGTAATACGGCTGGTGGTATATCTGTCACTTTACCGTCACTTTTGGGACGGATTAACACTCCTCCAAAGTTAGAATAACCCCCTAAGTGTCTAGCAGGAGCTTATCAAACTGCCCCTGCACATCCTGAGGCAAACTCGGCATCACACCTCTTGCCGTGTCCATTAGGGCATGAACATACCTCCCCAGCACACAGGTAGCATTGACCGATTTCAGGGCCATACAGCATGAGGAGAAACCTTTCTGGGCTGCTTGATCCATTCTCTTGGACTCCCTGTCCGATGGAGTAACAGGAAATGAGCCAGGTGCAGATCGGGCAGAACAAAAAGCTTGAACCACCAAGCTCTCAGGAGTCAGATGTTTAGATAAAAATTGAGGCTCCCGAGGAGCAACTCTGTACCTCCTAGCCACAGTCCTGGAAATCACTGGAGTCATGACACGTTTTCTCCAAATGTCTAAAATGGGCTCAGTAAGGGCATCATTAAAAGGGAGTAGGGGCTCCGAAGATTTAGAGAAAGGATGCAACATCTACGTCACAATGTTTGTCTTTACCTCCGATGCAGGTAACGGACGTTACAAGAATTCAGCAGCCTTATAAGTGTGATAGGATGCTGTCTCCTCTATTAAATTCCCCCGGGGATGAAAGATCCCGCTCAGGGGAGGTATCCAGTCCACTTGCAGACTCCAGACCCTGAAATTTCCCCCTAGGCTCAGGAATCTCACCTTCCTCCAACAGTTGTTGCTGATATTCCTGCTCCTCCAAGAGCCTCAAGGCTCTCCCTCCTTGATCTCAATCTGGCCTCCAATCTCGGCATCGACAGAGTATTAGCTGACGTCCACGACACTGGTTTCAAGGCAGATGGATGCTCTAATGTAGGAGATGGTGGACATATACTGCGTCCTGACCGGGATCCATCTGCCACGAGCATTGACTTCATTGGCGCTGTCGGTAACAAAATCGGGGGGGGCAACGTCATTGGCACCGAACTAGCACTCTCAGCCGGATAGAAGAGTACCAACGGAGCCTGTTTGTACGGTGCCAGCAAACCCAAAGAGAAAGCTAATGGACCCGTGGGACCAGCCGGTGCTCCAGTAGGGGCAATAGCCTTGTTAAAAATGCTAAACATAGCATTAAGGAAAGCCGCTGGATCTGCTCCCGGAGTCGGGAAGGCAGGAAACCTCTGCTCATCTTGAGGCACTTGGGTCAGATCTGAAATTTGCACCACTGGCTCCTGAGCCAACATGGGTGAAAAGTGAGTAGGAGGACTCGCCGGGGACTCGACGACCTCAATCAATGACGGCGCCGGAGAAGCCTGTGGACTCTGAGGCTGGGACACCATACGGCGTCGTCTCTGAGGGAACCGAGACCGATCTCTGGAAGAACGGCGTTGAGAATTGTGCCGGCGCCGCTTCTTATGAGATCTCGAGGACTTGTGTTAAGAAGAGTCCCTCGCCTTTGATCTTCGATGTCCCTTGTATCCCCTCTTAGCTTTTGCTAAGAAGAGCTTAGCATCTCTTTCTTTTGAGGACTTTGGGTTCATCCGCTGGCAGGACATGCACCCCTCCACGTCGTGGTCCAAACTTAGGCACTTAGAATTCATAAGGTGAGGAATCCACAGGTAGTTGTATTCATCAGAAACATTACTTTCATGCACTGATGACTAGTACTGTGCCTACTAGCTGGATGGCTTGTTGGAAGACTAGGTCACAAAGAAAAATAAATGAATACTGCAAATGTAACAAACATGGAAAAAAGGTACTGAGCTGTGCAACATTTATCCTTTACAAAAGGTGAAAAATGAAATGCAAAAAATAACTAAACCCCCACTTAAACTCAAGGCCACCCACCACAATGACAATTAAAAATCACATAAAAGTACAAAGATATACTGGTCCAAACCCTATCAAACAAACAAAACTCTTATACAATAGTTTCTGAACTTACTTGTGTGACATCACAAAAACAAAGTCCTTAAAGCAAAGCAGACAGTGACATTGCAACAGTTCTGGCCAGGGGGCAAGTGCATGGGTAGTGCAGGGGCCATACTGGGGCCCTCTGCACCTGTTCTCTGCCAGCCTTTTCATGGTGGTGAAACTGCCATGAAATCGCTGGCGGAGAACAAAGTGTTAATTCCCCAGGGCAGCGCCCTGGTGGGTTAGGACCGCCATGACCGCCAGACTGCCAGGACAACTAATCCTGGTTGTGCTGGTGGTCCGACCACAGCGCAAACACCGCGGTCGTAATGTGGAGCTCGGACCGCTGCATTGGCTGTGAACTGTCCGGTTCGTAATGATGCCCATAGTCTCAAGGTATGCCTATCACCGCATACTTCTCTGTCATGGAATCACTGACTGGACAATTGCCCCTGCTGTAGCCTCTGCCACAATCCTTAATAAAATGAGCAGCTTTCCACTGCTCCTGTCTTTGCACGGTACCTCCCTCAGACAATGCTACTCTCCTCATGTTCCATCGCTCCCCATGCTCTAGAATAACAAACAAACTATGTACACAGATACAACAGATTATCATAGAGTTCACAATAAAAAAATAGATGGTGGTATGAGGCTTACCTTATTTGAAAAGGTTCTGGAGCACAGCCCTTCCAACTGATGAATTCTTGTTGACAGAAATGTCAATCCAGGTATGCTCTGCGAAGGCATGAGTAGTCTTCTATATGGGGGCCTTGTAAATCTCTTTGAGATGTAGTTCTGCAAAAAGGGTATAGTGGCTGCCACTGCCCTTGTATAGAGCGCTCTCAGAGAGTTCATTAAAGTCTTGTTCATGAGCTCATGCGTTTTTGTAATGCAAGAAACTAAAGTCTGTTTTGTAACCGGACCTGCTTCATTAGTAATACCAATAGCAACAAACACTTAAACATAACTTAAGTCATTGTATTACTTTTATACAATGCAAAGGTCTTTCAGCAGGGGCCGATAGTTCACATTTTTTTGTCTTAAATGAAATGTAAAAAGTACCTTTGGGATTAATTTAAGATTGGTCATTAAAGTTCCTTGCACGAGAGTGCGTGCAGCTCACATACTCGTGAACAAACGTCATCGCTAGGAAAAAAACTGTTTTCAAAGAGACGTTATATATTTGCTCTCTGGATGGGTGGGAAGGTCAGACGTATTAAGCCAGGTAAAACTATTCAATTTCTACTCTGGTGCTAGCTGTAGAAATGGAAAGAAGAGTCTAAAAAGCCCCTTCCCACATTCATTAATTATGCCTTGGGAAAATTACAATAAGTAATTTGGTTTCCCTAAATAGAAATTGAGACTAGGTGTACCTTAATTGAAGAGTAATCCTTTGCCAGGCTTAAAAGATACAGCAGGAATTGATAAGCCAACATTGTGAGAAGGTCTAACTTTTATTCCTTGGTCCATAAGACATTTTGCATTGTCCGACTTTACTGGAGAAAATGCTCTTGCAGAGTCAAAATCCTGTCTCGGGTCCTTTGGGATTGGCAAATGGCAAAATTCTATGTCTTGATGAGAAATACTATCAATTTTAAGGACCGAGGGTTGTGACGTAGAATGTTTCCTTTGTTTCTTGACAACAGGCATGGATCGGATTGGAGCTGGACCGGAGTTTGTGCTGATATGTTCCATAGTTCTACACACCAATGCTGGTGAGGACAAGCTGGACCTATCAATTTAGTCATGCATCATTCTATCATCAGTTTGCAAATCACCCTTGGTATCACAGATATCGGGAGAGAGGTATAATGAATTTCCATGTCCAGTCCAGAAGAAAACATTTCTGCTTGACCCTGGACACAGCCACCTACTGCCAATTCTGGTGCATTTGCAGTTTTTGTCTGTTGCAAACATGTCCCAGTGTGGAGCACGACACTTTGGAAATATGAGCTGCAGATGATTGGCATTCAACTGCCATTCGTCAATATCGAAGTAATGTTGGCTTAAACAATTCACTATAACGTTGTGCACTTCTGTATTATGTACTGCAGAAATGTCCACAGTGTAGTGAATTTCCTACAATTTCACTATTTTTGGGCTTCTTTCAAAAGTATGAGATACTTCGCTCCCTCTTGTTTCAGGATATGAAACATGACTGTGGCATCTGTTCAAATCCTGACATACACATTCTTCTACAGAGGTACAACGGCCTTCGGTGCTAGCCTTATTGCTGTTAACTTGAGTACATTTAGATGAAGGCTGCACTCTCCTGTTGGCCATAGCCCACTCGTCTCTAGTCCTTGAAGATGAACAATCCACCTAGGGAAGGGTGCTTCCGTGTCAAAAACAGTTGAAGGTTTACTGGATTCAACAGTTGACCTTTGAAAATATTGCTTGCTACTAACCACTACCCGAGCAACAGTTGCATAGGAGGGGTCACATGTACAAGATTGTTTCAATCTCATGAAATCTGTTGTCAGAGGGCATTCAATTGCTCTTGAATAACCTTCCTGTGCAAGTGGGTTCTTCGTTGTTGATTGCTAATCCAAGACTGAACAATGTTCTTCTTGATATTCTATTCCCTACTGGCAACTCTGATAGGCAGCATACTTCGATCAGAAAGACATGTTCTCCTTCCCTTGGAATCATACTTGGAGGATTGGTTGGGTACCTCTTCTTCTTTTTGTCTTCTGTTGTAGTTGCTATTATGACATACTCTGGGTTGCCTTAGGGTGGCCAGTCTGTTCCATACTGCCTATAGGAACTAAAATATGACAACTGGCTGTAGATCTGCCTATAGTTTGTTTTTATAGTATTGCCTATCCTGCAAGACACCTAAGGATCTATCAGTTTCAGTGTCTGCTTTAAAAGACTGCAGGGTATCATCCTCTTTCTTGCTGAAAACGTTCGAACCATTAACTGAAGACATATATATTATTCTGGATTGCACTTGTGGTCTAAAAGAAGTGCTCCTTAACCAACCATACTGCCTCATAGCGGTGGTATTGCCAAAAGGCACAAGTTGAAACATCCATGGCTGCTTCAATTAGGTAAGATAAAGCCTGTTCTCCATTTGTCATGATCCTTTTTGCTTGTCTTTGTCTTCTACTGGTAGTTTTTTTGTAGTGAAGCTATGTCACTACGTAAGTACCTATCAAAGCTTACTACAATGGCAGAAGCATTAGTAAGTTTCACTGCCTCTTGCAGCTGGCTAACGTGTTCACCCTTTTCCCACGGATTCCTATTTGCGTCCCTCTTTGTCCATGGGAGCTGAACATGGAGTGAAAGGGTTGTGTGTTGATCTCTGCAGTGGAAATCACTTAAATCCATCTTCCCTTATTATAGAAGGTGCTTCCGTACTGTTGGCCTAATATTTATTTTTCAAACCTCAACAGATTGACTAATTGTAGCATGATTTTCATAGTGACTGATCCTTCCTCCCATGGGTGTTCCAAGTTGGGATAGGACTGGTGCTTCTTTGTGTCTTTTCCTTAAAATCAAAAAAGAAGCAGGATTTTTCCACTGTTGTGGTTCGTAAGTTCAAGTGATGAGGGGGTGTGGCTAGGAATGCCACCAAAGATGGCTGCATTGTGCAATTGTGCTCCAGCAGCATCGGGAAGAAAAACAGCTGCTGCGAACATGTCCGTGCCTCGCTCTAATGCACAGACTTAGGCGATGAGGGCATAATTCCATCATCTTCCATCCAGTGGATATTGCGCACCTGAATGCAGCTTTGGAACCAGGGAATGCTGGAGAAGGGCGCACCACCTAGGCCATGAATCCCTGGCTTCGAGTACCATGGCTGTGCCGCCTGGCTGAAGGAATTAACCATCAGCTCTGTGGAACGGTGGCATAGATGGCCAGTGATCACACCCCATACTCCCTCCTTCAAATGAGTTAGGACGGTGGCCTGTACAGCTTCACCACATGGTGGCAATAAGGGGAGAGGAGTGAACTCTAACTACTATCTGCATGCCCACCAAATGAGGTCCCCATAACTTTTGAAATAATGCTGAGAGCCCACGCTGCAACATCGCTAGGAAAAGAAAGCTGCAGATACCAGGGACTGGTATAGTGGCTGTAGTGTTTTAACACCTGGCACATATACAGACGGGTGATATGGTGTCTCCCCCTCCAACATGCTCAGATTTGGTTTAGACCACGCACTACACGCCAATTATAATAAAGGCACATGATGCAGCTGCGCCAGCAGTTACGCACTAGTGTGGAGTAACAAGCTCCACGCCTCTGTCTATTATTTCCTGGAGCACTGCATGCTGGGTGCATTGGTGAGGAGGCTGGAGCAGTGCCTGCGAACGCTCACTGAAGTCAATCATAGCAGTTCGGCCATGTGGAGTTTGATGACCACGCTGTGGCAGCAAGATCATCAGCATCTTGCTCAGCCCATGTACCGAACCACATGGCCGGATCTCCGTGGCGGAGCGGCCTCTGTCATAGGCTCTCACACACACACACACCATCAGCACGTCTCCTCCCCTTCCCCCCATTGGCAATGGGACATCGCAGACTGGTGCAAGAAGCCTGGGTTCAGAAGGAGGCAGAAGGGCATCTCTGAACCTGTGGTGGCCTCCATCCCAGCACCACGTGCTTCCCATCTGTGCACCAGTGGCAGCCTGCAACCCAGTGATGAAGCAGAAAATGAAGGTTTTGATTTATTGACGCGTTAACGTAGTGCCAAATAATCATGTGTGACCTTAACCGAACTAATAAAGATTGTACGGGGACAAAATGTGCCCTCAGAGTAGTTTGCCATCATTTATACGCGTGCTTTATATAACATGGTATATTAGAATTGCACTAATCCGACATAATCATAAACGTGTGCTACGATTTGCTTGTTTGAATTGCTTTAGCTTAGCATGACTTTAGCGGAGGCTTTGGCCTAGTTGCCCGGTCTCACGGTTTAGGTGCTCGTATTTTTCCACTGTGCTAATAAACGTGTATTTTTCCACAGAAACTGTTCACATGCTTATCTTAAAGTTTCGTGCCAGCCTGGCATATTTTCTCTTTAATTCAAGGTCGATTTGCAGGTGCGGACAATGGAGGCTCTGAAAGTGAGCTAATTGGGAGACAATGTTGCAACTTGCGTACCCATCTCCAAGGATAATGTATGCTTAAGTAAAAGCTTGAGAACTGTCGTTTTTGATTGGTCAATTTGAAGCTAACCTATGAACCCTCCAATGGAGACCCTACAGGACTTGAACTGTTGTCTATAAAACCCAGGTGCACGAGAGGGAATCTCTCTCTCATCGGACATCCCTCCATTTTGACTTCGTAGCTATTATGGCCCACTTTGCTGCGACGCCATTTTGAGAGACTTTGATTCTTTCTCTAATCGAGAGAAAGAGACTTTAAATGATTCTTGCCCTAGAGACTGTAACTTTGATTTGATCCCTTTGCATGAAGTAATAGTTTTACCTTGCCGCCGTGAGGCAATTGCCCCGTTCACCCCTGCCCCTTTGCCCCGTCTCATGCTGATCAAGAAACGGTACCCATGCTGACCGAAGAACGGTACCTGTGAGACGAAGACTTCCTTGATTGCTGATCGTAATTGGTAAATATGAAAGAAAATTGTAAAATTGCATTGTGTTTCTTTTAGGTAACCAACTGCTGATTTTAATAAGAGCCCTAGTTAGGAGTTTTCTAAATTTATGTTACAAATTGTTTTTGCATGAAGTCCCACATGCTGATGCTAATTTGAGGTTAGATGAGGATTCCATATGTCGCACGATGCAATTTGAGATCTTGTTATGCTGACTAAATGTATGCAATTAGTTCATTACAGATTATCGTATTAGTGATTTGCATTGCTATTATCGAATGCCTTGTGATTCAAATGCTTCATAGATTGCACTTGTTTCGACGTTATGGACAGCTATTAATGTTCATTTATGTTTATCATTTGGTGTTGAGACACATCTATATTGTGCTAGCTTTGTTAATATAGGGAAATAAAATTCACTAACTTTGAATAAACTGGTGTGGTTATTCCTGACTGAAAGGTCAGGGTTCGTCGAAATGTATTCTGGATTAATTGTTAAGTGTTATGTTGTTCAAGGTATTGCTTATGTTCGTTATTGATTATTGATTTGATGCGACTGATCGATATAAGAGTACAGAGAGTTCCCACTTAGTCAAAAGATTCATCGGCCTAAAGAGCGTCCGAACACAGGTAAAATTATTAGTACGGACCGCTCTATCAGTAGATGGTAGCAGAGGACGGTTTCGTCTTTTGGGACCCTGTACTATTAAAGTACATGGTGTCGAATTAACGGTTACGCATTTTGAGACCCCATTCGAGAAGTTGAATTAGATTTTTCTCGGGTAAAACAGATTGGCAGAATGATGATGGGCTAGGTCCACCGCGACTTTCCCGGGATCTCGGAGCTTGCGAATGGAGAGAACGGAGGTGTGGAAACAGTGTTGGCGGTACTAGTGATGGTATGAGTGATGTTAGGGTTTTGCGCTTGCACAGCTTATTGCCGCAGGGTGTGTGAAAAGGTTGCGAGGATTTTTTTTCTTTTAGAGGATAGCGGAGGTGCGACTCCGAGTGTAGAAGTAGTGAAGTCGTCGAACTTCATAGAAATAGCGGAGGTGCGGCTCCGAGTGTGAGAGTAGGGAAGTCGTCGAACTTCATGTGCGTGTGGCGCTTTGTGCATAAAAAGGTCCATGTGGTTGTTGTTGTTGAGACGGGCCCTGCGAGGTCAAGAGACTCCGGAGTATGTTGTTCTATGTTGTGGTCTGGGCGGTTTAGTAGGTTGATCGGGCGTGGTCAACAAGTCGGTACGTGTGTTAGGGAGTGAAAGAAACTTCGACTTCGGGCTTTGACAAGATTCTAAGTGCACTAGAATAGATCATTGACAAGTTGAGAGTAGGTCTGCGGGTCAGATTTGCTTGCGAATGTGGGGACTGAGAAAGACGGAATAGCGGCCGAGGCTAGTGAAAGGTCCCTAAGGTCCTGAAGCGATTGTGTCACCCTTCCTGTAGTAAGCCGACAGATCTGTTTTTTTTTTTTTTTGTAGCTCGCGATACATGCAAAAAGTTGTTACGAGAGGAGCTGAGTGAAGGAAGACTAGCCGCGAGGCTTTGTCAGCCGCAGTGTGTGTGAGTGTGACGTCACTAAGAGCCGCGCTGGGATAGGTTGGTTGTAGAGAAGGGTCGCGCACGGATTGGACGCAGTCCGTGGGACTCGTTTGGAAGGGGAAAGGCAGGTGAAGAGTATTCCGGGAATTAAAGTCACCTATTGATTATAAACTTTGTGGAATAAAAGACGAGAAAATGAAATTCTTTAAAGCATTCAGGAGTGCGATGAAGGGGGAGTCTTACATTAAAGCGAGCGTAGGAGAAGAGACGCCGCCCGAGGGTACACCAGCTTACATTGTAATGGAAGAGAAGGGGGTAGCTCCGTGCCTTTGGCTAAAGCAATGGCACAAGTTGACAGAGAAACATGGAAGCGTAGCGTTCCCGATACATGGGACATTCAATATAAGGATTCTAGAGAATTTGAGATTCACGATGTACGACATGAAGGTGCCTCCAAGGCCAGCACAGTTTGAGGCTCTAGCAATTTGGGAACTAATGGCCAGACAGCAACAGCAAAAGAAGTTCGAGACCAGAATGAGGAAGGTAGAAAAGACACTAGCGGACGCTAGGTGGGATAATGCACAGAAGGTGTGGAGGTCAGATGTATTGCAGGGGATAAAATTGTTCCCCGCAATTACTAAGGAAGGAGAGGAGACAGGTAAGAAAGCCACCTGTAAGACAGACAGAAAGTGTTCCAAGGATAGAGGGGACGAGGAGAAGTTGAGAAGAGAAGAGGAGTTAGAGGATGAGGAGTTGATAATGCAATTGCTGAACGACCGTCCACCACCTTATGCGGAGGATGGACAAGGTCCAAGTACCAGTTCTGCCCCTCCGGCACTGGTACAGAACAGTGAAACCCAGAGTTCAGGAGCGTCATCGGGATCTAAGGACCCGAGTTTATTGTTCACCCCGCAGATACCGCAGGTTAGGAGAATATATCCAGATGTACCCGTGTTGAAACCAGCAGAAAATTATCAGCCGCAGGTCCCAAGGTATTACAGCAGCGACAATAGTACGGGAATGATTTTAGACCCAGCCGCAATGGAAGGACAGAATGGTTACAACCCAACAATGGCACAAGCTGAATCAACTCAGTTTTTGATGCCTCAAAAGCAGATGCAGGGAGGAAACGCACATGCTCAGATGACGGGGAGTCAAATGGGCATGCCGGCAATGATGACCCATGGTGTGGGAATGAACATGCCTCAGAACATGGGAAATGGACAGAACCCAGACGCGATATCACTACCCATTACTGTAGGTCCACGGGTACCTCTGTATAGTCAGCCTAACTTGGGTCTGAGCGGTCAAGGATTAATGCTGCAGAATGGGACCGAAAGGAGGTGCATAGAAAACACTCCGGGGATAACTCCGATAGCGACTCAGCCAAATGGGTCTGGGTCCTTGATGGAGTTTAGTCCCATATGTGCTCAGTCAACACTGGTGAGGTCGAGCCCCCCACTGATAATACCTCTCACATCGAACACTGAAAAGTTGCCGCAACCATCAATGGCAGTCGATGTGAATGCCACGCTGATGGGGGTGAATGCGCAACAGTTGACACAATGGTTCAACAGTCTAAACTCCACACAAAATTCAGCCAGTGGGAAAGGAGAAGACTATATGAATAGGGTCAGGTTGAACATGGAAGCACAAGAATTGGTGGAAGGGACCATGGGTGTGAACAGGTTAGAATCCTACACGGAAGAAGAGCTGAGGTATCTATGTCCCAGGATTACGAGGGAAGTGAACAAGGTACATAAGAGTCTGCAAGAAGCAGCTGACAGAAACGGGGTTGACATAGACAAGATGAAACACTTGAGCAGGAGCTACAGGTTAGATTTTGGGACCACAGATTTTGAACACATGAGGTCAGCAGGCATGAAGACACACCTTAGAGAATTGTTGCAGAGTGCCCAAGTGTGGAGGTGCCTAGACAAGTGGGAAAGCAGGTGGGTAAAGAGAAAGGAAAAGAGGAGGGACAGTGCTACAAAACACAATGAGAAAAGACCGCAGAGTAGTGATACAGTAACAATGTTACCAATGAGGGAGACAGCAGGGGGAAAATTAGTACATGTACTGTGGCACAGAAGCGACATTCAGTCTTTTACGGACGATTTTCCCAAACTGAGAGAGAAACCAATTGAATGGTATCAACAGACTGACAGGTTTGTGAAGCTTGCTAAATGTCTCTGGGAAGACCTGAACACTCTGTTCGAGATTGTGGTTCCGGCAGATTTGTGGGAGGATTGCAAAAGAGCTGTAGGTTGGCCGACGAGTGAACCAGAGAGAGACAGGGAGACAGGTGCCCCATCACCTATGGTGATGAGCTTGTACTATAAGGTGATTGAGCATTTGAAGACTAAGGTACACGCGAAAAATGTGGATTGGCAGAAGATTGATCGAACTGCCCAAGAGGCTAAGGAATCGATTCACAGTTACTATGAGAGGTTGTTGAAGGCGTTTAAGAACTACAGTGGGACGGAAACAATAGAGGCAAAGGACATGCTCCATTTTGTCTTCAGATTTGTGGAAGGGCTGAGGCCAGAGATAAGTCAGATGATAAAGTCGCATTTGATTTGTTGGCAATCGAAACCGATTGATGAGGTGTTGAATTATGCGAAATACTGTAGCGACGAAATAGAAGTGAAACAGAAAAAGTTGAAAGAGAAGGTGATGATGATGCAGCTTAAGGCAGCCCAAACAGGTTTGCAAGGTTTGCAGGGTTTGCAAGGGATGCAAGGGTTCCAACAGCAGGTACCGCAACCGCAGTTGCAGTTGCAGGGAAACATGGCGTTTCAGCCACAGGCCAGAGGCAGAGGCAGAGGAGGTTTTGTGAATAATGGTCCGGATTTGAACACTGTTGTGACGGGTGTGCAGGCAATGAAGAAAGTGATGCCGTGTCACGTGTGCGGAATTGTAGGTCATTGGAAACGCGAGTGCCCGATGGTGGTGCAGGAAGGTGCAGGTGCAGGTGCAGGTGCAGGTGTTGGTCAGCAAAACAATGATGTCAATGCATTTCAGACAATGAGGGGACCGAAAATGAGAGGTCCAAGCCCAAATTTTCAGACCGTAAATCAATTGCAGGGATTGCAACCTATGCAGCCGCAGCAAATGCAGATGCCTCGTATGCAGATGACGCAAATGCAGCCGATGCAACAGCAGTTACCTATGGTACCTAATCAGCAAATGCAAATACCCTTGGCACCAATGAGTCAGCAGCAAGTGATGGTTCCTCCACAGGTCTCGGGTCAGGTAATGAGTACAAATGGCACAGTACAACAGTTCCCATTACACAGTGAGAGTGGAATAAACAACGTATGGGAGAGTGACAGTTCAGGAGAAGAAGGAGATTGTGTGCTTGCGGCATCCTTGGAAGTTGATCAAAGGGGTCCGTACGTAGAGGGAAGAGTAATGGGTCATCGTGTCTCGTTCTTGGTTGACACGGGAGCCACGCGTTCAACAGTTAAGAGCAGTGAAGTACCAAATTTTCCACTCTCAGGGAGGACAGTTCAAGTGGTGGGAGTAGCAAACAGGCATCTGACGAACCCAATAACAGATCCGGTACTAGTCAGCATCGGTAACTATCAAGGGGTGCATCAGTTTGTGGTATGTGACTCAAGCCCGATAGCACTGTTAGGGAGAGACCTATTGTGCAAATTGGGTTGTTCGATCATGTGTTCGAACGAAGGGATAACAATCCAGACGAGTAGTGATGGGGAGGAAGAGGACAGTGTAGAGGGGGATGAGGTGGAAACTGTCGATGAAGAGTATCCTCTGATTTGTCTTTTCCCGATGATAACTGAAGAAGATATTCCAGCCGAATTACGGGAGACAGTCGGAAAGGAAGTGTGGGACATGACAGGGAAAGAGGTGGGATTGATGAAAGGAGTGGAACCAGTGAAAGTGGCTGTAAAGCCCAATGCAATCTTTCCCTAGACCCCACAATACCACATGCCACAAGATACCCTCATGAAGGTTGCTCAACTTATTGACGAATTTGTAAAGCAGGGAGTACTGAAAGAAGTGTTAAACAGTCCATGTAATTCACCAATAATGGGACTAATAAAGCCAAGTGGAAAGGTCCGACTTGTGCAGGACTTGAGGAAAATAAATGACATCATAGTCAAATGCTGCCCTGTCGTACCGAATCCGGCTGTGATAATGTTTCAAATTCCTTGCGATGCTGAGTGGTTCTCAGTCATCGATTTGTCACAAGCGTTCTTCTCGGTGCCTCTTCATGAGGACAGCCAATTCCTCTTTTGTTTCAAATTCCTGGACAGAGTGTACAGTTGGTGTCGAATTCCTCAAGGGTTTTCTGAGTCACCATCAATATTCAATCAGATTCTAAAGAAAGACTTGGAAGAGTTAGAATTGCCATTCGAGTCAACCCTAGTACAGTACATCGATGACTTACTGGTTGCATCAAAGACAGAAAGTGGCTGCACAGCCGATACCATTGCTCTGTTGAATCATTTGGGAAGGAATGGACACAAAGTGTCCCCTTCCAAGTTGCAGTTCTGCCAGAAGAAAGTGAAATACTTGGGTCACCAAATAGAGAAAGGGTCACGGAGAATAATGAAGGAAAGAATTACAAGTGTACTTCAAATGAGTCCGCCCAAGACGAGAAAGGAGGTGAGGAAGTTTTTGGGAATGGTGGGCTACTGTCGCCAGTGGATTCCCAACTTCTCGACTCTAGCGAAGCCTTTACTGAAACTGACCCAGAAGGATGCCTTGGATGAGATTGAGCTGAAAGGAGATGAGATGGATGCTTTTGTTGAACTGAAAGAATGCATGTGCAGGGCTCCAGCATTAGGTATGCCTGATTACACAAAGCCTTTCACATTGTTTTGTCATGAACGTGATGCATGTTCTTTGTCTGTCTTGACTCAAGCCCATGGTGGCGTAAACAGACCAGTAGCGTATTTTTCAGCTACTTTGGATCCGGTCGCAGCAGCACTCCCAGGGTGTTTGCGCGCCGTAGCAGCAGTTGGTATCAGCCTCACTCAGAGTGAAGGAATAGTGATGGGACATCCAGTAACAGTCATGGTCCCTCACTCAGTTGAGATACTTTTGACTCGCTCCCGAACGCAGCACATGACTGGAGCTAGACTCACAAGGTATGAAACGATAATTCTGGGCTCACCGAATGTGCAGCTGAAAAGGTGCACTACGTTGAATCCAGCAACCTTGCTTCCTGGAGAAAATGCCGAAATTGAGAACGCTGAAGACGTCGAGCATGACTGCCTTCAGGTGACTGAATTTTGCACAAAACCTCGACCGGACATCAAGGATACTAAGCTTGATGAAAATGACCAAATTCTTTTTGTTGATGGTTCATGTCTAAGAGACGGGATGGGGATTTTGAAAGCAGGATATGCTGTATGTACTGTAACAGGGGTCTTGGAAGCGGGATGGCTCCAAGGAGTCTATTCTGCACAAGTAGCAGAACTTGTAGCCCTTACCAGAGCATGTCAGCTGTCTGCATTGATGAAAGTCACCATTTACACTGATAGTCAATACGGGTTTGGGATTGTGCACGACTTTGGACAGCTATGGTCACAGCGAGGTTTCCTGACTTCTTCAGGATCCCCAGTGAAAAACGGGGAGAGAATAAGGGAATTGTTACACGCCATTCAAGTGCCAGCCGAAGTTGCAGTGGTAAAGTGTAGTGCTCATACAAAAGGACAGGACTATGTTTCTCTGGGAAACGCATATGCGGATCAAGTCGCAAGATTTTGTGCCTTGAACTGTATATTACTCAGGGATGATTGGAATACGATAAATGAGCCAGAACTCGAACCAGCTGAAGCATTTGCCTTGAAGGTCGTAGATACAATAGATGAACTAAAAGCATTACAAAATAATGTCAGGGAAGATGAAAGAGATTCCTGGATTAAATCACAATGTATAAAGAGACAAGACGAGTTATGGGTTTCACATGAGGGAAAATTTGTTTTGCCAAACAGTCTCTTATCACAGCTTGCGCGGTTCTATCATGGGCAGGCTCACCTAGGGAGAGATGCCATGATAAGATTGTTCAAAACTGATTGGTTTAACCCCAGATTTCGTCAAGCTGCAGAAGCAGTTTGCCATCGATGTGTCACTTGCCAGCAGATGAACCCAGGAAAGGGAACAGTTGTGAACGCGAGCCACATTGGTAGGGCAAGCGGGCCTTTTAGTCGAATGCAGATGGATTTCATTGAGATGCCTGTGCATGGGGGTCTGAAATATGTGTTGGTGATTGTGTGCATTTTTAGTCACTGGATTGAGGCATACCCTACACGTAGAAACGACAGCCTTACAGTTGCGAAGCTATTGTTGAGGGAGTTGATACCACGTTTCGGATTCCCGATCTCTTTAGAATCAGATAGGGGAAGTCACTTCAATAACGAGGTGATAAAGTTACTTTGCGAAGCGCTGAACATTGAGCAAAAGCTGCACTGTAGCTATCGCCCTGAAGCATCAGGACTGGTGGAGCAGATGAATGGTACACTGAAATCAAGAATGGCGAAAATATGTGCATCGACAAATTTGAAATGGCCTGACGCATTGCCCTTAGTGCTAATGTCAATGAGAAACACTCCTGATAGAAAGACTGGATTGTCTCCGCATGAAATTCTCATGGGCAGGGCTATGAGACTTCCTGCAGTTCCCGCAAACATGCTTTTGAATATTACAGATGATATGGTGTTAGACTACTGCAAAGGACTGGCTGACGTGGTTCGCTCTTTCTCTCACCAGGTGGAAGCGACCACCTTGCCACCGATACAAGGTCCAGGACACGCACTGAAAGCAGGTGACTGGGTCGTGGTAAAGAAGCACGTGAGAAAATCATGTCTGGAACCCCGTTGGAAAGGCCCTTTCCAAGTGATCCTGACGACAACTACCGCTGTGAAGTGTGCGGGGGTTCCCAACTGGATTCACGCCAGTCACACAAAGAAGGTGTTGTGTCCCACAGATGAGGAAGTTGAAGCGCTGAAACTGCCAGTGCCTGATAAAACAGTGCTGAGTGCTGGGACAGAGCAAACCCGAACTGAAAGCGAACAGGCAGAAACTGGAGAAAAAGAGATATTCTCTGAAGACGAAGACGCCAACTCGCTTGGGGGAGACCAAGGAGAAAGTTCAGACAGCGACGCAGAAGCTGAAGGTGACAAACAACCTGAAGCAGCTGAGGGTAGCAAAAAAGCCTGAAGCAGCTGAAGGTGACAAGGAGCCTGAAGCAGCTGAAAGTGATAAAGAGCCTGAAGAAAGTAACGGTGACGAAGGGCTCGAAAAAGGTGAAAAAGCAGGAGAGCCTGATCAGAGGAGGGCTTTCCCAGAAGCAGATGATACAGAAAAAGAAAAAGAGAACGTGATTGATTCCCCAGAAGGAGGGAACGAGGCAGAACAGAACGAAAAGGTTCAAGCTTCCACAGAAAAGACTGCAGGTCCATCGAATGGACATGGTGCAAAGAGAAGACTAAGTATCTCACCAATAAAAGAAAGGGGTAAAGAAAGTTTGAACGAAGGAGGAAGGCCAAAAGTGAAAGAGAAAAGAAAGGAAGTGACTGTCGTGGAACAATCGTCAAGTGAGGAAAAAGACTTGACAAAAGAGGAAAGTACCAGCGAAGCAGAGTCGAAAAGAGAAGCAAAATTGAAAAGGAAAAGGATACCAAACAGGAGATATTCCGGTCCTGAATGGGCATATGCAGTCAATGACGATTGGACTGACGAGTTTGTATCCCTAAGCATCGAGAACGAAGAAGAAGAAGAGATACCAATAGAAAAGAAAAGTTTCATAGACTCTGTCGATTGAAAGGGTAGTAAATGATATTGCTTGCTACAATCTAATGTGAAATAAACAACCAGCTGAGACATTGCTAAACCGGATGAGACTTGCTAAACTGATAAAGACTGTGTTATTGCCGGATTGAGACAAATGCTGCTAACCGATAAGTGACTGGCCTTTTGAAGAAGACGGTGGGAACATTGCGCTCGTTCAGCTTTGTAACTGAATTGCTAAGTAGTTTCATTCATAGGTGCTTCTAGCTCTCTGATTCTATACAGATCATGACTAGGTACGCTACGCAAAATAATAGAAAGAAATATTGTAAATATGTGTGTATAGGCTTGGTAATTACATGTGTAATAATAATAATGGCAATTGTGCTTGGAATGCATGGAAAGGGTGAGAGTGAGAATATTGAGGCTTCTACTATTGCTCCTGTTACCGTCACTGAACTAACCCCATTGAAAAGACTAGCATTGGATGAAAGGCTCTTGCACGATCAGAAAAAGCTTTCGTATAACGTTTTCTATCGCTTGCTAACAGAGTATGTTGAGACAATGGATGCGAAAGATTGTTATGTGTGTACCCAGATACCGACATCAGTGAAGGAAGGGGTAACTTATCACCACATGCCTCTTACAAATGGGATTACATGTAGTATAGTAATGTCTAGATTTTATGGCCAAACTAACATACAGTATTTTTACTCGAATTATGATGTTACCTTTGCTTATGTTCCTATAATAGCGCAGCTTAGCCAGACTGCTAAAGATTGGGATGCTAAAATAATGAGGGAATTTTTCGAGCCAATGCCACCTTTTGAAACGGCTCATAGGGAGAACCTTACTTGCTCAGTCTCTGCTGTAGAAATAAGCTTTTTAGATCGCACAGATGATAGAAGGGCACAAATGAAAGCGAAATTAGAAAAGGAGTTACATAAGAGGACTTCAGTAGATAATTATGATTTTGCTGCTATAAAGACACAAGGGAAAATAGCTTTAGATGCTTGGCATGTAGGGACATTTTGTATATATCGAGGAGAATCCTATTATGACAATATTTTTGTAGGAGCGAGTGAGTGTAAACATACGTTTATTTTTAAGGCCAAATGGACATTCATGATGAACGGACTTGACCCTGTCATTCCAGGTGTATATTACATTTGTGGGTATAATGCCTATTATCGTCTTCCAAAGGGATGGTGGGGGAGATGTTATTTGGGTATAGTGTTCCCAAAGGTTTATCAACTGGATGACGTATCGATGATTCAAAAGACATCTGGATCCCATCGTATCCAGAAAAGAGAGACCGCAGCTGCGGTGGTAGGTGATATATTTGGAGCCATGATTCCTTCATTGGGAGTTGTGTTGAATTCCATCAAAATAAGAAAGTTGTCTACTATAGTGGATAACATGTTGACAAAGTTTTCAGGTGCTATAATCCTGATAGATGCTGAACTTGCAGCGGAAAGAGCTATGACTCTTCAAAATAGGCTTGCTTTAGACATTCTTTTAGCAAAGGATGGAGGCGTTTGCAAAATGCTTGGTACACGACACTGTTGTACCTATATACCCGACAATAGTGTGAAAATTAAAACTATGCTTGCTAATCTAACAAAAGAAAGTGCAGATTTGAAGGAATTGAAAGAACCAGGAGTGTGGGAGAAGGTTGGAAAGGGACTTGCTTCAGTGGGACATTGGATTGGGGGAATTTGGAATGGAATATTATTGAAAATAATAGAAGGAATATTAATAGTAATAATTTGTGTGTTTGGAATTTGGGGAATAAAAAGGGGAATAATAATGATTATGGAAAGAATTAAAAGAAGAAAAGAAGAGAAAATTATGAAAAGAATGGCAGAAGAATACAAAGCGCAAACTAGGGGAACTAAAAGGAAAAGGGAACTGACAGAATTTTAATGGAATAAAATTTGTGGGCATGATTTGTGTGATGACAAGTAGTCATCAGAGGAGGGATTGATGAAGCAGAAAATGAAGGTTTTGATTTATTGACGCGTAAACGTAGTGCGAAATAATCATGTGTGACCTTAACCGAACTAATAAAGATTGTACGGGGACAAAATGTGCCCTCAGAGTAGTTTGCCATCATTTATACGCGTGCTTTATATAACATGGTATATTAGAATTGCACTAATCCGACATAATCTTAAACGTGTGCTACGATTTGCTTGTTTGAATTGCTTTAGCTTAGCATGACTTTAGCGGAGGCTTTGGCCTAGTTGCCCGGTCTCACGGTTTAGGTGCTCGTATTTTTCCTCTGTGCTAATAAACGTGTATTTTTGCTTAAAGCTGTATTTTTCCACAGAAACTGTTCACATGCTTATCTTAAAGTTTCGTGCCAGCCTGGCATATTTTCTCTTTAATTCAAGGTCGACTTGCAGGTGCGGACAATGGAGGCTCTGAAAGTGAGCTAATTGGTAGACAATGTTGCAACTTGCGTACCCATCTCCAAGGATAATGTATGCTTAAGTAAAAGCTTGAGAACTGTCGTTTTTGATTGGTCAATTTGAAGCTAACCTATGAACCCTCCAATGGAAGACCCTACTGGACTTGAACTGTTGTCTATAAAAACCAGGTGCACGAGAGGAAACTCTCTCTCTATCATCGGACATCCCGCCATTTTGACTTCGTAGCTATTATGGCCCACTTTGCTGCGACGCCATTTTGAGAGACTTTGATTCTTTCTCTAATCGAGAGAAAGAGACTTTAAATGATTCTTGCCCTAGAGACTGTAACTTTGATTTGATCCCTTTGCATGAAGTAATAGTTTTACCTTGCCGCCGTGAGGCAATTACCCCGTTCACCCCTGCCCCTTTGCCCCGTCTCATGCTGATCAAGAAACGGTACCCATGCTGACCGAAGAACGGTACCTGTGAGACGAAGACTTCCTTGATTGCTGATCGTAATTGGTAAATATGAAAGAAAATTGTAAAATTGCATTGTGTTTCTTTTAGGTAACCAACTGCTGATTTTAATAAGAGCCCTAGTTAGGAGTTTTCTAAATTTATGTTACAAATTGTTTTTGCATGAAGTCCCACATGCTGATGCTAATTTGAGGTTAGATGAGGATTCCATATGTCGCACGATGCAATTTGAGATCTTGTTATGCTGACTAAATGTATGCAATTAGTTCATTACAGATTATCGTATTAGTGATTTGCATTGCTATTATCGAATGCCTTGTGATTCAAATGCTTCATAGATTGCACTTGTTTCGACGTTATGGACAGCTATTAATGTTCATTTATGTTTATCATTTGGTGTTGAGACACATCTATATTGTGCTAGCTTTGTTAATATAGGGAAATAAAATTCACTAACTTTGAATAAACTGGTGTGGTTATTCCTGACTGAAAGGTCAGGGTTCGTCGAAATGTATTCTGGATTAATTGTTAAGTGTTATGTTGTTCAAGGTATTGCTTATGTTCGTTATTGATTATTGATTTGATGCGACTGATCGATATAAGAGTACAGAGAGTTCCCACTTAGTCAAAAGATTCATCGGCCTAAAGAGCGTCCGAACACAGGTAAAATTATTACTACGGTTCGCTCTATCACCAGCACGGTGTGTTCCAGCCCGAACATCCGCCCCTACAGGTGATTCTCTCACCTCTCATCCTGGAGATGGCCCGGCAGGGTTCAAGGCAGTTCTCTGGCATTGGCCATCTCTCGGAGAGGTTGCAGTTTTTGCAAATCCACTTCATGGAACAGTGCTCTAGCCGCGAGGGACCCCTCTCGACATGGCAGTAAGTCAGTGAGGTCAACTACACAGCAGCACACCAGTGATATCATGGTCACGGTCCCTGTCACAGAGCTTTTCATGATTGTCAGTGCACCCTCGTTGCAGGTGCCCAAGTGGAGGGACTGGCTGAAAAGCCTCCAGCTCTATTTCGAAGGTGCAGACATAACAGAAGAAAGGCACTGTGCCTTCGTGCTGCACCTAGGAGGCAAAGACTTTCATAAGGCCTAAAAAACTCTTGTGGAGGAGACTCACAAGACATGTGCAAGGCAGGTTGCAGCCTTGAATGTGCATTTTGAACCTAGGTCAAACTGGGTCTATGTCAGATTCATCTTTAGACAAGCCAATCAAGAACATGAAGAGTCGCTCAGCACTTTCCAAGGCTGACTCAACAAGCTTGCAAGCACTTGTGGTTTTAACAACAAATAAGAAGAGATCAGGGCCAGATTATCCAAAGCTGACATCCACTAAACTTGTAGGACTCCATACCGTCACCGTGACTATCGACACATGAGCTTCTTTAGATCTCATGTCTGCAGACACCTAACATGCACTGACAAAACCCCTCAACACTTGAAAAAGCCAGGGTGAGGGTTTTTGCATACAGCCAATCCCAGCCACTGCCCATGCTGGGGAGCTTTAGGTCATCAGTGAGCCATGGAGAACCAAGTGTAGATACCACCATCTACGTGGCAGATGGAGGTCATGGCATGCTAGTCAGTGGTCACACCACGGAAACAGTGAACTTGATCTCTTTTGCATTTGGCATGCAAACCAGGGAGTTGTCAAACATCCTTGCAGAATTTGAAGAAGTGTTCCAAGGGATCGGCTGTTCGAAGGGCAATGTCATGCGGCTGCCTATCAATCAGTTGATACAGCAATAGCTCTACATCACTGGTGCATTGCATTCCATCTCAGGCCAAAGGTGGAGAAAGATATGGACAAGCTAGAATGAGCTGATATAATCGAGAAGGTAAATGGCCCAAAACCGTGGGTATCCCTTCTCATGGTAGCAAAGAAGCCAAAATAACACAGAGAAGGCCGCGTCTGCATGGACATGCGGCTCCCAAATGTAGCAACTAAGCAGGAATGCCATTTGAATCCTACAGTTGAAGACATCATAGGGGAACTAAACGGGGCAAAATGGTTTTCAAACATTGATCTTCGTTCTGGGTACCACCAGCTGCCTCTACACTCCGACCCAAGGTACATAACTACATTTTCAAACCATGTAGACCTCAGGAGATACCAACTAATCAATTCTGGGATATCGAACACCGCTGAGGTATTCCAGAACACCATCCAGGAAATGCTTGCCTGTTTGCCAGGCAACATAGATGTCAGTGATGAGGTCCTGATCCATGAGGGAGCACCATGAATGCCTGTAAGGGGTCCTCCAGAGAATCAGTGACTCAGGGTTAACCCTCCAAAAGGAGAAGTCTTAATTCTTAAAACAACAGATTAGCTTCTTTGGCTACATTTTCTCGGTGGAAGGAGTGGCTCGGGATCCGGAGAAGGAGCGGGACATACAAGAATCCCCTGCCCCGACAAGTGTGTCTGAATTGAGAAGCTTTCTGGGGATGTGAACTACTGCGGATTGTTCAAACCAAATCCCTCAGGACTCACTCAGCTCCTTTGCAAACTCACAAAGACCACAGCTCCGTGGACCTGGGGTGCAGCATAGGAAGAGGCTTTCAAACAAACAAAAAAGGCCCTCTCAGCAGACACCATGCTGTCATACCTTGATCTACTGAAGCAGGCAACCATCACAGTTGACGTGAGCCCAAAACGACTTGAGGCAGTCCTCACCCAACAGCAACACAAAGGCACCTTGACCCATGAGGCCTATGCCAGCAGGTGAATCACTGCGACAGAACAACAATACTCCACGATTGACACACTGACCTGCAGGCTCTTTCATTTATACTTCTACGGACTACCCTTTGTGGTCACTACTGACCAAAAGCCCCTCATACCTTTGTTCCAAGGCTCGGCACCCAAACCGCCACCTCGCATTGAGAAGTGAATGCTTCAATTAGAGAAATACGATTACCAGGTGGAATGTCAACCAGGTGCCAACAATCCAGCGGACTACCTCTCCCAACACCCTACACCGCCACCCAGAAAGAAGCAGAAGATGCCAAAGAAAAGGAATAATATGTCGGATATATAATATAGAGATCAAGGCCACTTCCTCTTTTTCTCAATGCCCTACGACTTGCCATAAAGCCGACGAGTGTCTACAGCTGGCCATTGCAAGGATCCAGTCAGGGAAGTGGCATGTGCTGAAGGAACACCTGTCTCAGAGAACTCCAGAAGCGAAAAAAGGTTTTGAATCTATGTTCAACATCTGTCACAACCTCCTGTTTGATGCCAGCGGATGTTTCTTAAAGGGACCTGCCTTTAGCAAACACCTTAGCTAAAGGGACTCCACCATCCTAACAGCCTAAGTAGTGCATCTTGCCCACCAGGGCACGGTGAAGAAAAAAAAATAGACTCAGCATGAAAGTATGGTTTCCGGGTATGGATGAGATGGTGGAAGCGGCTCTGAGTTCCTGTCAGTGGTGCTAAGTATCTGGCCCCTAGAAACACCAGCTCCTATACTCACCAGCAGCTCTGGGAGTGCGCCAGCCTGGATTTTGGCTGCCTATCAGATGGGCAATACACCCTCGTCTTGATAGACAAATACACCAATTATCCGGAAATAGAGCTTGTTGGGTCTCAAGCAGCCTGTCATCCTGAAGCAGGAAGTCAGCTAAAGATGATAGCCACACACAGACTTATGAAAGAGCCGAAAACAAACGATGGGCCACCATTCCAGAGCCAAGAATGTGCAGACTACATCTGGGTGGAGCATTTTGTGTGCAACATGAGCAAGGTAATACATATTGCTCACGACAGTCACTAACCCATGGGAAGGACCAATCTATGGGTTCCTCAGAGAATATCAAAAGACTCCAGGCTCCACCACCAGACAGGCCCCTGGACGTGCCAGCATGGGGCACGTAGTCACCAACACAAACGCTCATCAACCAAGGTGGACACCAAACCCTATTGATAGTGGCAGGGCTTTTCAAAAGAGGAGAGATATCAATAGTCGGTTCAGTATCGCTCTAAGAGCTTGGCGATCTGAAATTCGTAAATGACTGGCACCCTGGAAGCAGACTGCTGTTCGAATGTAAACCACTGGGTTGTCATCAGATGGAGAGGTACCATAACCACTACTCACTGATGACAAAAGCAATCACCTGTAACATCACGTTCTTCAAGCTAGCCTGAGGAGATTTTAGTGAGAAGAGCACACTTCCCACGCTTTCCAGCCCACTGCCCGAAAGCGATGTCCTCATGACCCAGTAACTCCCTGCTACTGCCTGAGCGGAGCCCTGGCAGTCTTGACAAAGTCAGGATGACCCCTGTCGCCTTAGGAAGAGCTCCTAATGAAGGCCCCACACCAACATCCACTCCCCAGGGCCCAGTGGGACTAGGTGACCACCCAAGGTATTGTTTGCAAAACAATCTTGCGCCATCACCCGGTTGAAGAACTTCCTGGTCTGAAATCCCCGGTGAGGCCATCCCAGGGAGACGTTAACACACACCACTGACATGTTGAAATGTTTGTGAAATGAATGCGATATCTTTTTCGGTTTGTACATAACTGTTTGTTAACTTAAAGTTAAGGAGGAATGTAGTGATGTAAAACCCGGCGGTTAGGCAGAGGGGTGATCTGGTGACTCTCCTACCGACACACTCAGAATTGGTTTAGCCCACTTGAGTAGGTAATCACCAGCTCCACAACTCTGTTCATTCTTTCCTGGCGCATGCTCTAGCCCAGCACCACACTGGCCACGCCACAGTGCACGGACTGTGAGAAAGTATATGGCAATATTACCTGGACTCACTAAACTGCCATTGATGACTAGCAAACATATATGCTGGTAATCTATAACCAACCATACTGTAGGAAAGTACCATCTTGCCTGGCATGTTACCCCCATTTGTATTGTATGTATGTTTGTTTTTGCCTATGTGTTACTGGGATCCTGCTAGCCAGGACCCCAGTGCTCATAAAGTGTGCCCTGTATGTGTTCCCTGTGTGGTGCCTAACTGTATCACTGAGGCTCTGCGAACCAGAACCTCAGTGTTTATGCTCTCTCTGCTTTTAAAATTGTCACTGCAGGCTAGTGACTAATTTTACCAATTCTGATTGGCACACTGGAACACCCTTATAATTCCCTAGTATATGGTACCTAGGTACCATGGGTATTGGGGTTCCAGGAGATCCCTATGGGCTGCAGCATTTCTTTTGCCACCCATAGGGAGCTCAGACAATTCTTATACAGGACGGCCACTGCAGCCTGAGTGAAATAACGTCCACGTTATTTCACAGCCATTTCACACTGCACTTAAGAAACTTATAAGTCACCTATATGTCTAACCCTCACTTAGTGAAGGTTAGGTGCTAAGTTACTTGGTGTGTGGGCACCCTGGCACTAGCCAAGGTGCCCCCACATTGTTCAGGGCAAATTCCCCGAACTTTGTGAGTGCGGGGACACCATTACATGCGTGCACTACATATAGGTCCATACATATATGTAGCGTCACAATGGTAACTCCGAACATGGCCATGTAACATGTCTAGGATCATGGAATTGTCACACCAATACCATTCTGGTATTGGGGGGACAATTCCATGCATCCCCGGGTCTCCAGCATAGAGCCCAGGTACTGCCAAACTAACTTTCCGGGGTTTTCTCTGCAGCTACCGCTGCTACCAACCCTCACAGAGATTTCTGCCCTCCTGGCGCCTGGGCAGCCCAGTCCCAGGAAGGTAGAACAAAGAATTTCCTCTGAGAGAGGGTGTTACACCCTCTCCCTTTGGAAATAGGTGTGAAGGGCCTGGGAGGAGTAGCCTCTCCTGGCCTCTGGAAATGCTTTGAAGGGCACAGATGGTGCCTTCCTTGCATAAGCCAGTCTACACCGGTTCAGGGATCCTCCCAGCCTTGCTCTGGCGCGAAACTGGACAAAGGAAAGGGGAGCCACCACCCACCTGACAAGCACCACCCAGGGGATGTGCCCAGAGCTCCTTCAGTGTGTCCCAGACCTCTGCCATCTTGGATGCAGAGGTGTGAGGGCACAATGGACAGCTCTGAGTGGCCAGTGCCAGCAGGTGATGTCAGAGACCCCTCCTGATAGGTGCTTACCTTTCTCTGTAGCCAATCCTCCTCTGAGGGCTATTTAGGGTCTGTCCTGTGGGCATCTCATCAGATAACGAATGCAAGGGCTCACCAGAGTTCCTCTGCACTTCCCTCTTCGACTTCTGCCAAGGATCAACCGCTGGCTCCTCCAGGACGCCTGCAAAACCGCAACAAAGTAGAAAGAAGACTACCAGCAACATTGTAGCGCCTCATCCTGCCGGCTTTCTCAACTGTTTCCTGGTGGTGCATGCTCTGAGGGCTGTCTGCCTTCACCCTGCACTGGAAGCCAAGAAGAAATCTCCAGTGGGTCGACAGAATCTTCCCCCTGCCAACGCAGGCACCAAACGTCTGCATCACTGGTCCTCTGGGTCCCCTCTCATCTTGACGAGCATGGTCCCCGGAACACAGCAGCTGGATCCAAGTGTCCCCGACAGTCCAGTGACCCTTGTGTCCAAATTTGGTGGAGGTAAGTCCTTGTCTCCCCACGCCAGACAGTAATCCTATGTTTTGCATGAACTGCAGCTGCTAGGGCTTCTGTGCACTCTTGCAAGACTTCCTTCATGCACAGCCTAGCCCAGGTCCCCAGCACTCCGTCCTGCATTGCGCAACTCGCTGAGTTGGACTCCGACTTCGTGGGACTCCCTTTTCTTGTGCTGAGTCGACCGTCATGCTCAGATCTTCTGAACGCATGTTCAGGTACTTCTGCGGGTGCTGCCTGCTTCTGCATGGGCTCTCCGTGTTGCTGAGCGCCACCTCTGTCTCCGCCTCCAAGGGGCGACCTCCTGGTCCTTCCTGGGCCCTGGCAGCACCCAAAACCTTCAACTGCGACTCTTGCAGCTAGCAAGGCTTGTTAGCGGTCTTTCTGTGTGGAAACAACTCTGCATCCTTCAGCACACCATGGGACATCTTCTGACCTAAGGAGAAGTTCCTGGTACCTTCCGTTGTTGCAGAATCTTCGGCTTCTTCCACCCGGAGGCAGCCCTTTTGCACCTTCCTTTGGGGTTTAGTGGGCTCCTGCCGCCCCTGGACACTTGCGTGCTTCTTGGACTTGGTCCCCTTCCTTTACAGGTCCTTGGTCCAGGAATCCGTCTTCAGTGCTTTGCAGTCAGTTGTTGTCCTTGCAGAATCCCCTACCTTGACTTTACTGTCTTTCTGGGGTAGTAGGGTAACTTTACTCCTACTTTTCAGGGTCTTGGGGTGGGGTATCTTGGACACCCTTAGTGTTTTCTTGCACTCCCAGCAACCCTCTACACACTACACTAGGCCTGGGGTCCATTCGTGGTTTGCATTCCACTTTTGGAGCATATGGTTTGTGTTGCCCCTAGGCCTATTGTCTCCTATTGCATTCTATGGTGTTTGCACTACTTTTCTAACTGTTTAGTTACCTGATTTGGTTTGTGTGTGTATATTTTGTGTATATTACTTACCTCCTAAGGGAGTATATCCTCTGAGATACTTTTGGCATATTGTCACTAAAATAAAGTACCTTTATTTTTGTAACTCTGAGTAGTGTGTTTCCTTATGATATAGTGCTAAGTGATATAAGTGGTATAATAGGAGCTTTGCATGTCTCCTAGTTCAGCCTAAGCTGCTCTGCTATAGCTACCTCTATCAGCCTAAGCTGCCAGAACACCTCTAATCTACTAATAAGGGATAACTGGACCTGGCACAAGGTGTAAGTACCACATGGTACCCACTATAAGCCAGGCCAGCCTCCTACATTGGTGGTGCAGCGGTGGGATAAGTACTTGTAACTGCTTTACCACTTTGTCATTAGTGCTTTTCATAAGAAAAACATATAACAAATACTTCAAGATATACACATTGAACTAAACAGTTTAACTTTCCTTCTCTAAAACTTTCTAAAAAGTTTCTGAAAAGTTCTGAAAACTTCTAAAAGTTTTCAAAAAGTTTGAAAAAGTTTTTTTTCTGTTCTTTCAAAAGTTCCAAAAACTTTTTTCTCTCTCTGTCCTAAACCATTTCTGTCATGTCTGCAGTAGAACTTACTCCCACAGTTGTCCAGGCAACATATGGGAATCTAAACTTTAAAAGTTTGAGGGGTCTCTGCATTGAAAGAGGTTTAGCAATTGGAAAGAATCCTACAAAAGATCTTCTCCTCAGCCTTCTCCTAGAAAGTGACCAGAACCAGTCTCGCCCATCCCAGGATCAGGAGGTAGAAGAAGGGGGGTACCCAGTCAGACTCAGAGGAGTCCCCTGAGGTTGCTGAGGAGGGTTCTTCCAAGGACCTGTCAGCTACCAGGCCACCTAGGGACGCTGGTAGTGGGAGGGGATCACACACTAGTAGGGCACCTTTCACTCCTAAAGGCCAGGTCACTAGGGTCCAGCCAGTTTGGGACAGGTCCAACTCTGCCAATTCCCACATGTCTTCTGTGTCTCACAGTTCCCAAGCCTCCCACCCTGAGGATAACTTAATGGAAAGAGAACTCAGAAAGCTGAGGTTGGAAGAGGCCAGGCTGAAGCTTAAACAACAGCAGCTAGCCTTAGACAGGGAATCTCTGGATGTGGAAAAGGGAAAGGCAGAGGTTGGAGTTATTTCCCCATGGTGGCAGCAGCAGTATTTTTGATAGCAATCCTGTTACAGAGCAAGATTCCAGAAACCTGCATAAGATAGTCCCCCTTACAAGGAGGGGGATGACATTAACAAGTGGTTTGCTGCCCTTGAGAGGGCCTGTATGGTACAGTTGGTCCCTCAAAGGCAGTGGGCTGCTATCTTGTGGCTATCTTTCACTGGTAAGGGTAGGGATAGGCTCCTTGCTGTCAGAGAAAGTGATGCCAACAACTACAAAGTTTTGAAGGATGCACTCTTGGATGGATTTGGCTTAACCACTGAACAATACAGGATTAAGTTCAGAGACACCAGAAAAGAGTCCTCTCAATACTGGACAGACTTTCTAGAATGTTCAGTGAAGGCCTTGGAGGGTTGGTTACATGGCAGTAAGGTGACTGACTATGAAAGCCTGTATAATCTGATCCTGAGAGAGCATATTTTGAACAACTGTGTGTCTGATTTGTTTCACTAGTACTTGGTAGACTCAGATCTGACCTCTCCCTAGGAATTGGGAAAGAAGGCAGACAAATGGTCCAGAACAAGAGTGAACAGAAAAGGTCGTACAGGGGGTGACACGGATGGCAAGAAGAAGGATGGTAAGTCTTCTGACAAGGGTGGGGACAAAGATAAAAAACATTCTGAGTCTTCATCAGGCCCACAAAGATTCTCTGGGGGTGGTGAGTCCAAATCCTCTTCTAACAATCAGAAAAAGCATTGGTGTTATTTATGTAAAGTAAAAGGCCATTGGGCAAGTGATTCCACTTGTCCAAAGAAAAACACCAAACCTCCCACCACCACAACCCCAACTGCAACCTCTAGTGCCCCTAGTAATAGCAGTGGTGGTGGGAAATCTACTACAAATAGCCAATCCAAGGGTGTAGCTGGGCTCACTACTGGCAGTGTAGTTGGGGTTGGTCTTGTTAGGGAGACCAGAGAGGCTGTTTTAGTCTCTGATGGTGGAATTGACTTTGCCACCTTGGTTGCTTGTCCCCTTAATATGGGTAAGTACAAGCAACTACCCCTAATCAACAGTGTTGAGGTTGAAGCCTACAGGGACACAGGAGCCAGTGTAACTATGGGTATAGAGAAAATGGTTAATCCTGATCAACACCTACTTGGTCAGCAGTACCAAGTGACTGATGCTCACAATAACACACTTAGCCACCCCATGGCTGTTTTGAATGTCAACTGGGGGGGGGGGGGGCGGTACTGGTCCAAAGAAAGTTGTGGTAGCTACTGAATTACCTGTAGATTGCTTACTAGGCAATGATTTGGAGACATCAGCTTGGGCTGAAGTGGAGTTGGAGGCTCATGCAGCAATGTTGGGCATTCCTGTGCATATTTTTGCTTTAACCAGGGCTCAGGCCAAAAAGCAAATAGGACAGGGAAACGTGGATCCTGGAACAATGGACCAAGTGCTCCCAAAAGCTAGGGATAGGAAGGGTAAATCCTTGCCCACTATCCCTCCCTCTCCAGAAGATTCCCCTTTTGAGGAAGAGGCATCCTCTCCCTGTGCAGAACCTACACCAGATGAGCTGGCGCAGGGGGGCCTGCTAGGGAAGAGCTGAGTGTGGCACAGCAGACCTGTCCCACGCTAGAGGGTTTGAGACAGTAAGCTGCCAAACTGCAGAATGGGGATGTCAGTGATAGCCATAAGGTGTATTGGGAAGACAACCTCCTGAATACAGAGTCAAGGGACCCTAAACCTGAAGCTGCCAGGAGATTGGTCATCCCCTTGCAATACAGAGAGTTTCTTCTTACCTTGGCACATGACATTCCCTTGGCTGGGCATTTGGGCCAAAGTAAAACTTGGGACAGGCTTGTTCCCCTGTTTCACTGGCCTCATATGTCAGAGGACACAAAAGAGTTTTGTCGCTCTTGTGTGACCTGCCAAGCCAGTGGCAAGACTGGTGGCACTCCAAAGGCCCCCTTAATTCCACTTCCTGTGGTTGGGGTGCCTTTTGAAAGGGTAGGGGTTGACATAGTTGGCCCCCTTGACCCTCCAACAGCTTCAGGCAATAGGTTTATCCTGGTGGTAGTGGTCCATGCCACTAGGTACCCTGAAGCCATCCCCTTAAGGACCACTACAGCTCCTGCAGTGGCAAAGGCCCTCATGGGAATCTTTTCCAGAGTGGGCTTCCCTAAGAAAGTGGTGTCAGTCAGAGGTAGTAACTTCATGTCTGCATACCTCAAGGCAATGTGGAAGGAATGTGGTGTAACTTACAAGTTCACTACCCCTTATCATCCACAAACAAATGGTCTGGTTGAGAGGTTTAATAAAACTCTCAAAGGTATGATAATGGCACTCCCTGAAAAAATCAGAAGGAGATGGGATTTCCTGTTACCTTGCCTCCTTTTTGCTTACAGGGAGGTACCCCAAAAAGGAGTGGGCTTTAGCCCTTTTGAACTCCTCTTTGGGCACCCTGTGAGAGGTCCCCTTGCACCTGGTAAGGAGAGTTGGGAACAACCTTTAAAAGCTCCTAAACAGGACATTGTGGACTATGTACTTGGCCTAAGATCAAGAATGGCTGAGTACATGAAAAAGGCCAGTAAAAACCTCCAGGCCAGCCAGGAGCTGCAAAAGCAATGGCATGACCAGAAGGCTGTCCTGACTCAGTACCACACAGGACAGAAGGTGTGGGTATTGGAGCATGTGGCCCCAAGAGCACTCCAGGACAAATGGAGTGGACCCCATCTAATTGTTGAAAAAAAAGGGTGAGGTTACCTGTTTAGTAGACCTGGGCACTGCCAGG
Organism: Pleurodeles waltl; assembly: GCF_031143425.1. NCBI lineage: Eukaryota > Metazoa > Chordata > Amphibia > Caudata > Salamandridae > Pleurodeles > Pleurodeles waltl. Next base: position 41,008,247 of record NC_090445.1, read on the forward strand.
AGTCCCCTTAGGGTGCTCCATGTTAACCGCCTGAAACCCTACTATGACAGGGCTGATCTCACCCTGCTCATGGCAACTGATGAGGGACAGGAAGAAGAGAGTGACCCTCTCACTGATCTCTTCTCCACCACTGAAGCTGATGGCTTAGTGGAGGGGGTAGTACTTGCAGATTGTCTTACTGCTGAGCTGAAAGATAACTGTATAAATCTTTTAAGTCAGTTTTCTGAACTCTTCTCACTAATACCAGGTACCACTACTTGGTGTGAGCATACCATCGACACTGGAGACAGTTTACCTGTCAAAAGCAAGATTTATAGGCAGCCTGACCATGTCAGGGACTGCATTAAACAGGAAGTTCAGAAAATATTAGACTTAGGAGTGATTGAGCCTTCAGAAAGCCTATGGGCTAGCCCAGTGGTGCTTGTTCCTAAACCTCACAGTAAGGATGGAAAAAGAGAGATCAGGTTTTGTGTTGACTATAGAGGGCTCAACCAAGTAACCAAGACAGATGCTCACCCTATACCCAGGGCAGATGAGCTGATTGATACACTGGCTTCTGCCAAGTATCTGAGCACTTTTGACTTAACTGCAGGGTATTGGCAGATTAAGTTATCAGAAGATGCAAAACCTAAAACTGCATTCTCAACCATTGGAGGGCACTATCAGTTCACAGTGATGCCCGTTGGTCTGAAGAATGCACCTGCCACCTTTCAAAGGCTGGTGAACACAGTCCTGCAAGGGTTGGAAGCTTTTAGTGCAGCATATCTGGATGATATAGCTGTCTTTAGCTCCACCTGGGATGATCACCTGGTCCACCTGTGGAAAGTTTTGGAGGCCCTGCAAAAGGCAGGCCTCACTATCAAGGCCTCAAAGTGCCAGATAGGGAAGGGGAAAGTGGTTTATCTGGGCCACCTGGTAGGTGGGGAACAGATTGCACCACTACAGGGGAAGATCCAGACTATTATGGAATGGGCTCCCCCTACAACTCAAACCCAGGTGAGAGCCTTTTTAGGCCTCACAGGGTACTACAGGAGGTTTATTAAACATTATGGCTCCATTACAGCTCCTCTTAATGACCTCACTAGTAAAAAGATGCCTAAAAAGGTATTGTGGACAGCTAGCTGTCAAAAAGCTTTTGATGAGCTCAAACAGGCCATGTGCTCTGCACCTGTCCTAAAAAGCCCTTGCTACTCCAAAAAGTTCACAGTCCAGACTGATGCTACTGAATTGGGGGTTGGGGCAGTGCTATCACAGCTTAATACTGAGGGCCAGGATCAACCTGTTGCTTTTATCAGCAGGAGGTTGACCCCTAGAGAAAAGCGTTGGTCTGCCATAGAGAGGGAGGCCTTTGCTGTGGTCTGGGCACTGAAAAAGTTGAGGCCATACCTGTTTGGTACTCACTTTATTGTTCAGACAGACCACAAACCTCTACTTTGGCTAAAACAAATGAAAGGTGAAAACCCTTAATTGTTGAGGTGGTCCATATCCCTACAGGGAATGGACTATACAGTGGAACATAGACCTGGGAGTACCCACTCCACTGTAGATGGACTCTCCAGATATTTCCACATAGACAATGAAGACTCATCTGGGCAAGGTTAGCCTTATTGTCCCTCGTTTGGGGGGAGGTTGTGTAGGAAAGTACCATCTTGCCTGGCATGTTACCCCCATTTTTACTGTATGTATGTTTGTTTTTGCCTATGTTTCACTGGGATCCTGCTAGCCAGGACCCCAGTGCTCATAAAGTGTGCCCTGTATGTGTTCCCTGTGTGGTGCCTAACTGTATCACTGAGGCTCTGCGAACCAGAACCTCAGTGTTTATGCTCTCTCTGCTTTTAAAATTGTCACTGCAGGCTAGTGACTAATTTTACCAATTCTGATTGGCACACTGGAACACCCTTATAATTCCCTAGTATATGGTACCTAGGTACCCAGGGTATTGGGGTTCCAGGAGATCCCTATGGGCTGCAGCATTTCTTTCCCAGCCCATGGGGAGCTCAGACAATTCTTACACAGGACTGCCACTGCAGCCTGAGTGAAATAACATCCACGTTATTTCACAGCCATTTTACAATGCACTTAAATAACCTATAAGTCACCTATATGTCTAACCCTCACTTAGTGAAGGTTAGGTGCTAAGTTACTGAGTGTGTGGGCACTCTGGCACTAGCCAAGGTGCCGCCACATTGTTCAGGGCAAATTCCCCGAACTTTGTGAGTGCGGGGACACCATTACACACGTGCACTACATATAAGTCAATCCATATATGTAGCGTCACAATGGTAACTCCGAACATGGCCATGTAACATGTCTAGGATCATGGAATTGTCACCCCAATACCATTCTGGTATTGGGGTGACAATTCCATGCATCCCCGGGTCTCCAGAATAGAGCCCGGGTACTGCCAAACTAACTCTCTGGGGTTTTCTCTGCAGCTACCGCTGCTGCCAACCCTCAAATAGGTTTCTGCCCCCCCTTGGGCATGGGCAGCCCAGTCACAGAAAGGCAGAACAAAAGATTTCCTCTGAGAGAGGGTGTTACACCCTCTCCCTTTGGAAATAGGTGTGAAGGGCCTGGGAGGAGTAGCCTCTCCTGGCCTCTGGAAAGGCTTTCTAGGGCACAGATGGTGCCCTCCTTGCATAAGCCAGTCTACACCTGTTCAGGGATCCCCCCAGCCCTGCTCTGGCGTGAAACTGGACAAAGGAAAGGAGAGTGACCACTCCCCTGACCAGCACCTCCCAGGGGAGGTGCCCAGAGCTCCTCCAGTGTGTCATAGACCTCTGCCATCTTGGATGCAGAGGTGTGAGGGCACAATGGACAGCTCTGAGTGGCCGGTGCCAGCAGGTGACGTCAGAGAACCCTCCTGATAGGTGCTTACCTTTCTCTGTAGCCAATCCTCCTCTGAGGGCTATTTAGGGTCTCTCCTGTGGGCATCTCATCAGATAACGAATGCAAGAGCTCACCAGTGTTCCTCTGCACTTCCCTCTTCGACTTCTGCCAAGGATCGACCACTGACTGATCCAGGACGCCTGCAAAACCGCAACAAAGTAGCAAGAAGACTACCAGCAACATTTTAGCGCCTCATCCTGCCGGCTTTCTTGACTGTTTCCTGGTAGTGCATGCTCTGAGGGCTGTCTGCCTTCTCCCTGCACGAGAAGCAAAGAAGAAATCTCGACAGAATCTTCCCCCTGCCAACGCAGGCACCAAACTTCTGCATCACCGGTCCTCTGGGTCCCCTCTCATCTTGACGAGCGTGGTCCCTGGAACACAGGAGCTGGATCCAAGTGTCCCCAACAGTCCAATGACACTTCTGTCCAAATTTGGTGGAGGTAAGTCTTTGCCTCCCTACGCCAGACAGTAATCCTGTGTACTGCGTGAACTGCAGCTGCTAGGGCTTCTGTGCACTCTTGCAAGACTTCCTTCGTGCACAGCATAGCCTAGGTTCCCAGCACTCCGTCCTGCATTGCCCAACTCGCTGAGTTGGACTCCGACTTCGTGGGACTCCCTTTTGTTGTGCTGAGTGACCGTCGTGCTCAGATTTCAGAATGCCTGTTCAGGTGTTTCTGCGGGTGCTGCCTGCTTCTGCGTGGCTCTCCGTGTTGCTGAGCGCCCCCTCTGTCTCCTCCTCCACGGTGCGACCTCCTGGTCCTTCCTGGGGCTTGGCAGCACCCAAAACCTTCAACCGCAAATCTTGCAGCTAGCAAGGCTTGTTTGCAGTCTTTCTGTGTGAAAACAACTCTACATCCTCCAGCACGCCGTGGGACATCTTCTGACCTAAGGAGAAGTTCCTGGCACCTTCCGTTGTTGCAGAATCTTAAGCTTCTTCCACCCTGAGGCAGCCCTTTTGCACCTTCATCCGGGGTTTAGTGGGCTCCTGCTGCCCCTGGACACTTGCGTGACTCTTGGACTTGGTACCCTTCCTTTAAATCAAATCATTAATATTTATAAAGCGCACTACTCACCCGTGCGGGTCTCAAGGCACTAGGGGAAAAAGGGGGGGGGTTACTGCTGCTCGAAGAGCCAGGTTTTTAGGAGTCTCCGGAATGCGGAGTGGTCCTGGGTGGTCCTGAGGCTGGTGGGGAGGGAGTTCCAGGTCTTGGCTGCCAGGAAGGAGAAGGACCTCCCACCCGCCGTGGAGCGGCGGATGCGAGGGACGGCAGCGAGCGCGAGGCCCGAGGAACGGAGGAGATGGGTGGGGGCGTAGAAGCTGAGGCGACGGTTGAGGTAATCCGGTCCCTTGTTGTGGAGGGCTTTGTGTGCGTGGGTGAGAAGTCGGAAGGTGATCCTTTTGCTGACTGGGAGCCAATGCAGGTGTCTCAGGTGTGCGGAGATGTGGCTGTTGCGGGGTACGTCGAGGATGAGGCGGGCCGAGGCGTTTTGAATACGTTGCAGGCGTTTTTGGAGCTTGCCGGTGGTCCCAGCATAGAGGGTGTTGCCGTAGTCCAGGCGGCTCGTGACGAGTGTCGGCGGGGATCCAGCGGAAGATCTTGCGGAGCATGCGGAGGGTGAGGAAGCATGCGGAGGACACTGCGTTGACTTGCTTGGTCATGGTGAGAAGAGGGTCCAAGATGAAGCCGAGGTTGCGGGCGTGGTTTGCCGGGGTCGGTGCAGTGCCAAGGGCCGTGGGCCACCAGGAGTCGTCCCAAGCGGACGGGGTGTTGCCGAGGATGAGGACTTCCGTTTTATCAGAGTTCAGCTTTAGGTGGCTGAGCCTCATCCAATCTGCGACGTCCTTCATGCCCTCTTGTAGGTTGGTCTTGGCGCTGGCGGGGTCCTTGGTGAGGAGAGTATAAGTTGGGTGTCGTCGGCGTAGGAGGTGATGATGATGTCGTGCTTGCGTACGATGTCGGCGAGGAGGCTCATGTAGACATTGAAGAGTGTCGGGCTGAGTGATGAGCCTTGAGGTACGCCGCAGATGATCTCGGTGGGGTCTGAGCGAAACGGAGGGAGGTAGACTCTTTGGGATCGGTTTGAGAGGAAGGAGGCCATCCAGTCCAGGGCCTGGCCTTGGATCCCGGTGGAGCGGAGGCGGGTGATTAGGGTGCGGTGGCAGACGGTGTCGAAGGCAGCCGAGAGGTCGAGGAGGATGAGGGCGACTGTTTCACCGTTGTCCATCAGGGTTCTGATGTCGTGTGTGACTGAGATGAGGGCGGTTTCAGTGCTGTGGTTGGTTCGGAATCCGGTTTGTGAAGGGTCGAGCAGGTTGTTGTCTTCCAGGAAGGTGGTCAGCTGTTTGTTTGACGGCCTTCTCTATTACCTTGGCGGGGAAGGGGAGGAGCGAGATGGGGCGGAAGTTTTTCAGGTCGCTCGGGTCAGCCGTAGGTTTCTTTAGTAGTGCGTTGACTTCGGCGTGTTTCCAGCATTCGGGGAAAGTAGCAGAAGAAAAAGAGGAGTTGATGACGGCCTGGAGGTGCGGGACGATGATGTCGTCGGCTTTATTGAAGATGAAGTGAGGGCAGGGGTCCGATGGAGCGCCGGAGTGGATCGAGTTCATGGTGGTTTTGGTTTCTTCGGTGTTGATGTGGGTACAGTCGTTGAGGGTGATGGTCGGAGGTGTGGGTTCGGTGATGCTTGGTTGGGTCTGGTGTCCGAAGCTGTCGTGGAGGTCGCTGATCTTGCGATGGAAGAAGATGGTGAGGGAGTTGCACAGATCTTGTGAGGGCGTGACGGCGTTGGCGTTGGGGTTGGAGAACTCCTTGACGATGCTAAAAAGTTCTCTGCTGTTGTGGCTGTTTTTGTCCAGTCTGTCGGTAAAAAAGTTCCTTTTGGCAGCGCGGATCAGGTGGTGGTGTTTGCGGGTAGCGTTCTTGAGGGCAGTCATGTTGTCAGCGGTGTGGTCCTTGCGCCAGGCCTTCTCGAGGGCGCGACAAGTTTTCTTCGATTCTTTGAGGGTGTCAGAGAACCAGAGAGGTTTTTTGGTGTTGGCCTGTCGATGCGTGCGTTTGAGGGGAGCAAGGTTGTCTGCGCAGTTGGAGATCCAGTTCGTGAGGCTGAGGGCTGCGTCATTGGGGTCAGTGGTGAGGGTGGGTTGGTTGGCGGCGAGTTTGGAGAAGAGTTGCTCTTTGGGGATTTTGTTCCACTGTCGACGTGGGATGGGTTGAGTGCGGAGGTGGCGGGTCTCGCGTCGGAATGTGAAATGTACACAGCTGTGGTCGGTCCAGTGTAGAGCAGAGGTGTGGCTGAAGAAGACGTGTTTGCTGGCGGAGAAGATGGGGTCAAGCGTGTGTCCGGCGATGTGGGTGGCGGTGTTCACCAGTTGCTTGAGGCCGAGGTTGGCGAGGTTGTCGAGCAGGGTGGTGGTGTTGGGGTCGTTGTTTTGTTCCAGATGGAAGTTGAGGTCGCCTAGGAGGATGTAGTCCGGCAAGGCGAGGGCATGCGGGGAGATGAAGTCGGCGATGGCGTCGCTGAAAGGGGTGCGCGGTCCGGGAGGACGGTAGACGAGGGATCCTCTGAAGGTGGTCCTGGGGTCAGTGCGAATCTGAAAATGCAGGTGTTCAGCGGCGAGAGGGGTGTCTTCGGTGGAGGTGGTGACGCTGATGGAGTCTTTGAAGACGATGGCGATACCTCCTCCTACTTGGTTGGTGCGGTCTTTTCTGGAGATCTTGTAGCCTTCGGGGATGGCGGTGGCGATGTCTGGAGCAGAGGAGGCGTTCATCCAGGTCTCCGTGATGAAGGCGACGTCCGGTGCTGTGGAGTCCAGGAGGTCCCAGAGTTCAACGGCGTGCTTGTGGACGGAACGAGCGTTGACCAGGATGCACTTGAGGTGGTTGATGGCGCGTGGGCTTGTGGTCGTGGTAGTTGCGTGGTGGAAGATGCATTTGCAGGAGTTGCAGGCGAAGGGTCCATGGGTGCGTTTGGGGTGAGCTTGGAAGCAGGTGTTGGAGCGCCCTGGGTTGAGGGCGTGGAGGGTGATGGGGTCGTAGCGGATCAGCGGGGCTTTGGAGAGCTGGGGACCAGGGGTTATAGCGCTGGGCGCGGGCCAGGCGCAGACGGGCTTGCCTCTGGCGCGCCTCAGGCACGCCAGCGGCGCGCCCGCTGTGCGCGGTCGCGCAGCGGCCGCCATGTGAGGTAGGAGGGGGGGGAGGGGCCAGCTGGGGTCGAATGGGAGCTGGGGGGCTGTCCCCTTTACAGGTCCTCAGGTCCAGGAATCCGTCTTTAGTGCTTTGCAGTCAGTTGTTGTCCTTGCAGAATCCCCTATCTCGACTTTACTGTCTTTCTGGGGTAGTAGGGTAACTTTACTCCTACTTTTCAGGGTCTTGGGGTGGGGTATCTTGGACACCCTTAGTGTTTTCTTACACTCACAGCGACCCTCTACACACTACACTAGGCCTGGGCTCCATTCGTGGTTCGCATTCCACTTTTGGAGTATATGTTTTGTGTTGCCCGAGGCCTATTGTTTCCTATTGCATTCTATGGTGTTTGCACTACTTTTCTAACTGTTTACTTACCTGATTTGGTTTGTGTGTGTATATTTTGTGTATATTACTTACCTCCTAAGGGAGTATATCCTCTGAGATACTTTTGGCATATTGTCACTAAAATAAAGTACCTTTATTTTTAGTAACTCTGAGTATTGTGTTTCCTTATGATATAGTGCGAAGTGATATAAGTGGTATAGTAGGAGCTTTGCATGTCTCCTACTTCAGCCTAAGCTGCTCTGCTATAGCTATCTCTATCAGCCTAAGCTGCTAGAACACCCCTAATCTACTAATAAGGGATAACTGGACCTGGCACAAGGTGTAAGTACCACAAGGTACCCACTATAAGCCAGGCCAGCCTCCTACACAAACAGTATACAGGCACCACAGAGTACCTAGAGGAAAATCACTGGGGAAAGGCAGCAGCACGCCTCCTCAGGACTGAAGGCTGACGAACTTATACCTGCACAGCTCATTGGGCACTATAGACTGAGGACCTGATGGCACTGCTGGGCTATGTCAAAATGATACCTAAGCACAGGGAAATTTGTTGGTTTGGCCCTACTATCAGATAAATGCTATAGCATGGGGAAGGGGAGATCCCACCACAGTAGACAAATTGGTTCACAGATTTGGCATCCTGCAACGCAAACTCAGACGTATACAGTACACTACTGTCTGTGAGGGTCGTGTGTCCTAGAGATATGTGGGGCACTCTGAAAACTTACTTTGCTAATGGAGGGGACAACAACGATGAAAGGGGGAACTCATGACACACATGGAATGCTGATACCAAATCGCTGGTAGAGGAAAGTTCAGCATAAATGTAAATAGTATACAGACCAAGGTATGGAAGACAGTATGCACACTGGTGAGCGAGGCTGTTTTCTGTCTTTTTTCTGTTGCTCTCATTACAAAGAACATATAGTATATACTACTTTATTATGTTACATCTGATGTCTATTGTGACCACTGAAGCAACTAACATTCTGTATAATACCAATGGGATAAAAAAAGAAAGCTTTTTTTTTTAAACATAAGTGATGAGATGCTTTCTCATTGGGCGCATTAAATTTCCTAAAGTCATCAGGTGGAGGGTCCTTTGGCTTCAGATCTGGGTTTGCACCCTCTGGAATAATAAAGTAGTTCCAATCAAAGTTCCATGTAGGTGTTTATGGATTATCCTGTGGAGTTACACCATCACTATCTTTATCAAGTGTGTGAGAATGTCGAAAGGTTCCACCACCTGTGTAATTTGCAACATCAAGTACACCTGAAGGCACTGGTCATTCATCTTCTCAAGAAGGCACATTACTATTAGTGTGTGTGGACAGGCTAAAGCTATTTTTTTACACACTACAGGACCTGTACATTTCTAACATGGTGCATCTTCACTTGTAAATGGAGCCCAGGCACTTTAGGCTTTAGCTCTGCAGTTCCTGATCCTACATGCCAATCATCCCGTCAACCCTACCCTGCCCCAACTTGCTACAAAGTTAGAAATGTGTCCGGTATAAAAGGAGGAAGGAATAGTTTCTTATCAGTAAGTCCTGTTCTCTTGTAGGGGAATTTCCATAAGTCATAAGCAATGAATAGTCCCACCCACGTGAGGGGACCCCGGAGCAGTGCTTCAATATATCTTCTTAAGTGGAGATTTTCGCCTTTCTCCAGGAAGACCTGTAAAAACACATGAAAGAGACAGATAATGCAGCCTATATATCTAGGCTACAATGGCCCAATTCTTCACCATGAAGTCAAAAAAGGGCAATACAATAAAGAGGAGTATAATTTAAGATGTTTTGCAAACAGTATACATCTCCTTCACAAACCCCTTTTTGTGAGGGATATGAGGGACAGCAGGGCAGAGTAGCCTCATAGGATGTCAATATATGTCTAAAATAGAGGCTGTGCCTTTGAGAACGTAGGAACCACCAGTATCTCATCATGCTCAGCTGGTGGAAGTTGCTTCAGTTCTTTTTGAAGGCAAAATTGGACATAGAAAGATTGCAAGGGTACCTCTGTCCATTCCACAGGAGAGGAGGGAGGGTCGCTTATGACTTATCATGAAAATTCCTCTACAAGAGAACAGGAGTTACAAGTTTGAAACTATTCCTTCTCTCATAGTAGATTTCCATGTATAGTCATAAGCATCTAATAGAGTGGCAAGCCCATGCCCACATATCGCGGTGGAGAAGAGAGGGTCACTTAGGCAGTTTAAGCAAACACATTTCTGAGGGAAGCCTGTCCTACTTAAGCATCTGTTCTAGCATCAGAGTCTAGGCAGTAGTGCTTGGTGAAAGTATGTACTGATTTCCAGGTAGCTTCTTTGCAAATTTCTGGAATCAGGATATTGCACACTGAAGCAGCAGTAGCTGCTTTCCTGCTAATAGAGTGTGTGCCTTAGGTTTAGCTGTTAGTGATTTATGAGCTTTTTGGCAGCATAACACAATACATGAACCTATTCTTCTGGAGATGGATTGTTTGGAGGTGGCTAATCCAGTGCGTATCGGACCACAGTTAGTAAACAGTTGGTCAGTTCGGCAGAAATAACATTTCAGAGCCCTCCTAACATCCAGTGAATGGATAGATCTTTCTGCTGGAGTGGAGGGATTCTGAAATAAGGTAGCCAATGAGACAGTCTGATTTAAATGGAAATCAGACACTACCTTAGGAAGGAATTTCAGATGATTTCTCATAACCACTTTGCTGTAATGAAAGGCAATGTATGGTTCAAGAGAACTGACGTTATCACTACCAGAAAAGCTGCTTTCCATGTAAGGTGTTGTAGGAAAGCTTTGTGGATGGGTTCAAAGAGATCCCACATAAGGCAAGAAAGCACTATATTGAGTTCCCTGGGAGGTGAGGGACGCCTAATGGGAGGGAAAATATTCTTCAACCCCTCTAAGAAATCCTTTATGACAGCGATTTGGAAAAAAAAGAGGTTTGTGACAGACACTTCCTCTAGGCAGTAAGAGCTGCCAGATGAACCTTTAAGATAATTGCAAGCCTGATTTAGCCAAGTGTAGAAGATATGGCAGAATCACTTCCTCTTGGCGAGGAGTCAGGTCCACGTTCTTAGAGGAACACCAGATGAAAAATATCTTCCATTTGAAAGCGCAAGTGGAACAAGCGGAAGGCCGCTTAGCCTCCTTGAGGATCTGCATGCAGTCTTGTGTCAAGTTCAAGTGTCAATACTGCACAAGCTCAGGAGCCATGTGCCAAATTCAAGGAAGCGAGATTTGGGTGTACCATCTGTATTCCGAATGTCGTTAGTAGGTCTGCCCTGCATGGCAGCTTGAGATGTGGATGCTGTGACCAGTGAAGAAGTTCCGGGAACCATCACTACCGTGGCCACTCTGAAGCAATTAGGATCATCTTGGCTTTGGAGTGGAACAGCTTGATCAGGACTGCCGGGATCAGGGGAATCATTGTAAAGGCGTGAAGAAATTTGCCTGACCAGTTGATCCACAGGGCATTCCTTAGTGTTTTTGGGTGCTAATACCTGGAGGCGAAGTTGCAGAATTTTTTGTTTTCCACTGTGGCAAAGAGGTGGATAGAAAGGGTGCCCCACAAGTGGAAGATAATTTGAATGACTTCTTCGTGAAAGACCCACTCATGATTTTCATTGAGAGCTCTGTGGAGAGTGTCTGCTTGAACATTCTGGAAACATGGGAGGTGAGTTGCCGTTACCCTCAGGTTCCTGGCCAAAAGCCATTTCCAAATTGTCTGGGCCTCAAGTGACAAGGCTTTGGACCTGGTGCCCCCTTGCTTGTTCAGGTAGTACATGGTAGTTGTATTGACCGTCTGAACAAAAAGGGGGTTGGTGGAGAATGATTGGTGAAAGTCCTTGAGTGCCAGATGAACTGCGCGGAGCTCAAGGAGATTGATGTGGTATGTCGTCTCTTTCTGAGACCATGAGCCTTGAATTTGGAGATGATCCATGTGGACCACTTGAGCAGTGATGCATCTGTCACAATGGTTTAAGAAGCGACCTGTTGGTGAAACGGCATACCTTTGGAGGAGACTGCTTGGAGACCACCACCACTTGAGGGATCGTATTGCATGTAGGGATAGTGTGATCTTGTCCTCTCAATTGCCCTTCAGCTGGTCCCACTAGTCCCCCAGACACTCCTGGACAGGCCGTATGTAGAGGCGAGCACTGGGAGTGAGAAAGATACAAGAGACTATCAAGCCGAGAAGCCACTGCTCTTACTGTGGGGGGAGGCACCCTCCTGAGCATCTGACAATTCTGAAGGATCAATAAGCATCGCTCCTCCAAAGGACACACCTTTGCTTGAACACTGTCAATGGAGGCCCCTAAGTATTACACCATTTGGACTGGTTTTGACGTGGACTTGTTGAAGTTGACGTGAAGACCCAACCGATGAAGGAGCTCTAAAATCTATTTGAAATGCAGTTGGGCTTTGTGAAAAGTGGACGCCTTTATGAGCCAGTTGTCCAGATAGGGTCAGGCAAAGATTCAGTGTTTTCTTAGATGGGCTGCCACGACAGCCGTACACGTGGAGATTGTTTTGGGTGCTGACTTGAGGCCACAAAGTACTACTGCATACTGGTAATGGTCGTGCCCCACAAGAAATCTCCAATGCTCCCTGGCGATGGGAATGTGGAAGTAGGCATTGTGAAGGTCGATGGAACAAACCCAATCTCCTTGATGAAGTGTGGGGTATATTTGCTGTAAAGTCAGCATCCTGAACTTCTCTTTCAGAATCCACTTGTTGGCGACTTTGAGAAAGAGAATGGGTCTAAATTTGTGTTTGTCTTTCTAAATGCCTGTCCCCTGTTGACTGTGGGGGATGGCTTCCACTGCCTTCTTTTGGAACAGGATGTTGACTTCTGTCCTGAGTAAGTGGAGATGGGGAGTGGATGGCTTTGGTGGAATGGATTGGGGGTGGGGTGGTTAACCTGAGAGAGTACCCATTCTTCAAAATATTCAAAACCCAGGCAACTGTTGTGATGCATAGCCAATCTTCAAGGTACTCTGTAATGCTTCCCCCACCAGAATGAATAACAGAAGAGGGAGGAGGGAGGTCTCATAGTTTTGTGGCTGATGTTTGTTTACCACCTTGGGTAGGTTGTTGGGTACAGTGACCTCCTCTGTGCTTGCACAGCCAATGAGGGATTTGAATGATTTGCACTGTTCTCTGGGTTTCTCCGAACCATAGCTTTTAATGTGTCCATTTCAGTTTTCATTCTTGCCATCTCATTGTCAGTATGACTGCCAAAGAAGGTGAAACCTGAGAATGGCAAATTTTGGATGCAGTTGCGCTTCCAGTTTTAGGGATGTTAACTGGAGTCAAGCATGCCATCGTAAGGTGACTCCATGACAGCAGCCATGTTCAGCAACGAGGGAAGAATCCGCACCTGCACTTATAATTTGATTGGAGGCCATTCCCCCTGTGAACAATCTCCAAGAAGTCTTCCCTTTTGTCCTTTGGCAGGTGGTCAGTGAAATGCTGGATTGAATCCCAAAGGGCTTGTTCGTACCTGCCCAAGAGGGCCGTAGCGATGGCTGCCTTCATTGACGTGGCCACTGTACTGCAGACTTTGCAGCTTGCTGAGTCCAATATTGTACTCTCCTTACCTGGAGGTGAAGAAGATGATGGAGAAGTGGAATGGCCAAAATAACGACAGAGTCGGGTGGAGGATCAGTAGGAAGAAAAAGTGGGTCTTGATCCAGAGGCCAGTATTTCTTTGGAAGCCTGGAAGGAGCAGGCTTAGCCACTGCTGAAGTTAGGAACAAGTCTATGGCCGGTTCGAGGAGACCCGGGACCAGTGGAAGCAACTGCCTTGAAGCTGTACGTTGATGTAGCATCTCAAAGGTTACCTATGTGGACGGTGTGGGTACCGACATCGGAATAATGAGTTTTGCAGCCCCATGGACTAGCAACTCTTGAAAGGTAGTAATGTCATCGAGGCGGTGGAGAGTCCAATAAAGCTGTTGAATAGTCTCTTGTAGAAGATGAGGAATGATTGGTATGCCATTGATGGGAAGGTTACCTATGATAAGATTCATGAAGACAATTTGCATGCCTTGATGTATTAAAAGAGCACCTAGATGTATGATGTCCGTGAAGAGAGTGGTGGCACGATTGGGAGCATGTTTGAGGCTTGGGACCTGTAGTGCTTCTAGGTCCTGGACGAGGCACAGGAGGAGGTGCTGATGGAAGAGGAAGCACCTATAGTAGAGGTGGGGGCATTAGAGGAGGCAAAGCAGGCGGAGGAGGTGAAGATGGGGGAGGAGAAGGAGATGGTAACACAACCAGAGAGGGTGATGACTCCGATTAAGAATCGATTCTTCTCCTCCTTATCTCCTCGACGGCGACAGACGCCTCAACATCAACCTTTCCTGTTGATGTTTAGCCCTCGACGTAGACTGTCCAACGCCATCTCGATGGTGAACTAGCGCTCCTCGATGACTAGGTACTCCTCAACTTCATCTGCTGGCGATGGACCGCGTATAATCCCTTGACATCGACTGATGTTGCGTTGACAGCGAGTGTCATCCTTTCCCCGACGCTGAACCAGCACTTGACAATGAACAAGTTGGTGCCATGCCTTGCCTCGACATCGATCCTCTCGACACTGATCGGGACCAATGTCTTCTGTGGCTTGGAACACGCTCCTCAGACCTGCCACGTCCACTGGAAGCTGAGAGAAGAGCCCTGGTGGAAGACTGACCTTCCCCTCGCCCTGAAGCCCCACTGATAGGCTGCACTTTCTGGTGGCCTCTCTCTTCTCTTCCTTGCAGGTGAATCTTCTCTTTGTCATGCAGAGTGCACCTGGAAAACTTCCTGCAGATGTCACAGGTGTCAGGAAGATGAAAGGAAGGTAGGCAGTTGATACAGACCTCATGAGGGTCTGTGTTGGCCTTTTTCCTGCCACAGTGAGGGCACTTATCAAACAATAAAAGCATTTTGATAAATGCCTCTGTTTTCTGTCAAAAAAATAACAGAAAAAGGCAAGAAAAGCAAGAAGACATTGAGTAAACGTGTTGTCACAAATTTCTTACAAAAAATGTTTTTGAGCTTAATGCTTAAGTGGCTTGTCAGCAGGAGCCAGAAAAAAGAACAAAAGCAACTTCCACCATCTGGGCATGATGGGATACCGGTAGGCCCTAGGTTCCTAGAGGCATAGCCTCTATTTTAGACATATAATGGCATCCTAAAAGGCTACTCTGCCCTGCTCTCCCTCCTCTCTATAAAGGGGGTTGTGAAGGAGATTTATACTGTTAGCAAAACATCTTAAATTATACTCCTTTTTATTGTATCGGCCTTTTTTTTACTTCATGAGGAAGAAGTGGGCCATTGTAGCCTAGATATATAGGCTGCATTATCTGTCTGTTCCTTAAGTGTCTTTACAGGCTTTCCTGAAGAAAGGCGAAAATCTCCACTTAAGATATAATAAAGAACTGCTCCGGGGTCCCCACTCTCCGGCTGGCCTATTCAGTGCTTATGACTATGCAGGGAAATCCCCTATGAGAGAAGCTAAAATTTCAGAACCTCCATAATGCATCAAGTCGCTGCTGATGTACTGTGCAGGCTCCAGCTCTCAGCTATCTGATTTAGGCTGAAATTCAAATGGAACATTGAAAGCAGATTAGCTTAAACAGGACCCGAGCGGGCAGCTGAGGGCAAGTTAAAAAACATGCTTAAACAAAAGGTGTACCTGCATAGGGCGAGTGTGTGTGGCAGTCAAAATTACTGAGTGACTGAGTATGTGTGGGTGTAAGACTTGGCGACAGTAAGACAAACTGAGACAGGAAATGAAAATATGAGCATATGAGACAGAGGGTGAAAATATGAGTGAGACTGTGAGAATATGAATGAGAGTGAGTGAGAAATTAGACTGAGTGAGAAAGTGAGGGCATGGGAGAGTGAGTGATCATGTAAGACTGTCGCCTGCTGTGGCATACTAGAGGTAGGTTGGCTTATGGTGGCACCCACATGGAAACTTGTTAGAGATGGCTTATTGGAGGTAATTAGAAAGTGGACACCTGGGGCGAACCGAGAACCCAGGCATACAAGAGATAATTCTTGACATAAGGAAGTACAACCATGTCATATTGGTGGGGAGGGGGAACCATGAAAAGCTGCTGTCCTTAACATTCTGGAGGTCACTTTTGACATGAGTCATCCTTGGTATATGGATGGCATCAATGGCAAATTTTTTGAACTGGCATGCTACTGGTAATTCTTAGCACAAGGGGCACTTTTGGCATTCAGGGAACACGCATGACAAAATTCTGGCCCTGAAACAATCGAAGCAAATATGGACATAATGGGGGAATCCATAGCACATTTTGGGAAAAAATAGGGTGACCTTCTCCTGAGCATCGGGTTTCATTGGAAAATCATGGAAGCACTTCAATATTTAATGAGTATCTTTTCATTGCTTTGGTAGACTACTATGAAAATTGTGATTTAAAATGCCTTATTTGAACCTTTTCAATTTTCTCAGACTTTTCTCAGGGCGGAAAACTCCCCTCTACACTCCTATAAGAAGTCAGGCTTGCTCACTTTGCTAGAATTTAGTAAAGTATTATACCCCATCACTTTCAAAGATTATCAGCAGCTTCTAAACTTGTAGAAAGCACAAATACTTCATGGAAAAGTGTTTCAGACTCCAAAAACGGTTTTCCAAATGGATACCAATGCAGTACCTAGAAGGGGTGTTATGAATGCGTCTCTTCCAAATACCAAATTGGTACCTTATATATCAATGTTTTGTGACCATAATTCAGGGACAAAACACTGAAAATTTGTCAGGGTGCTAAGAGAAGTTCACCCCTGCCCATGTTAACAAAAAAAAAGTTTGTTGAGGACTAGGCAGCGGTGCCTTGCCAACTTTTAAGCTTAAAAACTAAAGTATTTGCATTATTTGAACACAATCATAGACATGATGGTGGTCTGCTGACCCCAGCACCCACCATCCCTATGATGGTCTCCAAAAGTAGCAAGTCACAATTTGTCACTTACCTCATTATTACTAATCATATAGGTCAAATTGCGGCCCACTACAGTTTGGAACTTTAAAAACCATACACAGTCCACAGATCCGTTATTTTTACGTCTGGCCCAGGGACTGCAGCCTGCATGCAAAAATATGCCTGAACCTCTGTCTGCAGCGTGTGTGAAAACTGACAAGCCTTTCATCCAAATTTAAGCAGACACAGTAAAGCAAGCCATGCAGCCATCATATGTGCACATTCACATAAGTGAATAAGGACATGCACCCAACGTGCTCGTGCACACAACCTAGAGCTTGCTAACAAACACATACATGAACCTCAAGAAAATATATTTTAATTCAAAATTTTATTTTTTTTAGATTTTATTCTTTCATAGCAATAATTATCATCATAATATATTATTCCAATCTTCATAAATACACATTACAAAGAAAACCCCGACTGCGCAAGAACAGACTTTGAAAGGAAAGTAGAATAATGAGAATGAAGTAGAGATAAATACGTTTTCAGTACTTGCTGTCCTGCGGAATCAAGATTTAAATACTGCTGGTTCTCAGTTTTCCTCTGAAAGGGCCCGTCTGTTTGTAGTGTTCTCTTACACTCCAGTATCAGGAGGCTGTCAGCAACAATTTGGCCACCTCAATAAAGCACTTACCTGAGAGCTCCACTTGAGCTACCATCAACACCCAGAGCTCCAGATGTCCTGCTGGAGGAGCATTTCAACACCCTTGGCACTCACAGATCTCTGTGCCCTACCTACACTGGAGGACAGTGTCTACACTGGAAGGCCGAATCAACATCTTTAACACCCAGAGCTTCCCCTTTACTACACAGGAGGGATATTTCAACTGCACAACATCCAGAGCTCTTGGTCTCCTACCATGGGAGGGTATCAACACCCCTAGTGATCAGCGATCTCTGTGTTCCACTGGTGTCTTCACAGAAATAATATCTACACTGCAGGGGTTGAAAAACCCTTTATCTTCTACAGCTTTCATCCTACAGAGTTCTCTACGTCCCACAGTGGGAGCGCCACCCCTATCCTTGTCATCTCATACCGGAAGAGGGTGGCCTTATTTCTCATACACAGCTCCCCCATTCCCCTGCAGATGATAATCTGTTCCACTCTGTCATCGTTTTCCTTTTTCCTACAAAAGTATCAGCCTCACAAAATCCAAATCCCTAGTGTAGTAGATTTACAACACAATTCTACTGAGCAACGAAAAAATCCACATCCTTTCTAGAAACAAAGATACCACACTTCCTGCCAATGGTCTCAAAATGCATTCTGCAATACATCATGGCCGACCTCAGTACAAGAGGGGCTTTGGCACGTGTCTCTTCAATTTCTTTGGCTAAATCCCTGGTTGGTAACAAAATCTATGAAGATAATTATGTGGCTACATGCGTAGAGCTTATGCACATAAGGACACACATCCATGCCATGAAGAACAGGATGCTGAGTGAGCTGTCTATCTCGTATGGACGTAATAAGGAAGGACAGATGTCAAGTTCTCAAACATGAGCGATTCACCTATGTCATGGAGAGTTTTGAGCATGGCAGGACGAGTCATGAAAAGTAGTAATACTGCGTACCCCTATTTATGGGCCTGGTTAAGAGTAAGGCCGCATGGCAGCCCCTAGATGATATTGTTCTGCCATACGAGTTGCAGGTGTTTCTGGACCCAAAATTACAGAGTCAGCAAACTCCATACCCAGTGAATCAAGGTTCTGAGACAATGGGCCTGCTGTGACCGGGTGCAAGAAGACACCAGGTGAAACCTGAGGAGAGGTGATGGCTAAGCGATGGCATGAGCACAGCCCCCCCCCGGTTCCCTGCAGCAACAGCATTGGGCACTGCTAGATCCCAGGGGTGGCAAGTGGCTGCCCCCACACACCATCCTGCAAGCAGGAACTGTAGCCAGGTCTTACACAGAGGCCTGAGGCATACAGAGCCTCCATGGTCAGGCAGGACAGGGCAGTAGCCCACAACACCTGTCAGCTGAGTCCAGGCCTGCTATAAGTTTCTTCTGAGCACCACCCTCCATCCTTTTTGCAGCCCCTGTACTCATTCACTTCCTGCTCCAAACAGGTGGTAAATGGGTGAGGATTTGGGCCCAGAATGCATTCGTGAAAAGTGAAAAACAAGTATGTCTGGGACAGCATACTATTCTTCATTCTGGAGGGAATAAATCAGAATACCCATATTTAGGCAGTTGGGATACCGGCTGGAAACAGTAATTCCAGCCACATTGTATTTCTGCACCGAAATCTGACTCACTCGAAATTAGGCCCTTTGTTGGGAGTTGTGTTGCAGTGAGGGATGACCCATTCGCCGTATTACAAGTGCTTTATAGCCAACGGCACGCTAACAGTGGCGTAACATTCGCACCCGCGGTGCCCCCACCCCCGAGCTCCACCAGGCCCCCTCAGCAGAGTACACTGTGCACGGGCTACAGGCCCCTGCCCTGAGAGCTCCTTACTGTGTGGGGAGGGGAGAGATGGGGCAAGTGGGGGGGGGGAGGGGGTAAGGCCCTCTATGTACTTTGCAGAGGCGCCTCTTTAAGTTTTGTTACACCACTGCATGCTAAATATTTTGACCATGTACCCTGTCCACCAATCTCTAAATAAGGCCTGTAATCAATGGAAAAGCTAACCTTTGTCTTGAACTCTTGAGGTTTTAGGCTATTGGTGCATGTGTCCAGTGACTAGAACAAGCTAGGCCAATGTGTCCATAGATACTGATGGATGTCCTCTAGTCAATTCTTTTTATGTTAAAGGATTCTTGGCAGGCATTGTTTATGAACCCCTGAAATGCTCAGAAATGTCTTTAATCGTGGAGGCCATTGACAGCAAGATTATTATATCTAAATAAATTGAACAAGGTGTCAATATTAGCAAAGCCTTGTGATCAATCTACGCTTTGTTGCCTTTAACACTGAGAGGTTGTCCCAGTCAGAGCTAGGAAGTGAAGTCTCGCCTGGGAACCTGGGACTTTGACTGGAATGTCCGAACTGTCAGTAGTTTGAGGGGCTGCCAATAGCCTCTGGGATGTTGGAGTTGCACCTTTATCAACGTATCTGACTACATTTAGAAGAACTATTCATGCCAGGGACAAATGTGGTTGTGTCAACAGACTTCCCTGTATAAGTGGCTTTGGGACCTTGCATGATTTACCTGTGCATTTGAGATTTGTGCTGTTGGGATGTCTGATTGTGTCATAATGCAGAACTGAGATGTTAAATATTCACAACTGTAGACTTTAATTATTAGCACTTTGGTCTGTGCCAAGATAGTTTTTAGATGGTGGGTGATATTTTTGTGTAGACATTTGTCAATGAAAGTTCATAATATGGCATACAAATCTGTGACATCTCAGATGCATCTCTCTGATGGGACAATATCACGTCAGTATCATGGATCAATGGCTATGACATACAGGACTGAAAAGTCAGTAGCTTTATCCTGGAAGACTTGACTGTGCCACAAGTACGTAGGAGTCTGGAGGATGTGCTGTTGCAATTCAAGGCCTGTTGAAGTCATGTATGTGTGTGGTATTCTCTGTCTTACAAAACGGATTCCTTTTTAACTCTGTCTTTCAAAGAAGCAAGAGGTTCTCTGACATTTTGGAGATTTGTTTATCTGTGGGTTAGGGACAGCTCTATCAGTGCATTGCAGACTTCGACATCCTCTTTGGCCAGCTGAAAGAGTACCCACAGCACGTCTCAGAACCTCTTTCTGTTGGTCGTGGTGAAGAGTTGGTAGAAGGAAGTCTGTACATAAATAACTGGAATTCAAAGGGTTCTCAATAATGATTCTTAGAAAGCACAATTAATTTCTTCATGCGGAGTTGCAACAGCCTCAGCAACAATTGTGAGCTTCAACTGCACCAGGAAACTGGTGTGGTAATGTCAAAGACGTACCCCGCAAGTGCTGTAAATCCCTAATTTAGGCCCGTTTTCAACATTATTATTGCAGGTGGGTGGGAATCTCTTCACCTTCAATGCCAACCCAAGCAAGCAGTCTTTAGTTGTTCTTCTTTATTACATGATAGCTCCATCAGAACTGATTGGCACACTTTTAGCCTTTTGACCAAAATATTTTAAATGTTGGTTTTAAAATACACTATTTGGCCTTTTTTTTTTTTTTATCAAACCTTTCTTTAGGGGTTACCCCCAACAAACCCTCCAAGTGGGGATCTTAATAGTGTACTTAGCATGATCGGTCCTTTTGGGACATGGATCCATGAGTTTCAATTTTCAGGCTAATCTCTTCAAAGTGAGAAAACTGGCTGATTAGCCAAACAATGACTTCTTGGTACTGTTGGTTAGAAGACCCCACTCTTTTACTTGTTAATAGTTCTACCCTCCTCAACAGCACATCCCTGCTTGAATTACTCCAGTAGAGTATGGTGGGTTGCAGACCATGTACCTCTCTGTTCAGGCCAAAGGAGAAGTGATGTGAAAGGGGACGAAAGGAGCTGGAGAGGAGATCAGACACATTTCTTCTACTCCACAACTAGGGTGGAGGTCACTAACCTCTGTGGGTAGAGAATAAATACTTCACGTACAACCAAACAGCCTGTGAGGGCGGTTATTCCATTGAGAGAAATGAACAATGGAAAATTGGATCACATTTTGAACTAAAAGGACGTATTTTTCTCTCCCCTCAGCTGTCCCCAAAACACTCAGAAATTGTCTTTTAAAGCTAATACTAAAGATATAATATAATAATAGTAATAGTAGTAATAATTATAATATAATAATAACAATAATAATAGTGATGATAATAATTCTTAATCACAGGCATCCACTGCGTTATGCCTTAAAGGAGATGATCGAAGAGCAGAAGGGACGAGCGTTGAGGAGAGCTTAGTAAACAGGTCCCATAGAAACCTTGTATATAGTAGGAGGGTTTGGGAAATAAGAAATTTCACTGTGAGATTCTCGGGGACCAGGGTGCAGCCCTAACGTCCCTGACATCCTCCAGCTAGGGGTCAAACTCGAGGTCATGGTGCTGAGCTGCAATAATGATGACCACGGTGAGGATGGTGCAAAGAACCATGGCTGCGATGCCGACGGCCAGGCTGATGAAAGAGAAGTTGCGGGCCTCACGGGAAGCAATCTCAGCAGAGATGATGTCTCCACGGGCGATGGCTGTTCTCACCTACGATTGGAAAGAAAAAACAGTTACATGATGGATCACAAACTATTATTAACTACTTAGGCCCCCATTAAGATCTGGACAGAGCAGAATTCCAACATGGAAATCTGCTCCGCCTGATCATCAATGCCCCAATGTTTTTGCACTGAGTTTTCCTAGGAGCAGGAAAATCAGATCCGATTTTATTGCCCAGGGAAAAAAAATCGCTTCAAGTTTTGGCTGCAATAACAACCAGTCCTTGTCCACGTCTCCACTTGACTCATACCCTGTCCTTGAAGTGGAAGTTCCATTATATAATTAGAAGGCAGTACAGGGAAATACATAGCGTTGAAGGGCTAGAAACACACACATCAGTTACTTATCCACATCATTTAATAAAAACCAAACTCCAGCCAGTCAGGTGACAGTACCCTTTAAATCACTCCCTTCATAGGTTTCACTCCCTCAAATTTTTAAGCACTATAATCAGGGACACTGGAATTATGTGATTGTGTAGCCGCAGCAATTTTCGCATAATTGTAGATTTGCTGCATTTGCCACCTAATACATCATCTGCCTCATAATCTGCACACTTGGTAACACATTATCTGGTAGAGACAATATCTAGCTGCAGATTCCTTACCTTTGAATTTCCCAGGAGTCTGACTGGATCTAGAAGAGTTTTGCGTGAGCAGTGCCCCTGCTTCCCGGTTCAAGTGATTTCGGGGTCAACTATAAAGGCGCCACCCAGGTGCGCGGACATCAGTTACTTTGAAAGACTTTCCACGCCTGGAGCACAGAGCCATGAAGCGAACTGACAAATGTGTGTCCAAACTAGGGCTCTGATAGGGAACATCCCTGTCCCTAGAAATCTAGCTGCAGAGCGGGGAGGCATGGGTGGGCCTGCAAGGAATTTGCAGCTAGACATTGTCTTTAACAGATAATGCATTACCGACGGTAAGTAACTTGTTCATCTGATAGAGACTTTTAACTGCAGATTCCCTGCCTTTGAACAGATACCCAAGCCATACCATCCTGGTGGTGAGCTGCGGACAAACGTCCTAAACTAAGAAGTCCTGCAGGACCGAATGGGCGAAATGCCAGTCTCTGTGGACCTGACTGTCCAGGCACTAGTGTTTGGCAAACGTGTGCATGGATACCCACTTTGCTTCCTTGCAGATGTATCTAAGACCAGGACTCAACAAGCCAAAGCCGTGGTCACAGCTTTTCCCTTGGTGGAATGAGCCCTTAAGCTCTCAGAAGGCTGCTTTTTAGCTAGGCCATAGCAGATCTTGATACAGAAGATGACCCAGCACGAAATGGTTCATTTCTGAACCGCCCAGCCTTTCTCAGCTCTTACATAGCCAACGAAGAGTTGGTTGTCCACCAAGAACTCTTTTTTGCAGTCAAGGCTGAAAAACAACACCCTTTTTTGGTCCAGACGGTGGAGTTGCTCCTCTTCTTTAGAGGGATGTGGACGAGCGTAGAAGGTGGGCAGGGTGACAGACTGTCCTAAATGGAATGGGGTCACCATTTTCAGGAGGAAAGAGGCCCTGGGGCGAAGCTTTACTTTGTCAGAAAACACACATAGATAGGGAGGCTTGGATGATAAAGCCTGCAGCTCACTCACCCTCCGGGCAGGGGTTATTGCCTTTAGGAAGGCTGTATTGATGGTAAGCAGCCAGAGGAGACAACTGGGCAATGGCTCCAAGGCGGCACCCATTAGGTAATTAAGAACCAAATTCAGGTCCCACTGAGGCATGATAAAAGGTGAAGGGGGAAACATATGTACAAGTCCCTTGAGAAACCTATTTACAATAGTGAACTTAAATAAAAAGGGATGGTCAGGGTGCCCAGGAAGGCCGACAGAGCACAGAGATAACCCTTCAGAGTACCCAGAGTAGAGCCCTAATGGGCAAGGGTAAGAATGAAGAGAAGTATATTAGAGACAGAGGCAGAAAGTGGGTTGATAAACTGTTCTGTACAATGTAATACAAATGTTTGCCAACTGTAGGCGTATACTATTTTGGTGGGGAAATGTGTGACTGCCAAGACAACATTACAGACTTCGGGTGGAAGGTCGAAGACTGTCAACTGTCTCCAAGTAATCTCCAGCCAAGCAGGCAGAGTTGACATGTCCGGTTGGAAGACCCTCCCCTGCTGCTGCAACAGAGGATCCTCCCGAAGGGGCCGCTTGATAGGAGGATTGATGCACATTTACAGAAGCTCTGGATACCAGACTCCCTGTGTCCAGTTCAGTGCCACAAGGATGGCGTTCCTGAGCTTCTTGAGAACTCTGGGTAGAAGTGGTATGGGCTGAAAGGTACGGCAGAAAGGCGTACAGGAGGCCTGAACTCCATTAGAAATTAAATACTGCTTCCAAGCGATAGCCCTATTGGATACTCCAATGCGAAAAACTACTGACATTGCGCGTTCTTTTCGGAGGCAAACAGATCTACTGCTAAAAGAGTCCTTATGCCACCTCGGAATGAAGGCATCATTTGTGATCCGTTACACCTCAATGGCTGATTTGGTCTGCCCTGGCGTTCTGTGAACCTGCCAAGTTTTGAACCAGCAGTTAAGCCCTGCTGTTCCAGCTATGTCCAGAGACGCAGGGTTTCTTGACAGAGTCCACAACCCCATCATCCCCGCTGTTGCATTACCACATGGCAGTGATGTTGTCCGTGAACACCTGCACTATCTTCTCTTTGACAGAGGGAAGAAATGATTTCAATGCTAGCTGGATCGCAAGAAGTTCCAGCAAAATGATGTGGAGTCGGGATTCCGCTGGAGACCAGAATCCTTTGATCTTCACCCCTCCCAGATGGACGCCCCATTCCTGGAGTGACGCGTCTGTCACTAGTGTGGGATCTAGTTGGGGAAGAGAAAGGAGTCTGCCTCTGGCCCAATCGTGGTACCTCAGCTACCACTGCAGGTCTTTGCAGTTCCCCCCAAGATCTGAACCATGTCAGAGAGATTCCAGACTTCAGGTCCCACGGCAGAGCCTGCATATGCCATCTGGCATGATTCACCAGCAGGATGCAGGAGGCCATGAGGCCCAGCAGCCTCAGTCATTCTCACCGAAACCCAAGACAGAGGCTGAAACATCCGTATCGTAGCTTGAATACCCTGGACTCGCTGCTCGGGAGGATAAGCCCGAAATTTCACTGTGTCCAGAACAGTTCAGATGAAAGGGAGCATCTGAGAAGGAGTCAGGTGTGACTTTGGCACGTTGCTAGTGAACCCTGGTGAATTCAGGGGGTCTGTCGTAGTCTGAAGGTAGGAGACAGGAGCCTGGGGGGAGAAACGCCTGCAACAGCCAGTCATCGAGATAAGGATAAACTGATAACCTAATCTCTGCAGATGAGGTGCTAGCACCGCCATCACTTTGGTGAACACCCGAGGGGGACTGGTAAGGCCAAAAGGGAGCCAGGTGAACTGAAAGTGCTTGTGGCCTACCTTGAACTGCAGGTAATATCTGTGAGCAGGCAGGATTGGGATGTGAAAATGCGTATCCTGCAAGTCCAACGCTACCATCCAATCTCCTTGGTCTAGGGCAGACAAGACCTGGCCAAGAGAGCCGTATCTTCCTATCGGAGTAAATACAGATGATCCTCTGTAGAAAAGAGCCCCTCTAAATGATCTAAAAGACCCATATGTCCGATGTGATGGACTGCCAGCTGGGGAGATGATGTTGGATTCTCCCTCCAACTTGGCACCCATGGTCTTGAAGAACCAAACTAGGAGAGCTGCCAGGGGCTTGGTGGTGGACGGCTTCTGGCTACCAGACCTATGCAATTGCAATGCACACAGCCTGGGGAACGTGCACAGGATGGTGGCTGGCATAGGCCTGGCACGGTGGCAATTCCCTTCTGTAGCCAAGCAAAAGGCAGACAGGGGCAGAGGTGTCACTGAGAGGCACAAGGACTTGGCCATAGTATGTGAGTCCCTGAAGTGCTCCAGCGCTGAGTCTGCCTTCTCTCTGAAGAGAAAAGGCCTGTTGAAGGGCTTGTCCGTGAGGTTGGCCTGGACATCCCCCAAAGCCAGATGTTCTCAGCCGGGCATGGCGCCTCAAGGCCACTGTTGACGAAACTGATCTACCCAGTGAGTCAGTCATGTCCAAACCACACCTGATGGTGAACTTTGCTGCATCTC
The DNA here is from genome assembly GCF_031143425.1 of Pleurodeles waltl. Classification (NCBI taxonomy): domain Eukaryota; kingdom Metazoa; phylum Chordata; class Amphibia; order Caudata; family Salamandridae; genus Pleurodeles; species Pleurodeles waltl. The sequence continues at coordinate 41,033,951 of NC_090445.1, forward strand.
TCCTGTCTTTTCCTAATTGGGAGAGGGCGGCCTGAGCCTTTTCTGGGACCTATGGCAGCACCTGCACAATCGTATCTCACAGGGTATGGGACTAACGGCCCAAAAGGCACACAGTGTTCACCAACTGCAATCCTAGGCTGGTGGAAGAGATCTTCTTCTTCCCAAGTGTGTCCAGCCTTTTGGAATCCCTGTCTGGGAGTGGCGGGGGGAGGGGGGCAGGGAACACACCATAGGAAGTTGAGGCTTGGACTACAAAGCTCTCAGAGGTGGGGTGTTGGGTGAAGAAACTAGGATCACCCATGCTAGGGCAATTGTTCTGTTCACAGAAGTCCCTGTCCTGGGTGTGGACAAAGTTCCCACCAGGACATCAGTCAGTGCTTCATTAAAGGGCAATAGGGGTTCAGATGAGGAAAGCCAGGCTGAAGCACTTATGTCAAGAGGTTAATCTTGACCGTCACAGAGGGAAGCTCGAGGTCAAGGACCTCTGGTGCCCTCTTCACCACCACCGCGAAAGATGCTCCCTTCTCCGTAGCTACGGTGGGGGGATGAGAGCAAAGCAGTATCTGGAGATGTGGCCAGTCCACTGGCCTCTCCTAGTTCCTCATACCAGTCCACAGATGTTGAGGTGTCTAACTAGTATTCTAAAGGATCCAGTGACCCCTCCCACTCTTGTTCCATGCCTCAGGGGCTGCTCCAGAAAATGCTCAGGCAATGACCTAGAGCCAAAGGATCATGACAGTGCTGGAATCAGCATCGCTCAAAGATGTTCCAATTCCCAGTCATCAGGGATTAGAATGGGGCTGGAGCCACCAGTGGGCACCTGCAGCATCGGCGTTAGGGCCAGAGAAGGTTGTGTTGGCATGAGTGGCGCCAGTCCAGATCAATGGATGGATCCACTACACCCCATCGGAGCTGGGGCCAGAGCCTTCGGCTCAAATATGCACCTCATGGCCTTGCAGAAGTCTTTTTTTTTCACTCCAGCTCTGGGAAACAGGGGGAGGCGCGGATTCGGACCTGGCAAAGGCTCCATGGAACCGTGCCTGGAAAGCCGATGTTCTGAACTCATTGCCTCTGCCGATGGATGAGGAGAAGTCAAAGACCTCTTCAACTTCTTCCTTTTCTTGTGCCTCTTTCCTTAATGTCTCTAGGACTTCAAGTAAGAGGAAGAGAACTTGAGGCTCCTAGAACAGTCCTGTGACCTTCTTCTCGATAGGATGAGACCTCATAGGAGTTGTGCTAACCGGCATCAACTGCCGGGCCGCAAGCATATTTAGGGACCACTACTTCAAAGCTTTCAGCTCCATAGCCTGGCAGTCTGAGCACAACTTTGAGTTGTGGTTGCACTCCAGACACCATAAGCACACAAGGTGCAGGTCAGTTACCGACATGGCGCGATAACAGGCACCACACGGCTTACCCCCTACCCTTGGGATGACACCCTCGACACACTTCAAAAACAATGGACAAAATGTTGCAAAAAGCCGGTCAAAAACAGACAGAGGGGTAGCTCTTTTCCAGATCAGTGCTAACTGGGGCAGAAAGAAAAGAACTGATGTTCGTGCGCCTAGGTGACGCTGATAGAGGTGACCACAACGTCACTTCTGGTGCCAACTACGCTGAACAGAACCAAATGAAGCCACCCGACAGCATGCAAGAATACTGCTCATGCAAAAATCTTCCGGATCAAGTCTGACGCCTAGGAAATTCAAAGTTAAGGAATCTGCAGCTAAGAGTCTCCATCAGATAGATACATGTTGTTGCACAGTGGAAAGCCCATAGCAAAAGTTGACTGGTCACCTTTCTGTAGCTTAAAACAGTGTTAACAAGTTTAAGAATGACAAATTAATGAAGTAATACTTTTTTTAAAATGACAAATTAATGAAGTAATACTATCACAAAATGAGCCGCATAATTTACCTTTTCTTGCCCATTAATTTACTTAACCCTGCTGCATAATTTGGCCCTGACTATATTGTTGCTTTATCTCAACTAAGGATAAGTTAAGCCTCTCAGGGAAGGAGGAATCTATGAAAGATGCTAATACTGGAGAACTACAGTTACAAGTAAGTAACTTATTTTCTTCTCCAATATTGAACTTTCATAGATTCATACGCTTGAATAGGAACAGCCAGCAGTTATAAACATGCACAATAATATCACAATGATAAAATAGTGAGTGATGAGATAATAGAATAAGCAAATGTACATCTTATTGGAATAAATGCTTGTCCAACAGCTGCACCTTTCAGCACTCAGGAATCCAGTCTACCACTTTACAGATGTCTTGAAGAGATAAGCCAGCATAAAGAGCAGTTGTCAGAGACACCTCTGGTAGAATGCACTCGTACTTTGGCCAGCAAAGGTCTTCCGGCCTTATGGTGATTAAACTGGATAGCTGCTAAAATCCATCAAGCTATGCTTGGAAAGTGGAAAAACCGTACACGGTTACCATATGCAACCAGCAACTAGTTTGAGTTCCTGAATTGTTTTGACCAGTGTAAACAGAATTTCAGCCACCTTTTAACGTCTAATGTATGTAAAGACCTTTTTGCAGCATCCTGTCGATTTGGAAATAATTTTTTCAGGACAATTGGTTGATTTAAATGAAAATCAGCTGGAACATTAGGGCTGAATCTAAGATTGGTTAAAAAAAAAAACTCATTTTTGAAGTGCATAAATGGTTAATTGCGAAGGCCTGTATTTCACTAGCTCTTCTTGTCGTTGTCAGAACTAATAATAGTGCCATTTTCTATGAAAACAAATTGTATCTGCTTTGTGAATGGATTCAAACGAAGCCTTCATTAGTCTTGAGAGCAAAGTATTGAGCTGCCAAGATGGAGGAGGTTGCTTTATATGAGGGAAGATCCTGAAAATACCTTCACGACATAGTTTGGCAATCCTTCTACGCCATAAAGATGGTGAACTAGACCATCTTCTAAATCTTAAAAATTGCTAAGTGCACTTTAATTGAATTATGAACTAAACCTGTTTCTGTTAGTGCAGCAGATAGGGCACAATATGTTCCGGTAGTGCTGATATAGGATGGATTTTTGATTTCTGGCACCACAAATAGAAATGTTTCCACTTAAACTGGTACGTCCCATTGGTAGAATCAGCTTTGGCTTTCGTAAGAAGTTATGTGGTTTGTTCACGCTTGCAAACTCATTGTATTCCGGAGCCAGGCTGACAAGTGCAAGGATGTCAGGTCTGGATGAAATACCTGGTTGTGGTTCACTGTCAATAAAGCGGGTGCAGGTTTCAGTTGAATGTGAGTTTTCTCCAATGGGATTAGTAGCTTGGTGAACCAAAGTTGTCTTGGAAATTTTGGGGCCGATTACAATTATTCTGCATGGTTCTCTCTTCATCTTGCTAAAAAGTCTTGGGAGTAGAGGGATTGGGGAAATGCGTAAGTAAAGATCCCTGATAATCTGATTGAAAACACATTCCCACACAGCCATGGGTGACTGCAGTTCTTGGTTCTACTCCACATATCTGCTATAACATTGTTGGCTCCTGGAACATGCCCTGCTTTGATCGTTACTTGGTGCTCCACAGCCCACACCCAAATTTATTGGGCTTCTCAGGAGAGAGCTTGAGATCTCGTACCTCCCTCCTAGTTGATATAACTCATGGTAGTGGTACTGTCTTTTCAGAATAATGCTGATGGTCCTTTTATCCTGGGCAGGGAACACTGCAGACTTAAGGCCACGGCCTTGAGTTCCAGTAAATTTGTAAGTAGTTTAATTTGATGCAGAGTCAATTTCCCATTGATTCTTAAATCCAATAGGTTGGGAATAGAAACCCATCCCTTTCTGGCTGTGGTGTACTCTTTTCATCACCCCCTTTAGGCTCATGGTTACTATTTTCTACTACATCAGGTGAAGATGAGTTGAGGATTCTCCCCTTGGAGTGGTACGAGTTGGTCTTTGAGTGAATTCCAAGGTATGGCCATAGATGACTAGATCCAAAACCCACATGTCAGTTGTTACTAATTTCCACTGATGTAAATACTTTGTGATACAACCCCCAAATGCTTCCTGGGACTGAGAGGGTGTAACTGGCACCATCATTTTGTCACTGTTTTCGACAAGCGTCCCATCCTTGGGAAGTCTGCTTCCCTCCTGGAGATTGTTATAAGCTGCTGTTGGTGGCTGTCTAAATTGTTGTTGAGGATATGAAGGTTGGTAGTGTTGCTGAAAGAGCTGATATTGCTGAGATTAATATGGTGATATTCTTCTCTGCAAAACAGTAGCCCTCTTCATCTTGATCCTCAAAAAGGCATTCTCCCCATTTGCGAGGTGCCTAATGACCTTGCTGTATCCATGTCTGTCTTTATCGTATGTAGGGCATTGTCTACGTGTTTGCCAAAAAATGCTTCCCCATTGTCGTAGGACTCCCGCTGTAGTAACAAGACTTCTGGATTTTGGGCCACAGCACCATCAAGCTTAGGGGAGTCACATCCCTTATTGTGTGACAGCTGTCGGCCTAACATTTCCAACTAACTAGCAGCACCTCACCAGTGCCAGAGGTAAAAATGATTTGTGGTAGCCTATCACATGACCCTCTAAGACACCGCAGGGAAGTCGTGGTGGTACAAATCGTACCCCTTTCTCTCAGTTATACAAGTCTCATAAATGCAGACACAAACAGAAGCAGGATTTGGTTAAATAGGTTTTGAATTGTGATTATGAGGATGATGAAACACAACACTATTACAGTACTGTTAGAACAGACAGCCTTAGGGTGGTCATCCCCCAACTTTTTGCCTTCCTCCCTCCACTTTTCTGACACTGTTTTTGCTGGTTTTGGGACTCTGCATACTTTACCACTGCTAACCAGTGCTAAAGGGCATATGCTCTCTCCCTTAAACATGGTAACATTGGTTCATACCCAATTGGCATATCTGATCTACTTGTAAGTCCCTAGTAAAGTGCACTACATGTGCCCAGGGCCTGTAGATATAATGCTACTCGTGGGCCTGCAGCACTGGTTGTGCCACCCACATAAGTAGCCCCTTAACCATGTCTCAGGCCTGTCATTGCAAGGCCTGTGTGTGCAGTTTCACTGCCGCTTCAACTTGGCATTTAAAAGTACTCACCAAGTCTTAAACTCCCTTTTTCTACATATACGTCACCCCTAAGGTAGGCCCTAGGTAACCCATAGGGCAGGGTGCTATGTAGATAAAAGCCAGGTCCTGGTAGTGGAAAAATCTTAAATTTGTTTTCAAACACTGTGAGGCCTGCTCCTTTCATAGGATAACATTAGGGCTACCCTCATATACTGTTTGAGTGGTAGATTCTGATCAGAAAGGGTTAACCAGGTCATATTTAATATGGCCAAAATGGTAAAAGAAAATCCTGCTTATTGGTGAGGTGCAATTTTATATTAATATTTTAGAACTGCCACTGTTAGAAAGTGAGCATTTCTCTGTACTTCAAATCCATCTGTGCCTTACAGCCTGACTCCAATCAACGTCTGGGCTGTGCTGGTTGACAGCTTCCTTGTGCATTTCACCCAGACAACCACAAACACAGGATACCTAGTCACATCTGCGCTCATCTGCAAACTGAATGGCTCTTCCTGGGCTGGAAGGGTGGAAGGCCTGAAACTTACATTTCAAAGGCTAGTGGCCTGCCCTCACACAATGGACTGCCAAACCCCCTACTGGGACCCTGGCAGACAGACTTGTACTGAAAGGGGACCTTGTGCACTTCAAAACCACTCTTTGAAGTCTCCCCCACTTCAAGGGCATTTTTATGGGGTATATAAACAGGGTCCCTGACCCCACCAACTCAGACACTTCTGGACGTGAACCTACAACCTGTCAAGAGGAACTGCTTGACTGTCCAAAGGAGTCATCTGGACTGCTTTGCTGTGAAGGACTGCTGCCCTCTGACTTTGCTGAGAAGTGCTCTCTAAGGGCTTGGATTGAGCTTGCATCCTGTTTTATGAAGGATCAGGGCCAAAAATGCTTCATCTCTTCAAGGAAACTCCTTGTGCGCCAAAAATCGACACACAGCCAGCCGAAAATGATGCACAGCCTGCCCTGCGACGAGAAAATTGCTGCACATCCGAACCAGAGCGATGCAGCCCGACTTCCCGAGTGAAGATCCATGCAGCACCTGCGTTGCTACCGGAAATTAGACGCATGCCATACCAGATTGACGCACAGCCGAGCCAGAACAACACAGCCTGACTTCCTGAGGGAAGAATCGATGTAGCGCCTGCCGTGCGACAGAAACTTCGACACATTGCCTAGAGGATTGACGCAATGCCTGTGACTTCTTCCCGCACGCCAAGGATTTTCCTTGCATCGTCCCTGGGCGCCAAAAGATCCCCGCATTGCAATGAGGAACCAAGACTGCGCACCGGAAATCGAAGCAAAGCCCCTTGCAGCTTGGAAAGAAGCTGTCTTGCGTCGGAAAATACGACCCACATCTTATTTTTCCACACATCTCCTCCTCTGCGGTCTCCGTGAGTGGTAATTTTGACGCAAACCAGGTACTTTGTGCAAACAAGAGACAACTGTTAATTTCTAAGATTTAAGAGTCTTTTTAAACTTGCAAAAGTGACTTCTCAACTCCTGCTTATTGAATCTTTATCGTTTTGACATTAACCAGATAAGAAAATAAGTTACTTACCTGTAACTATAGTTCTCCAGTATTGGAATCTTTCATAGATTCACATGCTTGAATCATTCCCCGTCGTCGAGATGGGAGTCCCCGGTACCTTAGAAAAGACAATGTCCCAAAAGACATAACAGCAATAACATTAAAACTCTATATTTTAGCAATCTATCCAAGTCCTTATGTAAAAAGGACCAAACTTGAGCTTCACCCAATCAGAGTGCCACACACTCTAGAACCCTCCTGAGAGAAGCTCCAGTACCAAGCACTAGTGCTCATGCTAACAGTTGAACAAGAGATATTGAAGGTGAGCTTCCCCCGGGAGACAGGTGGGTCGCATGTGAATCTATGAACGATTCCAATACTATAGTTACAGGTAAGTAACTTATTTTCTTACTCCGGTATTGGAACTTTCATAGATTCACATGCTTGAATCAGACTATAAAGCAGTATTCAGAGCACACTGCATTGACTCTACATCATTCAAATTAATGAGAGATCACTGAGCTGTCCTTAATAACATGGAAACATTACGTTCCATCCATATAATATAATTTACCTGTACACATAATTATATACTATGAAAGACATATGCAACTGAAACACATAAAGATTAAACGGTGCAATGTGCCTAATAGAAAAGAAGGATGGAGGGAGGCAAAGTGAGCTCACCGTTACTGGAACAGAAACCGCAGGACTGCCTGACCAACCGCCATATCTCACTTAGGGATGGTATCCAGACAATAGTGCTTCGTAAACATGTGAGTAGTCTTCCAGGTGGCTGCTCTGCAAATTTCTTGCAGGGGTACACCTGCAAACAGTGCCATGGACGCTAAGACAGATCTCATAGAGTGTGCCCTTACTGAGGAATGTATAGGCTTTCCTGCTGCTTGGTGGCAAAAGTTTATAGCAGCTACTATCCACCTGGCTATACTCCGCTTAGAAAGGGCCTGTCCCTTCCTGGGGGCACTAAACGCAACTAATAATTGAGTAGTCTTTCTAAAATGCTTGGTTCTTTCCAAGTAAAATTTGAGATTCCTTTTGATGTCCAACGAGTGTAGAGCTCTCTCCGCCAGACATGTTGGGTTCATAAAGAAAGATTTCAAAACCAACGGTTGGTTAATAAGAAAGTCTGATGGTGTTACGACTCTGTTGTCCCATTTCTAGGGGGCGCTGTATGGGGACTGTCGGAAGCCTGGGTATCCCCTTAAACACTTATCTAGAGTCCCTTGCTGACTCCTGTTTGTTTCTCTTTTCTCCATGGTACACTTGTGTAGTACTACATTTGCTTCCTGGGACTGCAAATCCCATAATGCAAAGCCTGGTAGTCAGGAAAGCTCGGATTCTGTTTCCCATTGTTTTCTATGGGAGAAGTCCAGTTGCTCCTTTTCACTGGATCCTCTCCTCCAGGAATTGCAAGTGTCTGAAACTACACACACCTGAAACCTCTCCTGTGCAGCCCAGCTTGGAACTGCTTATAAGCAGCCATTTCCTCAAGATCCCCGTCGTGCATTGGAATTCGATTCCTTTGTGTTACAGACCCTTTGTCAGATGGTGTTCCAGCTTTGTTCCTGTTCTGTTCCAGCTTGATCCTGTTTCCTGTTTCTTTGCCCTGCTCCTGATTGTTCCAGCCAGAGTCTGCTCCCTATCTCTTAGCCTTGTACCTGTTTGTTTCTTCCAGAGCCTGCTCCCTGTTTCTCTGCCCTGCTCCTGCCTTGTTTCAGCCTGACCCTTCTCTCTGTTTCCCAGTCCTGTTTACTGCTCATTTCCTACTCTCTGTATTCCAGCCCTGTCCTTGCCTGTTCCAGCCAGAGCCTGCTCTCAGTTTCCCAGTCCTGTCTCTGTTTGTCCCAGCCAGAAGTTTGCACCCTGTTTTCAAGTCCTAGTCCCGCCTTTGCTTCAGCCTGAGCCTGTTCCTAGTTCTTGCCTCTGCCTCTTAGTTTGTTCCCTTCTGTTTCTTCTTGGTTATTTGTGTCTGGTAAGTGTTCTATCAGTCTTCACCAGTGTATAAGTGTCCTCCTTTGTTCTGGGATTGGCTCCTGGTTTCCAGGAGGCAATTCCAGCCCCCATCCTTGTCCAGTGTTATAAGTTGTCTTTCGTGCCTAACAGTGACAGTGTGCTATTGCTGTTTTCTCAGGAATCGCCACTGTGTTTCCAGCTGGACCCACAAGAGCGTGTCTTGTGTATGTAAGTACTTTCCTTGTCTGTGCTCTAGGGTCCAGAGACAGAATCACTTCTGCTGCCTCCTTTCTATGGGGCTGGCAGGGTGACTATCTGTAAGAGCAAACTGCACAGAAGCATTGACATTCCCTATCACTGTGGGAGGTTCTGTGCCCTACTCTGTGTACAACCCCAGCGTGTTTGTCCATTAGTAATCTGTTTCCTGTTTGTTCACACAAGGGTTGCTCTGCTTTTACTTTCCTGTGCCTGTTCATAGCTGTCCTTTCTGTGTATGCCTTTAGCTGCTCTTCTTCCCCAGTATACTACCTCTTTAGGATATTCGGTGACCTCAAGGGGTGTCCCAACCAGAGTCCTGATCAGACCCGCCCGTAACCGTGACAGATGGCACCTTTGGAACAAACTTGGGGTTCGTACGAAGCATCACTCTGTCCTGTTTAAATTGAAGGAAAGGTTCTTGAATGGTCAAAGCCTGGATCTCACTGACACGCTTAGAAGAAGTAAGGACTAGCAACAGAGCTACTTTGGTTTAAATCCGCTCTGTGTATCGGTTCAAATGGGTGTTTCAACCGTGTTGAGTTGCCAAGACAGTGGAGGATGCCTTACTGGCGGAAAAACTCCAAAGAGTCCTTTGAGAAATTGTTTGATCAATCTAGAAGACCACAGTGATGGTGACGTCGGCGAACGTCTGAAGCGACATACAGACGCCAAGTGCACCCTGATGGATGCATGTGCCAAGCCTGTAGACGTCAAATGGAGGAGATAGGGCAATATTCACTCTGGCGGTGATAGCGGTGGATCAATCTGCTCCTTCTGACACCACAAACAAAATCTCTTCCATTTTAAAGAGTACGATTTTTTGGTGCTATCTGCTCTGGCTTTTGCCAGAATATCCCGACACTCAGGGTGAATGTTTAAGTGGGCGAACTGATTGTGTTGCGGAGCCAGGCCGATAATTTGAGTGATCTGGGGTCCGGATGTAAAACTTGTGATCCGCCTCAGAGAACAGGAGGAGTTCCAAGAACCAATGTTGGCAGGGCCAAAACGGAGCTATCAGGATGAGCCTGCAATGCACCCGTTTGATCTTTGCAAGTACTCTGAGGTGAGAATGAGAGACTGCGGCCTTCACCAGACCCCTGTGAGGTATTTTTGAAAGCCTTTGAGGGTTGTTTTGAACCCTTTTCAGAATGAGGTGATCTTTGCCTCTTTTGTGACTTCTCAGAAGACCATGAAGACTCCTCAATGTCAGAGTCTGAGACAGAGTTTTTCCTTGATTTAAGCTTCTGGAGCCATATTGACAATCTCCCCTCTCTATCCTTTAAAGTCTTTGAGGAAAAGGTACGACATACCTTACAGTCAGTAGCAGACTGTTCAGGATAGAGGCAATATATAGAATCTTTATGAGGGTCTTCTGAATGAAGCCTGTTCTTCCCACAAGTGTTCCAGGCTCTAAAAAGACTTTTTCTCTGTCTGTCAGACATTATGCTGGTATAACAGGCTCCGGAATGTATAAGTGTATGTCAGAAACACTCAATAAGCAAATAGAAATTCAGATATAGTGACTAAATGTAGGATTGTCAAATATAGGATTGACAATGTAATCAGGGCTTTAACAGTCAGCAGTGTTACCACTTCCATAGCTGACTGTGTTGTCGGCGGTTTCTTTGTAAACAGTGCTACTCTCATAGTAGCAGTTATCGTAGAGGATGTTGACAACACTGTTGTTGTCGTCATCAGTATCAGCGTAGTTGTTGACGATGATTTTAAATGTGATTCGCTAGTTACCATTAAGGAAGATTTTACCATGGACGGCACTGAGAAGGGCTTCTTAACTTAAAATGCAACGCCTGACTTGGGGAAGGAGTGGTAGCCTCAGATCTTAACTATTCTGAGGAGACTTTCTCCTTTTTATGTTTCTGACAGAATCCACCTCTTGTCCTATGCTCTCCTGATGACCCATAATGGGTCTTTTTTAACAGCTTCTTTGGTGATACCTGAGGCATTTGATCTTGTGATCTCTCCCATTTATGAGACCTCATTTGTGTCTTTGATGAATCCTCATAATCAGATTACACTTCAGATTTTAGTTTTCTGAGCCATTTAAGAAGCCTCCCAGTCCTACCTTCTGTGAAGGATGGAGACAGCATATGCATTCCTTGGAAGGATCTTCTAACTGGAATCTTTTTTTCTACATGTTCGACGAGTTCTGAAATTTCTTTTCTTTGGTGAATCTGACATCCTGAACAGTCAGGTCTTTGGTTGATGTTAAGCTGCAAGTTGGAATTCTTGAAGAAAAAATCTTTATATATCAAAACTGGAAACAAACTGAACAGTACTCGGGGAGACTCCCATCACACGACTCGCAGTAGAAAATCTCAGAAAAAAGCGTCTGAAGGGTGCTGTCACCTGATTAGGGAAGTCTGGTTCTTATTAAATGATGTGGATAAGTTACTAAAGTGTTTCTAGTCCTTCTAGGCTAGTGTTACAATATTGTGCTTTCTAATTATACCGTGGGGCTTCCAATTTGACACTTGGGAATGATTCAAGCACGTGAATCCATGAAAGATCAACTACTGGAGAAGGAATAGTTTCTTACCTGTAACTCCGGTTCTCTCAAAGGGGAATCTCCATTCACGTCATAAGCACTAGAATAGTTCCGTCTATGTGCAGGAATCGAGGAGCACTTCTTTATATAATACCTTCATCAGTGTAGACATTCACCTTACTTCAGGAAGGCTGTAGAAGCACTTACGAAAGAACATAGGGGGACATTATGACCCTGGCGGAAGGCGGAGAAGCGGCGGTAAGACCGCCATTTGTATTATGACCATGGCGGTTACCGCCATGGTCATCCGCCGGTTCTCCATTCCGCCCGCCGGGCTGGAGACCTGGGTTTCCAGCCCGGCGGCCGTCACTATACCGCCGGCGGTATTTTGACCCGGCTTACCGCCGTGGATTTCCTGCGGTTTGGACCACCATGAAATCCATGGCGGTAAGCACTATCAGTGCCAGGGAATTCCTTCCCTGGCACTGATAGGGTTCTCCCCCACCCCGACTCCCTCCCCTACACCCCCCACCACCCCTGCCACCCCCCAAAGGTGGCAGGGCCCCCCTCCCCACCCCAACCCCCAACATCACATCACCCATACCCACACGACACGCACGCAGGCACCACCTACACACTTACACGCACACACACCAACATACATGCCTACATCCATACACACAGTCAGACACGCACACCCACATACAAACATACATGCACACAGAAATACCCACAGACATACACGCACTCATTCCCAAAACACGCAACACCCCCGCAAGCATACACGCACTCACACACCCCCTCTACATACACAGACGCACACCCCCATGCACCCACACATCACCCCCCGCCCCCCTCCCCTAACGGACAATCGAGTTACCCGTTCCGTCGATCCTCCGGGAGGGGACGGGAGCCATGGGGGCAGCTCCGCCGACACCACACCGCCAACAGAACACCGCCACGGCGAATCACAGGACGTGATTCGCTGGGCGGGGTTCTGTTGGCGTGGCGGTGGCGGTGGAGGTGGAGCAACCTCCACTTCCCCGCCTCCCACCAGTATGGCTGTTGGCGGCTCTCCATCCGTAAAAGGACAGAGAGCTGCCAACGGTCATAATAGGCAGAGCGGCAAACCGCCACCACTGGCTGTCTTCCGCACGGCGGTCCCTCGGCGGTCTTGGAAAAAGACAGCCGAGGTTGTAATGACCACCATAATGTGCAGTCTAGGTGGAAAGGGTATAGTGGTGCAATTCCTTAGATTGTACTTAGGAAAGGGTTAAAGCACCCATATGAATGTTTAGTTTGAGGTAAAATGTTTTACAAAACATCTTAAATCTCCTTCACAAACACTTTTCTGGAAACTTAAGAGCTGAAGAATAAAAAGACAGAGTGGCCCCATTGGCTGCTTTTAAGTGAGTGAAAAACAGTGACCTCACCTTTAAGGCTCCAGAGACCACCAGTATCCCATCTTGCTCATCAGGTGGCAGTTGCTTCAGTTCTTTTTTACAAGTGTCCACCAGGGAGGGGGAGGGTTGCTTATAACTTAAATGGAGATTTCTTTACAAGAGAACTGATGTTACAGGTAAGAAACTATTCCTTCTCTCGTAGGGGATCTCCATTGATAGTCATAAGCACTTGAATGGAATAGCAAACCCATCCCTAATAATCACGGTGGAAAGAACAGAGAAGAGAAGATAAGACTGGAGTAGGCAAATACATTTCTGAGTGAGGCTTGACCCACCTGAGCATCTACTCTAGCATCTGAATCTAAACAGTAATGCTTGGTGAATGTGTGAACAGATCTCCATGTGGCTGCTCTACAAATGTTGGCAATCGGGACATTTTTCATCAAAGCAGCAGTAGCTGCTTTGCCTCTTGTAGGCCTTAGGTCTAGCTTGACAAAGACTTGTTGGCTTTTTGATAACATAAACGTATGTAGGAGACTATCCAGCAAGAAATAGATTGCTTGGAAGTGGCTAAACCTGTTCAGACAAAGCCATAACTGAAAAAAGCTGGTCTGATCTGTGCATGTTGCGAGTTTTATCGATGTCAAATTTCAAAACCCTTCTAACATCCAAAGAATGAAGACTTCTTTCCACCGGTGTTGAAAGATTCTGAAGGACATTTGGCAAAGATATTGTTTGATTGACACGGAAATCCAAAATAACTTTGGGAAGACATTTAAGGTGAGTTAGTAGAACTACTTTATTACAGTGGGAAATCGTTTAAGGTTCATTAACACATAATTCTTGGATTTTGTTAATCCTACAATCTGATGTGATGGCTACAAGGAAAGCTGTTTTCCAAGAGAGATTCTGCAGAGATGCCTTATGAATGGGTTTAAAAGGATCCTGCATCAGACGTGAAAGGACTACATTGAGCTCCGAGGGAGGAGAAGGACGCCTGATGGGAGGAAATACGTTTTTTAAACCTTCAAGGATATCTCTTATTACAGGTATTTTGAACAAACAGGTTTGTGAAGGAGATTTTCTGGTGGCAGTAGGAGCCGCCAAGTGAACCTTTAAGGAGGAAGATTGTACGCCACATTTCGCCGAATAGAGGAGGTAGGGAAGAATGGTTTCTTCCTGGCAAAAGTAGGGTCTATGTTCTTAGAAGAACACCAAATACAAAATTGCTTGCACTTGAAGTCAAGAAACCGTATGGGTCAACGGATGCTTAGCCTCTTTAAAAATGTCTGTGCAGTCTTGCGGCAGGTTTAGGTGTCCATACTGCACTAGCTCAGGAGCCATGCTGCCAAATTCAAAGAGGAGATTGGGGTGAACTATCTGTCCTCCGAATTTCATTAATAGGTCCGGATGGCATGGCAGCTTGAGATGTGGACGCTGTGACAGGTGAAGGAGATCCATGAACCATCATTGGCGTGGCCACTTCGGGGCTATCAGGATTAGTCTGACTTGTGTGTGACAGCTTGAGGAGGCCTGCTGGGATTAGAGGGATTGGAGGAAAGGTCTAGAAAAAAATGTGTCTGACCAGTCAATCCAAAGAGCATTCCCCAGGGCCCCTGGTTGGAAGTACCCCAAGACGACATCTTGGCATTTTTTGTTTTCTGCTGTGGCAAACAAGTCGATGAGACAAGCTCCATAGTCTGAAGAGGTTTTGCACAACGTTGTTGTGAAAGACCCATTTGTGTTTTTTTTGCAGGGCCCTGCCGAGGGCGTCTGCTTGCACATTTTGCACACCTGAGAGGTGCGTTGCTGTGATCCATAGGCTTCTGGTTATGAGCCATCTCCAAATTGATTGGTCTTCGTGGGACAAAGGTCTGGACCTTGTTCCCCCCTGCTTGTTGTGGTAGTACATGATTGTTGTACTGTCCGCCTGAGCAAGAAGGGATTGGGTCTTGAATGACGGATAAAACGCTTTGAGTGCCAGGTGGACTGCCCTGAGCTTGAGGAGGTTGATGTGAAATGTAATTTCCTTCTGAAACCATTTGCCTTCTGTCTGGAAATGATCCATGTGGGCTCCCCATCCCAGCAGCGATGCATCCATTACTATTGTTTGGGAAGGAGTCAGAGGTGGAACAGTACCCAGTGAAGAAGGTTGATTAGACAGCATCACCACCTCAGAGACTGCTTCATAAGCAGGAAGAGAACGATCTTGTCTTCCCAGTTTCCTGTCACTTGATCCCACTGATCCTCAAGACATTCCTGAAGAGGACACATGTGAAGACATGCATTCGGAGTCAGGAAAGTACATAAGGATATGGAGCAGAGAAGAGAGGACACTGACCTCACCGGAGGATAAGAGGCTTTATGGTGTCGAGAGTGGCTGCTAAGTGCTGCAGAGTCTGCAGTGTATTGGAGATCGACTTGTTGTGGTTGATGTGTAGACCCAACCATTAGAGGACTTCACAAGTCCAGTTTTAATGTCGCTGGGTTTCTTGTGAAGTGGAAGCTTTGCTCAGACAATCGTCTAGATAGGGATAGATGAAGATTCAGTGCCTCCTGAGATGTGCAGCCACTACTGTCATGCACTTGGAGAAGGTTCTGGGGGCCAACTTGAGGCCAAACGGAAGGACCTGGTATTTATAGTGGTCCTGCCCCACTACAAACCTCAAGAACTTGCGGTTTTACTTTGACCTGGGTATATGAAAGTACGTGTCTTGGCGGTCTAAAGAACAGAGCCAATCTCCCTGGCGTAGTTGAGGATAGATCAGATGTAATGTTGATTGTTATGTTGGTTGTCTTTAAGGCGAGAATGGGTCTGAACTCATTCTTGTCTTTTTTCTTCACCAGAAAGAATAGATACCTGTGCCACGTTGTTTGTGGGGGACAACCTCCACCACATTCTTTTGAAGCAAGATACAGATTTCTTTCAGAAGCATGTGTAAATGATGGAAGGATGGTTTTGGTGGTGTGGTCAGGGGAGAGCTGGTAAATCTGAGACAATACCCACGTTGAACAATATTCAGCACCCAGGAGTCTTTTGTGATTTTTTGTCACTATGCCAGACAGTCTGAGATGCTTCCCCCTACCAGAGTGGGTAACTGAAGAGGGGGAAGGGAAGATTCATTGTTTGGCACCAGTTGAGGGTTTACCTCCTTGGGCGGTGTGTTGTGAAGCTCGCCCTTTAGATTGCCTTCATTGATGTTGCTGCTGGTGAAGGTGCTGTTGTTGTAGCTGCTGGTGACTCTGGTACCAATGAGGGGTTTGAACCCTCTGAGGTTAAACCAGCATTGGAATGGCCTGAAGTGACGTCTTTGTTCTTTCATGGTTGACAGCCTTCAGTGTTTTTATTTCAGTCTTCATGTGAGCCATCTCGTCATCTGTGTGGCTGCCAAAGAAGGTAGATCAAGAAAATGGAAAATTAAAAATCCATTGTTGCGATTCTGAGTTCAATGATGTGAGTCTTAGCCAAGAATGACTACTCAAGGCTATGCCATGACAATATTCATGATCAGCCAACAACAATAAATCTGCTGCAGCACTGACTACTTGGTTTGATACCGTGAGGCCTTAGTTCACTAACTCTAGGATGTCCTCTCTCCTATCCCTGGGGAGGTCGTCGGCAAATTGTTGAATAGAGTCCCAGGGCACTCTTTCAGACCTACCCAGGAGGGCAGTAGCACTTGCGGCCTTCATGGTGGCTTAAGCCATGTTACAAACTTTGCGACCCACAGATCTAATTTCCTGCTCTCCTTATCAGGAGGAACAGAAGAAGCAGGCATAGTGGAGTGATACTTTTTGACCTCCGGAATGACTACTGAGTGAGGTGGTGGATCCACTCTATGGAACAGAGGATCTTGTTCCAGAGACCTGTGTTTCTTTTGTAGGCTTGAAGGAGCCAGTTTTGTGGTCGCTGGAGTGAGGAAAAGCTACACTGCAGGCTCCAACAATCCTGGCACCAATGAAAGTAGAGGCCTTGACGGAGACCTTTGTTTGAAGGGTCTCAAAGATAACAGGTGTAGGAACCGACATGTGTATGTTTAATTTTGCTGCACCCCTTACCAAAATCTCTTGGAAGGTAGATATGTTGTCCACTGAAGAGATGTGAGGAGGCAGAGAATCAGTAAGGGTCAGTGGATAGTGTTCTGTTGATGATAATGAGGATGTTGTGTGTCTGGATCAATATCTAGATGTTGGCTTTGTTCGCAAGCATTAGCTATGACGGGGGAAAGCCTAGAAGATGACGAATGCCTAGAATGATGCCTGTGGTGGCGTGATCTATATCGTGTTATGGGCACGATCTAGGCTGTGCAGGTGCTGTAGGGGCAGGAGCAAGGGGCTCAGCTGCAGGAGGTGTAGGCTGAGGAGCGGGGGGAAGTAAAGGGGTGGAGGCAGTGAATCCGGCAGTACTATTGATGATGAAGGAGAATAGGTCCTTGAGTACTCCGAATTAGATGAGGAATATCTATATATATATATATATATATATATATATATGTATGCCTTTTTCTCCTCAACGTCTACATGGAGTTCAACATCGACCTCCCACGATGACTTGACGGTGCCTTGACGTCAATCTCCTCGACAGTGCGAGTCGACGGTGTGTGGAGTCTACCTTGTCTCAATGTCGATCTATGTTGTTTCCTTGACAGTGATCAAGTCGGTGCCATGCCTGGTCTCAACGTTGACTCCCTCGACATCGACCGGAAAAGACAGTGTTTTCGAGGTGGCACTCTCTTTGTGGATCTTCCACATCTCTCAGAGGCAGATATAAGAGCCCTACTAGCTGACTGACCCTCTCCTCGCCGAGGTCTCACCTTGAGACTGGACTTGCTGCCTATGTCGTTCTTCCATGTCATGGAGGCGAATCTTCTCCCTCTCTCTTATGGTACTACGCAAAAGCTTCTTGCATTGATGACACTGCTTGGATGATGACTTGAGGGAAGGCAGAGAATACAGACATTGTGAGGGTCTGTTTTAGCCTTTTTTCTCCCACAGGCAGAGCACTTGTCAAACAGGGAAGGCATGATAAAAGTAAAAAATTACTTCAAATTCCTGTCAGAAAAAGCCTTAAAAAGTGAGTCTAATGAAAGAGGTTAGGTGAAACAGTTTAAACCAAAAACCACAAGTGAATTTTGAAGAAGAAAAAGCCAAAGAGGCCGAGTTCAGTGCTCCAAGATCCTGTCACTAGGTACCGGAGAAAATAACTGAATCAACTGCCACCTGATGAGCATGATGGGATACTGCTGGTCTATGCAGCTTTAAAGGGACAGCCACTGTTTTTTCACTCACATAATAGCAGCCTATGGGGCTACACTGTCCTTTTATTCGTCATCGCTTACTTTTCCAGAAAGGGTTTGTATTGGAGATTTGAGCTGTTTTGTAAAACATTTTACCTCAAACTAAACATTCATATGGGCGCTTTAATCTTTTTCTAAATACAATCTGAAGAATTGCACCGCTGTAGCCTTTTCATCTAGGCTGCATATTATGTTCTTCCTTAAGTGTTTCTACAGGCCTGCCTGAAGTAAGGTGAACATCTACACTTAAGAAGATATTATATAAAGAAGTGACTCAGGATATCTGCACGTGGGCAGAACTATTCAAGTGTTTATGACTATCAATTGGAGATCCCCTATGAGAGAAATGGCCTCTACCCAAGTGACTTTCTGCATACAACCTGGCTTTTGGCAATGACAGTATTTTAGACTCTGTGTAGGAAGGTACTGTTTTTCTACTGCACATGGTAGCATGGATCTAACAATAACATGCCATTGCACCGCACTGATCAATGTTACCCTTGAGGCCATATCTGCTCCGGAAAGGGAAATGCACTATTTTTAGTTGGAGGAGACTGTGTTAGAAGTCTAGATCGATGCAGACATTTGGGCCTGAATGTCAAACAGGTGCTGGGATTAATAAAGAGACTTTTGCTTCAGATGAGACTGTGATCTTCCTATATCTGAATACTGACCATCACTTGGCCTGAACTTTGTAGAACAGAAACTATTGACTGTCCAACAATCCCTGTCTCTCAAACATGCGGCGCTCCAGCAGAGATTGTCATTCTATACTCAAATGACTCCCATGAATGGAGATATGTTTAAGTCACCTGGATGAGAGGTGCATGCAAACCAATTTGTTTGATACTACAATCTTAGCACAGGGCTCCATCTAAGGATCATAGTGATGACTACATATTTGCAGACAGTATTCACCTGGAGCTCAGTGAGATATGAAGAGGGACTAACACACAGACTGAGAAACAGATGCAGACCAAGGGACAAAGGTAGGCAATGAGTGAGCATGGCAACATGAAAAAGATAGAGTGGGTTTAGGGAGTGCTCACCTGGACAGCCTTGATGATGGCGATGATGCCAGTGGGCCAGAAGCAGCAGATAGTGGTGAGCACAGCGATGGGTAGGTAGTCATGAGGTGCTCTCCGTGGTTCCAACACCCCAATTCCGGGGTGCATCTGGCCAGGCGCAATTCCAGGTTGGCCTGCTGTGTTTCCTCCTTGGTACTGCTACCAGATCGTAAAAAGAATTAAAGACCATCAAATATTACAGAATCAAAAAGCATGCATTTAATATCCAACTACAACTGAAATCCACTTCCCTGCCATCCCTCATAGATGGAAGGATAGTAAAATCTAATTTATCCCATACCAACACAAGGAGAACACCACCAGCGATTCATATGTTGGATTTTCAAAGTCCTAGTAACACCTGTAGATGTTTCCAAGTGAAAACAGAAACCAAAAACCCAGTATCCAAAAATATAGTCTCCCTAAAATTTCAATCTGTTTAAAATTTAGTCAACCTCACGCTTCTCACACAGTAGGTCTGGGTTAATTTACAATTGCATTTGTGAGTAAGTGCTTGATATTAGTTCTGGTGCATATCAAAAGGTTTGTAGGGAGATATTAATGCATGCTACATACTTTGGCAGTGATTTTTGGATAATACTTTCCCATTCTATGTCTTCACATGATACTGTTTACATTTTAAATAGTGAATGTGCCAATCTGCGCACAATAAACATGTTACCTTCTCCCACCCTCCAATTAAATATGCCTCAAATGTCAACTGCAATACAGATGCATCTTATATGTACTATCATACAGTAATAAACATCTGCCAACCACGACTTCCCTGAGGAGTCAGAGTGTCATGTGTTTGAGGCTGCCACAAATAACTATTACTTCCTAGGTTTGGGTGAGGTGCTGCTAGCTAGCTGAAATGGTTAGGCTGACCGTTCCAGTGAAGGAACAACTCAGTTGCCCACACATGGTGGTGCGCTGCCCAAAAAACAGTAGTCTCACTCCCATGGTAAAAGTCCTACAACAGAGGCAGCAAGAGGTAAAAGTAGACAAAGACTTGAGAAAAGACAAAGAGATGAAGGTAAAGAAAGTGCAAAATGGGAAGTATAGAAAAAAGGGTAAGGCAAAGAGAGTAATGAGGAAGAAGGAAAGGGAGAGATAGGGCTTAAGACAGAGAGAGAAATTTGTAGAGCAAATAGAGGAAGCTGAAAGACAAACATGAAACATAGAATAAGAAGTCAGGCTTATACAGAGGTATAAAATTGTAAGACAGAAAAAGAGGAAGTGATGGTCAAGTAGAAAGAGATCTGTAAAGAAAGCAGTTAGGAGTGACAATTGTGAAGGGGCATCAGCTGAAATAGAGAAAGAGGACCAGAGAGAAGGAGAGAGGGGTGTGTTTGTGTGTGTGGGAGAAAAACAGAGAGGGAGAGGAAAAGGAGATGAGAGCGAAAATAGAGGCAGCCAAAAAGCTGTATAATAAGAGATAAAGTAAACAGAGGTAAAGTGAGAGAAAGAGGTATTGGAGAGGTGAGGTACGGAACTAATTGTGAGGTAAATTTAGGTAGTGAAAGAGAGCCAGGGGTACAAAGTGGTGAGGTAGTGAGGAAGATGTTAGGTAGAAAGAGAAATTAGATAGAAGGTGCGGCAGAGTGGTGATGTAGAGAAAGGGCTGAGAGCTGAACAGAAAAAGGTAGGGTCGTATAGACATGGAGAGAAACGCCAAGTAAAGATAATAATTTGGCTCTCTGAGAAGTGAAGAAAATGGAGGAGAAATACAGGGAGGTCAGATGGAAAATAGTGCAGCGCGGTACAGAGAAAGAGCTGAGATGGAGGGAGTGTGGACAGAGAGTGATAGATATAGACAGTGAAAGAGAGGCACAATGTCGTGAGAGAGAGATAGAGATGAAGTTGAGTGAGGTTTTACGGCTATATTGAGAGAAGGTGAGAGAGAGGTGAGGTAGATAAAGGTGAGGTAGAGCCAAGATAGAGAGGAAGAATATAGGTAGAGATAGTGAGGGAGGTTGAGAAAAGGTTTTATGAGATAAGGTGAGGTGAAGTAAGGCGAGAGAAATTACACAGAAAGCCTGATAAAAGCCACAAACTGCCTGAGAGTGCAAGGCTGGGTAGGTCAGGCGTTTACACAAATGGGCAGATTTATTTTAAGCACAACTCAGGCCAGCACCCAAAGTTGCTGTGCTGAGTTGTGTAACTGAAAGAAAGCAGTGCAGAGCCACATTATTAAAAATGGCCTGCTACTACCCCTATGCTAATGCACAACCTTTGCACCATGTTAAAAATAAACGTGTGTGTTGTCTAGCACAGGATTGGTACTGGAAACATATCCGTCTAGTATAAAACCCAATGTTTAGACACATTCTTAAACATTCCACATAGTGTATATGAGCATCTAGCATACATGCAATGTGTTGAATGTTTTCAATGAAAACATTTCTCCATGTTAGCACTGAAGGAGGCATTATTTCTTTTTTTTAATAGATATCGTTTTACTGACTGCTTCAACAGACAAGTGCTCAAACATCATTAGTACCCCATGAAACCATGGTATAACACTCATTTTAAGCAGCGCTCGACAAGCCCAAAGCTCCCGCTAACCAGAAACACCCTTCCCTCCCCAACCCAAACCAAGAGCAGGCAGCCAGCTACTTACTGTCAATTAGCCATTGACTAATACACCAAGAACACTCTCCCAAAATCTAAGTCCAACATGCACCTAGGACACTACCTAGGGGTCACCACTCAAACCTTCTCCAGAAACCTAGCCGGCCACCCCCTACTCCTCACCCCTGAAACATCTCCTCATTCAGCCACCCCGATGTTTACCACTATCATCGCACATCCTCTAAAGTCTTACAAGGGTGCCATATTTTTTCAAATTCTCGAGGACAGCCCTACTCACATGCACCAATCCATATTCATTTCCCACTGGCGCAGTGTGGGTGCAATGGGACTTCCCCATTTCCGAACAACATCCGGCCTTGCTACATCCAGGGCCACGTTGCAGAAGAGCAGCGTTTACCTTTCTAGCATCTTCTTCCTACAGATACCAAAGGTGATAAATGTAGTTATAAGTTGTATCTGCACCTCTGTCCCTTCCAATAGGCGTACTCTCACCTTCTCCCAAAATCTCTGCACCGGTAGGCATTCCCACAATATATGCAGCAAGGTGCCCTTCTGGCAGCAGCCCCTCAAACCTGAGGCTTATCCTCCATGCCCCATTTTGTGCAGCGGCTCTCTTGTATAGTATGCACTGTGCAGCAGTTTCAGCTGCAACTGGCAGAAACCCGCTCTCACTGCCACCTCCCTCAGGTAGCGGGAGCCCATGAGTCATCCTGGCCAGGTCTCGCTCCCACCTATCGGGGTCAAACTATGGGCCAACATTGTTGAGTACATCCGGGAGACAGAATGTGCATGTAGGATGGAACCTAGTACCCGGAACGCCAGACAGGACTCCTAAAGTAAATCTGCAAAAAAAGCTGCTTTCCAATGATGTGCAGCACATATGACAAATTATACTCCAGTTTAGGAGGCGTTATTTATTGATGCAAAACTCGGTCTGGCTTCAGTAGATCAGGCTTTGTGTCAAAATAAAAACAAACAATAGGTGCTTACGTGGTGCAAATCACTATCTGCGCTGAGAAAAGGGCAAAATAACATGCAAAATAACTTTTGTGCCGCAATGTAAATACAATTGTAAATTTGTGCTTCTTTGCGTTCTTTTACATGACTTTTACCCGGCGCAAATCACTAGTATGTGTGGCCATTTGTGTTAAGCATGCCGGGATTTCCAATTTTTTCAAAAAAGCTTTTTAGATGAGCAACGTTATTATGCCAGTAATTTCGTTTGTCCACTAACTCTACCAGGGAAACCCTTGAAAGATAGGTCCCTAAGCAACTGTCCACTTTGCTTATGCTTTAAAAGATCTCTGATTCAATTACCTGGGTGCTTTGACTTCTGGCACAGCAGAGCGCTTCTCATTAAGGCAGACACTTAGCCAATTAACCCAGGGTGGCCCGAACTAGGGTATAAAGAGCTCAGATGGCTGCTGAAAGGTGAGAGAACTAGGGCTGTTTCCCTGACAAGTTCCCTGCGGTGGATGAAGAGGAGGGGGAGGAAGGCTGCTGGGTGGCACCATGTAGTCTAAGCTTTCCTACCTCTGTATGACCTGTACAGGGGGTTGACATGTTGTTGACCCTGAAACTGCTGCGTCCCTCGAAAGGACGAGCTCAGGCCAAACCCCCCCAAACCTACGGAATGGTCTGTAAGTTGTGTAGAGTGTCTGGACACCCAGAGATTTGGCAGTGGCCTTACTCTCCTTAAATCTTTCTAGAGCCGAGTCAACCTGAACCAAAGTCTAGATCTATCAAATGGATGATCATGAAAGAGGACTGTACTGAGGAAAAACCCTGATCCTCTGAGCCATGCATTCCTTCTGGTAGCAACTGAAGCCCCCATGGCTCCAGCAACAGAGTCTGCAGTATCCAGGCCCGATTGCATCACTAGTTTCACAGCCGCCTAACTATCTTGGAAAAGTTCAGTAAAATGACCCTGTGCATCCTGCAGCAAATTAGGGATGACCTCCTTTGCCGAATCCATCAACGCATGAATGTACCTGCCAAGAAAACATGTTGCATTGACGGATTGCAGTGCCATGCTTCCTGAAGAAAATATCTTTTTCACCAATTCCTCCATACATTCAGATTCTCAATCAGCAGGAGTCATAGGGAAGGACCCAGGAGCAGATTTAGATGAACAAAAAGCTTGCACAACCAGGCTTTCAGGAGTTGGATGTTGATTCAGGAACTGCAGTCACCTGGTGCAACTCTATGCCTACTGGCAATGGATTTAGAAACTGCAGGAGTAGTAACAGGCTTCTTCCATATATCTAATATTGGCTCTAACAAGGCGTCATTAAGTGACAAAGTAGAAGAATAGAGCACATCAAAATATTAGACTTTAATTCTGTAGTAGGCAGAGTTAAGTCTAAAAGCTCTGCCGCCTTTCTAATTACTCCATGGTATGAAGTAACCTCCGGAGGAAGTATACTCCCAGGGGATAACAATTCCCACTCAGGGAATGTGTCTAGTCCACTCGCTACTTCAATTCCTTGAAAATCATTGGAAGGCAAAGGTATCTCTCCTTCCTCCAGCTACTGCTGCTCTTCCGAATACTGCTGTTCCTCTAACATGCGAAGAAGACTCCTCCCGAGGCCTGGATCTTCGACGGCCTCTCTTCTCCTTTTTCGCTTTTGTCAGAAAGAGCTTCGCCTCTCCTTCTTTAAGAGCCTTTGGATTAATGTTCTGACAAGCCGAGCATCTACTGACATCATGGTCCGAACTTAAACACCGAAGATAGTTCTCATGAGGGTCAGTCACCGACATATGACCCCCACACTCCCTACAAGGCTTAAAGTCAGATTTCTTTGGGAGAGATATTGTAGCAATAAAAATAGCTGCCTCGAAACAGTTGTAACAAAACGGAGAGGTAGAAAAAATGTTAGCATCAAAGGCACGGAAAAAAGGGAACTTACGTCAGCACACTGGCAAGGAATTCTTATGGCTCCGACAACGTCAGACAGAGTTGCATGCAGAGCCGTGATGTTGTGACGTCCTCATAATCGTGGAAAGCTACAAAAAAAGATTTCTGTCTAATGCTGGCGCATTGGGAATATTGTTCGAATGCTGGTGCATTGGGATTATTCAAACGGTGAGGAATCCACAGGTAGATGTATCCATCAGAAATTTCTGTTTTCATGCCTATCCTGAAACACATATAGTTGGATTCTGCCTTCAGACTGATTCAATGCATTCCAGGTTGGGGCCTAGAACCTCCAAGGTTCTGCCTGCATGTTTGGTCCAGATGAAACCTCTTTGGGCAATAGGAGGTGCAGATACAAAGTGCAGGGTCCTGTCAGAGAGTGCGTCTTTGGGACTATTTTGCCTTTCTGCCCAACATTCCTTGTGGCAGGCACGGAGTATTCAAAATGTGATCATAATGCCCAATTATTTGGAGCCAGCATAGTGTTTTATGTGGTAGTACCTCTTCGGGATCAAACATATTCTGGCTGCTTGGGTTTTGAGTGTTTGCACTGTGGAAATTAGCTTCCTTGGGAGCCCAAAGATCACAACGTTGCAATAATCTAACTGTGGCAATGTCTTTATCAACAGAATCAGGTGGGCTCTTCAGAGGGGTGTAAGGCATTTCACAATCACAGAAACAGTATCTGAAGGACGGGACTCTGTTAGATGCTTCTAACTGCAGATTTCTGTACCTTTAGAATATCTCCAGGCACCAGACTAAGTCCGTAAGCGTTTACACAGCAGTGCTCCCACATGTTGACATATGGCACTGTGCAGCTCCATGTTGACTGTTCGGTGCAGATGTGACAAATGGAACTGCATATAAGGGTGACCCCACTGCACTAAGTTCCTTTCTTTCTGTGCCTTCGAACGCGGATCAGGAGCTCTGCTCCCTGTTTTCTTCATCGGTTTGACAACATTTCTTCTTCACTATTTTCAACCAGTGTACAAGGGTACTGTGTCTCCTCTAAAAACTACAGGATTTAAACAATATCAGGAATTTTGCAAACAAATGTCTGTGACAGACTCACATGGAGGTATGCCTTTGGTGTTTGGGCTCCAACACCACTCCGGGTCCACAACTCCAAGATATTTGAAGAATTTTCTCTCAATGGGAAGGCAGTTAGGGGACTTAAAGCAAAGCTTTACGTCAGCAAGCAGCTGAAATAACTGGGCAAATTGCCCTCTTACTAGCAGTCAAGAGATCTTGCTGTGCGTCTTTGGCATTCTTCCGGATGTCCCGAGCCCCCTTTACGATCCGCAGGTCCTCCAGTCGGGTTACTGGTGGCCGATCCATCCTCGGAGCAGTATGTGCTTCTCAAACATGCTTCGGGGCTGACTCCCACTCGATGTCTAAATCGGTACCATCCCTTCAACTTCAACGTCGGCCTATACACCGCCGGTACTGGGAGAGGATCCTCTACCAATAAATACTGCTGTCTCAGTCTGAACCAACTGAGGTTGTGTCCAAAATCCACTTTGACACCCCTGGTTTCCATACAATCAGATTCAGATAGAACACTCTCTCTGTCTTAGACCCACCATCAGGTGCTCAGCCAACTTTTTGTTTCAACTCTGATCATAAACTTATATTTCCGAGATGACAATAGAGATGATGGGGGTGACTTGCCTTTCATTAGGATGAAACCACTCTCTATATTGACTCACTGGAGGCCAGTGGGCTTGATACTTCTCCATCAATCCCACCATACCATCAACGAAGAAAACTGCTTTCTTTCCTATGGTGATTAGATTTGCAATTGAGGTTTTTGACCAACAACTCCTTTCTGTTGAGGTAAAGTCTACTCACAGAGGTTATACAGCCGGGACAGGCTTCTTCTGAACCTTTGTTTCTATTTAATGGAGACCTTTCTGCCACATTGATGGGCATTCAGGGGAAGCTTTGTTCTTGCCCTCCAGTGAACAGACAGGCTGCCAGGTGACAGACCGGCACAAGGTGAAACTTATTTTGTGAGTCACCATCCAAGTCCGGAGAGTCTCGTGGTTCAAGCTTCTATGAGCATGATGAACCCCAATTCACTTCCAGTACTCCCAAATCCACCTGGACAGCAAGTCAAAGAGAACTGGGGCAATCGGGAAGCTGATGTTCTCCTTCCCCAGCCTAGCCTTGAAATCTGTCAATAGCAAGCTGTCTGCTTGGCCAATATACTCTCCGAGACATGGTCAGCGAGATCTTGCCAGCAGTCCTTGAAAACATGCAGGCCTCCCTGGCTCGAACCATTCAGGTTGATGAAGCCAGATCCAACGCTCCCCCCAGGGATGGCAAAGGATCACATTTGATACATGGGTCCTCCAGATACTTTAGCGGAGCTATGCTCTTCCATTGCTTTTCCATCTGCAGCATTTAACACCCAGATGATAGCAGCAATCAGAAAAGCACTTGACCATTTTGTTTCAGTGTAGGAAGCTGGCCTGGTGTGTGGCGGGTACCCAAGGTACTTACACCTTATACCAGGTCCAGGAATCCCCTCTTAGTGA
The DNA here is from genome assembly GCF_031143425.1 of Pleurodeles waltl. Classification (NCBI taxonomy): domain Eukaryota; kingdom Metazoa; phylum Chordata; class Amphibia; order Caudata; family Salamandridae; genus Pleurodeles; species Pleurodeles waltl. The sequence goes on from NC_090445.1 coordinate 41,061,119, forward strand.
AGTGTAGGCAGTATCTAGACGCGAGGCTCTATAAAGGAAGCTGTGGATGAGCAGCCAAGGCTCATCTAGGAGACATGCGAATCTCATCCAATACCACTGTAGTCACACAACACTTACATACATGAAAGAAAACACTCAGTTGTACAAAAATAAAGGTACTTTATTTTTTAAACACAATACTACAAAATACTAGAAGGGCAATCCTCCAATAGGAGGTAAGTAATACACTAAATATATACACTAGCAATCAGAAATAGGCATAGAAAAGGTTAGAAAACCGTGCAAATAGCAACAACCAATAGTGACCCGTGGGGGGGCACAAACCATGTACTAAAAAATGGAATGCAAACATAGGACCCCCACCTAGGTAAGTGGAATGTGTAGAGGGGAGCTGTGGATACTACAACACCACAGAGGTAAGTAATGCCACGCCCCCAGCAACCAGGAAAGCAGGAGTACATCACTGGACTTTCAAAAAACCACCCAAAAGTAAGAAAAGAAGAAAAAGAAGACACCCAGAGAAGACTGCAAGAAAACCAGCAGTGGATTCCTGAAGAAAGAAGACCTGTGGAGAGAGGGGACCATAGCCAAGAGTCACAGTGGAGTCCAGGAGGAGTAGGAGCTTCTAACCACCCAGCTGTAGTTGCAGGGGTTGGTCGCCGGTGATGAAGAACAGGTCGGCACTGCAGCCCGGGAGCCGGAGAAGAGTTCCTGATCGATGCAGAAGATGTCCCGCGCTGGAAGGAAGATTGCAGATAGGTGTCGGTGCAGAAATTCCACCAACAAGCCTTGGCAAATGACAAACTTGCAGTTAGTGGAAAAGTGGTGCTGCCGGGGACCAGTAATGCCCAGGAGGACTCAACCCACGAGGGGGAGTCACAGGGGACCCTCAGCATCGCAGGGAGTCCACAGGAGCAGAGACAGCACCCACAGTAGTCCCACAGTACGGGGACAGAGGTGTAGCAGAAGAAGCCCACGCAGCACTACAAAAGAGGGTTTCACACTGCCGGAGAACCAAGCAGGAGGCTCTGCTTTGCAGGAAGCAGTGCTGGGGGCTGGAGCTACACGTCACCTGAAGATCCCTTCAAGGAGATGCAACCAAACCTTGGTAGCTGCAAGAGACGCAGTGCATGGGGGTACTTTCCTGCATGGGAAGGCAAAGCCTCAACTCCACCAAAGTTGGAAAGCAGTCAGAGAGGCTTAAGAGGACTACTTCAGGCCACCACCCATGATGCAGGATCCGCGCAGCTCAAGATGAGGGGAGATCCACTCAGCCAGTCGTCACTTGCTATAGGTGCCCACGGTTGCAGGGGAGTGACTCTTTCACTCTAAGGGAGATTCCTTCTTTTTATTGTGCAGTCTGAAGAGCTGCTGTCTTCTGAGGATGCACGGCTGGGGAAATGCTGCAAAGCTGGAAGGAGCCGTGGAAACAGAGTTGCAGAAGTGTCTTCTCCGTTGATTGCAGTGTTGTCGGTTCCTGGAGGGTCCAGTTGCAGTTTCAGTGGCCAGAAGTCGAAGAGGAGGTTGCAGAGGAATCCTGCTGGAGTCTTGCAAGCCGAATCTGAGAACCCACCCAAGAGAGAGACCCTAAATGGCCCTTAAAAGGGGATTGGTCACCTAACCAGGAAAGAACCCATCAGGAGGGGGCTCCGACATCACCTGCCTGGATTAGCCACTCAGAGGCTCCCAGAGTCCCCTGCCAACCTTAGAAACAAGATGGCAGAATCCAGGGACCCTCGGGGGGAGCTCTGAGCACCACCCCTGGGGTGGTGATGGACAGGGGAGTGGTCATTCCCCTTTCCATTGTCCAGCTTCGCGCTAGAGCAGGCACTGGGGGTCCCTGAACCGGAGTGGACTGGTTTATGCATGGAGGGCACCAAATGTGCCTTTCAAAGCATACCAGTGGCTTGGGGAGGCTACCCCTCCCAAGACATTCACACCTATATCCAAAGAGAGAGGGTGCTACCTCCCTCTCCCAAAGGAAATCCTTTGTTCTGCCTGCAGATAAAGCAGCAGGAGGGAGGAAACCTGTCTGAGGGGTGTCAGCAGCTGGGCTGCTGGGAAAATGCTATAAGACTGATGGTAGCAATGCTGGGGATCCTCTAAGGAGCCCCCAGGGTGCATGAAATCATACTTCCAATTCATGCAACAGTATTGAAGTATGATTCCGACATGTTTCATACCAAAAATGCCCAGGTTCGGAGTTACAATTATGTAGCTGGACATAGGTAGTTACCTATATCCAGTACACGTGTAAAATGGTGTCCCCACACTCACAAAGTCCAGGAAAATGGGCCTGGAGTTTGTGGGGGCACCTGTGCTAGTGCAGGGATGCCCTCACACCCAGGTACCTGCACCCTGCCATCTGGGCTGAGAGGGCCTACCATAGGGGTGACTTGGTGCAGTGACCTGTAGTGAAAACGGGCGCATGCACCTATTTCACGCAGGCTGCAATGGCAGGCCTGCAGAACACTCTGCATGGGCTCCCTATGGGTGGCAGAATGACTGCTGCAGCCCATAGCGATCCACTGAAACCCCAATGCCCTGGGTACCTAGGTACCATATAGTAGGGACTTACCTGGGGGGATCAGTATGCCAATTGTGGGAAGAAAAAGGTACAATTTACAGGAGAGAGCAAAACTACTGGATCTCAGTAGACACAGACAAACACTCTGACAACAGGCAGAAAATGGGGGTAACAATGCCAAGAAAGAGGGTACTTTCCTACATTCAGGAGATGCAAAATCTCCTGTGGAAAGAGCCCAGAAAGAGAGTACCGCCTTGAAAATGGGTACTGGTTTTTACACTACCTTATTTCCTCGTGCCGAAGAGGGATTGAGGCTTTTGTTCTATTTTAAATCTCAGCACTATGAATGCCTTCCTTTCAGAAGGACAGTCACAAAGCTCACAGTGGCCCAGGACACTGGATGGCTGCCTCTCACCTGTAGGACTATAACTTTCATGTGCTTGTCCTGCGGTACCATAGACGTTACATGCGGTTCAAGGTTGGCCAGAAACATTTTCCGTTTGCCCTGCTCCCCTTCAGCCTTACCAGTGCACTTCAAGAGTTCACAAAAGAGATGGCGGTTGTAGCTGCCCATCTTCAGAATTTGGGGATACCAATTTTCCCTTATCTTGACGACTGGCTGTTGAAGGCGGGCTCTTCACAGTCAGTGGTAGACTACCTCCAGATAATGTGAATCCTGATATCACTGGGGTTCACAATTAGCATACTCAAGTCACATTGACTCTTTAGCAGAAGCTTCCTTTCCTTGGAGCCTTCTTAAATATGGTGCATTTCAGGGCCTTCCCTCAATCAGAATGGTTCCAGGACATTTGAGCTATGATCCCAATGTCTCAGCTTCAGCCCTAAGATTTTTGATAGTGTCTCTAAGTATTCGTGGCCCCTTGACATCCTGCATACTGGTCACTGACAATGCCAAGTGGCATACGCAAGCTCTGGATATGAAGTCTCAATGGGAGCCAAACATTAAGGCAACCTGATAGATTCCATCTCCATCCAGGTTTCAGAGGAGAATGCAAAAGATTTGTAGTGGTTGTTGGATGGTCATAACTGGCCCAGCAGCAGACTCCTCGCCTTTCCCCACACAGATCTGACTATGGCGATGGATGCTTTGCTGTTGGGTTGGGGAAGCACTCTAAGAGAGGTGGAGATCATGAGGACTTTGATTGTTGGTGGGGACCAGTATCCACACCAACCTGTTAGGAGCTGCATGCAATTCATCCAGTGCTGAAGGTCCCCCAACCATCCATCAAATGGATGCTGGTACAGGTCCTCACAGCCAAAAATCACAGTCATGTGGCACTGCAACACGCAGAATGGTGTTGGGTCCTTGGTTCTTTGCTGAGAGTTCTTTTATCTTCTGGAGTTGACAGGGACAGCAGGGTGTTTCCCTAGTTGTGAACCACCTGGCAGCATCCTTTATTTAACACCAGGGAAAATGAGCTCAGCCGACGGCACCTGGTGGAGTACCAGTGACAGGAGCACAGTGGAAGTGGTACACTGCATCTTTCAACAACAATAAGAACCCTGGTTGGATATTTTCATCACAGCTGAGGATACACAGTGTCAAAGCTTTTGGAGTTCCCAAGAAGGCTCTCTCTTGAAGGTGCATTCCAGCTGGAATATGGGACTCCTAAACCCCCTTCTGTGCCTACACCACTACTCCCCCTAGTTCTGAAGAATATCAGAAACAACTGGATCCAAATCATCCCAGTGCTCCAGACTGAGCTAGGGGACTGTGGTACCCAGAGCTCCTGGAAATAAGCATCTGTCCCTCGATCTGCTTGAGGAGGATCTTCTGTCACAGCAGCTGTGCACCCGGGTTTGCAAAATCTAAATCTCCATACACAGAGACTGAGCTGCGGAAGCTAACTGCATTCAGTCTCCCACCTGAGGTTGTGGATGTTATCCTTGTTCCACACCGTCCCTCTCCTATGTCCATTTATGTCAGGCTTTGGTGTGGTCTGCAACACACATTCCAACTGCCAGAAATCATATTTTATGTCTTTAGCCCAGCAAGGACTTCCCTTAGAGATTTTATGCTGGCCCTTTGACCTTTTTATGCTTGCCAGACGAACAATCTTTATTGTGATGAGGTTTCTAAAAGGGTGAACATGTTTCCCCCTAAACCCTTTGTGATGACACAGAGAGATCTTAATTTGATCTGGACTTTCCTAATGTGTACTCCATTCGATCCAATGCACAGCTGCTCATTCTGTCTTCTCACTCTGAAGTCTATGGGCCTGATTTAGATATTGGCAGAGGGGACTACTCCATCACAAATTTGACGATATCCCAACTGCCGTATTACAATCCCATGATATTCTATGGGGATCGTAATACAGCGGATGGGATATCTGTTACGTTTGTGACTGAGTATTCCATCTGCTGACATCTAAATCAGGCCCCATGTTCCTTGTCATGATTTCTTCTGCCATTCACATGAGTAAGCTTCAGGCTCCTTTGGTGCAACTACCCTATGCCACCTTTTTCCCCAAACAAACTGGTGTTGGGGACCAAGGAAGCCTTTCTCTTAAAAGTCATGACTTCCTTCATACTGGCCAATCCATCACCATCCCAACATTCTTTGCTACACCACATCCCTCCAAAGAGGAGGAGAGACTTTATCAGCTGGGTCCCAAAAAACACTTGAGCTGTTACATCGACTGCACCAAAGGCCATCGGGTAGACGATCAGCTTTTGTGTTTTTTTTTTTTAGGGACAAAGAAAGACAACAAAGTGCAAAAAAGGAATTTGTCAAGGTGGATAGTCCTCTGCATCAAGATCTGCGATGCATTGGCCGAGAAGGAGCCTCCGGAAGGACTGAGCATTTAACCAGGGCAAAGGCTTCGATAACCTTTATTGGCAGGAGAAGTGACTAATCTCGACATTTGTCGGGGTGCAACATGGGCGTCGATGGGCCAATTGGAAGGGTATTTCCCCCGTTCGGTCCTCCAGGACTTTTTAATTTGAGCCCATTCCACAAACTCTCCTACTTGGGAGGTACTGCTTTGGTATGTCTTTTAAAGGTGAGAAGTATGTTGGTTAGAATGATCCATCCTTCTGGTGGATACTCTAACTCTAACTGCAGATTCCTCACTACCCTTCCGCCTCCCAGTTCTGGGCAATAGTTTATTTTCCATCTAAAAGGTACCAAAGCCAATCTGCACGCTGCTACACTGATTGATTTTTGGGCTCCCAGAGTGTGGACAGGGGAAAGAAACAAACTGATGTAAGCGAGCTGGGGTTAAATATGCCAAATACTAGCGCACAATAGCACTGCTGTGTAATGATTTCCAGATCCAAGTATGGCAACTGGGGATATTCTAAGGGGAAGGAATCTATGGTTAGACAGGGTATCCACCAGAAAGAGTGGTGCTGCCGAAGTTAAGTAACTTGTTCTTCTTCTCCATTCAGCCTGCCCAAAAAAAGACTCAGAAACAGTTTTTAAAGGTCACACGTAAGACGTAACAACTGAATTACGAAACACAGTGATGACCATACATCTTTGCCATAGGTGGTAATACTGTAATCGTGCCTGTGCTCAACAACTATAGCACAGAGGTTCATCTGCACCACAATACTAGTCTTCTACTCTTGCAGTGGTGCCTGCACTCAATGACGGTAGCAGACAGATTCATCTTTCACCATAATAGACTTCTCAACTAGACACTGGTGCCTGTAAAAAACAACAATGGCATACAGGTGTAGGAGTTTTTTCTGATGCTATTGCCTTTAAAACAATTATGCTATGACCTGTTAAAGTGCCTTTTTTGACTTCTACTAACAAGTCCTCAGCTAGGCCTCTATGCTATCTTGTTCAAAATAGATATCTCAACCTGCAATATTATTGTTTATTATTTCTACTTCACGCAGTCAATGTAATGCATAATTGCTTATCTCCAGATGACATTGTTCTTGAAGAAAACTTTTCAAACATGGGCTCAATAAAGTTACAACTTACAAAGCTTCTTCAACATCCTCGCTGTATTACAGTCATTCACAATAGTTCACTGTTGTTTTGTAACTAATTTATTATACCATCTCTGATTATTTTAGCCCTTCTTGTAGAATCAATATTCATGTAGAAGGATTGTGCTCAGGTAAGTAAGGCAATATGAAGCTTATTTTTTCGGTATAAACCGTCAAATTTGGGGGTGAGCCAGAGACCTTTCCGATGCTAATAGAGATGATGTCTGATTTTTTACAAATTTTGCTACTCATTGGAAGTTAAAATACTATTTGGCCAAATTTTTGAATTACCCTTCATGGCAATGACTTTATGCATCTTCACTTTACAAGTTTTGTATTGTACCTTTGCATTTTTGGTAAGACATTTTTCTACGTTTTCTAATTCTGTCCTGGCACTCATTTATTGAGCCTGCCCTTTAAATGACTGAATTTGTGATATACTGTTTTTTATCTTATCTAGGGACACATTGCCTTATGAAACTGTGGTGTCTTTTGGGGTGTAAGATTTTCGGGGTTCCTCAGACCCCCAAAAATGTGGTATTAGAAAATGGTTAGGAGATAAGGGGAGTGCCTTTAGAGGTTCATTTTTGGCCTGTTTCCAAGCCTGTCTTCTACCTTCATTCCAGAGTCTACAGCTTTTTTTACAATTATTTTATTAAAGTTGTTGCAATCAACCAATTATAAACAGCAATATAACCAAGAGAAGCACACAGCGTCTAACATACATCTTTGTGCAGGATAATGGGCAAAATACCAAGAAAAAAATGTCAAAATAAATCAGCACAAATATAAATAAAAGGAAAGAAAAAAATATACAAGGATATACAGTTCTAGGAATCAGGGGAATAGGTTGACACAGACAATAATTAAGCGAGCTCGAGCCTTGGGGCCTTTGGCCTTAAGAATAACAGATGCAAGTTTGTAAATCTGTAGAAACAATGACCACCATTCCGAGGCCGTGGGAGGAGTAAGTTGTACCCATGCTATGAAGATACACAACCGGGATACAGTGATCACGACTGATACCACCGAAATTGGGTTGATATGAGGTTTGTAAGCCAACGTAATATCCTTAATCGACCGCTCAATAGGATAATCCAGATGAAAAGATCATAATTGTGCAACACCAGACCAAAACGTTTTAAGTGCAGGGCAAACTGCAAACACTTGAGTCAGGATATCATCATTCTTATCCCCAGCCCTAAATGTCAGATTATGTACAATTAAATCTCAAACTTGTACTTATTTAGAGAAGGACTGCTGGGGAAAACCATGACGTGTTTGCAGAGTAGAAAAAGCACAAACTACTAAGGGGGTCATTCTGACGGCCGGGGTCGGCGGTAGCACCGCCAACAGGCTGGCGGTGCTCCGCCGGGCATTCTGACCGCTGCGGTACAGCCGCGGCCAGAAACGGAAAGTCGGCGGTGTACCACCGACTTTCCGCTGCCCATGGGAATCCGCCATGGCGGCGCAGCTTGCTGCGCCGCCATGGGGATTCCGACCCCCTCACCGCCATCCTGTTCCTGGCGGTTCCGCCTGCCAGGAACAGGATGGCGGTGAGGGGTGTCGTGGGGCCCCTGGGGGCCCCTGCAGTGCCCATGCCAACGGCATGGGCACTGCAGGGGCCCCCGTAAGAGGGCCCCACTTTGAATTTCAGTGTCTGCTCAGCAGACACTGAAATTCGCGACGGGTGCTACTGCACCCGTCGCACATCCTCCACTCCGCCGGCTCCATTCGGAGCCGGCATCCTCATGGAGGGGTGTTTCCCACTGGGCTGGTGGGCGGCCTTTTGGCGGTCGCCCGCCAGCCCAGTGGGAAACCCAGAATACCCGCGGCGGTCTTTTGACCGCGCAGCGGTATTCTGGCGGTTCCCTCCAGGCGGGCGGCTCCCGCCGCCCGCCGGGGTCAGAATGACCCCCTAAATTTGAGTCTGACTGGCGCCCCTTGCTCACACATATTCGCCGTCAAGGAAGGTTGGGGAGTGTACATCTTACAATGTCTAGGACCCTTCCGGCTTCAGATACGTAGGTTCTCTCCTCCACAGTGTTGGCAGGAAGCTCCCCATAACCCGATTATATCCCACTCTTTTCTGGAAAATGCCTGTGATACTTTTAAAGACCAAATTTATATAAACTTGCCAGGCTGTCCTCTTGGTGGTCCACACTTGCTAATTTAACTGGGAGGATTGCTGTTGCAGCAAGACTAAATAATGGATCAGAGGGGCCAGACATCCTGCCAACATTTTGGCAAAGATGTTAGCATCAGAGTGGATTAAGGAGATTGGGCGGTATGACCCTCTCTCCTCTTGTGGTTTTTGTTTTTTGAGAAACACAAAAATGTCAGTAAGATTCCAAGAGGCTGGAATTTCAGAACCATTCCCAATACTTCATACCAAGTTCAAGGAAAGGGGAAGTAAAACATGACTAAACATCTTGTAAAATTCCAGTGGAATAGCGTCCGACCCCGGCTGCCTTTCCTGACTGTAATGCCCTAATTGCCCCTTCAATCTCTTGAATTTTTATATCCTTCGCTAATTCCACAGTCTGGAATGGACTAAAACGAGGAGACACGAACTTCGAATATAAACATTAATTCAAGATTGTACGACAGGTACATAACTGTTCCACAGTGGCAGGAGAATCATGGTGGAGAATACCATCATTGCACTTAATGCTTTTGATTATGTTCTTATTTCGCCATTCCGTTATTTGTTTGGGCAAATGTTCTCCCAGTACTCATATTGAAGAACCCTACGGTTTAAATACTTATGGCCTGATTTAGATCATGGCGGAGGCGGATACTCCATCACAAACATGAATTATATCCCATCTGCTGTATTATGATCCCAATATATCCTATGAAGATCATAATACGGAAAACAGGATATCCGTCACGTTTGTGGCGAAGTAATACATCTGCTGACAGTTAAATCAGGCCCTATGTCTGCATTTTTTCTCACAATCGTCTATCCAGCTTGGAACAAAGATTCACTAGGGTGGAATAGATAGAAGACTCATCCTGATCTCTATCCTTAATTACTTGGGAATTTCTGGTATTCAACCTCCCGGTGCTGGCTATGGCATCTAATGATTTCTTCTTTCTGCAATCTATTAGCCTGCCAGATGAACTGAAGTGTAATGCTACTTATATACGTCTTCATTGTATGCAACACTACGTGAGCTGCAGTAGAGTTGGTATTAGCTAAGATAAATTCCCTAAGAGAATCATTCATTCAATCAATATAATCCGGATTAGAGAATAGAAATCTAGGAAATGTAAAACCCTACCTTTCCTTGCTAAGAGCAGGGAGCTGTAAGTCCAATAAGACCAGGTTATGCTCTGAGGTAATTTTGGGACAGACTTCCATACTTCCAAACTGAATGAACTGCTGGGTTTTAAAAACCATGTAAATCCGTGAGTAATGTCTATGTGGTACAGAAAAAAAGGTATAACCAGGACTCTTGGGATACAGAGTACACCAGAGACCGACTAAACCATGAACCTGTGCCAAATCACAAATGGAAACTCTTTTTCACCATACGAAGATAAGCCACTGATTTAGTGGTGTCTTCTGCATAACTCATAATAAAGTTAAAATTCCTAAGGAGAAATATACCCCCCGACCACTACGATAGTTCCAAGTTTCACCAATCAAACAGGGCAGGATTATCAATATTTGTCCCATAGATCGTGAAAATAGTAACATTCCTAGAGTGGACATCAATCTGAGCAATTGCCCACCTACCCTTAGGATCAGAAGCCTACCTCTGAATTGAGTATTCCAGATGTCAAGTACAAAGAATATAAGTTGACTGGCTGGTACAAATGACAATATCCAAACCAAACTGCTTATAAAGAGACCAATCCTTATAAACCAGATGAGTCTCAGTTAATCAGACAATCTGTGACTTATAAGCCAGAATCTCTTCCCTAACCAGCCGCCGCTCCAGAGGGCGATGGAGGCCTGCTACATTCCAACATATCAACCTTAAACGAGGCATAGTATCTTTGTAACTGATGAGCCGGCCATCCATGTAATGCCAATATGATGCTTGTGCGCCAATCTAGAACATCTTTGATTACAGCAACTCATTTTAATTATCACCACCCTCACAGACCACCTGTCCTCCTGTTCAACCACCCACTGAACCACCCATGAGATCCAGCAAACAAAAATGACACACTGTGGATTTTTACTTTGTGGATTTTCCTCTTGTGGATTATTTGCTGAGCTCCCAACAGCCTGGCAGCTGTTCCTGATCAAAGAGGATTGTAAGTAACAATAAGGCACAGGGATTCTTGAAATTGAGAGTGTTCCAGTGTGTGATGCATTGTTAGTTGTGTAATCAAGAGTGTGGCATGCCCTCAGTGATGTATTTTTATGCAGCATTTGAGGTTTTTGTTATGAGATATTGATTCTTGGTTCAATCGTTGATTTCATTACTGTAATTATGATGTACTTGTCCTACTTGTGACTTGTGTTGGAGAAGAGTTTTGATTTATTATTGAATAATTAGGTAATCAGATTAATCATAATCCAAGATTTTGAGATAATGTTGAAGTTGTTGAACCTGTCTGCAAAGGTAGTGTGATTTGTGAGGTGTTGCATTTACAAAGGAAGATTTGTCTGAATTAAAGACTTTTCTTCACAGGGTTTTGCATGTCTAAATAGGTTGGTGCTTTTGCACCTCCGGGTGAATACATTAATCAGAGTGGACTGCTGCTGGGAGTAAGTCTACTTTAGTGTCAATTGTATTTCACAAGCGCAGTGAAAGTACTAGTCTTGTTTCTGTTGATTGTGAGGTTCTTTGGATAAAATTGCTAATCTTTCTTCTCTCTAGTTTGAGCAAACAACTTTTATTTCGTTTATTTGTGTGCGCTCAGTAAGAAAAGGCTGTGCATTGTTTTCCATGCACGGAAAAAACTGTGATGCGATTAGTTAGTCAGCCAACGAGTCGCACTGGGACAGGTGAGACATCACCACAGTAGCATGTGATTGATTGGTTGCAGTCAAAGTTGTGCTGTGATTGACTGACTTTTAGCCTAGCCAACCAGAATTGATAGTTGTTTGCTTGTTTTGTGTGGTTTTTAGATTATTTTCAGTGTGACTTATGGGTGCTGTGTTGGAAAAGTCTAAAGCTCCTAGTGTACTCTTGTATGGAAGAACAAGAAATTCCTCCCGAAGGCTTGCCTGTGTATGAAATGTTGACGAATGTTTGGCATTATTCCATGTACCCAGATTCGAGATGATACCTCAGTGACAAAGACTTGTAGTTTCCTTTAGCGAGTACTTTTAACACTAGAGAGCTAGATTTCTTGAGAGAGAAGATGAATGAAAGAAGCTCCATACTTACACCTACAAAGTTTCAAGCATTAAATAAATGGGATCGAATGGCCACAAAAAAGAGAGGAAGAAAATGAAGAACCATTATAAGAGTTCATTGAAGCGGTGGTTGTAAAACAAATGGGATAATTAGGAGAATGGAAGGTAAAAGGAGTGAGAGTTTTTCCTGCATAAGGTAATGAGACAACAGATATAAAGAAAGGGAAACAGTGACAAACAAGACATAGAACAAGATTCAGGTGAAGAGGATACATTTTTTAAATGCTCTTTTGAATTTCAGACACATAGGTATCTGATATGGGTGCAACAGGTGAATCCAGTAAGAGCACAAAGGGAATGGCGCCGCTTGCAGTGGTAAGTTCAAGTACTAAAATATACTGACAGTTAGGCAAAGCAATTCTACTACTACTGGTAGTACTGTTTCTACTGTGCCCACTACTGAGCCTATTCCTCCTACTGCCCATCCTGAACATATTGTTTTTCCTAAAGAGAAGGAGAATAATATTGGACTCAAAGATTGAATTTGGAGACATTTTACAGGAAACAACTGACATCAATAAACTAGTGTCATACAAAATAGAGGGAATTAGATATTTGATCAGGAGTGCAGCAGGGTAAGCGAATGAACCACATAATGAACTTGAAGAATTAGCTGATGAATATGAGGTCAACATAAGCAAAACAAGGAATTTACAGAGAAATTATAAACTGGATTTAAGTGAAACAGAGATAAAGAAAATGGTTTTGGTTACTTTGTGAGCTCACACTAAAGATTTAGTTGAGACAACTAAAGACTGGAGAGACTCAAAGAAGTACAGAGAAAGTGAAAAAGTGGAAAAAGAAAATTACTACCGGAAAGAAAAATACAGAAACTGGGACAAAAGGAAAGGTGGTGAATAGTGATTCAGAACCAGAGAGTGTCACAATTTCTTTTAAGAGAAATATATGGAGGGAATTATGTACATATGCTTTGGGCTAGGGGTGACCTTTATGCCTTTACGACAAAGTTTCCAAAACTGAGAGAGGAACCTGACAAACGCAACAAGGAGGTTCAAAAATTGGTGGCAACTTTGAAAATGCTTTAGAATGATTTGGATACATTATTTGAGATTGCTGTTCCAAGTTATTTATGGACAGAGTGTAAGGCTGCTATTGCTTGGCCAACTGAGGAACCCGTTAGGGTTGCACCTAATAATGCTCCAGCTGTGGTGGCTGCTGATAAATACAGAGCAGTGATAGAGCATTTGAAAAAGAAAGTGGTCACCAATGAAGTGAACTGGATGAAAATCATGAGAGCTAAAAAGAGCTGAAAGAGTCAGGGCACACCTATTATGAAATGTTTATGCAGAGTTATAGCAAGTACAGGGGAGTAGAAGAGCCTGAGAAAGAAGGTGTTAGCGGATTTATATCTGTTTTCATTTTAGGTTTGCATCTGGAGCTTCGATCTCATATTCAGCAGAGTGTGATGTAGATCTTGAAAAAAGCAAAATTTTGTAGTGACTGTTTTAACACGAAGCAGAAAGGGATTAAGGAGAAGCTGATGATTGCACAAACAAAGCCGACTCAGAGGAACAGACATCAGACAATGCGTTTTGATTCAAATACAATGCCGCCCAAGAATGCTGGAATTAATGGATTGCATCATATCAAAGGTATCTAATTGAGGAATGAGGTGGTGCAGACACATGGTGTAAGGAAATGCCTTCCTTGGCATGGTTACTGCCTAACGTTTTGCCTTTTGTTGATGCCAGTAATGATTTAAAGTGTGCTGGGACCCTGCTAACCAGGCCCTAATACCAGTGTTCTTTCCCTAAACTGTACCTTTGTCTCCACAATTGGCACAGTCCTGGCACATAGATAAGTCCCTTGTAAATGGTACCCCTGGTACCAAGGGCCCTGTGGCCAGGGAAGGTCTCTAAGGGCTGCAGCATGTATTATGCCACCCTGGGGACCCCCACTCAGCACATGCACACTGCCTCACAGCTTGTGTGTGCTGCTGGGGAGAAAAAGATGAAGTCGACATGGCACTCCCCTCAGAGTGCCATGCCCACAACCCACTGCCTGTGGCATAGGTAAGTCACCCCTCTAGCAGGCCTTGCAGCACGAAGGCAGGGTGCACTATACCACAGGTGAGGGCGTAGTTGCAGGAGCACTATGCCCCTACAGTGTCTAAGCAAATTCTTAGACATTATAAATGCAGGGTAGCCATAAAGAGTATATGGTCTGGGAGTTTGTCAAACACAAACTCCACAGTTCCATAATGGCTACACTGAATACTGGGAAGTTTGGTATCAAACTTCTCAGCCCAATAAATCCATACTGATGCCAGTGTTGGATTTACTGAGAAATGCACACAGAGGGCATCTTAGAGATGCCCCATGTATACCAGCCCAACTACTAGTGCTAGGCTGACCAGTTTCTGCCAGCCTGCCACACCCAGATGGGTTTCTGGCCACATGGGGTGAGTGCCTTTGTCACTCTGTGGCCACGAACAAAGCCTGTACGGGGTGGAGGTGCTTCACACTTCCTCCTGCAGGAACTATAACACCTGGCGGTGAGCCTCAAAGGCTCAAGCCTGGTGTTACAGCGCCCCAGGGTATTCCAGCTAGTGGAGATGCCCGCCCCCCCGGACACATCCCCCACTTTTTGCAGCACGTCTGGAGAAGATAATGAGAAAAACAAGGAGTAGTCCCCCTCCAGTCAGGACAGCCCCTAAGGTGTCCTGAGCTCAGGTGACCCCTGCCTTAGGAAATCCTCCATCTTGTTTTGGAGGATTTCCCCAATAGGATTAGGGATGTGCCCACCTCCCCACAGGGAGGAAACACAAAGAGGGTGTAGCCACCCTCAAGGACAGTAGCCATTGGCTACTGCCCCCCAGACCTAAACGAATTGAGAATTTAGGGGCAACCCTGAACCCAGGAAATCAGATTCCTGACGACCTACAACAAGAAGAAGGACGGAGACAACAACTGATTTGTCCCCAGCCATACCGGCCTGTCTCCAGACTCAAAGAACCTGCACAGCGATGCATCCAGCAGGACCAGCGACCTCTGAGGACTCAGAGGACTGACCTGCACCCAAAGGATCAAGAAACTCCCATGGACAGGGGCTCTGTCCAAACAACAACAAAGAAACCATCTTTAAAGGGACTCCAGCCTAACTCCGGAAGTGTGAGTCCCCAACACTCTGCAAGATTCCTGCAACCTGAAGAAAGAAGAAGGACTACTGACCTGAAAGCCCAGCAGAGACAACGGAGACGACAACTGACTTGGCCCCAGCCCTACCGGCCTGTCTCCAGACTTAAAGAACCTACACAGCGACGCATCCGATAGGGACCAGCGACCTCTGAAGACTCAGAGGACTGCCCTGAATCTAAAGGACCAAGAAACTCCTCAGAACAGCGGCACTGTTCAGAACCTGCAACAACTTTGCAACAAAGAAACACCTTTTAAAGAACTCTCTTCCCGCCGGAAGCGTGAGACTTCACACTCTGCACCCGACACCCCCGGCTCGAGTTCAGGAGAACTAACATTGCAGAGAGGACTTCCAGGCGACTCCAACGACGTGGACACCCTGAGTCGACCTCCCTGAACCCCCACAGCGACGCCTGCAGAGAGGATCCAGAGGCTCCCCCTGACCACGACTGCCTGGTAACAAAGTAACCCGATGCCCGGAGCAAGCACTGCACCCGCAGCCCCCAGGACTGAGAGGAACCACCTACGAGTGCAGGAGTGACCAGCAGGCGACCCTCATCCTAGCCCTGTCGCTGGCTGGCCCAAAAGCCCCCCTGTGCCCTGCCTGCATCGCCTAAGTGGTTCTAAAATAAATTACAAAAAAAATATTTTTCTATATAAAAACCCATTGGCCTGGAGTTCAGTCTTTGAGTGTGTGTTCTCATTTACTGCCTGTGTGTGTACAACAAATGCTTAACACTACCCTCTGATAAGCCTACTGCTCGACCACAGTACCACAAAATAGAGCATTAGTATTATCTAATTTTGCCAATATCAACCTCTAGGGGGAACCCTTGGACTCTGTGTACACTATCTCTCACTTTGAGATAGTATATACAGAGCCAACTTCCTACACCCAGTCATTCCTAATCGTCTTGAAAAATGAGCAGAAGTGGCATGGGCAGAAAGGAGTAAAGGAGACCAGAGCTGCATTTGAGAAGAAAAGCGTCTTCAAGCAAGTCACCTTGGAAAATCCAGCACATAAAACTGCTGGTATTGCACATTCTCAGCAGTGGCAGATCGATTTAACCAACGATCTCTTCTCTGCTGAAATAGAACTTGCACCACCTCTGAACAAAGACGCCATTCGTGCTCCGCTAGGCATCTTTGGCTGAGTTTGTCCGCCCTAGTGTTCTGAGAGTCCCCAGGTATTGAAGCACCAGGGAAACGCCCTGGCATA
This sequence comes from Pleurodeles waltl, assembly GCF_031143425.1. Lineage (NCBI taxonomy): Eukaryota > Metazoa > Chordata > Amphibia > Caudata > Salamandridae > Pleurodeles > Pleurodeles waltl. The sequence continues at coordinate 41,077,372 of NC_090445.1, forward strand.
CCAGACGTTCCAGAGCCAGCACTTCCGAACGGAGCATGGAAAGGTGGCCCTCTTTTAGGCAGTCATAAGTGGGTGGCATGGGTGGAGGGGTAGTCACAAAGGGGATGGCGTAGCCCATTTGGACTATTTGTAAAACCTAACAGTTCAATGTTTCTGACCTCCTGTTGTGCAGCAGATGAAGTATCTTGTCCCTCACTGGATCTCTGTGATTGTGGAAGGAATAACTAAAGGGATTAGGAAACTGTGGTTGCTGGGGGAGTGGTGGACTGGCCCAACCTCTGGCTACCTGTCCCATGTGGTTTATGGGACCCACGTCATTACGCAGAAAATGGATGGGAAGCTTGTTGGGCGTGGAGGCTGGGAGGGTATGGACAAGGTTGAAAACCTCTTCTGTGGCCACCAAAGGGGAGGAAGGCAGACTGCGATTGACGAGGGGCCACCGACAAGCCAAAGGACCAGGCCGTAGCTCTGCTGTCCTTGAAGTGCTCCAGCACAGAGTCTGCCTTCTCTCTAAAAAGATGACAGCCATCAAAGGGCATGTCCATAAGCGACATTTGGATATCCCCTGGGGGTGTGGGGGGGGAGTTGTTCCCAGCCAGGCATAGTGCTGCAGGGTCACTAATGATGAAATTGCTCTGCCCAGTGAGCCAGTCATGTCCAGTTCACATTATATGGTGCACTTTGCTGCGACTTTCCAGTCAGCAATTGCCTGGGAAAGTCTGGGTCGGGCCTCCTCCAAGACCATAGGCAGCTCTTGCACAACCAAATCCCCGATCGAATGGGAATATCAGCCAAAAAGGCACACAGTGTTCACCGACCGCAGTGGAAGGCTGGCAGAAGAGAACATTATCTTGCCAAAAGTATCGAAGCCTCTTGGGTTCCCTATCTGGTGGAGTGGTAAGGAAAGCACTGAAGTTGATCCTAAAAGTGGAGGCTTGGACCACCAAGCTTTCCAGGGGTGAGGTGCTGGGTAAGGAAATTGGGGTCCACAGGAGCGGGGCAATGGCAACGTGCAATCGTTCTGTGCAGGAGAGCCACTGTACAAGGCCATAGGGGCTTGGACCACACCCATAGAAGGATGCTGGTAAGGACTTCATTAAAGAGAAGTAAAGGTTCGTAGGGGTGATGTCTGCTACAGAACCTCTGTCAAGAAGTTAGTCTTGACTGTCAATGTGGGTAGCTATAGGTCCAAGACCTCAGCCGCCCTACACACCACCAAAGCAACAGGAGCTCCCTCCTCCATAGCCACTAAACCAATATCAGGCAAGGTGTCTAACCCACTGGCCTCGGCCAGTTCTCATTCTCATCTAATGGATGCTGGCATCCATAAGAGTCCTCAGACCCTCCCATTCATCTGTCTCTCCAGGCCAGTCAAAGGTAAAACGTACTGGATCATATCTAAAGAGAATGGTCCCACTTGGCACTGGAACCGTTTTTGGCAAAGCCCACCTGGCTCCATGTTGGAGTCAAGAATGACGATGAGGATGGTGCTGCTGTGAGTTGCTGAGGGGAGTCTCGGTCTTGTCAGTGGTTCCACTCTGGATACAACAAAGGATCAATGGGGCCTGATTTGCTCAGAGGGTGAATCTGCTGGTGAGAATCCATTGGGACCTCCTCTGGAACCCAGGGGGTCCAAAGACGTTCCAGAGGGTCCAGGCTGCTCTAATATAAGGTGCATGGCCTCATAAAATTCTTTAAGATGAGCGGGAATCAGTCCGGCTCTGGGAAAGTTAGGGACGCATAGAGTGGACCCTGATTCGAGCATAGCCGAAATGAGAGGTCTGAAGTGCCAATGCCTCATCGGAAGACTTTGATGGGTGTGGCTAAGCCAGAGACCTCTTCGACTCCTTTGATTTCTAACGCTTGTGGGACACACCTGACTTCCCTGATGACTTCGAGTGTGAAGACGATCGCACAGCAACCGGGATAAAAATAAGTTACTTACCTGTAACTATAGTTCTCCAGTACTGGAATCTTTCCTAGATTCACATGCTTGAATCATTCTCTGCCATCGAGATGGAAGTCCCCGGTACCTTAGAAAAGAGGCCTAAAGCCTTGCTCTTAAGTAATCTATCCAAGTCATTATGTAGAAAAGGACTAAACTTTAGAGTCCACGAATCAGATGACCCCACTCTCTAGAACCCTCCTGAGAGAAGATCCATTCCCTTAGATTTTCCAAACACTAGTGTGTATTATGAAAAATTTATTGAGAGAAGTAAGGTGAGCTTGTCCAGGGAGCCGGGTTGGTTGCATCTGAATCTATGAAAGATTCCAATACTGGAGAACTATAGTTTAAGGTAAGTAACTTATTTTCTTACTCCAGTATTGGAACTTTCATAGATTCACATGCTTGAATCAGACTAGAAAGCAGTATTACGGCACACTGCATTGACAATAAATCATTAGAATTGTTGAAAGATAGGCATTTTATCTGATAGAGTACTTAAGTATTCTAACATGTAAAAATGCTGTCACCTACAGGTACAATTATTTATCTTCGTCAACAATTATACATACAGTTAAAAACATGGATGAGAGCAAACCATCAAAATATGCAATGTGCAGTACCAGAAAACAAGGATGGTGAGGAGGCAGAGTTAGCTCACCTTTACTGGAAAAGATGCCACAGTAACGCGTTGCCTACAGCCACATCACCTTGAGGTATCACATCCAGACAGTAATGTCTTGTAAACAGGTGGCCACTCTGTAAATGTCTTGTAGCGTGTTAGAAATGGGTCTTTGGTTGGCAGTCAGGTTACCCTCTGTCCAAGCAAGGACCCTCACTCTAGTCAGGGTAAAGGAGAATCACCCTCAGTTAACCCCCCCTCCGCCCCTTGAAAGCTTGGCACGAGCAGACAGACTTAACTTCAGAAGCAATGTGTAAAGTATTTGTACCAACAAACACTAAAAAATGACACAACAGAAAAATAGAGAGTATTTATCTAAACAAAACAAGACCAAAATGACAAAAATCCAACATACACACATCAAGTTATGAATTTTCAAAGAATAAGAGTGTAAGTCCTTAGAAAACAGTGAGAATACTGTTAATTCACAAAAGTACCTGGGTGGCGTCAAAATAAAGACACACGGGCGAGTGTGCGTCGAAAAAGCAATGCTTCAATCCGGACAGGCACCTCGGGTCCCGGCAGGCTTTGCATTGTTTTTCCGCACCTAGCGGTGTGGCATTGAAAATCCAGTTGCACGGTATCACAAAACCGCGCAATGTGGGGTTTGCATCGTTATCAGCCTCCATTAGCCGATGTTGTGCGTCATTTCTCCAGCCACATTGCGTCGATCTTCCAGCCGCAATGCAGGTGGAGCGTTTTATTTCAGCTGCGAAGCTGGCGGCGCATCGTTTATCAGCTGTGTCAAGGAAGGTGCGTTGAAAATTTCGCTGCATGGCTGTCTGTGTGTGGATTTTAAGTCTTTGTCTGCCAGCTTCACCTTTCAAGGGCCCAGGACTGGACAGGGCACCACTTGGCAGGGCTGGAGTCTTAGCAGAGAGACCAGGAGCTGGCAGGTTATGTCTTTGATGGCCCTGAGACTTCAACAACAGGAAGCTAGCTCAGTTCAAGCTCTTGGAGATTCTTCACAAACAGGAATGCACAACAAAGTCCAGTCTTTGTCCCCTTTCACAATCAGAAGAAGCAACTGCAGGATAGCTCCACAAAGCACAGTCACAGGCAGGGCAGCACTTCTCCTCTGCGTTTCTCCTTGGCAGAGGTTCCTCTTGATTCCAGAAGTGATGTAATTTTCAGGGGTTTTTGGGTGCTCTTCTTATACCCCCTTCTGCCTTTGAAGTAGGCCTACTTCAAATGAAAGTCTCTCTTGTTTGTGAGATCCTGCCTTGCCCAGGCCAGGCCCCAGACACACACCAAGGGGTTGGAGACTGCATTGTGTGAGGGCAGGCAAAAAGGTTGGGCAGACCACGGCAAGGACGCCAAGTCTAACATAGAGGTACACCTTTGAATAATGCCATTGATGTTGAGACAGATCTTGTGGAATGGTCACGTACTGAAGTTTGTAAAGGTCTGCCAGCTGCCTGGTGACAACATTTTATAGCAGCTACTATCCATCTTGCTATGTCTTGTTTCGAAAGAGGTTGGTCCTTTCGAGGAACGCTATAAGCGACAAATAACTGTTTTGAATTGCGAAAGTGTTTGGTTTTCTCCAAATAAAACATAAGACATCTTTGACGTCCAGCGAGTGAAGAGCCCTTTCTGCTGAAGATGATGGATTTGGGAAGAAAGTCTTTAAGATCAAAGACTTGTTAATGTGGAAGTCAGATGGTACCTTGGGAACAAACTTCGGGTTTGCATGAAGGATTACCTTGTCGTCTTTAAATTGAAGGAAAGGCTCTTGAATCGTAAGAGCTTGGATCTCGCTGATGCGTCTAGCAGAAATAACAGCCACTAGAAGAGCAACTTTCCACAATAGGTGTTGCAATTCCACTTTGTGAATTGGTTCAAATGGATGTCTCATGAGCTCAGATAGTACCGTGTTGAGTTGCCAGGAAGACGGGGGAGGTCTTACTGATGGAAAAACTCTAAATAGTTCTTTGAGAAATTGTTTTAATAACCTGGAAGACTTTAAAGAAGGAGATATCGTGAACATCTGAAATGAGATATGGCCACCAGGTGCACTCCAAAGAATGCATGAGCTAATCCTGAAGCCGCAAGATGCAGGAGATAGGGCAATATCTCTTCTGGTGCTGACAATAGTGGATTTACCTGTTCTTTCTGACACTATGAACAAAACCTCTTCCACTTCAGAGAATACGTTTTGTTTATGCTATCAGCCCTGACCTTTGAAAGTATTTTCCTACATTCTGGGTGAATATTTAAGTGGGCAAATTAATTGTGTTCAGGAGCCAAGCTGATTATTTCAGTGATTTGGGGTCCAGGTCTAGGACTTGACCCTCGTTCATCGTTAGCAGATTTGGTGAGATCTTCAGCGGAATGTGGTCTCTCTCCGAGAGCAGGAGCAGTTCTTAGAACCAATGCTGGCGAGACCAATATGGGGCTATCAGGATTAGTCTGCAACGTTCTCTCTTTATTTTCGCGAGCACTCTTGAAATCAGGGGAATGGGTGGAAAAGCATAGGCAAATATTCCGTACCATGCCATCAAAAAAGGCATTCCCCCACGATCCCGGATGGTGATCCCAGCTTGCATAGAAGCGACATCTGGTGTTCTGTGGGGTCGCGAGGAGATCCAAGTTGGGTTTGCCCCTTTTCTTGAAGACTTGGTCAAGAGCTTCTTGATTCAATTCTAATTCGTGGCAGGATGGTGTTAGTCTGCTGAGGGTGTCTGCTGTCTTGTTCTGTCTCCCTGGTAGGTGTTCTGCTCTAAAACGCACTCCATTTTAAATAGCCCAATTCAAATATTTTGAGATTCTTGAGATAGGAGAAGAAACCTTGTTCCTCCCTGCTTGTTCAGGTAATGCATTGTCGTTGTATTGTCCCTTCTTATGAGAACAGCAGACTGTTTTATTCTGAGGAGGAAAGCTTCTAGAGCCAGAAAAAAAATGCTTTTAGATCTAGAAAACTGACATTTTTGAAGAGAGCTTTTCCACCTTCCGCTGACCTGTAGGTCTTGTAGATATGCCCCCCATCCTTCTAGAGAGGAGTCCGTGGTTATGACCAGCAGGGTTCGTTGAAGCAGAAAAGGAAGGCCTATTGCAGTGTTTGATTGTTTTGACCACCAGTGGAGTGCTTCGATCATGCATGGAGTCACTGTGACAATGTCGTTGAATGACCCTCTCTTTTGTATCCATTGAAGATCTAATTCCTTCTGTAGGGGGCGCATTCTTAGGCGGCGAAACTGAACTAGTTGAATACAAGATGACATCACCCCAATTAGAGACTTGTAACTGTGTACTGAAAGAAACCTTTTTCTTTGAACTTTGGTTGCTAAGGACATGAGTTTGGTTTGTCTTTCCAATGTGGGAAAGGCCTTGTCTCTGATCATGTCTATTGTCGCTCCTAAGAAAGTAGTTACTCTTGCTAGAAAGATCTTTGATTTGTTCCAATTTAGAGTGAGGCCTAGCTCGTCGAATAATTCCATTCAAGCTTTTGTTGAGTTGTGAGTTGCTCGAATCAATTGTGCTTTTATGAGCCAATCGTCTAAATACGGACATATTTGGTGTTTTTGCTTTCTTAATCAAGCTGTTCCAAAGCTGGACACTTTGTGAATATTCTGAGGGCTGATTTCAGGCCATACGGAAGAATGCTGAACTGAAAATGACTGCCAGCTACTGTAAAGCGAAGGAATTTTCTGTGGGCAGGCAAGATTGGGATATGAAAGTATGTGTCCTGTAGATCCAGGGTTGCATAAAGTCTTCGTGGTTCATTCGAAGAAGAATGTCCTGCAAAGTGACCATGCAAAATGTTTGATGCATGAGGTATTTCTTGAGATCTCTGAGGTAGAGGATGGGACGCCATTCTTTCCAGTTCTTGGTATTAGAAAGAAACAGGAGTAGAATCCTCTCCCTTTTTCTGAAGAAGGGACTCTTTCTATTGCTCCCTTCCCTAGCATGGTCTTGACCTCCAACTTGAGTTGTTTTAGATGTTTTTGAATGGATGTATGTGGAGGGTGTGCAGGTGGGATTTGAGTGAGTTCTAAGGTGTGGCCGAATTGAACTATTCTTAATACACACTGGTCTGATGTTAATTCTTGCCATTTTTGAAGGAAGTGGGATATTCTTCCCCCTGTTTTTAGAGTCAGTGGTGAGGAGGTAGCCAAAGCCTGAAATTGGTCATTGGTGATGATCTATCTCTTTCCCTTGATGTGCCCTACCCCTAGGAGGAGGTCTTGCATAGGACGCTTGGGATGGTTGCCTTTGTGAACATTGTGTACGAAACTGTTGAGTTGCGTAGGGGGGTAAGGAAGGTGTTGAAAACCCCCTCTATAAGACGATACTCCTCACCCTCTGGAGCTACGAAAAGGCAACTTTCTAAACTGTAGAGTACCCACTGATTTGGCAGTGTCCGGGTCAGTTTTATTCGCTTGTAGGGCCTCATCTATGTGTTTGCCAAAGAGAGCCTCTGCATCAAACGGAAGGTCCAATATCTTATCCTGTACCTCCGGTCGCAAAGTAGTAGCTTTAAGCCAGCCTTGTCTACGGAGAACAGCTGCACCTGCAAGTTATCTAAAAGCAGTGGTAGCAATATCCACTGCGCAGTCAATGATCTCCACTGAGGTTCGCTCTCCTTCAAACAAGGCCTTTTTTGCTTCCATCTTTTAATCTTCCGCCCATAATTGTCTGTCATATCGCCCCAAAGCTGCTAAGGAGTTTTCTGCTCTCACTAAAACCCCAGACATGGAAGAAAACCTCTTTCCAATGTTGTCAAGTCTTCTTCCTTCTGTGCTTGGAGGTGCGGTAATTGGTGTTGACGGATTCTTTGAACACCTCTGCGCCACCTGAGTTATTACTGAATCCAGTTTCGGATGGCCAATTAGACATGCTGGAGCGTCTTCTGGCGCTTTATACTTTTTGTCTAGTCTTGGTAAGAAAGCAGTTACAGTGGCCGGGTTCTTCATCACCTTTAAACCTTCCTCCCAGATGTAACTCACTATGGGCATGGATCGTACACTCTTTTGAAAGGGCTCCTTAAACTCATAGAGGAAACAGTCCATTTGTTTAGATAGCATGGTTAGTGTGAATCTTTTTGCTGCCCTTTCAAGCAAATTATGGAAATCCCCAATGTCTCTGGGGGGGGTGAATCCACAGGAGTAGGTGATGGAGATGATGGGGTTGGTATTAGATAGTTATCCCATTCAGATTGTGTGTCCTGAAGTTCTCTTTCTTCTCTCTTCTTCTCGGAGGAATGTGTATCCTGTAGAAATGTTCTCTGCGGGGTACTCCTCGCTGATCTGGGTGAAGACGAAGGTCTCAGTACTGGAGTGGAAGGATGAGGTAAGAACGGTGGAGGTTCAGTTGGAATATTTTCTAACTGTGGTATTAACAGAAACCTCCTTTTGTGGTCAGATAACAAAAGCTGGAGATCAGTAATAAGGGAACTTGGAATACACACCATATCATCTGGCACACCTCGTTGGTATCGCTGAGGAGTATAATACCGTTGATCATACTCTTGGTCATATTCGTCATCTTCCTCTTGATATTTGACCTGGAGCTGAGAAGGACTATGAGCCGCCCAAAATTGTCCATCGTCATCCACATATTCTTCCAATAGATGGGCTGGGAGTAAGGGTGTGATCTTACTTAGAGACGTGGTGTGTGCTGCTAACTCCTTTTTTCTGCTTGAAGCCTACATTCTTCTTCTCGTTGACAATGTCATCGATGGTGCCGTCGGCAAGTTCATCAGCAAAATTGTCTCTGTATGCAAGGGTTTGACACTGGTCGTTGGCAGCGGTGTTGTCGACGGTGTCATCGTCACAGGAATGGTCATCGAGGATGGTGTCATTGGAGCCATCGTCGTCAACGACAGTTTTATCTTCAACGTCGAAGGTCTGGTTTTGGATACCCTCGACGTGGATGGTGTCGACGAGCGAGAGGCAGTACTTGAGAGGCTGGAAACAATGGATGTCGTCGACGCTGATGAAGCCGCCGTATATGTCCTCGTCGATGATGGTATCGACAACGATGACCTCATTGACGGTGGAATTGATGTCCCTGGTCTGTCAGCTGGAGGAGCTGAAAAAGGGTTTTTAAACATATAAATTGCCTTTCGTGGAGGTGTCAATGGTTCTGAAGAAGGTTTAGAAACCTTTTTTGAAGTTGAAGGCCGGTCTTTTCTTTCTGATTTTGGAGAGGAAGATTTCCCTTCATTAGGTGATGTTGAAAGGCTGCAACCTTTACCCGACCCCTGTGTGGTTTTTTCAAAAGCTTTAGAGGGCAGAGAATGAGGTGATCTTTGTCTCTGACCAAGAAGACTCGTCACTGTTTGAATCTGAGACAGGGTTTTTTCTAGTTTGAAGGTTCTGCAGCCATATCAGCGGCCATTCCTCTCGCTATCCTTCAGTGTTTTGGAAGAAAAAGTACGACATACCTTACATTCTTTAGCAGAATGATCAGGTTAGAGGCAATATATACAGTCTCTATGTGGGTCCTCAGAGTGAAGTGTTTTCTTTCCACATGTACTGCAGGCTCTGAAGAGACTTTGGTGGTCATTCTGACCCTGGCGGTCTTTGACCGCCAGGGCGGAGGACCGCGGGAGCACCGCCGACAGGCCGGCGGTGCTCCAATGGGGATTCCGACCGCGGCGGTAAAGCCGCGGTCGGACCGGCACCACTGGCGGGGTCCCGCCAGTGTACCGCGGCCCCATTGAATCCTCCGCGGCGGCGCAGCTTGCTGCACCGCCGCGGAGATTCCGACCCCCCCTACCGCCATCCAGATCCCGGCGGTCGGACCGCCGAGATCCGGATGGCGGTAGGGGGGGTCGCGGGGCCCCTGGGGGCCCCTGCAGTGCCCATGCCACTGGCATGGGCATTGCAGGGGCCCCCGTAAGAGGGCCCCTACATGTATTTCACTGTCTGCTGCGCAGACAGTGAAATACGCGACGGGTGCAACTGCACCCGTCGCACAGCTTCCACTCCGCCGGCTCGATTCCGAGCCGGCTTCATCGTGGAAGCCTCTTTCCCGCTGGGCTGGCTGGCGGTCTGAAGGCGACCGCCCGCCAGCCCAGCGGGAAAGTCAGAATTACCGCCGCGGTCTTTCGACCGCGGAACGGTAACCTGACGGCGGGACTTTGGCGGGCGGCCTCCGCCGCCCGCCAAGGTCAGAATGAGGGCCTTTTTCTCTCTTTGCCAGACATTATGAAGATAATTTCAGTTCAGAGGTGTTCTGAGTGTAAAAAACACTCTAGGACAAATAAGTATATAAGCTGTAGTGGCAAAATCCATTCCAAACAGGAAAAAAGTGAGCAGAGCTCCGTGGAGACCCCCTAGCATGACATGCGGTAGAAAATCTGAGGGACTGGAGCTTCTCTCAGGAGGGTTCTAGAGGGTGGGATCATCTGATTGGTGGACTCTAAAGTTTAGTCCTTTTTTACATAGTTACTTGGATAGATTACTTAGGAGTAAGGCCTTAGACCTCTATTATTATGTCTATGGAGATATTGGCCCTCATTATGACAATGGCGGTAAAAAACGTGTACCGCTGCGGCGACGGGCGGCAAAAGACTGTCGCCGCGGCTACCATCCGTTTGCTGAATTATGACCACAGACGGATTTCCACCACAAGAAGGGCAGAAATCCAGCTGTGGCCATTCTGGCGAATGGTGGTAAGGTGGCGCTGCTACCACCAGCAGCGCCACGCCAGTAGACTGCCACCAGCCGTATTATGACAAATAATACGGCTTGGCGGGCACTGCTAGCGGTAGCAGCATCCCGTCCCCTGCTGGAAGACCCCTGGATACAGGTAAGTCGGGTTTCCGACAGGGGAGGGGATAGGGGGGTGTTGTGTATGTGTGGGGGTGTGCATGTATGTGTGAGTGTGTGCATATATGTGTGTGTTTAGTGTTGTTTGCGTGCATGTATGAATGTGTGTGAGTGCGTGTATAAAGGTGTGTGAGTGTGTGTGTATAAATGGAAATGTGAATGCGTGTCTGCGTGTAAGTTTGGATGTGTGTGCGGATGTGTGCGTGTATGAATGAATGCATGCGTGTATGTCTATGTGGATGACTGTGTGTCTGTGTGTGTGTGTGTGTGTGTGTGTATGAGGTGAGGCTGGAAGGGGGAGCGTGGATGAAGGGGCGGTGGGGGTGTCTGGGGAGTGTTGGGGGAGGGGGCCTCCTATCAGTGACAGGGAAGGAATTCTCTGTCACTGATAGGGCCTACTGCCATGGTTTTTGTGGCATTTTGAACGTCACGGAAACCATGGCGGTAGGCAGGGTCATGATACTGGTGGCGGCACAATAGCGGCCGCCGGGCTGGAGATTTTTATCTCTAGCCCAGCGGGTGCTACCGCCATGGCGGTCAGAGTGGTACATTGGCATATTGGCTTCAGCCAACCTGCCAATGTCATAATGTGGCGGTAAGTTCTGACAGCCTGTTGGCGGTAGTACCGCCACTTTATCTCCGACCGCTGGGGTCGTAATGACCCCCATTATCTTTTCTAAGGTACTGGGGACTCCCATCTCAACAACGGGGAATGATTCAAGCATGTGAATCTATGAAAGTTCCAATACTGGACTAACTTCAATGTTGCTGGGTCGTTCACCATTGTGCAGAAAAGAGCTTGAGGGAACGCTACCTCAGTGCCTTTGGGTACATGGCGCAGCAGGCCTCACATGTCTTGCGGTGGTGGTCCCACTTGAAGCAGCATAAGTAAACTAAGTAGGGGTATGTGATGGGCACCACACAGTTTGAAACTAGCCAGAAGTTTAGGGGACATCCTCACACCAGGAGAGAAATCTCTCAAAAACAATCTACAAAAAGTTGGAAAACACCACTTAAAAACATCTGAGGGTAGCTCTGACCGGATCAGGGGTATCTGGCACGGAAAGGAAAGAACTGCCATCAGTATGCCATGATGGCACCTATATGGGTACCGAGCACTTCAGCTCCGGTGTGAAAGACACCGACAACACCAGCACAGAGCCAAATGATGCCATCCACCAGCAGGGATACTACTCAAAAAACTTCAAAATCCAGTTTGATGCCTCTAATTATTCTAAGGTAAGGATTCTGCAGCTAGAAGTCTCCATCAGATATGTAATGTAATGTAATGTAATGTAATTCGAGATTTATAAAGCGCGTTCCTACTCAAAGAGCATCGAAGCGCTGGCAAGAAAGCATGTAGTAAAAAATAGACAGAGGTTAAGAAAAATAACAGAAATAATGAAGATAGAAAAACATCCAATAGAAGAAACTGAAACAAACTAAATCAAAGACCCTGATCTTGATGTACCAAAAAATTAACGAGGAAAGAGCTAAGTTTTCACCATTTTCCCAAATTTCATATAACCTGATTCTTGCCTAATATTCTGTGGGAGAGAGTTCCATCCTCTGGCTGCAGCTACTGTAAAAGCTTTGTCTCCCCATTTGGCTTTATGTGTGCGAGGGACCTGAATCAAGTGAGCTTGGGAAGACCTCAAGCTTCTTTTAGGTACATGCAGGAGGAGTCTGGAAGTCAGGTACCGTGATCCTATTCCATGAACTGCCTTAAAAGTAAGACAGAGCGACTTAAACTGGATACGCTGCGCCACTGGTAACCAATGTAATTTCCTAAGACTCTCTCTAACTGATATTCATCGTGGGAGATTAAGAACCGCTCTGACAGCAGAATTCTGAACTAATTGGAGTCTTTTTATCAGCCCCTTATCCAGATTAAGGAACAGTGCATTACAGTAGTCTATCTTGGACATTACCAATGCCAGGATAGCAGATACTCTCCATTCATGTAACAGATAGGGGAAGATTTTTCTGAGCATTTTAATTGACCATAAACTGATGTTTACCACATGATTAATCTGTTTTTTAAAAGACAGATGTTCATCGAACAAGATGCCTAGGTTTCTAGTAACAGTAGTGGGCACAGGGCAGTTACCACATTCAGAGGGCCACCACAGTGAGTTCCATAAATTCTTTCCAGGTCCAAAACATAAAACTTCAGTTTTGGTGGCATTCATTTTTAGCCAATTGGTCTACATCCATTTACTCACTTCCACCATACAATTACTAAACCGATCTGCAACCTCCTCCCATGGCTGATTAATAGGAATAATAAGCTGGGAGTCATCAGCATAGGAAGATGGAATGAAACCAAAAGTACGAATTATACTAGCCAAAGGCGCTACATACACATTAAACAATGTGGGGCTGAGGGAAGATCCCTGCGGAATCCCACACGGCAAAAGATAAGGTCTAGATTTGAAATCACCACAGCTAACTCTGGTCCATCTATTTGTAAGAAAAGACTTCAAAATCTAAGCGCCTTGTCCCTCAAACCCACATGATGCAAACGGGACATTAATTGTGTGGGAGAGATAGTGTTGAAGGCAGCGGATAAATCTAAAAGAACCAAAACAGCCCCCTTGCCTTCATCAACCATCCTTCGAATAGTATCAGAGGATGAGATTAGGGCAGTTTCAGTACTATGCCCTTTTCTGAACCCGTATTGGGAGATATCAAGAGCATCCGCTTTTGTTAAAAACTCGATCAATTCAGAGTTAAAAAAAATTTATAGAATCTTTGCCAAAAACGGGAGACATGCTATTGGCCGCAAATTACTCATGTCCTGATTATCCCCCTCTGTTTTTTTCTTGAGGGGTACTACTATTGTTTCTTTCCATATAGATGGGTACTCCCCAGACATAGCTACCTCTTGGTAAATGGGGACCAACATCCGTGCCATTAAATCTGGAACCAAATGAAAAATGGAAGGAGGACACGGATCCAGAGGGGACCCGATTTAATTTCAAGAATCTTCTTTTTAATAGTATCCATGGAAGGGGGTTGGAAATATGACATTAGTGACTGGTCATCTGCTGTAGCACTCTCTGTTATCATGGGGGGTAATACTTCAGGAATAATCTGGGTATCAAAGTTGCTATGTATTTGCAATATCTTATTTTCAAAATGAAAAGCAACTTTGTCACAGAAACCCTGAGAGTTTTCTAGACCAGCCGGCTTCATGGGCAAAGTTAGGGCCTTAATAGTCTTAAAAAGTTCCCTGGGGGCATTAATAGCCTCCTTTACTTTGGTAGTATAAAATTTAGATTTGGCCATAAATTGTGCTGCTTTATAAGCCTTTAGAGTGGACTTAAGCGCCACCCTTTCCTCAGGTACTGGATTAAGTTTCCACCGTCTTTCCTGTTGTCAATACTTTCTTTGAAGGAGTTTGAGGTCTTTTGTAAACCAAGGGTGACCTGGTTTCTTCTGACTATTGGGCCTTCTAATTACGGGGGGTACCATTTCTTCCATGGGGGGTACGGGGGTACCATTTCTTCCATATGAGAATTAGTTGACTGGAAAAATAATTCTAGAGTTGTTTGGATTACTCCTGAATATAAATACGTGCTTCAGGGCTCCATGATATGTTCTAAGACCAGCTATTTGCATGGCCAGAAACACAGGGAGAGACTAAGTAACCAGGGCTTTTGAGAAGTATTGGTTCAATACAAGTTTAAAAATGTTGCAAATGATTTGTGTCAGAAATGTGTCATTTGTCAGAGAAATAATCAGGAAAAGAAAAAAAATGACATTATGAATCATACATGCTCATCTACTATTCTTCAAGCAGACATAGTTTAGATGCCTGTGTATAATGGACCTAAATATGTTCTGGTGATTGTCTGCTTATTTTCTAAATGGCCTGCCCAAGTTGGAGATGTGACAGTAGCCAAACTTCTGATAAGAGAATTAATTACATGTTTTGACTTGCCAATGTCTATTGAGACAGACAGGGAAACTAATTTTAAAAATTTGATTCATAAATTGATTTGTACATCTTTTCAGATTAAGCAAATGTACCATTGTAGCTATCATTCTCAATCATCTGGTACTGTAGAGAAGATGATTGAGAACATCAAAATGCTGGCTTAAGTGTGTGTCTCCCCCAATTTGAAATGCCTAAATGCTCTTCCTCTTGTTCTCATGAGTCTCAGCAGTACCCAAGACAAAAAGACTGGACTCTAGTCCCACGAGTCATGAGCACTGGCTACATCCATTCAGCAACACTTGTGTCAATAACTAATTATATCATATTTGATTACTACAGAGTCTGATCAATGTGGTGAAATCTGTCTCTTGTCAGGTGAATTTGGCATTTTGACCTGAAACAACTGCCAACTGCTGAGCATGATGGGATACTGGTGGTCTCTAGGTCCTTAAAGGTACAGTTTCTATTTTTAACTCTTATAATAGCAGCCAATGGGGCAACACTCTCCTACTTTACTTCATCTCTATACTGTGTGACAAAAGGGTTTGTAAAAAAACACGTACACTGTTTTACCAAAACACCTTGGAATTGTATACATATGTAATTCTCCTGGCCCTTTAAGTACACGATGAATAATTGGGCCTTTGTAGCCTGCTCCTATATGGAAAATAATTTTCTCTCTTAGGTGACTCTGCAATCCTTACCGAAGAAAGGCAACTACACTTAAGAAAATACATTGTGAGAAAGTGCTTCGTGGTCCCTGTATGCAGATGGGACTATTCAGTGCTTATGACTTTAATGGAGATTCTCCCACAAGAGAACTGGAGTTACAAGTAAGAAACTTTTCCTTCACCACTCAACAGAACCCAACAACGATATCAATTAAACTCTTATAAACAGATTCAGTCTAAGACAGAATAATTTAATTTGCTAGGAAAGTATCTTTGCCTTTTGCATCACCATGTAGTACCAACAATCATATCAGAAACACAACTGCCTACAACAACACGATGCCCAAGTTCATTAACACCTCCCGGATACAAATCTGCCATAGGAATATCCTGTGACACGTTGAAATCACTGTTTGAACCTTTGTATACCGAAATCATGCTTCACCCTTTTCAGTCATCCATTCAGCAACTTTAACCAGATCCAACCAGTTCACAGATCTTTCACTAGTAGATAGTGGTAACTGAATACAAACTAACTGTCCATCTTTAAAATAAACATACCCAACATTCCGCTCTTAAATTCCATATAACCCCACATCGTCTCCTGATGGTTTCTGACTTTTTGCCTCACATTTTGATAATCAAACGCATAATTATCATTACATTTCATCTTCAATCATCATGTGACTACTATAAAACTGGGAAATTATGGGTTATTTTGGAGGTCAATAGAGTTACTTCCGGTGCCGCTGTCCATCAAACACTGTCCTTCACCGCTAAGTGAACTGACACCTTCATTATCTTGTTAAACATTTCTATTTAACCATTGGCAAAGAAACTCCAAGCCATCCACTAAAACCAGGAGACTCAGTCCAGTGAAGCATGTCTGCAAAAGCTGCCTTTAGACTCTTTGGAAAGGAACACTTCAAGTAATGCTTGTGACTAACACTGTTATAAAGTGTACCGGAATCCTGCATTGGGTCCACGCTGCTCACACAAGAGAAGTAAAGTCGGCAGATGAAGAAGCAATGAGAACAACCACAATTCACAGAGCCAAGCACAAGTGTGCAGTGTGGATCCAGAAGGGGAGAGGTTGAAGGAAAAGTTGGAGAAGGGAAGGGCAAGTCTGGTGAAATTGCTAATGAAAGGGAAGATAGACATCCTGGTGAAGGTACCAGTAGCCAGTTTAAATTTTAGAATCAGAGTGAAGAACGGTTGCAGGGTCACAAGCAGCAGCAAGAAATAGTGAGCTATCCAGCTCATGAAAAGCTCCAGCTGAGAATTTGGGACTCAAGAGCCCACAGAGGAAGAAACAGTTCACAGTGAGTCGAGTTGATGATGCTGGTCTAAGCACAAGATTGACTGTGAATGAAGAAGATTGAACAAGTAAAGAAATAAGAATCAAAAGGGTGCATCAAGGAGACAAGTGGCCAAAGGCAGTTAGGAGTACTTGCAAGCAAAGACATTGGGAGACTGAGAGGTCAGAAATAATCGGAGAAGAACCAGAAATGATTGAAATCCATTCAGAGAACAGTGATAGTGAATCGCCTGTTGTCAAAAGGCCAACAAAAAAGAGAATCCCGAACAGAAACTATGCTTCACCTAAATGGGCATTTTTTAATCTGTGTCTGTGGAAATCCCATGGTAGAAATAAAAAGCAGTATAATGCTACCACATAGCCTAAAAGGGGTAGAAAACATTTACTTCAGTATCATATCTACATCATTCAAGAACCATCAAACTCCAGCCAAATGTAGAACAACATCTCAGAGACTTCCTATCCTCAGATTTTGAAACACTTACTGTGCTCGTACAACAGTATATGGATAAGGTGAGCCTCTCCAGGGAGGAGGGTGGGTTGCATGTGAATCTCTGAAAGATGCCAATACTGGAGAACCACTGATACAGGAAAGTAACTTATTTTCTTCCCCAGGATTGGATCTTTTATCGATTGACATGCTTGAAGCAGAAAAGCTAGCAGTTAAAACATCAACACAATCATGATTATTAATGAAATAATAGGAGATGATGGGATCCAAAAAGAAGCAAAAGCTCATCTCATTGAAATAGATAATGTAACACTGCTTGTCCCACAGCCGCATCTCTATGCTGCCGAATCCAAGCAGAAACTATGTACACATATGTCTGATTTTTTCATGTTGCTGCTCTACAAATGTCTTCAAGAGCCAAACCAACAAGAAGAGCAGTTAACGAAGAGTCATAGTACAAACGCCTATCCATAGGCGTTTGTACTATGGACAGCAAAGACCTTCCAGGTCTATGATGAGAAAATGGAAAGGCTGCTATACGATGCTCTACTTTGTAAAGTGGGGAGCCTTTTCGAGGTTACAATAAGCAATCAGCAACTGGTCTGATTTTTTCACTTGTTTTGTTGTGTGTAAGTAGAATCTTAGACAACTTTTAGCGTCCATTGTATGCCATTGTATCCCCAGTATCCTGCGGATTCGGAAAGAATGTTTTTAAAGACAATTGGCTCATTTAGATTAAATTCTTACGGAACCTTTGGAATGAATGGGCTTGGTCTTTAAAATCATTCTATCATTTCTGTTTTTAATTGTAAAAGCCTGTATTTCACTAACTCTCCTTGCTGATGTCAAGACTAATAACAGTGCCACTTTCCATAACAGAAAGTTCATCTAAGTTTTGTGAATGTGTTTGAATGGACCCTATTTAAATTGTGAGAGCATTGTATTACATTATCAAGATGGAGGAGGTTGTTTTATTGGAAGGAGGACTCTAAAAAGAAACTCTTTGATAATCCTACTTGACCATAAAAATGGAGAATCAGAAGATCTTCTGAAGGTTCCCCTGCGGCTAAGTGTACTTTTAATGAAGTCTGAGCCAAACATGTTTTAGCTAAATGCAGTCAGTAATGCAGAATGTACTCCGGAGGTTCTATTTTAGGGTAGACTTTTGACTTCTGCCACTATAAACAGAAACATTTCTATTTTAAGTTGGTAACTGTTGTTGGTAGATTCATCTCTGGCTCTAGCAAGAATTTTACAGTCTTGTGGGATGTTGAAACATGTGACTGCATTGTATTCATAAGCCAGGCTGACAAGTGTAAGAATTTCGGATCTGGATGTAGTATTTTGTTGTGGTTCATTGTCAATGAAGTAGGAAAAGGTTTCAGTCAAGTATGGCATTTCTCTGAAAGGAGGAGCAGTTTGGTGAACCAATGCTGTCTGGACCATTTAGGGGTGATCAGGATTACGCTGCAAAGTTCTCTCCTCATTTTGTTGAGCTATTTCAGGAGTAGCGGAATTGGGGGTGGAAGCGTAAGTGAAAATCCCTCAAAATCCTATCAAAAATGCATTCTTTCCTGATCCCAGTTGTGGATGCCAACTTGTGTCGAACCAGCATTTTGGATTCTGCCGAGTCACAAACAGGTCTAGATTTGGTTTGCCCCACTGATCAAAGATACTGTCTACAGATTCTTGGCTGAACTTCCATTTGTGGGCAGCTGTTTTTCGTTCTGCTATAACAGTGTGTATTCCTCAAACATGTTCTGCTTTGAGCTTTACTTGGTGTTGTAGGCCCCTTCTGAAAATCCCTTGGACTCTTTGAGACAATGATTGAGACCTTGTACCACCCTGATTGTTGGTGTAGTGCACCGTGGTAGTATTGTCCATGCGGATTAGTACCGATGATTGTCAAGGCGCCCACTTTCTACTGATATTCAAGTCCTGTAAGTAAGCTCCCCACCATTCCAGGAAGGCATCTGTTGTGACAACAAAATAGCCGATTTGAGGTAGGAAGCTTAATCCTGTTGAAAGATTTGTCTCAAGTCCACCAGGGAAGAGATTTTTTGATGCTCTGAGTGATCTTAATTAAATTCTCGAAAAAGCTTTGAGAGTTTGCAGCCATTGTTTGTACAGCTCTTCCTGTACAGGCTGCATTCAAGGATAGAAGGGACTTGAACAGGCAAATTGAAATTAACTTTCTTTTTAGTCATTTTTGAGTTAAAAGCTTGAGTCTGGCTCTCCTGTTTTTTGAAAAATCTGCCTTGTCCTGTATGGTTTCTAAAATGGCCTCCAAGAATGTTGTACTTCTCAATGGATGAAGTGCAGACTTGTGTGGATTAATAGTAAGACCCAGTTTGCTGAATAGGGTCAAACAGACCCCTTGTTTCTTTTACTGCTCCGTGATAGCAACAAAATCACCACCATTTACAGCAACTTCAGCCCTCAACTGAACCCGACAGACCTTGGTAAACACCGCCTGATCTGATCCAAAGAACCAATGCTAACCACATGGCCTGTCATCACCCAAGAAGAAACCGCCACCAGCACATCTATCCACTTAGGGGCCCCATCAAACTGGGGCCCCCACCACGCCTACACCAGAGGACTGCAACCCATCAGCACCATGCTCATACCCATTCTGAATGCCTCCACCTCTTCCATAATCTTCCCAGATGCTTGGAAACATGCAGCTGTCCTCCCATTGTTGAAGAAACCTTGTGTGGACCCTTAAAGGTTCACCAACTACGGATCGATCTCCCTCCTACCATTCCCAGCCAAAGTCTTAGAGAAAATCATCAACAGACAACTCACTGAATACCTCAATGACCACCAACTCCTTGACACCACTCAGTCTGGTTTCAGAACCAATCAGAGCAATGAAACTGCACTCACTGCTGTCACGAA
This sequence comes from Pleurodeles waltl, assembly GCF_031143425.1. Lineage (NCBI taxonomy): Eukaryota > Metazoa > Chordata > Amphibia > Caudata > Salamandridae > Pleurodeles > Pleurodeles waltl. The sequence continues at coordinate 41,097,061 of NC_090445.1, forward strand.
TGACATCCCCATGCCTTTAGATAGAGTAAAGAAATCAGCCCTCACCTTTTTGGACTTTTCTACTGTATGTGACACAGTCTCCCACCCATCCTCATCCAGTGTCTACATGACATCAGAATCAAAATTCTACTTCCTGACCATACACCTCGGATGCCCACGACCTAATCTGCAGAGTTCTGCAAGGATCTTCCCTGAGCCCAACCCTCTTCAAAGCATGCGTGATTCCTCTAGTCAGCATCATCCAATCTCTCCTATGCTGATGCAATGCTACTCATTCTCTTCCTCACACACAAGGTGCTCTGACCTGGATCACTGTCAATGCTTGCATGACTGAAATCACCCACTGGGTGAAGACAAATTTTCTAAAGCTGAATGGCAGAAAGACCAAAATTCTGATCTTAGGGAAGAGCACATCACTATGGGACTCCACCTGGTGGCATACAGAGATAGGACTCACACCCACCCTCACCACCACTCACGCCACAAACCCCTTGGATCATCATCGACAGCAAACTCGACATGACCACCCAAGACAATGCTGTTACAGCTTAATGCTTCCATACCCTTAAGATGCTGTGGAAGGTTTTCTAATGGCACCCAATAAGCCCCTGGAAAACCATCAGCCATGCCCTGGCCACAAGCAAGCTGGACTACCAGATTGCTGGGATCAACAGAAAAACTCACTAGAAGGCTGCAGACCATTCAGAACTCGGGAGCCAATATCACTCTCTACCTCCCACGCCGAACTTGCATCTGAACACACCTGAAGGATCTCCACTGGCTCCCCATTCACAAACTAGCACAATTTAAACTCCTCACCAACACTTTCAAGGCACTATATGACACTGACACATATATCAACAATCGCATCTGCTTTCACATACCTTCCAGGTATCTCTGCTCACCCAGAACCCTACTTGCACAAATCCCATACAAAGTCGAGCCTTCTCCTACATCGCTCTTAAAGCATGGAAGGACTTGCCGCTACACATAACATCTTCCTCCTCACTTCTTGAATTCCGCAAAAAGCAGAAAACTTGGCTTTTTGAGTAGTCCCACAAGGTCCTAGGTGCACCCAAACTCACACATTCTTAGCAGCACAATACCCTGCTCCTCCATCTAGATAACATAATAAGAAGGCACTTTTATCAACCAGTTGTCGAGGTGTGGGAATACCTGAGCTAGGCATTTTGTAAAAAATAAAAATGTGGGAGGCTGATTTCAGTCCAAAATGGAGAACTTGTGGTCGGCTACCATGAACCTCAAATATTTTTGGTACTTTGGGTGAGCTGGCACACTTCTTTAAGACTAAGCATTCTCCTTTCTGGAACAGACCATATTCGAAGTGATCCAGCCCTGCTTTAGCATCCAAAACCTATTCTTGGAGAAAGAACAATGATGGGTTTTCAAGTTAAAAACAAATGAGATCCTGTGGCATCTGTTAAAAAGATAGACATTCTCCGTTATGACATCTGGAATGGCAGCAATCATGTATAATCCTGAGATACATCTCCTCATGAGATCATACCTTATGATTCTAATTCCCTCTTGATTGCTCTATTGTTTGATTTTTGCAGGGCTGCCCTTTTATGCACCACATAAATGTTTATCCTATTATGTTTGTCCTTTTTTCCCTTTATTGTCATCGACATGGGCCTTTTTTGTGCTTTACATATGGTTGCCGGATACTGGGAATACTTCTATGAAGCCTATTGGCATTTTTATTATTTGTTGCATATGATACATTTGTTCCAAGATACTGTTTCCTAAGGACTCAATGACCCTGAGTTGTAAATATATCCCCCACCGTTCATATTAAGGGCAGGAGAGCCTAACCAAGTTTCAAGATGGCCGCCATCATCAACACCAAGGGACATGCCCCTGAAATACATGACTTCGCAGGTTTCACCTCTACCTAATCTCGGGACAGCCGCCATGTTAAACACTAAGAAACACGTCTACAAGACATGTAGTGACGGGACTACGCCACGGCATGAAGCTGTCAAGACTCATTATTTACTCCCCAGCCCCTTTTTTACAATCACACGCCAGGTTCGGGGAGCTAACGTAGGTGCTTCATCTATCGTTTCCTAGGGAATTTTGAACAATATAGACCACCACACCAATGCAGCCGCTCTTGGGTTTCCCAATTTCAACTCTGAAGGGCTGCCTCTCTATTTATTTTTGTCTTCTTAGATTCCTGAGTATATGCCTTTGCACCCGGTTACCAAGAGGCCCTGGATCCACTCCAGCATGTGTAAGTGGGCCAGATTTGACACAGAAGGTCATGTCATCCATATATTAATGCACTCTTGATCAGATGAGTACATACATATGACAAGAAAGTAATTGGGAGTATTGACATATTAATGACGTACCATGTAGGTAATACAGAAGGATTGGTGACATTGGATTACTAATTGGCTCCGAGACCCACACACATGCATTGTGGATAAATCTGTAGGGGAGAGTTTGCCCTTTTAGAATGTATATACCTTTCATAGGCAGCACATATAAAAAAAACAGTGTAACTGGTTTTCTCATGTCCTTGTTACTTTCTTACGTGGATCAGCCTTTTTCACATTATTTGTATGGTGGAGGGCTAGGCACTGGTGAACTACTCACTGGCTACATTTGTGAAGGTTACTGACATGGTTGGTACTCCCTAAGGATAGGGTGAAAAGATTTAGGCCCTCATTATGACTGTGGTAGTCTTTTGCCAAGACCACTGCAGCTGCATCTGCCGCAAAACTGTCAGTGCTGGCGGCCTTCTGACTGACGTATAATGACTGCCACCGGATATCCACACCGCCGGCGGTCGGATATCCAGCAGCATTCATCACGGCTGTCAGCGGCGCTTAGCAGGTTCCACTGCCGGCACCGCCACACCAGAAAAACACCGCCCACAGAATTACAACCAGTAATTCTGTGTGGCGGTCTTCTGGTGGTGTGGCGGTGCCAGCGGTGGGGGCGCCGGCTCCCGTCCCCTAACAGAGCAGCACCTTGTTGGACGAGGTAAGTGCAGTCCGCAAGGGGAGAGGGGTGTGTATGGGTGTGTGTGAGTGTGTGTATGCGTGTCATGAATGGGGGAAAGGGACTGTCTGTGCATGCATGCGTGTGTGCCTGTGTGTAAATGTGTAGATAGTGATGCGTGTGGGTAAGCATGTGGGCAGGGGGTGGGGGTGTGCATGGGTGGATGTGTAAGGGGTATGGGCGGTGTAAGTGAGTGCACGCAGGTGTGTGTATGTATAGAAGTGTATATGGTGTGTGTGTGTGCAGTGAGGTACGATTGGGGGTGGGGGGGTGTTTTTGTGAAGATGAGTGGGGGTTGTCTGTGTATGTATGTATGTAGTTGAAGGGAGGGGGTGGTGGATGGTGAGTTTATGCGTGCATATGTAATGTGTATGGGTATGTATGCGTGTCTATGGGGGTGAATGTTGTGAGTGAGTGGGGGGGTGTCTGTGTGTGATTGTGTGTGTGTGGGTGCATGTGTGAGTGTTTGCAGAAGCGTTTGGGGGTATTGGGGCGAAAGGAACACCCACAGGAACCTTTCACCAGCCTTTTTGTGGCCGTCAGACCGCTAAGGAAATGCTGGCGGTGTCATCTGACTCCCGCCGGCCAGGAGGTGGAAACAAGCAGGCTGCGGTAAAGAGGCAGGACAGGCGGAGACACAGCAGTTTGGCTGTGGCCAAACTGCTGTGGTCGTAATATGGCACTCTGCACCGCTGGTCCCGCGGCGGTGAGACTGCCAGGGTCATAATGAGGGCCACAGTCCTGACAAAACATCAAGTGACCTGACCGGGAAGATATAGATGTGAAATGTGTAGATTGATACAGAGAGACCACCAAATAAATTATGTTTTATTGGCTCCCTTAATTACTTTTAACCTCGGCTGGGATCCCAGTCAATAAAGCATATACACTAGAGTTTCGCAAGCCAATATTACGCTGCATGAATGTCAAATGTTCACATTCACCTGTCACATCACTTTTGAACTGAGCAAGACATTGGGCCGTGTTAAGATCTCCTATAAAAAGTGCCCTCTCTCCTCCTTTGGAGGTTATAGAGCTTGCTAGGCATTGCAGCGCCCGCCTAGTGTAGGAGCTAGAACCAATGATGAAGCACAACGGGCAAGTGGGTAGGTTTTCAAGTATCCTTATTTTGGATGCCCTAGGTGGACTCTGAGATAGTAACCACTTGACATATCCTAACCTTGACCTTTTATTGTTTGGCAGAGGCTCATTTTTTAAATGTTGCATTTGTTGTTGTATATATGTCTTGAAATGTACCCATGCAAAATGATTGTTTTCTTAGGTATTTGTTCCACAGTTCCAAAATGGTCTCCCTTCTCCTGTTTCTTTCTTGATTAAAAAGAATCAGGAATAGAAACCTATTCCCTTCCATTGTGGGGTACTTTTTCTATGGCTGCTTTGGTTAGCATTTCCAATTGACGTAGGCAGAGATGAGGTTTCCTCACAGAGGCGTATGAGGTGGTCTTTGGTCGAATTCCAAACTATGACTGTAGGTAATTAAATCGAGAACCTACCGGTCTGTTACTGATTTCAGCTGTTTTAAATAATTTATAATTCGACCCCTTATTGGCTGTTGGGATTTGTGCAAGGGTAACAGACACCTTCATATCATTACTGTTTTAAAACAGTGTCTCTTCCTTGGGAAGTTTGCTTCCTTCTTGGTGTTTGCTTGGTATATGCTGCTGGTGGCCGCTGTCTTTATTGTAGGATATTGTAGTCGGTATTGCTGTTGAAGGGGCTGATATTTTTGTTATCAATATGGTTACTATCATCCTCTGTAAGAGAGGAGCCCTCTCCCTCTTGCTCCTCGAGAGGGCATTCGCCTTATTTGTATAGCACCTTAGTGATTTTGGTGAGTCTGTGCCTCTTTTGATCATCTGTAGGGTGTCATTAAAAATGTTTCACAAATAATGTCTCTCTGTTATACGGCATGTCCAGGATTTTACTTTGGCCTTCAGTCTGAAAGAAGTGGCTTTTAATCATCCCTGTTTACGAAGAACAGTCACTCCCACCAGCTGACAGAAACCTGTAGAAGCGATATCCATTGAACAGTCCACCATCTCTGATCAAGTTTTTTCACTCTTTTGTAGGATCTTTTTTTGCTTCCGTCCTTACATCCTCTAGTAGACAATCTAGGTATGGAGCGATATCTGACCACATCTATCTGTCATGGCGACCAAGGATTGCCAAGAAATTGACCACCCTAACTGCACTCATTAACATGGCGGAAAAATGCTTTTGTGTATTGTCTGGATGGGTACCCTCTTTGGTGGTGCACAGAGAGGTGTAGAAGGATTCTTGGAGAGACATTGAGCTGATTGGGTCTGGTCTGGTTTTTCCAATCAAACAAGCTGAGGGCTTTTATGGTCACTTATATTGCTTATCTGATCTGGGCAAGACAGCATAGACCGTTTGAGAATATTTCATGATTTTACCAACTTGCGACGAATTGAAATACACACAAAGGATTGTTCTAATTGATATTTAGTCTTCCCCTAAAATTCATACAAAAAACAATCTGTTTTATAGACATTGGCAATTTAAATCTTTTCAGCGTTTTTTCCATCAGATTATGAATTCTCCATTGTCCTCAGGAGGAGAAGACTTTAAGTCATAACCAAAGTCCTTGGTACCTATATCAAATCTTCTTGAAGCTAATGTTGACTATAGGGCTGGTATTGGCCTATGTTTGGCCTGGCCTTTTCTGCAGGGTCATTCCCAAACATTTTGCCATTCTCTTCCCAAATTTTGCTGAATACGTTTTTGTTAGCCTTAGGACTCTGTGCACTTTTCCACTGCTAACCAGGGCTAAAGTGCTTGAGCTCTCTCCTTAAAACATGGTAAAATTGGCTTATACCCTATTGGCATATTACATTTATTTATAAGTCCCTGATAGAAAAGACTTTACCAAGCAGAGGTCAAATCAGCATAAAGCTTCTTTTATGCCAATACAGGGGGTGCAGAATTATTAGGCAAATGAGTATTTTGACCACATCATCCTCTTTATGCATGTTGTCTTACTCCAAGCTGTATAGGCTCGAAAGCCTACTACCAATTAAGCATATTAGGTGATGTGCATCTCTGTAATGAGAAGGGGTGTGGTCTAATGACATCAACACCCTATATCAGGTGTGCATAATTATTAGGCAACTTCCTTTCCTTTGGCAAAATGGGTCAAAAGAAGGACTTGACAGGCTCAGAAAAGTCAAAAATAGTGAGATATCTTGCAGAGGGATGCAGCACTCTTAAAATTGCAAAGCTTCTGAAGCGTGATCATCGAACAATCAAGCGTTTCATTCAAAATAGTCAACAGGGTCGCAAGAAGCGTGTGGAAAAACCAAGGCGCAAAATAACTGCCCATGAACTGAGAAAAGTCAAGCGTGCAGCTGCCACGATGCCACTTGCCACCAGTTTGGCCATATTTCAGAGCTGCAACATCACTGGAGTGCCCAAAAGCACAAGGTGTGCAATACTCAGAGACATGGCCAAGGTAAGAAAGGCTGAAAGACGACCACCACTGAACAAGACACACAAGCTGAAACGTCAAGACTGGGCTAAGAAATATCTCAAGACTGATTTTCTAAGGTTTTATGGACTGATGAAATGAGAGTGAGTCTTGATGGGCCAGATGGATGGGCCTGTGGCTGGATTGGTAAAGGGCAGAGAGCTCCAGTCCGACTCAGACGCCAGCAAGGTGGAGGTGGAGTACTGGTTTGGGCTGGTATCATCAAAGATGAGCTTGTGGGGCCTTTTCAGGTTGAGGATGGAGTCAAGCTCAACTCCCAGTCCTACTGCCAGTTCCTGGTAGACACCTTCTTCAAGCAGTGGTACGGGAAGAAGTCTGCATCCTTCAAGAAAAACATGATTTTCATGCAGGACAATGCTCCATCACACGCGTCCAAGTACTCCACAGCGTGGCTGGCAAGAAAGGGTATAAAAGAAGGAAATCTAATGACATGGCCTCCTTGTTCACCTGATCTGAACCCCATTGAGAACCTGTGGTCCATCATCAAATGTGAGATTTACAAGGAGGGAAAACAGTACACCTCTCTGAACAGTGTCTGGGAGGCTGTGGTTGCTGCTGCACGCAATGTTGATGGTGAACAGATCAAAACACTGACAGAATCCATGGATGGCAGGCTTTTGAGTGTCCTTGCAAAGAAAGGTGGCTATATTGGTCACTGATTTGTTTTTGTTTTGTTTTTGAATGTCAGACATGTATATTTGTGAATGTTGAGATGTTATATTGGTTTCACTGGTAATAATAAATAATTGAAATGGGTATATATTTGTTTTTTGTTAAGTTGCCTAATAATTATGCACAGTAATAGTCACCTGCACACACAGATATCCCCCTAACATAGCTAAAACTAAAAACAAACTAAAAACTACTTCCAAAAATATTCAGCTTTGATATTAATGAGTTTTTTGGGTTCATTGAGAACATGGTTGTTGTTCAATAATAAAATTAATCCTCAAAAATACAACTTGCCTAATAATTCTGCACTCCCTGTAGAATAGAACAAGCTTTTGGTTCTCCTAAAGAAGTTTTTCAGGTGCTCAAAGAAATCCTTCAGTCACTCCTAGATGGGGACACTCCTGAAGCTTCGGAAGAGCATTGTAACAACTTGGCCAAGTTCTTTCAACAAAAGATCACCAACATTTATGCAAACTTTTCCAAGAGTAGGGCTATGTCGGAGGGTCCAGCCACCCGTTCCGTCAGTCCTGTACCCACTATCTCTCAATTTACCCCTCTCTCACAGGATCAGGTTGCCTCGCTCCTTACCTCTTTTAAATCTGTATCACCTTTGGATCCGGCTCCTTCCTATATATTAGCTCGGGGGGCCTCGGTGATAGTCCCAGTTCTGACTGAATTATTGAACTCTTCATTAGCTACGGGCACAGTCCCCGGTCAGTGGAAACATGCAATAGTCAAGCCGCTGTTGAAGAAACCTAACCTGGATGCCACGGTGCTTAAGAACTATAGACCCATATCGCTATTACCCATCCCTTCCAAAATACTAGATAAACATATTAATATTCAATTGTCTACGTTTTTGGAGAATAACAATATCCTTTACCCTACTCAGATGGGTTTTAGACCCTGTCACAGCACTGAATCGGCCTTGATTGCCGTCACGGAAGAGGCTAGAAAGCGCATGGATCAGGGTCACATGACGGCGGTCATTCTTCTCGATTTAAGCGCTGCTTTTGACACAGTAGATCACCTTGTGCTTGGGCAAAGGACAGAGATTGGAATTGAGGGTCTAGCACTTAGTTGGCTTACCTCGTTTTTAGAGGATAGATCATTCCAGGTCCTCGATCGATCTTATTTCTCTGACAGATTTAATTGTAGTTGCGGTGTGCCACAGGGCTCCTCGCTCAGCCCCACACTATTATTATTATATATATATATGCCCCCCTGGCTGAGCTGGTGGAATCATTTGGATTATCTCTTGTTTCCTATGCAGATGACACCCAATTGGTGGTCTCATTTTCCATGAATTCAGCCTCGGAGGGACCCTCACTATCCTCCTGCCTACAGGCAGTATTAGGATGGATGACGGATGGTATGCTCCAGCTAAATGGCGATAAAAAAGAGATAATGATTTCACGGCATCATCCTGGCCTGGGCGAGAATCTTTTGCTGCCAAGCTCCTTGGGGGAATTGCCTCCTCTTAAGAAGCACATCAAAAGCTTAGGAATCTGGTTGGAACCCCAACTTACGCTGGAACAGCATGTTAAGAAAATCTCTGCCACTTGCTTTGGATTAATGAGACTCTTAAGGAAGGTCCTTGCAATACCTCCAGCACTTGCGAAAGCGCTTATTATCCAGGCGATTATTTTGTCTCGACTTGATTATGATAATGGATTGTTTCTCGGCTCCCCCAAATATGTGAAAAGGAAACTACAGGTGGTGCAAAATGCTGCGGGTCGCCTCCTACTAGATATTCCTAGACACATTTCTGTGAAACCGGCTCTTGCTTCTCTTCACTGGCTCCCAGTGGAACAGCGCACAAAATTCAAAACTTTATGCTGTATTCACAGGTGATTGTACAACAGAGGCCCTCCTCTGCTAAAGACCTTAGCTTATTTCTATAAGCCTACCACAGATCTTAGGTCGGCATTGGCAGCATTGGCTACGTTACCCAGATTAAAAAAAGCCAGATGGGGTGGTGCCACAATGGCATATCTGGGAGCCAAACTGTGGAACTCCCTTCCCTTGAGGCTCCGACTAACTAGTCACGAGTTTAACTTTCAAAAGGCACTCAAAACTTGGCTGTTTTAAACCTAGACGTTTTCCTTCCTAGTCAGGGGATGGTCCTTCAGTGCTGGGAGGCCTTCGGGTAGCCATGCACGTTATAAGTCAACTAACATAACATAACATAACATAGAGTGCACTACAGGTGCCCAGGGCATATAAATTAAATGCTACTAGCGGGCCTGCAGCATTGATTGTGCCACCCACTTCAGTAGCATTTTAAACATCTCTCAGGCCTGCCATTGCAAAGCCTGTGTGTGCAGTTTTAAACTACCATGTTGACCTGGCAAAATAACCCTTTTGCCAAGCCCAAACCTTCCCTTTTGTACATATAAGTCACCCCTTAGATAGGCCCTGAACAGCCCATACGGCAGGGTGCAAGACATGTACTTTTATGTTTTACAGGTCCGTGGAGTGAAACATTCTTAAATTTGTTTTTCACTACTTGAAAGCCTATCTCCCGCATAGGATAACATTGGAGTTACCTTAGTACATTTGATAAGTGAAATTTTCAAATGGGAAGAGATAATTAGTTCATATTTGAGGTCCCTGGAATGACAAATTAAAATACTCACTTATGGTGAAGTCGGATTTTAAATTACAATTTTGAAAATGCCAATTTTAAAAAGTTGGCATTTTCCCGCCTTAGCCATTTGGTGCCTGAAACCTGGTCTGGGTCACATGACTGGGTGCAACTGACGGCCTTTGCGAATTCCTCCCAGACATTCACACAATAGGGGGATTAGGTGTGCCTGGATGGGACATCTGTTGGCAGGATGGAGGGGCAAAGCTGTGCACAACCCCACTTGTAACTCCACAAACAACTGAATAGCCTGTGCTATGCCTTCGCACAAAGGACCTAAGGACCCTGTATTGTCATTTCAGCCAATCTGAAGCCAGGGCACGGGAGGCAGTGAATGCCAGGCACTTCAAAGTCACTGTCAAGAAGCTTCACCCACCTTCCAGAACCAAGGCACCATGGTGTAAATGTAGGACTGTAGACACCAATTCTTCAGTACAATTCAGGACCTGTGGATACTCTGCCAAGAAGAAGGACTGCAGTGTTGCTACAAGGACTGCCACTCTGCTGGACTACTGTTCTAAAGCAACTTCTGCCCTGCTGTGCTGACCTGCTGCTCTCTTGCCTGGGAAGTAAGAACTGGACCCACAACTTCATCTTGAACCCAGGACCCCAGAGTGACTCGATAGGATAGTCTGCTATAATCCTGATCTGAGCCTCAGGGACATAAAAGGCTTCCCAGCAGCTCCTGTGCCTGGCTTCAGTGAGTTCCTGACCCCCAAGTGGTGGCTCTGATCCTGGACCCTGGGTGTGGCTTCGGAGATGTTAAAATCAATCTTTTAGGATCCTCACGACCGCGATCGGGTCAGTTCATACCAGAACCGCACTGCTTTCACCAAAAATCAACACAAGCCACTGTCAGCCCATCTCTTCACACAGTAGCATCGACCGCATGCAGGGCCCTACAAAAGCGAAGCACCAGCACATCTGTCAGCCGCACCTGGCCTGCTCTTTGCCCCACGCCATCAGCCTCTCACTATGCCCTGCTGGCTCCTCGCGACCCTCTCAAATGCAAACAGGACTCTTGGCACAAAACTTGATAAGGTAAATCTTTAGTGGTTTAAGCCAGGACTGTATGCGACCCATGCTCCATCGCAGTCAGTCTGAACAATTGACTTTGACCCGGTTCAGAGTGACCAGACAGCCGCAGTTGGCACTTTATGCTTTTGGGCACTTTTAAAAATTCATAACTCCAGTTCTACTGCTTGGATTTTTGTCATTTTGGTCATGTTTTATGTATTATTTTTTTAACCTAGTGCAGGATACTTTATGTGTAGTGTTTTCACAGTTTTTCTGTTTGAAGTGTTGCACAAATACTTTACACATTGCCTCTCAGGTAAGCCTGACTGCTCTGTGCCACACTAACAGGGGGCTGAGCACAGGTTAATTTGGGGTTTGTTTGTGTCTTACCCAGACTAGTATTGATTGATTCTTGACTAGGGCTAACACCCCAGTCAAGCAGTAATCTAATTTCTAACTGCCCATATGTTGACTCGGTCTATCACTATATTGCTGTGCTCCCATAGAATAATACCAGGGATGTGGAATTCCTATAGCCCAACGCCTAGGACATATTGTTTGGAGTCAAAGGCAACAGGTTTTCTTGTTTATTTTGTCCTTGGGACAAGAAGGCCCAACCCCCTGCAGCACAAACCCTTTGGCTGCCAGTTTACAGAGAAGGGAACTGCCTGCAGTTGAGATAAGAAAATAAGTTACTTACCTGTAACTGTAGTTCTCTAGTATTGGAATCTTTCATAGATTCACATGCTTGAATCCTTCCCCGTCGTCGAGATGGGAGCCCCCGGTACATCAAAACAGCTATACATACAGGCTACTGCAAAGAAAAAAGGCCCAAGCCTTCACTTTAGTAGCCTATCCTCATCATTATGAGCAAAAGGACCAAAACAAGGCCCAGCCAATCAGGCTTCCCCTCCCTCTAGAACCCTCCTGAGAGGAGCTCCCTTCCCTCAGATTTTCTCAAGCACGGGTATAAGAGTATCTGAAGAAGACAGGAGAAGGTGAGCTTCCCAGGGGAGGAGGGAGGGTCGCATGTGAATCTATGAAAGATTCCAATACTGGAGAACTACAGTTACAGGTAAGTAACTTATTTTCTTTCTCCAGTATTGGAACTTTCATAGATTCACATGCTTGAATCAGAATAGCAAGCAGTAATGAAGCACATTGTAAACATTAAAGCATACGTATAGTTATTGATACATGCACACACGAATGCATCTATATACAAACCCATACACATATATATATATATATATATATATATATATATATATATATATATATATATATATATATATATATGTATATATATATACCTCGTAACATCCATATATCAGCAAAATCTTACGGTACTTTAAAACAGGCAAAACTATGAATATGAAAGCCGTAAAGGAAGAAAAACAAACTTATGCAATGTGCACAAATTAGACTGGGCTGGCGGGAAAAGGAATAAAGAACTTACAATAGCTCACTGCTACTGGAAAAGGTGTCGCAACACTGCTTGTCCTACCACCATATCTCCTTGCTGAGTTTCCTACAAACAGTAATGTCTTGCGAAAGTATGCACAGACTTCCATGTGGCTGCTCTGCAGATGTCTTGAATGGGCACTCCAGCAAAAAGTGCCATGGATGCAGACATTTTCCTTGTAGAATGTGCCCGCGGTGGATTCTGCAAAGGTTTTCCTGCCGATGTATGACAATAGTTTATGGCAGAGGCTATCCACCTCGCAATTCCTTGTTTAGATAAAGCTCGCCCCTTAGCGGGGAGCACTGGAAGCCACAAAAAGCTGGTTAGATTGTCTAAACTGTGTTAGTTCTGTCCAGGTAAAATTTCAGGCACCTCTGAACATCCAAAGAGTGTAGATCCTGTTCTGCTGGCGTCGATGGATTAGGAACGTATGTTTTCAGTATCACTGGTTGATTTATATGAAAATCGGACAGCACCTTAGGTATGAATTTTGGGTTTGTTCGCAAAATTACTCTATCCTTTTTGAATTGTAAGAAAGGATCCTGGATCGTGAATGCCTGTATTTCACTTACTCTTCTAGCTGAGGTGAGAGCAAGCAGAAGAGAGACTTTCCAGGATAGGAACTTTATATCTGCCTTGTGGATTGGCACAAACTGTGGTTTCATTAATTGAGACAAGACCAAATTAAGGTGCCATGAAGGAGGTGGAGGCCGTTCCGGAGGGAAGGACCTGAACAGACCCTTCAGAAACAGTTTTATGACTCTCACCGATCATAGGGGAGGCTCGTTCTCCGTACGCCTATAACGGGAAATTGCTGCCAGGTGAACTTTAATCGAAGAAATTGCCAAACCCGATTTGGCTAGGAGTAGAAGATAAAGTAAAATCTGCTGCGGAGATGACGAAAAGGGGTGCACCTGGACCCGAGCACACCAAGAGCAGAATCTCTTCCACTTCAGACGATAACATTTGTTGGTACTCTCAGCTACAGCTCTGGCAAGAATGGCCCTGCAATCCGATGGCAAATCTAAATGCGCAAACTCATGGTGTTCAGGAGCCAGGCTGTCAAGTGAAATGAAGCTGGATCCGGGTGGAGAACTTGGCCCTCGTTCATCGTAAGTAGGGAGGGTATAGCTGGTAGAGGGATGCTGCGGCTCTGCGAGAGATGAAGGAGTTCTGTATACCAAAACTGATGAGGCCATGCTGGAGCAATCAGAAGGAGCTTGCAGCGTTTAATCTTGATCTTCGCCAGAACCCTTGGAATCAGGGGAATGGGAGGAAAAGCTTAGGCATAAATTCCTGACCATGCCATGGAAAACGGATTCCCCCAAGAGCCCTGATGTGGATCCCGACTTGCGAAGAAATGGCATTTTGCATTCTGCGGGGTGGCGAAGAGATCTAAGTTCGGTTTCCCCCATCGGGCGAAAATCTGATTCAGAACTTCCTGGTCCAATTCCCACTCGTGGTTGGACGACCGAGATCTGCTCAGGGAATCCGCAATGACGTTCTGTATACTTGGGACATGTTCCGCTCGAAGGTTTATTTTGTGGCTGATAGACCATTCCCAAATGTGCTGAGATTCTCTCGTTAAGAGTAGAAACCTAGTTCCTACCTGCGTGTTTATGTAATGCATTGTCGTTGTGTTGTCCGTCTGGATGAGAACCTTTTATTTTCAGGAGAAAAGCGCACAGCGCTAGTCGAACAGCCTTCAATTCGAGGTAATTGATGTGAAAGACTTTCTGATGCGGCTTCCATTTGCCTCTTACTCGCAGGTGTTGGAGGAAAGCACCCCATCCTTTGAGGGAAGCGTCTGTAGTTATCACCCAAGGTGATTTTTGTGGGAGAAAAGACAGTCCCTTCGTTAAGTGAGACTCCTTAGTCCACCAAGCTAGAGAGAGCATCATGGGCCTCGTCATCCTGATGATATCGTCGAAAGACCCCATGGCCTGTGCCCATTGAAGATCTAACTGCTCCTGGAGGGGTCTCATTCTTAGATGACAGAAAGGTACCAGAAGAATGCAGGAGGACATCATCCCTAACAGGGACTTGAAAAGGCGAACTGAAACGTACTTTCTTTTTTGTAAACGCTTCGCGAGGGAGATGAGCTTTCTCCATCTGTCTTCTGTAGGGGCTGCCTTGTTGGTGGAAGTGTCCAGTACAGCCCCTAGAAAAGTTCTTCTCCTTAAGGGCTGGAAAGCTGATTTTTCGCGATTGACCGTTAGGCCCTGGCTCGTGAACAGCTCGATACAAACTCTTGTGGACTTCTGCGCCTGCGATCTGGCTTTGACCAGCCAGTCGTCCAGATACGGGAAGACTTGATGGTTTTGCCTCCTGAGAAAAGCTGCCACTGGAGCCAAGCACTTGGTGAAGATCCTGGGGGCCGACTTCAGGCCGAAGGGCAAGACTTTGAACTGGTAATGGTCTCCGGCTACTGCAAATCTGAAATATCTTCTGTGGGAGGGATTTATAGGGATATGAAAATATGTGTCCTGTAAATCGAGGGTGGCCATGAAATCCCCTGGATGTCTGATAAGGTGATCATACAGAATTATTGTTTTTTTAGATAAATGTTGAGATCCCTGAGGTCTAAAATTGGGCGCCAACTTTTTTGTTTCTTTTGGACTAAGAAGAATCAGGAGTAATAACCCTTTCCTCTCTCCTGATGTGGAACCTTTTCTATAGCTCCCTTGAGAAGCATGGACTCGACCTCCTGTCTGAGCAGATGCAAGTGCCTCACCTTCCGAGGAAGGGGAGGCTTCGTAGGGGGGTAGTGCAAGAATTCCAGGGTATGGCCAAACTGTATGAGATTTAGGACCCATTGGTCTGATGTTATCTTCTGCCAATTGTGGAAGTAGAGGGAAATCCTTCCCCCTAGTTTTGAACGCAAGTGAAGGTTTGTAGCCGGAGACGATAGCAAGTCATTGTCTACGGCCTGCGTCTTTTGGTTGTCTTCCAGCTTTTCCTCTCTGGGAAACTCTCGAATAAGTCGCCTGTTGAGGCATTCTCTATTGGAATTGAGGACAAAAGGAATGGGAAGCCGCACAGACTGAAGGATATCTGTACTGCTGAAACCCTGGTCTGTACGATGAGTAGCCACGGCTTTGAGTTCCTCGGAAAGGCTGTCTTTTAAACTGCAGGGTACCCAGAGACCTGGCTGTATCCGTGTCAGTCTTGATTGACTGAAGGGCATCATCAATGTGCTTCTCAAAAAGGGCTTCACCATCAAAGGGAAGGTCAAGGATCTTATTTTGGACCTCGGGCCTAAATGAAGTCGCTCGGAGCCAACCTTGCCTTCTGAGAACAGCAGAACCTGCCATCTGACGTAAAGCCCTAGTAGCGGTGTCCATAGCGCAGTCTATAATTTCTGCAGAAGATCTCTCCCCTTCCTGCAAGACTTTCTTTGCTTCTGATTTAGAGTCTTCAGGCAGTTCATCCAAATAGGGCGCAATGTCAGCCCATATCGGCCTATCGCATCTGCCTAAGATAGTCTGAGAGTTAGAAGCTCGTATAATAAGCGAAGCCATTAACAAAAAACGTTTTCCTATATTGTCTAATCTCCTACCCTCTTTGTCTGGTGGGGCAGAGATTGGTGCTGAAGGGTTCATTGATCTGCACTGAGCCGCCTGAGCAATTACTGAATCGGGTCTAGGATGGCCCGTGAGGCAGGCCGGAGAATCTTCAGGCGCCTTATATTTCTTATCAAGGCGAGGTAGAACTGGGGTGACCGTGGCTGGGTTCTTCATAACTTTAATTCCCATTCCAGATATAGTCACAATCGGCATAGATTTAATGCTCTTTTGAAAAGGCTCCTTAAAATCGTACTAAAAACAGTCCATCTGTTTTGTGGGCATGGGCAACTCAAATCTTTTAGCAGCTCTTTCCAGCAGGTTGTGGAAACCGCCAATGTCACCCGCAGGGGAATCTACAGGAACCGGAGAGGGAGATGACGGAGTGGGAATTTGAAAGTCATCCAAATCAGTTACTGCGTCCGGCAACTCTCCTTCCTCTCTATCATCATCATCTTCAGAGGAGGACAAATCCTGCACAGGAATGGAAACCGGTGTTTGTGGCGGTCCCTGGGATGTTTGGATTCCTGGATGGACAGGTGTAGAAGGTATAGAGGATGGAACAGGTTGCTGAACTTCCAAGCCAGCTGGTGGAAACTGCTTTCTGTAGTCGTCCAACATAAGCTGTAGATCAGCTATGAGTGATCCTGGCAAGGAAACCATCTGCTCCTGATAAGGATACTGGTGAGATTGCAGGTAGTAAGATTGCGGATCATGCTGGGTGTCCTCCTCTAGATCCTGGCACTTGACGTGCAGTTCTGATGGGCTATGAGCAACCCCGAAAAGGTCCCTCATCATCTGAGTCCTCTTGCTCCAGCAGATGCGTAGGTACCAAGGCTGAAACTCTACCTGGAGATGTTACCAACGGTGAAAAGAAAGAAGGCTTATTGTGTGTTTTAACCCTCGTCGAAGGCATCGCCGACGGCATCGTTGACGGCAACACGGATGACAACGTCGACTTGAATATAGACGGTACACTCGTCGGCATCACCGATGGCATCGTGGATGGTACCAGCGTAGTTGGCGGCATCGTCGACGGTATCAGCGTCGCCGACGGCAGCACCGACGGAGACATCGATGGAGAAATTCTCATCGACGAGGAAAGCGACGACGGTAGAGTCAACGTCGACGGTCTCACAGGCGGTAACATGGATGAAGGCGAGGCGATGGGTGCCCTGCGGATTACGACCTCCTTCTCTGCCAGTCTTTTCATGGCGAAGGCTGACGGAGAACATGTGCAGGGGGCCACAGGGGGGCCCTGCACTGCCTATGCACTTGCCATAGACAGTGCAGGGGTCCTCCTGCCCAGCACCCAAAAACTCTAACTCATCTCCCATACAAAGTGAATAGTGACAAAGCTTGAGGTAGTTATCTAATTTACAGAAAGAAGTGTAGAGGAAGGTATATGTAATATAGTCACTCTTGTATGTTTAGTTTTCAGGAACAACAAGTTCTTCACCCGAGTACACAGGTTATACAGAAGTCACTAAAGTATATCTATTCATTGCAATAATTAAATACAAAATAGTTAAGTTCAGTTAGAAAGGATATCTCTTATTGCCTTTAGACAAACCTCTACAACTAGCATATGTGATGTGCAAGGGTGGTGAAGTCCAGTGGTCTGTTTTATCTCTGATACCATATCCCTTTCTACGCTTTGACCACTGGCCCTCATATACTTGTAAATACTAGTGGAGGAGGTGAGAGACAGACGAGTGCATCGCTTCAGCTAAATTTCAAGTGAAAGATTAGTGCTTTCTGACAAATGCTCTGCTTCTGCTAAACACCTCCTCGGCTACTTAATTCAACCACCATGAGAATGGCACCTTGTCGCTTCTCAAACTGCGTACTTTCAGAGTTAAGTCAGCACATTCAGCCCCACTAACTCAGACAAAGGAGGATACTTATTCCAGTCCATTTGAGCCCTCTCACCTGCCCTCAAAAATAGTTGACCCTGCCCCTCGCATTGTCTTATCCAATTGGCCTGGCAAAAGCACACTCACCGTCCCAACAGGATACACTGGCACGTAGGCGGTGCAGGGCTGCAGCTGGACTTGGTAGCCGGGATGCATGTACCCGCCCCCGGGTAGTGTTCCCCCTTGCGTCTGGACTACATATCCTTGAGGATTGCCATTAAACTGGGTCTCTTGAACGTATCCCTGGTTGTCAGGCCGGGGTAGGGTAGCAGAGCTTGGCTGTGGTGGAGGGTCGTTGTAGCCTGGAATTACACCATTGCAGGGCCCCTCTGGCTGGACAGGATTATATGGAGGAGGAGATGTGTGAGGTGCCCCTTCTGGTAATCCTAAAAAACAGACAGAATTACACATTAAGAATAAAACATTCTGTGATCAGATGAAAGGATCACAAAATTCGCATTTGACTGATGTAATGGAATGATCAGGAGTATGATCTTCAGACCTGTTCATATGCTTGATGTTAATACATATACACAAGGGTTGGCGATGGGAGCTAGGACTGAAATGAAACCTAACGCAGGAGACGCTGCTTGGACTGGGACTGCAAGCTACGGCAGCCCTAATCGCCTTTAAGAAGAGGAGGACTGGGCAGACAGATGCAGTTGATATAATGTCATCTGGTGATCAGTTACTCAATAAGTTGCTGGACTGGTCCTGCGGTCTCTTTCCCTGCCACATGATTTAATGAGTGGATATATTTGACATATCCTTTAAAACAGATTTCTAGTGGCCACCCTGAGAATTCTAATGGTTGAAATTCAGTTATATCAGCTACAAAGACAAAGGTAGGTTGCTGTAAAGTGACCGCAGCTGAGAGTGCACTGTGCTGTCCTTGGTAGGGAGAAATCAGGCACTGCTGCTGCACTAATACCCAGTGGCCAATGGTCAGAGTATGGTTCAGGGTAATGTCCCAGAGTGGCTCTGCAGGCTACCTCTCTTATGCATCTTATGCAGGGGGAGTCTGAGGGCCTCTGGTATTTGGTAGTCAGGTGCTACTCTGATTGCTGGCAAG
This sequence comes from Pleurodeles waltl, assembly GCF_031143425.1. Classification (NCBI taxonomy): domain Eukaryota; kingdom Metazoa; phylum Chordata; class Amphibia; order Caudata; family Salamandridae; genus Pleurodeles; species Pleurodeles waltl. The sequence continues at coordinate 41,115,972 of NC_090445.1, forward strand.
ATGACTACACTGTACTCTACAAAACACAAAGTGGTCCCTGTGGAGTACCATATCTGCTCTTAGAAGCACCGTACAAGTGGCAATGGCGAGTAAAGAGAACTTGTGCATTTCTGCTGGGAGACAAAGGGTGGGAAGCTAAGACATCTATCAAAGAAGACGGGTAGACTCCAAAGAACGCTGCCTTGCTAATATCTCCCCTGCCTTAATGTTGCTAACTGTAAACCAGCACAGACGATGCAAGTATCGAGCTAGGGGTGTGACAATGATTCATAACCAATAGGTCGAGAGCCGAAGGACGGCAGTATGTAGGATATAAGGAACTTTTTAAAAAGACACATTTACTTCCACTTACTGACTACAGCTTGAAAGGCAGCATAACAAGCAATATTCAGCAAATTACCTTCTTGACCCTGCAAACATCTGAAACCCTCACAGGGGCTCAGCATGAGTTCTTCAGGAGGGTATTCCTGAGATTACAAGGTGTAGAACATGACTCCATCCCAGCAGCAGACAGCATGCAAGGCTCTCCCAAGCAGCCCTGCAGCTTTGATGTGGACAACCTCCCCCACCCTGACCGATGACCTGCAGTAGCCAGCCCCCACTCAAAATTAGCATCTGTTCAGATCAAGTGGTAGATCTGATGAGTAAAGTCACCAGAATTGGGCACAGTATGCAATTTCTAAACCAGTAATTCCAGTTCCCTCAAGTAATCCCCCATTCCGAGGATTTCAATGCATAATCCAAGAAGTTTGAAGGAGAAATTCAGGCCAGAACTGGTAATTCCAGCTCCCAACCCTTTCAACCTCTGCGTATTTCAAAAGAGGCCCTAATATTTAGCAGAACAGATAAGGAATCTTCTACCTGAATCCTGGTATGTCATTTGCAAACTAAAAGAGAACAGAGATAGCGAACACCAGACAGCCCCCACTGACAATGAGATGGGCTAAATTGTAAGGCTGGATAGCAAAGACGCTCACTTTGACACAACAGAGGCCAATAGCTTGATTACAAAAATCTGATCAGTGTTGTATAGCTATGTAGAAGAGAGATTCCCTTTTGACCTGATAACAAACTGTCAAATAACGCCTAACCTACTTAACCTCTACAGGTAAGTCGTGTTGTATGAGGGACAAATGCATTAGGGAGCATTTGATTTTTGGAATTCTAAAATTTGCCATTCGAGCCCAAGGATCTAAATTCCCATCTGGATCTGAATTGTCCAAATGGGAATTTACCCACAAATTCAGATGTTATTCATTGTAGGAAAACAGAGTGTTAACATTTGGGAGAGTCCTGAGTCTCCACTTGAGCCATGCCTTAGATCCCACAGCATCATTGAAAACTACAAAGGTAAAGTATGGTTAGATAAAGACAATTGGGTGACCATGGTCAGTTTTCAAGGAGGACCATTCCTTAGACATGCTGTGGGCCGAGCAGCGATAGAACGAGTTGAGGGAAGCATTTGTGGTTCGTCCTCGTCAAACGTTTCACCTATTGACTATTCAGAAGGTTGGAAATCAGCTGCAAGACAAGGCAAAAGGCTGTGCTGAGCAAGGCTCTACCTCTTTTTCACAGTCCTGGTGTGGCTTGAAGTTTGCAGTGTTGGACAGTTCTAATATTGATGCCTGCCGATGTCCTGACTCCTGATATAACACTATCTGCCTGGGATGGTTAGTTTTTCAGCTAGTATGTAAGGATGTTGTTTCCGATAACTTTGTAAATGATAGAACCTGGTTTGAAATGATACCAGCCTTTGAGGGGAAGCCAATGTAGTTTTTTCAGTGTTGGTGTAATGGGCTCGATCATTTTCAAGCCCTTAGGTAGATGAGCTGTAAGATGTAGGAGAACATTCAGGGGTTCCAGTGTGGTTTTAGGACGGTGTTGAGCAGGTCTCTGCCTTTATCTAGGAGGGAGAGGACCCAGGCTTGTACTATGATTCAGAACATGGTTTCAAACTGGAAATGTTTCACTTTATTCCAGGATAGACATTTGTATCATATCCACACACCATTTAGAATCAAAAATGAAATTAATTAAAAAAGGTATAAGTAAACTTAAACATTTCTTTTCAATTTAGATGACTTTAGATATTCTGTGACTAAACCCCACATTTAATGTATCACAGCAACGTATGAAACCGAGATAAACAAGGTTCTAGATTACAGAAGCACTATGGACTTATAAGTAAACCAACAGTTCAGTTTATACATGAATTTGTGAGTAGTCCTAGTTGCAGTGGCAGAATATGATATATACTTGCAACTGTGCACTTCATTACAAAGAAAAGGCAACAGTCCACATGTTCTGTGCTAAGATGACGCATCTCTGGTCAGCAATGAAGTGATGCTGGAATAAGAGACTTTCCATACATTTTTGCAGGGGTGGCTCCTCCATTAGGGCGGAGGAGCGCCAAACACCACCAGCAACGACAGTAGCAAAACGTTTATCAAACAAAGATAATGAACTGTGTTCATTATCATTCTTTGGTAAAAGGGCAGGGCCACGGGGTGACATGCACTGAGGAGCTCCCCCTCAGAGCGCATGTGTATTTGACCAGCTGTCTTGGGCCGGCCAAACACACATGCGCTGTAAGCTCTCTCCAGCCCAGCAACACAATTGCTGGGCTGGAGAGAGAGCCTGCACAGGCTCCCAGTCTGCCTGGGAGCGCCCTAGCTGGACGCTCCCATCCAATCCTGATGCTGCTATGAGTGGCACCAGGATTGTCTGGAGGGCAGGCTGGGAGCCTGTGGCTGCAGCTAGGAGAAGCAGTCGCAGAGGGGCGCGCAGCAGAGGAGGTAAGTGGTTTCTTTTTAAATTTTGTTTTGATTTAATTTGAATTCCCAACCCTCCCGCCCCCTCCCTCCCTCGCGCGCTGCCCCGCGCCTTCTACTTGTCGCAAGCTGCTCCTGCAATTTTTTAACACACCACTGGCTGAGAAATATGCAACAAATAATTTTGAAACGACCCTCACAGAGACTTTACAACAGCCTATATTTTTTAAAGTATAGACAATAAAAGCATCGCAATAACAAGAACGTAGGGGGTGGAGAGTTGTCACGAAAAAATAATAAAGGACTTTAAGGATATGAATAATCTAGCTAGGCAGATGTGTCGAAAACTAAGTGGTAATATAGCGATAATTATAATCTACAAAATCAGAGGGCTGTTCCCACAAATATTACAAAAATGGAAAAGACTGAAGATTAAAGAACACTTGGAAAAACAGACAGAGTAGAGTTGATATGCAATCACTAAAATTCTTCAATAAAAAAGAAGGAATCCTGGGAAATTTATGGCCTTGTTAATGCTGCGTGAGCGAAGCAAGAGATCTGCACAATAATGAATGAGTCGCATCTAAGACTTTTTTTTAGGAGGTGCCCACACCCCCTCTTTTTTTAACATTTTTGGTTTTTAGGGCTACCCTACCCAACCTTCTGCTTGTAAATTAATTACTGCCACTCACCTGCCCCTTAAATCTAAAAATAATTGGCTTACCCTTACCCGACCCAAATCCTATCCATGAACCTTAAAAAGGATAAGTTACTTACCTGTAATTCTAGTTCTCTTCCAGGGGAATCTTCATCAAAATCAAGCACTGAATTATTCCCGCCCGCATGTGGGGACCACGGACCACATAACACATATACAGTAAATATACATATATATAAATAAATGAACATACATATACATGCAGCCTATGTCATAAAGGTAAAAAAAAGTCTAATTTGTTAAAGTTTTCTTTTAGTAAATGTGAAACAAAATCAGAATTTCTAAAACTCAGAAAGAAAGGAGATATAGATAACAGTACTATTCTTTATTGAAGAGAAAACTGTAATGAAAAGCACAGACATTTTTAGCCAATAGGCTGCATTCAGATTCTATGTCGGGACCGGAGGTGAGGATTATGCTCATCTTTCTTCACTCTTTATTACAACAGCAAGTTCGAAGTGCAACAAGTGCATAACAAAAAACTACAGCACCCATGTGACAACCTTCCCATGGCAACCACAGTCCAATCAACGCTGGTTCCGCCTCCATGTATAAATATCCCTTGCCGCCTTCGGTCGCCCTCTTTCTTCACTGCTTCGGTAGTCAGATAAGTTGCCTTTTCTGCCTCTCGAGTTTTACACTTATTCACTTGTCTGTGGCTTGTAATTTGGTTTGTTCGGCTCTGCGCATTGTTTTCTCCTTTTTCGAGCCGTTGCTAGGGCGCTCACCACCCGCAGCAGGCTGCTTCAGCCCGAGCGCAAATTCAGTACTCTGTGACGCGTCGGCTCCTCCAGAGGGCGCTCTTTCGCGCCGCTCGCTACTTCAGCACGTTTCTAGCTTTTCGAGTCGTGAGTGCGCTCAATCGATAGGAATTTTGCGCAATAGGGGTTTTTCCTTGAGCCGAGGCTCTTATTAACCCCTCCATCCCCCACTAGACGCCATTTTGTGTCAAGTTTCACACCGCTTAGCAGTAGGATATCCTCCCTTTGGGAACTCACGCGCGACCTGGGGAGCACGTCTGGAGACAGTTAGGTCCTTTATTTAGCCCTTTTGGCAACAGATACTTGGGGTTGCTGCCCTTTGTGCTTTGTTTGTTGCATCTTAGTTTGGTCCTAATATGCAGTCCACTCAGGATAATGATTTTTTTTCCCCACCATTTCCCCAGTGGAGGGCCCTTCAAAACGCACTCTACCGCTGGGGTGGATATCTTACTTTCCCAGGCTATTGCCCAGGCCTTGACCACTATTAAGGAGAGTGTGGCACAACTAGCAGAAAAAGTGTCTAAGGGGACTTGCATGAGTGAGGAGACGGGGGCTAGACCTAAATCAGCGTCTGTTTCGGCTCCCAGGAAATCGCGCAAGCGCGACGCAGGGCACTGGGAAAGCTTTGAGCACCTTGCTGAGGCTTGTTATAAGAGTGCACACGCGCCTAGGCACCTACCCTGCCGGGAGGGGTTTCAAACCGGACTGACGGGTGACCTGGTGCACCATACATTGGACCCTGATACGGGGTCACCCAAATGGGTGGAGGAGGACTCGGATGGTACTCTTCCTCTGTGGAGGACCAGGACTCTGGTCGCCCATGGCACCCTGGGGCCACCACGCCAGATCCGCTGGAAGCAGATGACTCCAGGTCGATATGTTCGAACCTGAGGGCATCTACCACCCCAGATCCTCGGAGAGGCAGCCCGAGCAGAAGGTGGCCGAATATGTGGCCAGCAAGATTAGACGACCTCTAGACAAGGAGGTTTGGGCCCGTCTCAAGGCTGAGTGACCGTGCCCTACTTTACCGGATAAAGTTGCGGTGACTCCAGACATAGATCTGAAAATGTGTACATTCTTTGCAAAGTACACCAAGGATCCTAAGAAAGGCATTGACCGGTCCTGGAGAGCTTGCCAGGACAAGCTGCCATTCCCTACTCATTAAAATAGACCCCAAACTGGGGGAGTTGTTCAACTCAGAGGCAGGGGTGGTCGCCCATAGTAACATATTTGGAGAATTTTGTCGGAGAGTTGGGCAAATTTGTCGCCTCCTTTTCAGCGCTAGACAAAGTGCAATCTTCTATCAAAAAGATCTTTCCTGGGAAGGTTTTTGGAGGGGCCGGACGAGGCAGGGGTTGCTCCTCTGGCCGCCTCTCTCAGCAAGGCACCAACTCCTATGGCTACAGAAACAATGGATGGCGAGATGGTCGTCAAGGTGCCTTTTTCCCCAATCGGGGTAGAGGGAAAGGTAGAACCAGCAGGAACGCCCGTGGAGGAGTGAACGCCCCAGGAGGCCCTTCCGGTAAGGCTTACCCTTTCCTTCCCTAAGAGTATCGGAGGTAGATTACCTTTATTCAAGCACAAATGGACACGTATAACTTAGGTTTCCTGGGTGTTACAGACAGTATCAGGGTTCCATATAGAATTCTGGGGACCACTGGTCCAGGAACAATTTCTGAAACCTCTGACCTTTTCGGAAGCAGATTCCGCTTTGATAGACACAGAAGTGCAAGACCTTCTTCGGAAGGGGGCCATTTGTACTCCTGTCCTTCACACCAGGGATTTGTGAGCAATCTCTTTCTGGTAAAGAAGAAGGACAAGGGGTTTCGCCCGGTTATCAACCTCAGAGCATTCAATGAGTGGGTGGTCTGCAGGCACTTCAAGATGGAGGGCATTCATATGATCAGAGACCTTCTACTTCAAGGGGACTGGATGATTTGCCTTGACTTCAAGGATGCTTACTTGACGATCCCAATTGTTTTCCCCCATCGCAGATTTCTACAATTTTTTGGGAAGGGACAGGTTTTCAAGTTCACGTCCCTCCCTTTCGGCCTCTCTTCGGCACTGTGGTGTTTCACCAAGCTACTCCAACCGGTGGTGGAATACCTTCGGTCCGTTCTCATGGATCAATCTCGGTCACAACTTTTATCCAATGAGACCACAACTATTGCGCTCCTCCAGGATTTGGGGTTTGTGATAAACCAGCAGAAATCAGAGCTGCTGCTGTCGCAGTCAATGACTTTTCTGGGCTTTCTCATAGACTCCCAGTCAGCTTCCATCAGCCTCCTGGGCTCGAAGATCTCCAAGATCAAGAAGGAACTGACAAAGGTAATGAGACGCAACAGAATCTCACTCAAACAACTAGCCTGAGTAGTAGGACTTCTCTCATCCTCGATCCAGGCTATTTTTCCAGGCCCTCTTTACTACTGAGCTCTTTAACGTCTGACGGCACATCATCTTTGCCGCGGTCTAACCTATTCTGAACTCATCTCCCTTACTCAGGAGGCGAGAACGGAACTCCAAATCCAATGGTGGCTGGACCACAAGGAGGCGTGGAATGGCAGGGCTATTTATGGTGCCTCGCTGGACCTCATCATAGAGTCGGATGCCAGCTGTCAGGGTTGGGGAGCCCGATGCGGGGATGTCTCCTTCAGGGGTCGGTGGACACCACAGGAACTCAGTCTGCACATCAATTGTCTGGAACTCCTGGCAGGTTCTTTTGCGGTCAGGTCTCTGACTTGGGACAAGGTATCCTGTGTTGTTCTTCTGAGGATGGACAACGTGTCCGCAGTACAGTACATAAATCGCCTAGGGGCACGCGTTCGAGGGCCCTTGCGGAATTGGCGAAGGTTTTTGGCACTTTTGCCTCCAACACCAGATATCGTTGATGGCGAAGTACGTTCCGGGTTCCCAGAATACTCTGGCGAACTGGAACTCAAGGTTTCTGGGGGACTCCAGCGACTGGCAGCTGAACAGAGTGGTTTTTCAGGCGCTCATGGAACGCTGGGGTCCGTGTTCTACGGATCTCTTTGCGTACAGGTGGCACGCCCAGTTACCGATTTACTTCAGTTGGCACCCGGACCCGAGTGCAGAGGTGGTGGATGCTTTTCTGCAGGACTGGGGGAGAGACCTGGGGTATGCGTTCACCCCTTTCCTTCTGATCCCGAGGGTGTCGACCCACGTGCGTCGTCAGGGAGCTAAGGTGGTTCTGATAACCCCACTTTGGAGGTCACAGGTGTGGTTCCGGTCCCTGCTGGAGCTCTCTTGCGATTTCCCCATTCTTCTCCCGAACTCTCCATAAATTCTCCGGGACCCTGCAGGACAATTTCACCCTCTGGTCCTTCAGGGCCACATCGCGCTAGTGGCTTGGAAGATTTCTAGGCTAGCTGGGAGGACGGTCGACTTTCACAGGAAGCTGAGAAATTCATCAGACAGGCCTGGGCTCCAGGAACATGCAAACGGTGCAAGTCCACACAGCATAGATTGGCTCGTTGGTGTTTGGGAAAACATATCGATCCCATGGGGGCCCAAGTTATGGATATCATAAACTTTCTTGCTGAACTAGAGGAGACAGGGTTATCGTATTGCTCCATAAACTCCTTTAGATCGGCGATATCTGCGGGTCATCCCCCACTGCATGATCGTCCGGTGATGGAGCACCCTTGGGTGTGCAAATTGATTAAAGGTATCAGAATATCCAGACCTCCGGAACCCAGGTATTCAGAATTATGCGACGTCAATCAGGTTCTATGCCTCTTATCCTCATGGCAGGATAACCAATATCTTTCTCGGAAGGAGTTGTCAGCTAAACTAGCTATACTGCTGTGCCTGATATCATGCAAAAGGGTGTCAGATGTCAGAGCACTGGATGTCTCGGCAAGGGTTTTTTCCCCAGAAGGGGTGACTTTCACGGTATCCAGGAGGACCAAGATAATATCAGGTCGGTAACCTATCCAGTTTTTCCTCACGCACCGAAGCTATGCGTAGTGAGATGCCTCAAAACCTACGAGATGACAGACAAATTTCAGCCTCCTGGGGAACGACAATTGTTGATTTCGATAAAGAAGCCTTTTAAGGCAGTATCTTCCCCTTCCATAGCTAGATGGATCAGGTGGATTTTGGGGGAAGCAGGTATCAATGTACAGGTCTTTGGGGCACACTCCACCAGGGGTGCTATGGCCTTCAAAGCCATCGAGGTAGGCGGCAGACTGATGACATCATAAATGCAGCGGACTAGTCATCAGAATCTACCTTTAAAAAATTATATTTTAAGCCTATTCATGAAGCAACCTCTTTGGTGGTAAATAAGCTTTGAACTCGCATAATCCTCGCCTCCGGTCCTGACATAGAATGAGAAATTTCCTAGCTATCGAGAAGGAAAGTTTCAATTCTATTAAGGACACGGAGGTGAGAATTATCCCCCCCTACACAAGGAATGTGTCTCTCACACGGGAGCTGTTGGAGACATCATCGGTTTGTGGTGGTAGCTATGTTTACAGTCGATATATGGAATTCAAGATATATTTACTGCTCATTTGTTTAATGGCTCTGTATGTTTCACATGAGTTGAAGGGCTTATTTCACTTGTTGAGTTTTCTTTGAATGGACTCTTACTTCGTTTAATATGTGATGTTGCTCTCGCAGGATCAGAGGCAGCAACAGCCTGAGGATTCTGAACGTCCCTCCGCAGTGAAGTTGAGGGCGACCGAAGGCAGCAAGGGATATTTATACACGGAGATGTAACCGACGTTGATTGGACTGTGGTTGCCATGGAAACATTGTCTCATGGTGAACTTGCTGTTGTAATAAAGAGTGAAGAAAGATAAACATAATCCTCTCCTCCGTGTCCTTAATAAAACTGAAACTTTCCTTCTCGATAGCTAAGAAATTTCTCATTAACATGGTAAAGCAAATAAATGGCACCGCTCCTTTAAGGACTCAGAGACCTCCAGTATCCCACCATGCCTCAGAGGTCAGAGAAAGGTGACAGCTAGGTGGCAGTTAGATCAGTTCTTTTTTCCGGCTCCTTCAGAAAGGATCCCAGAGCACTTCTTCCTTAGTTTTTGTGAATAAAATTGATTTTCCTCACACAATTCAAAATAATTTGACTTCACTTGACGTTTTTAAGTACAGCTCCCCGTCTGCATCGGGATCGACGTCAAGAAGGCCAGTCCGACCGACATCGACATCAGAGAAGTCACCAACGAGGCATGGTCAATCGATGTCAAGAGTTCCAGTCCGGTAAGAAAACTTAATGAAAATTAAACATGTTTTTTTACCTTTGTGACATAGGCTGCATGTATATGTATATTCACTTATATATATGTATATTTATATGTATAAGTGTTATGTGCTCCGGGGTCCTCGCACACGGGCGGGAATAATTCACTGCTTATGACTTTGATGATGATAATTTCCCTGGAAGAGAACCCTTGCTACCTTGTACCATTACCCCACCCATCCCTGATGAATAGGTTATTTACCTTCAGTAACATTTTTTTCTGGTAGAGACTATCTAATCACAGACCCCTCACCTTAGAATATTCCCCAGGCATCAGGCTGGATCCAGAAAATCTGCACACTGGTAGATAGTGTTGATCGACTCTGCATAGGAAGTGGTGTTGCGGTGCCCAATAAGAACCACCCAAGCGCACTGATATCTATTTCTTTCATGACTATTTAAGCTCCATAAATGCAGAGCCATGTTAAAACCAATTTTTAACCAGTGTGCAGTGTCTAAAGGGATATTTCTCCAGTTTGCAGACCGTGGAGGATCGGAAAGGAATCTGCGGTTAGATTGTCTCTACTAGAAAAAGTGTTACTGGAGGTAACTTGTTCTGCTGATAGAGATGTCCAACTGTAGATTCCTCACTTTAAAATAGCTACCCAAGCAATACCTCCCCGGACATGGGTTTGAGAACTGGCTCACACCAGAAAATCCTGGAGGATCGTATGGGCAAATTGCCAATGACCTGATTATACAAGCAATAGTGCCTTGTGAATGTATGGAGTGATGCCCATTTAGCAGTCTTGGCATATGTCCAGTGCAGATACTCCGCATGCCAACACAGTAGCAACGGCCTTGACTCAGGTTTAATGGGTCTGCAAGCCTTCAAGAGGTTGCTTCTTAGCAAATGCATAGCAGACTTTAAAGCAGATTATCTTCCATTGGGAGATGGTCTGCTTCTGCACAGTCTTGCCTTTTGTTGCTCCAGTAAACCAGATGAAAAACTGATCGCCCAACCAGTGGTCTTTAGTGTGATCAATGTAGAACGACAAAGCTCTATTCAGTTCCAGGTGATGGAGTCTCTCCTCCACCTCGGACGGGTGAGGTGGAGCAAGAAATGTAGGCAGAGTGATACAATGACCAACCTAAAAATAAGTGACAAACTTTGGCAGGAATGAGTGACAAACTTTGGCAGGAATGAGGGGAATATCTGGTGTATAGAGGAGGGATTCACTGACAGAGCTTGAAGCTGACTGACCATCCTGGCCAATGTAAGGGTCACAGTTTTGACAGTCAAAAAACACAAAGAATTACTGTGTAGGTCTCAAAGGGGCAGCACATGAAAAAGGGGAGGGCCAGGCTGAGGTCCCATTGGGGCATCACAAAAGTGGTAAGAGGAAACAAGTGTTGCAAATGTTTCAGGAAATAAATCACAACTGGTGACCTGAACAAAGAGGGTTGATCTGGCAACCGCAGGAAAGCCGAAATAGCCAATAGGTAACCGTTAACAGTTTTGCCCAGTACAAGGCCTTTCCGGGCTGGGGAAAGAACAAACAGCAACATCTCCAACAGCGGTGCACAAAAGGGGTCCACATGACATGGGGAACATAAGCCCACAAACTTATGCCAACGGCAGGAGTATACAATTTTAGTGGAAGGCCCCCTGCCTGTCAACATGACATCGCAGATGTCGGGAGGAAGATCCCAACTGTTGCCACCCCATGCATGAAGGTGGAGATATGGCGATTTGGGTAAAGGAAACTGCTCTGTCATGACAGAAAATCTTCACCAAATGGCAGCATGTTCGGGTGACCGATGCTGATGCTCAGGAGTTCAGGAAACTCTACTCTGCATGCCCAATCTGGAGCCACTAGAATGACTTGGCCCGGTGGACCCCGATCTTCTTGAGAACTTGGGGCAGGAGTGGTATTGGCAGAAAGGTGTACAGAAGTCCTGAATTCCACTCCAGGTGGAATGACTCTTCGATTGAGAGCTGCTTTGCAACGTGCAAAAGTCCTGACACTGCACATGCTTGGAGGTATGGAACATATCAAGCCCAGGTTCCACGCATTTTTTAAAGAGACCTCGTGCCACCTCCAGCTGTAGCCGCCGGCTGAAATTGTCTGCCTAGGGTTGAATGAACCGGGTGCTGCACAAGCAGAAAGATACCCTGGCACTCACGCCAAGTCCAGAAGCGCAAAGCCTTGTGGCACAGAGTCCAAGACCCCACCTCACCCTGTTTGCTTCAATACTACATGGCAGTAGTTTTTTCTGTGAATTGAATCAGCCTTCCGTTGATGGAAGAGTGAAAGGCTTTCAATGCCAAGCAGATCACTTTCAGGTCTAGAAAGTTGCTACGGAGCTGAGATTTTGCCAGAGACCAGAGTACTCTCATCTCCACCTCTCTCAGGCAGCTGCTCCAACCCAGAAGTTACGCATTAATCATCACTGTCAACTGGGAGCACAGCAAACTGAAAATGCTTTTTTCCTTCTGTGAAACGCGCATAACGCCATGGGACTTGCAGGACGGGGATGTGAAAATAAGCGTTCTGCAGTCCAATGCTACCATCCAGCCTCCAGGGCAGACAAGACCTGAGCCGAGGGGAGGGGAGCATCCTGAATTTCTCTTTCTATAGAAAGGCATTGAGAGGGTGCAGATCTATTACAGGATGAAGTCCTCCATTGTTTTTTGTCACCAGAAAGTAGTGGGAATAGTACCATGTCCTACTTCAGGTGCAGTCACCCTTCTAGATGGCTCCTTTGGCCACTAGAGCCTGAAATTCCTGACGAAGAAAGTACAGATGATCTTCCATCAGCACTGCTTGGAATGGTGACAAAAGTGGAGGGGAGTCCATGAATGGAAGGGTGTGCCCATCCTGCATAATTTGAAGCACACACTTGTCGGAGGTAACTGTAGACCATTGGGGAAAGAGGTGCATGATCCTGCTGTCAACATGATGGCTAAGCTGGATGGAAGATGCAGTAAAGAGGCTTAGAGGCGTCAGCAGCCAGAAGGGTTAGAAACTGGACAACATGTTGGGTCCGGATTTCGCATCCTTTATGGGATCTTCAACCATGTTCACTTAAGAACTGGGTACATTGCTGGACTGCTAGGTATGGCTGGTATTGTAGACACTCAGATGATCGAACGGGGCTGACTCACAGTCAGAGATGATGGTGGGATGGTCGTCGTGTGGCACCAGGGGTGTCGGAGATGGCCCTGGATGAAAAGGAGCCACAGTGGAAGAAAGCACCCATGGTGGTGTCAGTCTGGACCTGGGAATAGATCAAGTGGGCCTGGCTGGCATTGGGAGGGGATCCCCCAGTGGTAACCCAGTTGGGTCTCTTCCAGGCTCCATGTGGCCTCGAGGCAACCCAGAGGGAGTCGATGGCCTGATGAGCCATTTGTAGAACTCCTTCAACTGAGCATGAGTTGCTCCAGCTCCAGGAAACTCTGGAAAACGCAGAGTGGGGACGGATGCTGGCCACGCAGGTGGAGTGCGGGAGCTGGGCCTTTAAGTATGAGGGCAGGGGGTGGAAGCTAAAGAATGCTTCAACTACTTCTTGTTCTTCAACTTACCCTAATCCGAAGAGGGCAGAAAGGCTAGTGTCTGCAGGAACGAATCTGGGAATAGCCCCGAGATCTCCCACAGGAATGAGAACTTCTGCCACACAATCAGGAGCTTCATCAACCTCTTGCAGTTTGCCTTGAAGTGCATGTTATCGTCTTCATCAATGCACTGATCACCTTACTTTCAGGAAACTTCTTTAAACGGTTTTGTTTTAAAAGTATTAATGACATTTTCCTTTAACTGTTTGAGCCAACACACTGAGATACCCTTCGGGGTGAGTCAAGCGTGATATAACCAACTTTTTAACATAACAGCTCTGGGCACAAGCCTTGGCATCATGGCCCGACCCAAGGCGCAAGAGACAAACCAAATGAGGATCTAACCACAACATTTGTCTGTGACAGTCCTCACATGTTTAAACCTGTAGGTGTTGGAGGGAGAATGTCCCTAAACATGCTGGGAGAAATTCCTCAAAAAAAGTGTCAACAAAATGTCGAAAAAAGTGGTAAAAAAGTGACTGAGATAGCTCTCTGAATTCACTCTGCTGAGGCAGGAAGAAAGCACACAGAGGTACTGATCAAGATTTCTCAGATCCAGTCCAACTTCTGGCTAATATTCTAAAGTGAGAAACCTGCGCTTTGAAGTCAGAACCCTAAATACAACTTACAATCCCTGAACCTGAAAACACCCCACCCATCCCTGAACTCGAAAAATCCCCTACTACCATTTATCCATCCCTGAACCCCAAAAAACCTTTATTCTCTCTTGCTCATTCTCATTCCTGCTTGCTACAAAACACCCTTACCACCTCTTATCTCCATCAAATGGTGCCAGGGGTATTAAGGAAACAAAAAATTTTCTTCCAATGGAAGCTCTGGACTAACTGTAACTACACATTGGCAACCACCGTTGTGTGTGTTTAGGTAGTGAGAAAGAGAAGGTATATATAAGGAGTAACATGTACACTGGTCTTATACTGCCATCTCATAGTTCTATTGACATTTACAAACCACTCAGCCTTCGGCCTCCTGGTTTCATTTTTATATTACATGTTTATTTTGGTATAGTTAGCTTGAAAAAGCTGTTTTCTTCAAAGTGTAGCAAGCAGTGCACACTAATTGATTAGAATGCTTAGGTTTCTCTTTCAAGAAAATTGTTGATAAAACAAAGGTGAGTGCCAGCAGCTTTATGCAACTCTATGGCTTCAGGTTTTACCAAATAATTATGGATTTACCAGACATTTTCCTTATTTGCGGATTTTACAGAAATGCTGTTTGTAGCTCAAATGGAAGAAAATAGTACTCTCAGAAAACGTGCAGCATAATTTGCCTTTTTGCTTAATATTCTAGACCACCTTGAAGCATAATTTATATTATCTTGCTGCTTAGTCCTAGAGCAATAGTAAAGCAGAGTGGTTTAGGGGATGTCATTAAAGTGAAGAAAACCCTATTTCACAGGGACCCATAATATGCTTCACCTATTTCATAGTTCCTTTTGAAATATGGATTTTATACCACTGCACTTTATGCAACAAAAGAACTAAAACGTTTAATTTATAGCTTCAAGGTATGCAGATGTGGATATAAAAATAATACATTTATACCTATAGGTCTTTACCTTTACGATACTGTGTAAGAAGATATTCTGGAAACAATATTTGTAGAACTATATTTTTGCATTCATCTGTCTGCTATTCAACTGTGATGGACCAGTTTTCCCTCCCCAACACCAGTGAGTTGATGGATCTGTTGGGAAGGCAGCTGTGTTCATTCATCACGGTAGATCTTTCCTCGGCCTATCACCTGGCCCTAAGACATCCTTCCTTTTTCAGCTTTACAGCATTTATTTCACCAGATGGTCTATTCTAATTTAGGAAGATGCCATTTGGTCTGGTGTCGGTGGCAGCTGTGTTTTAAAGGATGATCAGAGAGTTATTTGGAGAGATGGAAGGAGTGTTTCTTCCAAAATGATTTTTCAGTTCACGGATGGATTGTGGAAGTACATGGACATTTCAGAAGGGTGTCGAAGGATCTAAGAGACACAGGTTTAACTATTAGATAGCGTAAGTGCAAAAGTGAAGTCACTTGTGAACTTAGTACTCAGGTCATGCTACAAAATGGAAGGGTATCCAGTTAATGGTATCTGAAATGCATGAATAGGTAATTAGGATTCTGTCCATCTGCTTCAGGGAGCAGAAGTAGGTTAGGATGTGATAGTAAAGAAGTTCTTGGCACAGAATGGGCCATAAAGAACGCTCTGTGGGATAGAAAATCTACAGTTAGAATGAATTACAAGCCATTAGCCGCTGCATTCATTAACAATGGATGAGGGCCGTGATCTACTAATACCAATTCGCAGACCAAAATGCACAATTTTCACATCAACTAGTGTGTGATAGGTAAACAACTGCGAAGCCACCTATACACCGATAGTTCACATTGTAACTGTTCATTCACAATAAGTCGCAAAACAACCTACCTAAGGAATATTAATTAGGTAGCGTAGGAAGTTGGCTCCGTATATACTATTTCAAAGTAAGAAATTGTGTGCACAGAGTCCAAGGGTTCCCCTTAGAGGTAAGATAGTGGCAAAAAGAGATCATTCTAATGCTCTATTTTGTGGTAGTGTGGTCGAGCAGTAGGCTTATCAGAGGGTAGTGTTGAGCATTTGTTGTACACACACAAGCAATAAATGAGGAACACACACTCAAAGACTTACTCCAGGCCAATAATATATTTTCTTAGTTTATTTTAAGAACCACAGGTTCAAGATTTACAAGTAATACTTCAAATGAAAGGTATTTCACTCGGGTATTCTAGGAACTTTGAATAATCACAATAGCATGTACAGTTTTGACAAAAATGGCAATAAGCTATTTTAAAAGTGGACACAGTGCAGAAATCAACAGTTCCTGGGGGAGGTAAGTAATTGTTAAGTTCACAGGTAAGTAAAACACTTACAGGGTTCAAAGTTGGGTCCAAGGTAGCCCACTGTTGGGGGTTCAAGGCAACCCCAAAGTTACCACACCAGCAGCTCAGGGCCGGTCAGGTGCAGAGGTCAAAGAAGTGCCCAAAACACATAGGCTTCAATAGAGAACAGGGGTGCCCCGGTTCCAGTCTGCCAGCAGATAAGTACCCGCGTCCTCAGAGGGCAGACCAGGGGGGTTTTGTAGGGCACCCAGAGGGGGACACAAGCATGCACAGAAAGTACACCCTCAGCAGCACAGCAGCGGCTGGGTACAGAGTGCAAACAGGCATCGGGTTTTGTATTGAAAGCAATGGGGAGACCCAGGGGTCTCTTTAACGATGCAGGCAGGCACGGGGGGACTCCTCGGGGTAGCCACCACCTGGGCTAGGCAGAGGGTCGCCTGGGGGTCGCTCCTGCACTGGAGTTCGGTTCCTTCCGGTCCTGGGGACTGCGGGTGCATTGTTGGTTCCAGGCGTCGGGTCCCTTGTTACAGGCAGTTGCGGTCAGGGAGAGCCTCTGGATTTCCTCTGCAGGCTTCGCTGTGGGGGCTCAGGAGGGTCAACTCTGGCTACTCACGGGCTTGCAGTTGCCGGGGAGTCCTCCCTGTAGTGTTGGTTTTCCGCAGGTAGAGCCGGGGGCGTTGGGTGCAGAGTAGAAAGTCTCACGCTTCCGGTGGGAAACGTGAAGTACTTGAAGTTGTTTCTTTGTTGCAAGAAAGTTGCAGATGGTTGAACTGAGCCGCTGTTCACGGGAGTTTGTTGGTCCTTGGGTGCAGGGCAGTCCTCTGAGGCGTCAGATGTCGCTGGTCCCTGTTGGATGCTTCGCTGTTGCAGTTTTCTTCGAAGTTGGGAGACAGGCCAGTAGGGCTGGGGCCAAAGCAGTTGTCGTCTCTGTCTTCACTGCAGGGCTTCAGGTCAGCAGTCCTTCTTCTTCTTTAGGTTGCAGGAATCTAGTTTCCTAGGTTCTGGGGCCCCTAAATACTGAAGTTAGGGGTGTGTTTAGGTCTGGGAGGGCAGTAGCCAATGGCTACTGTCCTTGAGGGTGGCTACACCCTCTTTGTGCCTCCTCCCTGTGGGGAGGGGGGCACATCCCTAATCCTATTGGGGGAATCCTCCATCCACAAGATGGAGGATTTCTAAACGTAAGAGAGAGTCACCTCAGCTCAGGACACCTTAGGGGCTGTCCTGACTGGGGGTGACTCCTCCTTGTTTTTCTCATTATCTCCTCCAGCCTTGCCGCCAAAAGTAGGGGCAGTGGCCGGAGGGGCGGGCATCTCCACTAGCTGGGATGCCCTGGGGCGCTGTAACAAAAGGGGTGAGCCTTTGAGGCTCACTGCCAGGTTTTACAGTTCCTGCAGGGGGAGGTGAGCAGCACCTCCACCCAGTACAGGCTTTGTTCCTGGCCACAGAGTGACAAAGGCACTCTCCCCATGTTCCCAGCAACATGTCTGGTGTGTGGCAGGCTGGCAAAAACTAGTTAGCCCACACTGGAAGTCGGGTATGTTTTCAGGGGGCCTCTCTAAGATGCCCCCTGGGTGTATTTTACAATAAATTGTACACTGGCATCAGAGTGCATTTATTGTGCTGAGAAGTTTGATACCAAACTTCCCCGTTTTCAGTGTAGCCATTATGGTGCTGTGGAGTTCATTTTTGACAAACACCCAGACCATATGCTCTTATGGCTACCCTGCACTTACAATGTCTAAGGTTTTGCTTAGACACTGCAGGGGCATAGTGCTCATGCACTTATGACCTCACCTGTGGTATAGAGCACCCTGCCTTAGGGCTGTAAGGCCTGCTAGAGGGGTGACTTACCTATGCCACAGCCAGTGTGAAGTTGGCATGGCACTCTGAGGGGAGTGCCATGTCGACTTAGTCATTTTCTCCCCACCAGCAAACACAAGCTGTGAAGCAGTGTGCATGTGCTAAGTGAGGGGTCCCTAGGGTGGCATAAGACATGCTGCAGCCCTTAGAGACCTTCCCTGGCATCAGGGCCCTTGGTACCAGGGGTACCAGTTACAAGGGACTTACCTGAGTGCCAGGGTTGTGCCAATTGTGGAGACAAAGGTACAGTTTAGGGAAAGAACACTGGTGCTGGGGCCTGGTTAGCAGGGTCCCAGCACACTTTCAAATCATAAGTTAGCATCAGCAAAGGCAAAAGGTCATGGGGTAACCATGCCAAGGAGACATTTCCTTACAGGTAGGTTCCAATTTAGATTCTTCTGTGATTACCTGTGAATGCAGGGACAGAGAAGCCTGTAAGTGACAGCATGCCTTGGTCACTGCTTTTCCATTTCAAAACAGTAAAGCAGTCCCTGACCATTAAAGGGAAAGGGACAACTTAAAGTTAAATGTTTCTGGTTTGAGAAGACTTCACGAGGTAAAGGGGTGTGGACATGTAGCCCACAAACAATTTAACTTTTCAATGACTTGCAAGTCATTCGCAGTCACAAACCACTGATGCGTGCTCTTGTGACTTAAATAAAACAGGACCTCACTTTCACGTCCTCTCCTATTTGCAATTTGGAGGGAAGCAAAAGGCATTTAATGAGTCGGAAAGATTTTTCTAACTCATAAAAGGATAGCTGTATATTTGAAAAATCCTTGCTGTGGTTGCAAACAATGACTTAACAAATCCCAGGCGTGTGCCTGCCAAAGTGTTTTGTACAGCAGGCTCTAAATAAGGTGTCAAGAGCAATTTAAAACTGTTTCACAAGAATGTAGAATTACCTATAGACATCGGACGGTCTAGAATGCTGATAGCTTTAGAGTAAAAGCTTGACGAAGGGGAATATGGAATATAAGGCCATGCTTATGAGTGTTTCAGAGTTTTCTGACACTAGCGCAAACCGCCGTTTGCTTAGAGTCAGAAATCCAAGTTTTGTGGTAATGACCTCAGCTGTTAATTACCAGAAGTGATAAAGACCTCACTGCTTTGTTAAATTTCCAGGTGGCCTGATTTCCCGTTTCCAGGAAGTAATTCCGTACGTATATCCACCTACCAGGGGTAGAATCCAATTAATGGGAAGAAACTGTGTGACCCTTAATTTACCAGGCAGAATTCTGCACATAATACCCAATCTGAAGGGGTTTCTCACACACATTTATCACCAGCTCTAAGGTGTTGGGGGACACAGCCAGGCTGTACTACAACCCATTACCAATATTTTATGGCTAGTAAAATCAGGTCCAGCGCGTATTCACCTGGGAATCCAGACGCAGGAACTATGGGCCACTTATAACTGAATGGGCCAGTATCCTACTGGGGAAACTTTTCCCTCCAACACGTGATCAGAGCCTTTTCCAGGAAAATAATAAAATATTATAAGAGCCTAGTGTTTAGTGCAATAAAATCTGTCCCACTCAGGGGTCATATGTTCTGAAGAAGGAAAACAGCATTCATTACAGATTTTTCCACAATAATGTGTGCATCAAAATCTGCAATATTTACCAGTCAATTTGCATCTCGATTCGTATGGCAGAATCCATCACTCTACTTATCTATGAATCTTCGCAGGTTTGAGCACAACGGAATGCTGGTACCCCAGGGAAAATCTATAACATGCATATTATATAGATCTTGCCTTTTTATATTTTATCTACTGTTTATGTATCACCAATGCTCCCAACGCTGCAAATCACTCTGACGCTTGTGGGCCTTCTCCACACTATATAAAAATTAGAATGAATACATGGATTAATTCTCCTGCAATTGCCTCACTTTATGTACATCGTTATAGGCATAAGAATAGTCTAGAAAATGTCTTCCTCAACAGTCCATGGCACAATGCTGGTTCTCCTACAACTCTGCACACCAGACTTGATGATATTGGAGTATAACAGGTACCATTTTGTTTGCTAATTTAGGTTTAGGTTTTGCCACGTCTCACTGCTCACCCCCAAAGCTTCACCAAAAGAATTGCTCAGTATATCAAATGCGTCTTCCGAAAGTTTCAGAGTTCGAGCCCGGATGTTTGCACTGCAAGCTGGTGATTTAGATCCACACATCTCCATGTGATGTCTTGGCTTTGACCACGACCCTGGGGCATGCGACTAATAATGCACCCAAGGCCATCAGGCTGTAGGAGGGTAAATTGTTTTGGCTAGGGTCTCTAGGTCCACTTCCCCTCAGATAAGCGTCCTGACAGGGGGTAAGCTGCAAAAAAAGGGCCACAGGAAGGAGAAATTTTCCTGATCCTTAATAAAATCATCCTAATTTCTGGCCCATTCAGAACTTCCTGTTCCATCTGCCGTCCCCGAGCAGATCAAGACCTTCCACCTAAGATTTTAGCCATCTCTAGGACAGCTTGGATACCTCCCTGAGTCACTTCTTTCACGGTTGGTACTTCTGATGCCTCTAACTGCAATTCCTCCCAACACTGCACCCCTAAAGGCTCCGCCCTCGGTGCCTAGAAAGAAATCACAGTGCCCTCCCTTGTCCATCCAGTGCCATCATCGCTGCCACCCCTATAGCTGATCACTGCACACAGAGTGGTTATCGCACCACAATCAAAAGTCGGGTGAAATAATGCAGCTGGATAAAGAAAAGATCAGAGTTTTCCTTGATGAACAGTCTCATCCTAGGGCCCAAAAATTGTCCCAGATGAAGGAGTTATTCAGATCAAATCTCAAGTCCATAAACGTGTCTGATAGGAATTACGGCCACAAGGAAAATGGTGAGCCTGAAACTGACAATCTGCTTCCTACTAACTACTATGAGTACCTTTATCTTGACTTACAGAAAGCCAATATTTTGCATAACATTTCTGAAGGGGACATTTCTTACCCATCCAAAAATAACTAAGAAAATATCCTTCTTTATCACATCGGTGTAAAGTCAAAACTCCATTGCCTACTTTGCCCTCCATCTCCCTGACTGACAGTACTTAGGTCCGCTTGCAGTGTATCCTGGTGGTGTCACATGCCAAATGATGACTTGTGCATAGGATGGTACTGGCTCCAGCTCCAAGGGTGCCTCTTAGTCTCAGGTGCAGATATTCAGGTCACGTTGATCTGAACTGGTGGACTGACCTCTCCAATATCAAGGTGGGTCGTCTGTTCACACAGCCACCATCACAGGCTGGTCACGGATGCCTCCCTGCTGGACTGGGTCACCCATTTAGAGGTCATGACAGTGAAGGGCCTTTGGTCCATGTTGAAGGAGCATCTGCACAGTGTGCTAGAGTTGTGCGCAATTTGCCTTGACATAAAGGCATTTTCCTCTTTTATATCAGACAGTACCATTCAGACATTGTCCACCAACACCACCATCACCATACATTACATAAACATGGGTCATGGACTTTGTGCTGGGAGGCTATTGCCTCTGGCAGTGGGTGCAGCCATGGGTGAATTCCCAGTAACATCTCATTTGGCAGGTCAGCTCAGCATGAGTGGACAGCATAAATCGCCTTTTGCTGGAGCACCATGAGTGGACACAACAGATTGGCGTGTCTAACTTTGGAACTCTTTGCCAATTCAGAACAGGACATGTCCTGAGTTGTGTGTCATACTCTTTACTCTGATTGGTTAACTCTGGGACACTTTCAGGTTCAGTTGGTGTCACTGCCTGCTGTATTTCAACCAATTCTATTTCTGGCAAAGGTCTTGTGGAAGCTGGAGGTGGTTTGGAAATCGTACTCGACACAGATTGGGCAAGGAGGATCTGGGATATCGATCTGTTCCTAATCATCATTCTGCATCTTTCTGGGCGCATCTGCTCTTACAGCAAGATGGGCAGGGCTGTGCCTACTTCCACAGCTGTCACCAGAAATGTTCTGCTGGCTGGCATCTGAAAGGGTCATCGCTGCTAATGTTAACCATTACTGCCTCACTCCCCAAGCAGCACAGTGATGGATATATTGTCCAGACTGCTGCATCACTTCCTGCTAATGATACCCACCTCAAGGAAGTACTGTCTTGGGACTCATTCATAAGGTGAAGAACCTGCAGGATGATATATCCACCAGAAAACAAAGTTACCTAACTTCTGTGATAATATTTCTGGTGGATACATAATCTTCCTGCTGTTTCCTCACAGCCCTCCCTCCTTCCCTGATGAGTCAGTGCCATATGTCCCAGGGTATGCAAATGTGTTACATGCTGTTATTTTCGCTGCTGTCGATGGTCTTTCAGTTCTCTCCAGCAAGTCTTGTAGGGGCACAGAAAAAGTATCAGGGACTACGGTCTATGCACAGCTCGGCACCTTTTGCACCCCGGTGCCATCAGGCCCAGCACGGAAAAGTGTGACTCAAGTTATATGGTTCTACCTGACGGCGCTGGAGAGCAACTGCTTGGGGAAAGGTTTTCTGGATCAGTCTATTTACAGAAAGTTCATATTGCAAAACTTGCATTCACAGACGGTCGCAAAACGACCTACCTACGGAATATTAATTAGGCTGGTTGCAATTTGGAACTCCCTATGAGTGTCTGTAAAAGTGTGGGAGGCTATGCATAAGGTGAAGAATCTCCAGGACGTTTATCTATGCACCAGAACTATTGTTATCAAATCTAAGTACATACATGACTACATAGCTAGATTAGTTAATTGCAACGAATATGTAAGTAAGCTTTCGCAAAAACAAAATAATCTTTTTATTGGGTACGGATTACCATTTGTAAAGATTATGCAAGATTGCTACTAGCCACAGCGACAAAAATCTCTTCAAGAGATATTGAAACTGGCCTAATTTTGCATTTGTCTTTCAGTCTCAATTTTATCACAATAGTGCCCACTAATCCTTAAAGGTTCATATACTCTCCACCACTTCAGATTCCTTAGTTACAGTGCCCATTCTATGTCTGCACTTTTTACATATGTACAAAAAAAGGAACTGCAGTAAACGACAGGTTTCTTTTATTTCTGCAAATCTTGATCAGATTCCAAAAACTTCTGACTCACTACAGTGTAGGAATGCAACCATTTTTCTTTCAAAATGTGGCATACCATTGAGGGGTGCCTGATGTGAGCACTGGAGTCCTCTTTTCATTGTAATTTTTCTGAACACGTGCTTGAGTAAATAATCAAAAGGGTGGGGTGGTCACTTCAGGTTTCATCAGTTGACACCATCTATGAAGATGGACAGTGATTGCAGAAGTAGTAAACGGTTACTTGTGTTCACTTTTCCTAGTGTTTCAAAAGCATTTTACAGTGGGCGCTATTTAACTTATTTCACTTATAAAGTTTAATTGACACCCACAAAAACTTAGTTTGGCCCAGCATTTGTCTTATATAGGTCAAGACAGAGCTGGTCAGTAGTTCAGAGGAACCACTGAGGTCACTGATTTTCTTTAGCAGCAGTGATAGTTGCTGCTTGCTAGACCTTCAGGCAGGCATAGCTTTCCTCTACCAGATTTCTTGCAACCACCTAGCTCTTTTCTACCAGCAGGCTCTTGGTGTTTCAACTTGGATTACAACTCAGAGAATTTTTCTTCAATGCACCTTGGAATTCCTTAATCTACATTTGGTTAAAATACTTGGACTCTATTGGACTTTCCTTCAGATGCCTCCACAACTTTTGCCCATCCGAGTGACTGTCATGGGTCAAAACGCTGATGGCTTATAAGTAGCCATCATATTTAACTTTGGATTTATTTGGAATGGTTAAGGTTATCCTCCCCTTGAATTAGTTCAGTTTGGTTCCAATGGTTTTAGCATAGTGTGGATTCCCATAAATGTAAATGAATTCAGCTTTCCCGATGTCCAATACCAAAATCCTTTCCTAGAGAGAGGGAAAACAGAGAGAAAGAAAGAGAGAGAAGAAAGAGAAAAAAGTGAGGGGGGGTGAGACAGCATGCATGTTTAGCTTTATCCTTGATTGACTTAAAACTGCCTGAACAAATATTCCGTCAACTGAGGCAGTGCTTTAAGAAGGTGTTGACTACAACTTCCCTGGTGGAACTTGTGGGATATTAGTATTCAAAATGTGGACATTCTTTGTGCTGAGCTGGATTGCAGCTACGGTAAAGCTCTGGCTGATGGACTGACTGCCTACCTATCTGATGAAAACATGTCTGGACAAACAATCCTCCCAATATGAAGAGCTGTCCTTTGTGGGCAGTGTGTCTATGAGGGGAAACATAGGGGCTGCGAGTTACCAGGATTTGACACATCTTGGTTCTCCATCACTTCCCTCAATTTCTTTAAACCCGGAATGAGTAGCTCTTTAAAAGTATATTAACAGCCAGGTACAGTGTGTTCTTGGGCCCTGAATCTATCTCCACAAATATAAACCTGAAAATAATCTGAATAATGAAGTGCAGACACCTTCCAGAAGATGTCTGTGAAAAGTATTTCCTTCTATCTACTTACATTTTAATTTTTTCCCCGATGTTATCACTGACCTAATCAAGGCATCAAATATTTCAACCTCCGGCTATTCTGAGATATTATCTATGAACATTCATTACTCAAAAGTGGGGAGATAAAAATCCTCTGTATGGTAAAGATGCGCACTCCTACCCTGGGTGCCGAATTATACTGTTGTCTGGATCCCTCATGCTGTTTTTTGTCATAGGCAGACCCAGATCATGCATGTGCACCATGACATAGGTCTCATGGACTCAACTATTGGCTAAAACCCATTACCTACTTGTGACGGTTTCACCATGATTACATATTGAAGCTGCCATGCCTCACATACATACCCCATTAGTAAAGCTATAAACTATGCTGTGCATGGAAAGGGTGTGAGTTATAGTTACCTTAGGGCACGTTTTACAGTTACTTGAAATAACTAACTATAACTGCTGAATTTTTATGGTTTGGTGCAAGTAAATTCAAAACCCAACTATAACTTACGTTTTTTCAGTGAACTAAGTAAACTAATTTTACATACTATACCTTAATCCAACCACCATTGGTTGCAGGGCCAGGACTGTGGCTAGCCCCTAGGACTAACTCCCATAACCACCCAACCCCATGCCCCACACGGCGTTTGCGGGGGTTGGCTGCAGGGCCTGTCTCTCAGGATGAGAGAACAGACGTGAGAGGGTGTCTCTGGGTATGACAGCGTGTCTGGGTGTGAGAGTTGGCATGAGAGTAGGTGTGAGAGGGAGTCTCTGGGTGTGAATGTCTCTGTGAGTGGGTGAGTGTCTGTGTGTGCCTGTGAGTGGGTATGTGAGAGTCTTAGTGGGTCTGTGAGTGGGTGTGTGAATGTATGAGTGGGTCTGTGAGTAGATCCGGGAGTGTCTAAGTGGCTCTGTGAGTAACTGCATGAGTCTGAGTGGGTCAGTGAGTGCACGAGTCTGAGTGTGCTTGTTAATGAGTGCATGAGTCTCTGAGTGGGTCTGTGACTGAGTGGTCTGTGAGTGGGTGTGTGAATGTCCGAGTGGGTCTGTGTGTGGGAGTTTGTGAGTGGGTCTGTGAGTGGGTGATTCAGTGTCTGAGTAGGTCTGTGAGTGGGTGCATGAGTCTCTGAGCGCACCTTTGAGTGACTGCCTGAGTGAGTTTGTGAGTGGGTGCATGAATGTCTGAGTGGATGCACGAGTCTCTAAGTATGTCTGTGCGTGGGTGTGTGAATGTCTGAGTGGATCTGTGAGTGGGTGCATTAGTGTCCGAGTGAGTGTCTGTGTGTTTCTGAGTGGGAGTGTCAGTGTGTTTCTGAGTGGGTGCGTGAGTCTTTAAGAGGATCTGTGAGAATGTGAGCCTGTGAGTGGGCCTGTGAGTTTGTGAGTCTTTGAGTGGGTGCGTGAAACTGAGTGGGTCTGTGATGGGTGCATGAATGTCCAAGTGGGTGCATTAGTGTCTGCATGCAGTCTGTGGACGCACGAGTTTCTGAGTGAGTCTTTGAGTGAGTGTCTGAGTGGGTCTGTGAGTGCATGAGTCTCTGGGTCTGTGAGTGGGGGCGTGAATGTATGAGTGACTCTGTGTGTGAGTGCGGGTCTGTGAGTGGGCGTGTGAATATCTGAGTGGATCTGTGAGTGGGTGCATTAGTGTCTGAGTGTGCATCTGAGTGGGTGCATAAGTCTCTGAGTGACTCTGTGTGTGGGTGCCTGAGTCTCTGAGTGGGTCTGTGAGTGGGTGTGTGAGTCTGTGAGTGGGTGCATCAATGTCTGAGTAGGTCTGTGAGTAGGTTCATGAGTCTGAGTGAGTCTGTGAGTGGGTGCATGAGTTTCTGAGTTGGTCTGTGAGTGACTGCATGGGTCTGAGGGAGTGCGTGAATGTCAGAGTGGGTCTGTGAGTTGGTGCATGAATGTCTGAGTGAGTGGCTCTGTGAGTGGTGTGTGAGTGTATGGGTGTGAAAGTGGGTGTGTGCTTGGATTTGAGACTGTCTGTGAAAGTGTTTGCCTTACTGTTTCAGTGGGGGAAGGGGTGCATATGAACAAGTTACTTACCTTCGGTAATGCTTTTTGTGGTAGATACAGTAGCTACCTGTGGATTCCTCACCTTATGAATTTTCCCAATTCGCCAGCATTAGACAGAAATTTTCTTCCTAGCTCCTCATGTCGACGACGTCACAATTGTACGGTTTCGCATGCGACTCCGTCTGACACCATCGGAGCCGTAAGAAGTCCTCGCCGGCGTGCTGAAGTCAGTTTCATAATTTTTTTACTGTGTGTTCGAGGCGAACAGGTGAATACCGACCTCACAAGCGCAACATGTGCCAATAAAAAAATATATATATATAAATGACAATATTTGTTTATATAAAAACAAACATATATACATTCTATCTGTGACAATAATCGAAGTCTTGATATGACCAGATAGGCAACAGGGTGGTGGGAGGGAATGTGAGGAAT
Source organism: Pleurodeles waltl (assembly GCF_031143425.1). Classification (NCBI taxonomy): domain Eukaryota; kingdom Metazoa; phylum Chordata; class Amphibia; order Caudata; family Salamandridae; genus Pleurodeles; species Pleurodeles waltl. Next base: position 41,142,730 of record NC_090445.1, read on the forward strand.
CCACAGGTAGCTACTGTATCTACCAGAAAAAGCGTTACCGAAGGTAAGTATGAAAATAAGTTACTTACCTGTAACTGTAGTTCTCCAGTATTGGAATCTTTCATAGATTCACATGCTTGAATCATTCCCTGTCGTCGAGATGGGAGTCCCCGGTATAATTTACACAAGTAATGTCAAGACATATTAACAAAGAAAAAGGCCCTAGGCCTCTTCAATTTAACAGTCTATCAGAGTCATTTTGTGAAAAGCACCAAACTTGAGCATCCACCAATCAGGCGACAGCACCCTCTAGAATCCTCCTGAGAGAAGCTCCAGCACCTCAGATTTTCCAAGCACAAGTGCGTAAAATATAGTAAAAAGAGAGAGAGAAAGAGGTGAAGTGAGCTTCTCCGGGGAGGCGGGTGGGTCGCATGTGAATCTATGAAAGATTCCAATACTGGAGAACTACAGTTACAGGTAAGTAACTTATTTTCTTACTCCAGTATTGGAACTTTCATAGATTCACATGCTTGAATCAGAATAGAGAGCAGTAGCTATGCACATTGTAATATAATAACATATTTGATTGAAAACACCTTGATACATGAAACCTCATTATATTCCTGTATATAAATATATGCAACTATAAAGGTATACACCTATATATATAACTATATCTATATATATATATATATATATATATATATATACTCATCAACACATATATACCTATATATATATATATATATATATATATATATATATATATAAATACATATATATAGACATACACATAAAGAAATGCAGAGTGACTGAGCAAACATTATCCCAAAACACGTATGTAATATGAAAACCATCACTAAAAACGACTACTTATCTGTCTGTTAGAATGTTCTCTTACTCTTGTATACTTTTTTTTATTTATTTTTTTATAAGCGAATATAAGGGATATAAACAATGTGCATACCTGTCCTAGGATGGAGGGATGTAGAAGAGATGGCTCACCTTCACCTGAAGAGATTCCTGAGAACCGCTTGACCCACTGCTACCTTTTCCTGAGATAGAGATTCCAAGCAGTAGTGTTTCGTGAATGTATGACAGCTCTTCCATGTTGCTGCCCTACAAATGTCTTGTAGTGAAACTCCGGCGAACAGTGCCGCTGACGATGAGACTGCTCTTGTGGAGTGAGCATGTACAGGTGAGTGCAGAGGTTTGCCCGCTGCTTGATGGCAGAAGCGAATGGCTGAGGCGATCCATCTGGAAATACTCTGCTTGGAGAGTGGATGGCCTTTCCTAGAGCACTGTATGCTACGAATAGCTGATTAGAGCGTCCAAATAAAATTGAACACATCTTTTAACGTCTAAGGAGTGTAATGCTCTCTCAGCCGGAGTAGATGGATGAGGAAAAAAAGATTTGAAGACTAAAGGTTCGTTGATGTGAAAGTCTGAAGGAACCTTTGGAATAAAATGCAGGTTAGTGCACATTAGCAGTCTGTCGTGTTTAAGCTGTAGGAATGGCTCTTGGATGGCAAGAGCTTGCACCTCTCTGACTCGCCTAGCTGATGTGAGAGCTACCAATAAGGCAACCTTCCATGACAGGAACTTGAGAGAAGCACGATGGATCGGCTCAAACGGATGCTTCATCAGTTGTGCTAAGACAATATTCAGGTTCCACGAAGGAGGTGGTGGTCTGAAAGGAGGGAAAACTCTGAAAAGCCCCTTCAAGAACCTCTTAATCAGACGAGAGAAGTAGAGTGAGGGTGTAGCATCGGAACGTCTGTATGCAGCTATAGCCGCTAGGTGAACTTTAATGGACGAATGTGCCAGGCCAGCTTGAGCTAGCTGCAACAGGTACGGTAATATTTCCTCCGGTGGTGAGACTAATGAGTCAATCTGTCGTTGATGACACCAGACACAGAATCTTCTCCATTTACAATAATACGTTTTATTAGTGCTATCCGCTCTGGCTTTTGACAAAATATCCCTACAGTCCTGTGGGATATTCAAATGCGCGAACTCTCTGTGGTGAGGAGCCAGGCTGATAAACGCATTGACTTCGGATCGGGGTGCCAAACCTGGCCCCTGTTCATTGTTAGCAATTGGGGTAACGGCTCCAGCGGAATGTGAGGCTTGATTGATAGAAGGAGAAGTTCCGCGAACCAATGTTGACGCGGCCAGTACGGAGCTATCAATATCAGAGTGCACGGCTCCGTTTTCATCTTCGTGAGTACCCGTGGGATCAACGGAATTGGAGGAAAGGTGTGAGCAAAGATGTCTGACCAGACTATCGAAAACGCATTCCCCCAAGATCCCTTCTGGTGATGCCAACTTGCGAAGAACTGGCATTTGGCGTTGTGTTTGTTCACAAACAGGTCTACTGTTGGTGTTCCCACTGGGAAAAAATGTGGTTCACTACTGTCTGGTCTAGCTCCCACTCGTGGCAGTTCGACTTCTGCCTGCTGTGTGCATCTGCTGTCTTGTTGTTTATTTTCCGGCAAGTGTACCGCTGATAGTGTGATGCCTTGCTGCGAGGCCCAGTTCCAGATTGTTTGGAATTCTCTGGAGAGAGTGAGAGATCTTGTGCCTCCTTGTTTGTTGAGGTAATGCATCGCAGTGGTGTTGTCCGTCCTTATTACCACTTGCGATCCTGAGATCTTGGGAAGAAACGCCTGTAAGGCCATGTGCACTGCTCTGAGCTCCAGCCAATTGATATGCATTGATGCCAGATGCAGTGGCCATTTGCCACTTATTTGCAGATCCTGTAACACAGCTCCCCAGCCTTCCAGTGATGCATCCGTCGTTATGGTCCACCGAGCTGGCTGCTGTAGAAACTAAAGGCCCATTGATAGATGATGCCTTTGAGACCACCATCTCAGAGCTCTGAGCATTATCGGAGTTATTTGTATCTGATTCTCGAAAGTGCCTGACACTTGGAGCCATTGACAATTTAGTTGCTCCTGTAAGGGACGCATATTTAGACGGCATAGAGGAACCAGAGATATGCATGAAGACATCATGCCCAACAGAGACTTGAACAGATGGACAGTAACCTTTCTTCTTTTCTGTATGGAACTTGCTAGAGTCAGTAACCTTTGTTGCCTCTCTGACATGGGACATGCCATGGTGGATTGTGTGTCCAGTTTTGCCCCTAGAAAGGTAATATTGCGTGCTGGTAGAGGCTTGGATTTCTCCCAGTTGATGGTGAGTCCGAGGTTGGTTAGTAAGGAAACGCACTTTTTTATTGATTTGTGCGCTCCTGCGTAGGTCCTTGCCTTTATCAACCAATCGTCTAAGTATGGAAAAACTTGGTGTTTTCTCCTTCTGAGAAAGGCTGCGATTGGTGCTAGACATTTGGTAAATATTCTGAGAGCTGATTTCAGTCCGAAAGGAAGGTCACGGAATTGAAAATGGCTGCTGGCTACGGTGAATCTCAAGTATTTTCTGTGGGCAGGGTGGATGGGTATGTGGAAGTATGCGTCTTTCAGGTCTAGTGCAGACATGAAATCTCCCTGATTGAGACGCAGGAGGACGTCTTGTAGGCTGATCATACGGAACGATTGCTTTTTTAAGTAGACATTTAGCTCCCTTAAATCGAGGATCGGCCTCCAATCCTTCCACTTTTTCTGAATGAGGAAGAACCTGGAATAAAATCCTGTTCCTCGCTGGGCTCGAGGCACCTTCTCTATAGCTCCTTTGAGAAGCATTTTGTCGATCTCCTTTTTGAGTTGGTGAGGGTATCTTGAAGGAGTCCTGCGGGGGGTTGGAGGGAGGTATCTGGATAAATTCTAAAGTATGGCCCCGTTTCACTAATTGTAGGACCCACTTGTCTGAAGTAATGGTTGCCATTGTTTGAGGAATAGAGATATCCTCCCGCCCAGAATGAAAGGAGGAGAACTGGACGTAGCCGGAGCCTCGGAAGCATCAGGTTCTACGAGCCGAATCTTTGGCCGGGCGGGTTGAGCGTCCATGGCCTCCAGGTCTACCATAGGCAGGTTGCGGCGGCTGCCTTTGTGAGTAGTATTGGCGATATTGTTGGGAAGAGGAAGGATAGGCGGAATTCCTGTGTTGTTGATATCCTCCTCTGTATGAGGGTTGGCCACGCCCTATAGGTCGAAAGGAAGACTTTCGATATTGCAGGGTCCCTAGTGACCTTGCCGTGTCTGTGTCCGATTTGATGGATTGTAAGGCGTCATCAATGTATTTCCCAAATAACGCCTGGCCATCAAAAGGTAAGTCCAAGATTTAATTTTGCACTTGTGGATGGAAAGAGGTAGCTTTAAGCCAACCTTGCTTTCTTAGCACCGCTGCACCGGCGAGTTGTTGAAAAGCAGTGGTTGCTATGTCCATTGCATAGTCTATAAGCTCTGCAGACGTGCGTTGACCCTCCTGTACCGTTTTGTTTGCCTCTGATCTTGCATCTTCCGGCAACTGGCTAATATAAGGTGCAATGTCCGCCCAAAGCTGTCTATTAAACCTAGCCAGTATTGCCAAAGAGTTGGCAGCTCTAACTACTAGGCTAGCCATAGAAGAAAACCTTTTACCTATGTTATCTAGCCGTCTACCCTCTTTGTCTGGGGGTGCGGAAATCGGGGCAGAAGGATTCTTAGATCTTCTTTGTGCTGCCTGAGCTACCACTGAATCCGGAGGAGGGTGTCCCGTCAGGCATGTTGGTGCATCATCAGGTGCTTTGTATTTCTTATCCAGACGAGGCAGTACTGCCGTAACTGTAGCCGGATTATGCATGACCTTAAGACCCTATTCCCACAGGTAGTTTACCATCGGGATAGAGCGCACGGATTTCTGAAAAGGCTCCTTAAAGTCGTAAAGAAACCAGTCTGTTTGCTTGGTAGGCATTGGTAAAGCAAAACGTTTGGCCGCTCTCTCTAGAAGATTGTGAAACCCTCCTATATCTTCTGGTGGGGATTACACCTTCGATTGAGAAGGAGAAGGAGGAGCAGGGATGATGTATTCGTCCCACTCTGAGTGAATGTCCAGGAGCTCCCCTTCTTCCTGATCCCCTTCTGAGATGTCGGTATCTTGAGGAAGTGTCATATCAGGAGTGGCCACATTCGTGAGAGGTAAGGAAGTTGGCCTCTGGTGTGGAGTGGTAACCCCAGAGACGGGCGATGGGGGAGGTTGTTCTCCTTGAGGGGGAAACCTCCTGTTGTAATCAACCAATATCGCTCTGAGGTCAGTTAATAGGGAGGAAGGAATAAATGCTCCCTGTTGGTATTGCTGCTGTTCTGAATAAAATTGGGGGTCATAGGCCTTCATACTCCTCCTCTTCCTGATACTTCACGTTCAGTTGGGATGGACTGTGGGCTGTTCCAAATGGCCCCTCATCATCTGAGTCTTCGTCTCACTCTAAAAGGTGTATTGGAACAAGGGAGGACACCTTACTAGGTGATGTATGAGTTGGCGTCAGCTTTTCCACACTTTTTAGATGTTTTTCTCTCGTCGACGGTGTCGTCCACGATGTCGTCGACGGCGTATATATAGACCTCGTCATGGACGGTGTCGTAGACGCTGGACGCACAGAGATTTTAATAGAAGAAAGTCTCGCCTACGAGTCTACCGTCTATGAGGTCGTCGACGACGGTAGGGCTGACACTGACATCAGCGCCGTCGACGATGAAGATGTATAGACAGTCATCGGCACTGATGTCGTAGCTGCAGTTCTCGTCGACGGTGGGGTACCTGTCCTCGTCGACAATGTCGCCGGCGGAGCCGTCGATGGTGGAAACACAGAAGTAGATGTCGTCGCCGGAAAAGCACTTACCGACGGTACCGTCGACTATGAATCTGGCGACTATGCTTTTTTCCCAGTTACAGAGGATGGCTTCTTAAAAGGCACAGATGGTGGTACAGAGGAAGACTTCCTGTGCCTCTTTGAACTGGAAGAATGTCCTTTCCCCTCTTTCCTGGAAACTTTCTTTGGGGAAGAAGATGGGCTGTGGCCCTTATAAGACCCTGAAGCAGTCTTTTTGTGGGATATTCTTGAGAGTTGTGAGGGAGATCTGGAGCCTGATCTCACACTCTTTGATGATCTCTTCCATGTTGAAGATTCATCACTCTCAGAGTCAGAAACTGGGTCTTTCCTATGTTTTAGTTTCTGCAGCCATATCAATAATCTGCCTTCCCTGTCCTTTAAAGTTTTAGAGGAAAAGGTACGACAAATCTTACAGTCTTTCGCTGAATGATCTGGGTAAAGGCAGTAAATGCAGTCTTGGTGAGGGTCTTCAGAATGAAGCCTTTTCTTTCCACAAGTCTTGCAGTCTCTGAAGAGACCCTTCTTCTCCTTGTCAGACATAGTTGGAAAATAGTTGACAAATCAAGTTAGATAAGTCTTTCTGAGAGAAAAATGTTGAAAAAAGTGTGAAGAAAGAGCAGAGCTCTGAGGAGACTCCCTAGCACGACGTGCGGTAGAAAATCTGAGGTCCTGGAGCTTCTCTCAGGAGGATTCTAGAGGGTGCTGTCGCCTGATTGGTGGATGCTCAAGTTTGGTCCTCTTCACAAAATGACTCTGATAGACTGTTAAATTGAAGAGGCCTAGGGCCTTTTTATTTGTTAATATGTCTTGACATTACTTGTGTAAATTATACCGGGGACTCCCATCTCGACGACGGGGAATGATTCAAGCATGTGAATCTATGAAAGTTCCAATACTGGAGTAACTTGTTCTTCTGATAGATACAACTACCTTTGGATTCCTCACCTTATGAATAGAATCCCAAAGCAGTCCGCACTTGGAGGTGGGTGCCCAACTGGTCAAACCAAGAAGTCCTGCAAAACGGAACGGGCAAAATGGCCATCCCTCCTAACTTCCGAGTCTAAGCAATAATGCTTTGCGAAAGTGTGGAGGGAAGCCCAAGTTGTGGCACACCTCTAGCTAAGTCGAAGTGGCAGACTTAGCCCTGGTGGAATGGGCCCTAATACCTTCAGGAGGAACCTTCTTTGCTAACGAATGACAAGAATAACCCACCTTGATGGAGTTCTCTTGTGGACGGCTTTGCCCTTCATTTTGCCCACATATCCAATGAAGAGTTGATCATTAATTCTAAAGTCTCTCGTCCTCTCAGTGTAGAAACTCAGAGCCCTTCTTGGATCCAAGCGGTGCAGTCTTTCCTCCTCCTTTGAAGGATGAGGAGGTAGGTAAAAGGACGAGAGTGTTACAGATTGTCCCAGATGAAAGGGAGTAACTACTTTAGGAAGGAAAGCTGCCCTGGCTCTCAACACCACCTTGTCAGCATGAAAGGTTGTAAAAGGAGGTTTCATACTAAAAACCTGAAGCTCACTCACACGGCTAGCAGACATGATGGCTGTTAGGAAAACAGTTTTTTAAAACTAAAAGCCTAAATAGGCAAGTATGCATAGGCTCAAACGGTAAACCCATGAAAAAAGTCAGAACTAAATAAAAATCCCACTGAGGCATTACAAACGGAGTGGGAGGAAATTTGTTAGTTAAGCCTTTAAGAAACCTAAGAACTATAGGGGATTTAAATAATGAAGGCTGATCAGGAAGGCAAAGAAAAGCCAACGGCGCTGACAAATAGCCTTTCACTGTCGCCATTGTGCAACCTTTCTGTGCCAAGGAAAGGGCAAAAAGCAAAATATCAGATAAATGGGCCTTTAAGGGATCAATTTGTATCCCTCCAACCCAAGTAACAAATTTTGCCCATCTACCGGCATAGACAGTCTTGGTGGAGTGTCGCCTGACCGATAAGATAACATCCACCATCTCTGGAGGGAGAGGAAAGGAACTCGATTGCCCCGTTCAATCTCCAGGCATGTAGGTGCAGGCTCTGGAGGTGGTGGTGTAGGACCTGCCCCTGCGACTGCGAGAGAAGGTCTGCCCTGCAAGGGTAAGAAAGTCTGTGTACCACACCCTTCTTGGCCAATCCGGGGCTATTAAAATGACTTGAGCCCAATCTTGACGAATCTTCCTCAGAACTCGAGGAATCAAGGGTATGGGAGGAAATACGTAAAGCAGTTGGTCGCAACAAGACAGCCAAAACGTATCCCCCAAAAACCCCTGCACTGGATACTGGAGGCTGCAGAACGACGGGCAGTGCGCGTTCTCGCGAGTAGCAAACAGGTCTATCTGAGGAATTCCCACATCCGGAAGATGTGAAGGACCACATCTGGATGGAGATGCCATTTGTGATCAGTCGAGAAATACCGACTGACACTGTCCACACGTACGTTCAGAACTCCGGCCAGATAGTTTGCTACTATGCAAATCTGATTGTCCTGCGCCCAGGACCAGAGCCTCGCTGCAGAAAAGGTACAACCCTACTCCCCCCTGCTTGTGATGTACCACATCACGGCAGTGTTGCCTGTCAAGACTTGAACTGATTGACCACGAAGGGACAGGAGGAAGGCCTTGAGAGCCAGACTTATTGCCCGCAATTCTAACAGATTGATGTGAAACATCTGTTCTGCTGGAGACCAACAGCCTTTTATCTCCAGGTCCCCCAGATAAGCTCCCCACCCTATAGTGGAAGCATCTGTTATGACTGTGGTCACTGGATGTGGAAGACAAAACAGCCTTTCTTGAGAGAGGTTGCCGTCCACAGTCCACCATTGTAGATCCATTGCAGCATCTCCAGAGATCGTTTTTGACTCCTCGAGATCCCCTTTGTGTTGAAAACACTGCTTACCACTGGAGAGCCCTCATGTGCCAACATGCATGAGTGACCAACAGAATGCAGGAAGCAAACAGACCGAGCAGACGTAGGACCTTGAGGACTGGAACAGCTGCGCCCTTTTGAAACACTGGAATCATCGCCTGAATGTCCTGAATCCTCTGTGGAGGAGGATTGGCCGATTCAATGTTGTGTCCAGTACTGCCCCTGTGAACAGGAGGTGCTGAGAGGGCTCCAGGTGAGACTTGGGCACATTTACTGTAAAACCCAGGCTGAACAACAACTGGGTTGTCACCTGCAAGTGATGAAGCGCGAGCTCTGGGGACCCGGCTTTGATCAGCCGATCGTCCAGGTAAGGTCCGCTGCAACCACTGCCACATCCTTCATGAAGACTCGAGGTGCGGAAGTAACGCCAAAAGGAAGGACTGCAAACTGGTAGCGTTGCGACCCTACCATGAACCGGAGATACTTCCCATACGACTTCAGAATAGAGATATGAAAATAAGCATCCAGTAAGTCGATAGACACCATCCAGTCTTCCTTGTTCAAAGCAAGAAGCACCTGTGCTAGGTCAGCATTCTGAACTTCTCCTGTTTGAGGAACCAATTCAAAATCGTAAGATCCAGGTATAGGCCTCAACCCACCATCCGTCTTGGGAATCAGGAAATATCTTGAAAACATCCCTGACCCATTTCCTGCTCTGGAACCAACTCCCCTGTACCTTTTAACAAAAGGGCATGCACCTCCTGCTGAAGCAACAGGAGATGCTCTTCTGGGTAAAATAAATGAGAGGGAGGGACGGGGGGGGACTCCTGAAAAGGAAGGGCATAACCTTTTCCTACTATACTCAGCACCCAAGAGTCCGATGTAATTAACTTCTACTCATGGAGAAAATGTAACAGCCTTCCCCCCACAAGTAAAACATGCTGCTTTATGGATCGGGATCCATCCGGCGCCATTATCGACTCCGTCGGCGCCGCTGGCACCATCATTCAGGGTTGAGTTGGCGACGTCACTGGCGCCGAACGAGTACCTTCACATGCAAGAAAGTTTACAAACAGGGCCTGCTTGTATGGCACCCATAAGCCCAGCGTGAATACCAACAACACTTGGGACCAGCAGGTACACCAGAGGGAGCCATAGCTCTGTTAAATATGCTAAACATAGCATTGAGGAATGCTGATGGATCTGCTCCCGGAGCCGGGAAGGCAGGAAACCCCTGCTCCTCTTGAGGTGGCTGGACTGGATCCGATGCTTGTACACCTGACTCCTGATCATGAGTGGATGCAGGAGAAAAATGAGCAATTGGGCTTGCCGGGGACTTGGAGATCTCAATTAAAGTCGGCGCCGGAGAAGCCTGTGGACTCTAAGGCTGAGAAGACACTGTAGGGCTGATCTCCCACGCCGTGTGGTGCCGTCTCGGAGGAGACCGATCTCGGGACGAACGACGTTGAGATTAATGCTGTTGGCATCGTTTCTTGTGAGACCTCGATGATCTATACGACGAAGTGTCCCTTGCCTTTGATCTTTGGCGATCTCTCTGCTGCTCCTTAGCTTTTGCTAAGAAAAGCTTAACCTCTCTCTTTCAAGGCCTTCGGGTTCATCTGCTGGCAGGACACGCACCCCTCCACGTCGTGATCCGAACTCAGGCACCAAAGGCAATTTTCATGCGGATCTGTCACTGAGATGTGACCCCCCCCCTCTCGCTACAAGGCTTAAATCCCGATTTTTTGGGTGGGGACACTGTAGCACTCTAAAACAATTCCCAAACAGTAACTACCAAGAGGTAGGGAAAAAAACTTTTGCGTCGAAGGCGAGGAAAAAAAGGGAACTGACGTCGGCGAGGACTTCTTATGGCTCTGATGAAGTCAGACGGAGTTGTGTGTGGAGCTGTACAGTTGTGACGTCGTCGTCGACGTGAGGAGCTAGGAAGAACATTTCCATCAAATGCTAGTGTATTGGAACAATTCAAAAGGAGAGGAATCCACAGGTAGTTGTATCCATCAGAAATGTGTGTGTGTGTGTGTGTGTGTGTATATATATATATGTATATATATATATCTATATATATATATATCATATATATATAGATGTATATATATATCTCCAAACAAGAGGTCACAGTTCTGACAAGGTGCACACAGACTGCCGGTGCCAGTGGTAGGAGGTAGACCATTCCGCCTCGTTATGTAAATCCAAAAGAAGGGAAACAACTGCACTCCGTTTCACCGAACAGCCAATATTTTATTCCACTCCAGTAACAAACAACCAAAAGAGTCTTGTTCACGGTTGACAGTCCCTTTTTCATTACCATGATATACTATCTTCACAGATAGCCCATAATGAGGCATTCTGGGACATGTGGTTCAAAAGAGTAACAGGGAGAAGGTATAGTTATTTTTCATAAAATACACATTGAAAACAAATAAGAAACAACTAAATCAGGCAAAAATGAAAATAAAGAGAACTCATCAGAATCATTTGTAAATCTGTGCCTCCTATAAGACACAAAGACCATTTTATCACAATGCCAAATATAAGAGGCAGGAATCCTAAACTTAACATAGTTTGTAGTATATTCCAAACTACAGAGAGAGGGCATCAAGACATAACTAGATCATATCCTATATGACGACATAACTATATCAATGTACATTGTTGTTGCTTGGACTCGGAGGATAGGAGGGACAGCCATTTTGCACGATCTGTATTGCAGGATTTCTTGGTGTAATCAGTCAGGCACCCACCTCCGAGTGCGGTACTGCTTTGGGACTCTATTCATAAAGTGAGGAATCCACAGGTAGTTGTATCCAACAGAAGAACAAGTTACTTACCTTCGGTAACGCTTTTTCTGGTGGATACAATAGCTACCTGTGGATTCCTCACAGTCCCACCCGCCTCCCCCTTGCCTGTCTGGTTACACTAAGATATGTGTTTTTATAAGTGTATATACAATGTGATGTTTTTCTGTATTTATAAATGATGGTTTTGATTATATTGCATCATGGTGGTTTTATGTATATATGTGTTTATTGGAACTATGGTGAGGTCGGTTTTCACCTGTTCGTATCAAAGGCACGTAAAAAATGGGTGAAACTGACATCAGCACGCCGGCGAGGACCTCTTATTGGCCCGGTGACGTCAGACGGAGTCGGGTGGAGCCGTGCAATTGTGACGTCCTCAACGACGTGGAGAGCTGGGAAGAAGATTTTCCGTCGGATGCTGGCGCATGGGAGAATTCATAAGGTGAGGAATCCACAGGTAACTATTGTATCCACCAGAAAAAGTGTTACCGAAGGTAAGTAACTTATTCATCATGTCTTTACAGTTAAGACAGCGATCTGTTACTATTTCAAATGATATATTGTCAATGCAAAGTGCTGTAAATACTGCTTTATAGTCTGATTTAAGCATGTGAATCTATGAAAGTTCCAATACTGGAGTAAGGAAATAAGTTACTTACCTGTAACTATAGTTCTCCAGTATTGGAATCTTTCATAGATTCACATGCGATCCACCCACCTCCCGGGGGAAGCTCACCTTTGTTATTTTCTCATACGCGCCAGTACCTAGAAAATCTGAGGTACTGGAGCTTCTCTCAGGAGGGTGGGGTAATCTGATAGGTTGAGGCTCAAGTTTGGTCCATTTTTACATAAGGACTTGGATAGATTACTAAAAATTAGAGTTCTATGTTACTGCAGTTATGGTTTGGGGACATTTTCTTTTTTAATGTACTGGGGACACCCATCTCGACGATGGGGAATGATTCAAGCATGTGAATTTATGAAAGTTCCAATACTAGAGCAATTGCATTTTTGCAGATAATACGTTTGACTGCGAGCGAATTTCTGTTTTACAATGTATGTGGAAAGAAATGTCCAGTTAGGAATTTACAACGCAAATAGCTCTTACTTGAGCACACAAGACCCATTGCATTGCAAATGCTTTTTTTTTTTTTTGTCGCTCGGTTTGGCCTCTGGGAGCAGCAGAGCTAAGTGATGTACAACCCTACATGTGAGCCTCTCGTTGTATGGCTTCAGCTGTGTGGGGAACGCCTGTGCAGCGCAATCCAGTACCAGCACAGCACCAAAGGAGGGGGTAGGGGTGTGTGTGCGTGTGTACATGTGTGTACATGTAAAGGTGGACCTGAAAGGAAAAACTGTAGGTTTATTGGAAAACATGCGCATCCTGTCAACAGCAGCCATTATGGTTTCAACAAAATAGACTAATGTTGTACGACTAATCAGCAATAGACTGTGTACTTCGGGAGACTCTGGCTGTTTTTGCAGCTTTGTGTCAGTTGAAAGCAAATTGACAAAGCGCTTGTGAATGACTAAGGATTTTATTCTTGTTTTAATATTTGTTTCCTGCTCTTCTCCCAGTACTTTGAGAATTTCACTAAGCAAAGGATTCTGTCCTGACTTGTTTCATTTCTGTCATTTCTTCAGTTAATCTGCCTGCAAGACTGGGCCATTCCTTTCCTTGGTGGCCAGAGGGGGGTCGATCTGACTGGGGGCTAATGGCCATGAGAGCAGGAGTGTAACTTGAAAACTGACTGACTATCCCAACCCAACACACTTTCTGAAGTTATGGTGACCCACTGGCAGGAGACTGACTCCTTTCTAGCCCTGCAAGCACATGGTTTTCAGCACCATCTTGCAGTCCTGTCACTCCCTAATAGCACAGTCTGTTTTCCGGAAGTAGCTCTGTTGGCGCTCAAAAGCAGCACTATTAAGCATTGGGCGTTAAAGATATCACAAATCAATAACTACATCCATAAATAGGTAAACAAAGTTGTCTTGGCACGTGGCTTTTCACTCGAACGAATAAAACACTGAATTAAATGGCACATTAATGAATGAGTGACTGAAAACTTCATAGCGAAGGCATTGAAGCAATTCGCCTATAGTTGTTCTTGCTAAAGAAAATGACCCTTGGTGGTTAGAGGTGGCACCCTCTGCCCCCTCCACACTGTACAATAACGACTGGAGCACGGTGAAACTCAATAGCGCCCTCTCAGCAAAGAGGCCGATGACCAGTACAATGGACAGTCTGTTCTACTCTCCATCCTTCCTCGCTTAGTTTGGTACAGTGAACCAGTAAAACGGAGGCTGAGTGCCTAGTGGTGGTTAGGTTAACAGTATGACCCAGGGGTGATTAATTTACAACTGCGGCCTAGAGGTGAAAGACTCAACATTCAGACAAGGGAGTGAATCAATTTACACTAGTTCACGCCTGTAACTTGATTTGTAGATCTTCAGTTTGCACCAGTGCTTCGATGTAATTTAGTTGACATCAGTGCCCAGAGGTTAGTTTGACAGCGGTGCATCCATGCTTGGTTCAGTTACCACTGCTGTAGGAAAGGGGGTACCAGTTGCGCTAGGGATGATTCAATAACACAAAGGCACAGTGCTTTGGATCATGCAGTGTGTGCTGCCCAAAAACTAGGATGTGTACCAGGGTTGGATTGGTATGCACGTAGTCGGGCATTGCCTGATGGGCCAATGCCTAAAGGTGCCCTGTGGGACGGTTTTTTAGGGCCTCTGCCAACGGGCCCACCGCATGCACTTTCCTTCTTCCCTCCCTTGTGGGGCCATCGCCCCGAGACTATAATGAGGGAGGGAGGCGTTGAGTCTGCAGCTTTCCCCTGCAGAGTCTGGCCCTTTCTCACCTCTGCCCCCTGAGGGGCCGGCACTGCCCATAAGCAGTGTCTTTCCCCGCCCCCATCTCCGCTGGGGCATTACATTCAGGGCATGATGGGTGAGGTGAGTCTACGTTTGTAGAACCTCGTGGGGGGGGGATAATGGAATTAAGGTTAGAGCTGCTGTCCTTCAAACTGTAAACTTTGGGGCATATTTACAAGATGCATCACTTTTTTCTTGCATCGTCCCTGCCCACCGAAGGACACCATGGTTGCGCTGTATTTACAATACGGCGCACCACTGCAGTCGTTAGGACAATAGCGTCTAAATTTTGGATGCTATTGTGCACCTTTGCTGCAGTGCCGCAAAGCACAGGGAGGCCTATTGATTAAAATGGCCTGCTCTGAGCTGGTGTTAAAAATAACGGAAAAAATGGTGCAGTGAAATGTTGAAAATTTCACTGCGCAATTTTATCTGCCCTCCCTGCATCGGAATGCCCCCCTTGCATATATTATGCCTGGCCCAGGCATAATATAGTGCATGGGTTTACAAAGTGGTGCACTTTGTAAATATGACATGGGAGGAAGGCCTCCTTAACCCCTTAGCTGCTGGGCATTCCCGCCCCCTGCCCCTGTGCTGAGCCCTTTTTTGGCTATTTGCGCTAAGGACTTCATAACATTTTGTCCACATAATCTATCCACGCTAAATATGCGTAATTTTTTTCCAACATCCTAAGGATTCTAAAGGTACCCAGAGTTTGTGGGTTCCCCTGCAGGAAACCAAGAAATTAGCCAAAATACAGCTAAAATGTTGTTGTTTTTCAGAAAAATTTGAAAAAAGGGCTGCAGAAGAAAGCATGTGTTGTTTTTCTGGAAAATGCCATCTACAATGCTGGATCCCGGAGAGCTAAACATTTCTGAAAGTAGACAACATTCTGAATTCAGTAAGGGGTCCTTTGTGCAGATCCTACAAGGTTTTGGTACAGAACATAACAGCTGAAATAAAAAAGGTAAGAGGTAAAAAACCAGCAATTTCTCTCCACATTTTACTCTGTAACTTTTTCCTGCGATGTCAAATTTTCAAAAGTAATATACTGTTACGTCTGCTGGGCTCCTCTGGTTGCGGGGATATATAGGGATTATAGGTTCATCAAGTTGCGGGGATATATAGGGGTTATAGGTTCATCAAGAACCCTAGGGACCCAGAGCCAATAAAGGAGCTGCACCTTGCAATGGGTTTTCTTTGTATACTGGGTGTACAGCAATTTATTTGGTGAAATATAAAGAGTGAAAAATAGGTATCAAGGAAACCTTTGTATTTCTAAAATGACAGCAGGATAAGGTGTTGAGAAGCAGTGGTTATTTGCACATCTCTGAATTCTGGGGTGCCCATACTAGCATGTGAATTACAGGGCAGTCCTCAAATAGACGTATTTTTTCCACAATGTCTTACATTTGGAAGGAAGAAATTTAGAGAAAGACAAGGGGTAATAACACTTGTTATGCTATTCTGTGTTTCCCCAGGTCTCGCGATAAAAATGGTACCTCACTTGCGTGGGTAGGCCTAATACCCGCGACAGGAAACGCAACATGGACACATCACATTTTTACATTGAAATCTGACGTGTTTTTTGGAAAGTGCCTGGTTGTGGATTTTGGCCTCTAGCTCAGCCGGCACCTAGGGAAACCTAGCAAAACTATATATTTTTGAAACCTAGACACCTAGGGGAATTTGGAATGGGGTAACTTGTGGGGCTCTTACCAGGTTCTGTTACTCAGAATCCGTTGCAAACCTTAAAATGTGGCAAAAAATACACTTTTCCCTCAGATTTCGGTGCAGCAAAGTTCTGGAATCTGAGAGGAGCTGCAAACTTCCTTTCACCCAGTATTCCCCCAAGTCTCCCGATAAAAAATGAACCTCACTTATGTGGGTAGGCCTAGTGCCCGCAACAGGAAATGCTCCAAAGCACAACATGGACACATCACATTTTCCCAAAGAAAACTAACCTGTTTTTGTAAAGTGCCTATCTGTGGTCCTTGGCCTCTAGCTCAGCCGGCACCTAGGGAAACCTACCAAACCTATACATTTTTTTTAAACTAGACATCTAGAGGAATTCAGACTGGGGTGACTTGTGGGGCTCTCACCAGGTTCTGTTACCCAGAATACTTTGCAAACCTAAAAATGTGGCAAATAAAAACACCTTTTCCTCACATTTCGGTGATAGAAAATTCTGGAGTCTGAGAAGAGCCATAAAGGTTCTTCCGCCCAGCAATCCCCCAAGTCTCCCGATAAAAATGGTACTTCACTTGTGTGGGTAGGCCTAGCGCCCGCGACAGGAAACGCCCCAAAATGCAACATGGACACATCAAATTGTTACATTGAAAACTGACGCTCCTTTTGGAAAGGGCCTAGGTGTGAATTTTGGTCTCTAGTTCAGTCGGTACCTAGGGAAACCTACCACACCAGTGCATTTTTTAAAACTAGACACCTTGAGGAACCCAGGATGGGGTAAGTTGTGGCGCTCTCACCAGGTTCTTTTACCCAGAATCCCTTGCAAACCTCAATATTTGGCAAAAAAAAAACTTTACTCCTCACAAATAGAAAGTTCTGGAATCAGAGAGGAAACACAAATTTCCTTCCACCCAGCATTACCCCAAGTCTCCCGATAAAAATCATACACCTCACTTGTGTGGTTAGGCCTAGTGCCCATGACAGGAACAGATCACACAACAGTCAAAGTTGGTTCTTGAGGGCAACTGTTGACCTTGGGGTGATCCATTCCTAACGCAGGCACTAGGTACAGGCACTCAAGTGGGATAGCGTTTTTATCAGGACGGGTGGGGAAACACTGGGTAGTAGGAATTTTGTGGATCCCACCATATTCCTGTAGTTTGTGTGACAGAAATGCAAGAAAAAATTGAGTTTTTATTCAACATTCCACCTTTGCAGGGTATTCTGGGTAAGAAAGTTTTGGGGAATCCACAAAAGTCACACCTCTGTGGACTCCCCCAGATGTCCAGTTTCCGGAAATGTCTGGGTTTGGTGGGTTTCCCTATAAGGCCGCCGAGCCCAGGGCCAAAAACGCAGGTGCCGGCCTTACAAAACCAGGTTGTTTTGTGATAAGATAATTTTGATGTCTCCACAATACGATTTGGCGGTGGAATTTGGGGCTGAACTAAATTGGGGAGCTCCCAAGAGAGCATTCTCTCTGCTTGCCGCCGCATGCAACTGCTCTCTGAGTTGGGCTAACCCGCTATTGTCCGGCTGCAGACTGTGCTTGCGAAGGGACAGCAAGACTGTCCTCATCACCTCCCTCATAATCACTGGAAGAGGAGTTATCGAATGGGACTCCTCGGACTGAAAAATCACTCACAGAGTCTGCACCATTGTCCTATCCCTCAGATGCTGTCTCAGTATCTGCTGTATCAGTCTCTGATCCTACGTCAGAGCTGTCCTCTATAACCAGAGTGAGGGCTTGTGCGGCAGTCATCCAACGAAATGCCATCTCTGCTACTGGCTAAACTGTTGCTCTAAATCACTAGCCCATGTAGACAGTCACAAAATTGCTAGTGGGTGTGTGTGTGACACGTGCAACAGTAGAGGTCACCTTACCTTTGCTTCTTCTCTCAATCAGCACGCTCTTTCTTACTTCACCTTGTCACACACCAATCGTCACAGTCTTTAGCGCCTCTAGCGCCCAGTCTAACAATCATTATTGGTGCTCCCACTCCTATGACCTCCTCCTCAGATTCCCTCACTACTACCCAGCAAAAGTGCTCTTCATCTCTCCATAGCCACCCCGCACATACATTTCATTTGTATTATAGCGCAGGCAATGGCTGACTTTACTAATGTACTCAGCTATTTACATAAAATACAGATTTGATCTTTGTAGTAGGCATATAAACCTCCTGCGCTACTTTATGGCATCAAAACTGCCACTAGACAAAAGTCTGATCATTTGTAGTAGAAACATAATCACAAGACTTACTTGACTTTTTTATTGCTGCTTAAAAGCTACAGTTGAAACTCGTCATTTGAAGTATGTGCATTGCTTTGAAGACGCAAGCTGCAACTGCAAGAAAACTGGTGGTGAATATATATATATGTATATATATATATATATATATATATATATATATATCACATCACTGTAGGAAGGTAGCCTCTTTCTAGCCTTGTTACCCCCACTTTTGGCCTGTTTGTGAGTATATGTCAGGGTGTTTTTACTGTCTCACTGGGATCCTGCTAGCCAGGGCCCAGTGCTCATAGTGAAAACCCTATGTTGTCAGTATGTTTGACATGTGTCACTGGGATCCTGCTAGCCAGGACCCCAGTGCTCATAAGTTTGTGGCCTATATGTGTTCCCTGTGTGGTGCCTACCTGTATCACTGAGACTCTCCTAACCAGAACCTCAGTGTTTATGCTCTCTCTGCTTTTAAAATTGTCACTGCAGGCTAGTGACTAATTTTACCAATTCTCATTAGCACACTGGAACACCCTTATAATTCCCTAGTATATGGTACCTAGGTACCCAGGGTATTGGGGTTCCAGGAGATCCCTATGGGCTGCAGCATTTCTTTTGCCACCCATAGGGAGCTCAGACAATTCTTATACAGGACTGCCACTGCCGCCTGAGTGAAATAACATCCACGTTATTTCACAGCCATTTTACACTGCACTTAAGTAATTTATAAGTCACCTATATGTCTAACCCTCACTTAGTGAAGGTTAGGTGCAAAGTTACTTAGTGTGAGGGCACCCTGGCACTAGCCAATGTGCCCCCTCATTGTTCAGGGCAAATTCCCCAGACTTTGTGAGTGCAGGGACACCATTACACGTGTGCACTACATATAGGTTAATACCTATATGTAGCGTCACCATGGTAACTCTGAACATGGCCATGTAACATGTCTAGGATCATGGAATTGTCACCCAAATACCATTCTGGTCTTGGGGGGACAATTCCATACATCCCCGGGGCTCCAGCATAGAGCCCGGGTACTGCCAAACTAACTCTCCGGGGTTTTCTCTGCAGCTACCGCTGCTGCCAACCCTCAGACAGGTTTCTGCCCCCCTGGGGCCTGAGCAGCCCAGTCCCAGGAAGGCAGAACAAAGGATTTCCTCTGAGAGAGGGTGTTACACCCTCTCCCTTTGGAAATAGGTGTGAAGGGCCTGAAAGGAGTAGCCTCTCCTGGCCTCTGGAAATGCTTTGAAAGGCACAGATGGTGCCCTCCTTGCATAAGTCAGTCTACACCGGTTCAGGGATCCCCCCCCCCAGCCCTGCTCTAGTGCGAAACTGGACAAAGGAACGGGGAGTGACTACTCCCCTGACCAGCACCTCCCAGGAGAGGTGGCCAGAGATCCTCCAGTGTGTCCCACACCTCTGCCATCTTGGATGCAGAGGTGTGAGGGCACAATGGACACCTCTGAGTGGGCAGTGCCAGCAGGTGATGTCAGAGAACCCTCCTCATAGGTGCTTCCCTTTCTCTGTAGCCAATCCTCCTCTGAGGGCTATTTAGAGTCTCTCCTGTGGGTTTCTCACCAGATAACGAATGCAAGAGTTCCCCAGAGTTCCTCTGCACTTCCCTCTTCGACTTCTGCCAAGGATCGACCGCTGACTGCTCCAGGACGCCTGTAAAACCGCAACAAAGTAGCAAGAAGACTATCAGCAACATTGTAAAGCCTCATCCTGCCGGCTTTCTCGACTGTTTCCTGGTGGTGCATGCTCTGAGGGCTGTCTGCCTTCACCCTGCACTGGAAGCCAAGAAGAAATCTCCCGTGGGTCGATGGAATCTTCCCTCTGCCAACGCAGGCACCAAACGTCTGCATCACCGGTCCTCTGGGTCCCTCCTCATCCTGACGAGCGTGGTCCCTGGAACACAGGAGCTGGGTCCAAGTGTCCCTGACAGTCCAGTGGCCCTTCTGTCCAAATTTGGTGGAGGTAAGTCCTTGCCTCCCCACACCAGACAGTAATCCTGTGTACTGCATGAACTGCAGCTGCTAGGGCTTCTGTGCCCTTTTGCAAGACTTCCTTTGTGCACAGCCTAGCCCAGGTCCCCAGCACTCCATCCTGCATTGCACAACTCTCTGAGTTGGACTCTGACTTCGTGGGACCCTCTTTTGTTGTGCTGAGTCGACCGTCGTGCTCAGATCTTCTCAACGCCTGTTCAGGTGCTTCTGCGGGTGCTGCCTGCTTCTGCATGGCTCTCCGTGTTGCTGAGCGCTCCTTCTGTCTCCTCCTCCAAGGGGCAACCTCATGGTCCCTCCGGGGCCCTTGCAGCACCCAAAATCCTCAACCACGACTCTTGCAGCTAGCACGGCTTGTTTCCAGTCTTTCTGCGTGGAAACAACTCTGCATCCTCCAGCATGCCGTGGGACATCTTCTGACCAAAGGAGAAGTTCCTGGCCCCTTCCGTTGTTGCAGAATCTTCAGCTTCTTTCCCCCAGAGGCAGCCCTTTTGCACCTTCATCCGGGGTTTAGTGGGCTCCTGCCCCTCCTGGACACTTGCGTGACTCTTGGACTTGGTCCCCTTCCTTTGCAGGTCCTCACGTCAAGGAATCCGTCTTCAGTGCTTTGCAGTCAGTTGTTGTATTTGCAAAATCCACTAGCTCTACTTTATTGTCTTTCTGGGGTAGTAGGGTAACTTTACTCCTACTTTTCAGGGTCTTGGGGTGGGGTATCTTGGACACCCTTAGTGTTTTCTTACACTCCCAGCGACCCTCTACCCTAGGCATGGGGTCCATTCGTGGTTCGCATTCCACTTTTGGAGTATATGGTTTGTGTTGCCCCTAGGCCTATTGCCTCCTATTGCATTCTATTGTGTTCTACAGTGTTTGCACTACTTTTCTAACTGTTTACTTACCTGATTTTGGTTTGTGTGTATATATTGTGTATTTTACTTACCTCCTAAGGGAGTATATCCTCTGAGATACTTTTTAGCATATTGTCACTAAAATAAAGTACCTTTATTTTTAGTAACTCTGAGTATTGTGTTTCTTATGATATAGTGCTAAGTGATATAAGTGGTATGGTAGGAGCTTTGCATGTCTCCTAGTTCAGCCTAAGCTGTTCTGCTATAGCTACCTCTATCAGCCTAAGCTGCTAGAACACTACTAATCTACTAATAAGGGATAACTGGACCTGGCACAAGGTGTAAGTACCACAAGGTACCCACTATAAGCCAGGCCAGCCTCCTACAATCACTTCTATTTGTAGGTGTGGTTTTCCTGGGGGCCGATCTTAGCCCCCAGGGAAACCACACACGCGCTGCCAAAAGTGATCGCTATATATATATTTAGAGCTATATAGATATATAGATCTATATGTAGGTATCTATATAGATAGATATATCTATCTACATAGATAGATAGATTTGTTTAATAGCTGTATGGTTTCCTTGGGGGCCATAGTGGCCTGGTTGGGGGGGGGGGAGAGGTTTGGAATGGCAGTGGCTCCCAATACAAACGACGTCTTCCCGAATTTTGGGAAGGCCGTTTGGGGCTGTTTTCTCTGCCGGAGCAGGAAGCTGCTCCGATGGAGAAAACAGATAGTGACATCACAAAGGGCCATGGGGAGACACGGAAGATCTTCTGTATCTCCCAGGGTAATTTTACATTTTAAAAAATCCTCAGGTTAACCCCCTCCCTGGTGTCGGCCACTGGTCGTGACCCGCACCAGGGAGGTACAGTGGGTGACGAAGCAGTTAACGCTGCCTTAGCATCAAAACAATGTCACTAGGGTGGTGCAAGGTTGAGCTAGGGACTTGTATAAATGCCCTTATGTTCGATGAGTCTTGCATCGGCTTAGCTTCCTGTGACTCTGGACCAATCATACTAAGCTTAAAATAAATAAGAAAATAATTTGATCTTGTATAATGTAACTAATCAATCGCTCTGGAGCCCCTGGGCTGCATTCACGCCATATAAAACTAGAAAGAATAAATAAACTGCTAATTGACCATGTTTTAAAATTCTGCAAAGGGCAGAGCAAGATAACTAACAAGCATTTGCAAAGCAACAGGTCCTGAGTTTGCTCGCGATCAAGCGATTAGCGGTGTAAACTCCTGACCGGACTTTTCAGCTACATAAACTTATAGTGAAAAGTAAAACAGTTTCACATATGCGAGCCGATGGTCGCCATGAACGTGAAGGAGACACAGAAAAGGAAACAGAAGTTCGCTTGCAGTGAAACTTATCGGCAAAAGTGCAATTATCCATGTTACCGGCAAAAGTGCAATTATCCATGTAACAGGGTCGATGTCATGCAAAGCGCTCGACTTCTGTTCTGACAGGAGAGATCGCGCTGCACAGGAAATTAAAATATAAAGTAGTCCAGAAACCAGCAGAAAACACGAGGCCTTGTATGTTTTCAATAGTTTACCGGTGTGCTCGAAGAGGGCTAAACACCGGAAAAGGCATGACGTATGCATGCCTTTCCCAAATGGAATCAATTAATTTTTAAAAGTCAAGCCCACGAACTAATGAAGGTGACGGGCGTCACGTGGGTGTGGTTAGAAGCCCACAGAGAGATTACAAAATGGTCCAGAGCGCTTGCACACGCTCGACCCTAAAAAGTTGTTACTCATTGGGAAATGCATTATACATAGTACAATATGAAACCTCTATTAGCTAATGTATTGCAGAGGTCTGTTTATTGAAATGAAGGGCCACAGAATTAAGTCTTGGTTGGTGCAGTGGAGAAAAGTGATGTGTATTTTTTGTGCTACCAGGTCACAGCCTGTGACAGAAGGCACTGTGAATATGTGATTCATTATTTTAAACTTGCATTACAAACAGTATAAGATAAATTGCTACAAAATGTGCAAAATGTTTAAGATAAAATGATCTTTCTAAAATATAGATTTTAGTAAAACCCAGAGTGTATGTAATGCACTTTTTTTTTACATTGCTGTCCCTTCAACACTTCCAGGTGTAGTAAGCGTGATCTAAATACAATTACAGTTAAAAACATGCACTTCACAGCCCAGTTGTTAACTCTTTGCGCTAACATTTAAAAACAATAAAGCTTTGACATCACAAAGCTTCGAGTGGTTAAATAAATTAAAGCCACTACCAGCTTGAAAGTATCCATTACATTTGCAGATTAACTGGTGGCGCACATTTGCATTTCTTTTAGGCAAGCAGGCACCCTGTCATGAAAGCTTCTTTAGCTGTCTGCCGGGCATCAGATTTGGAAACTCACTGAATGACAATTCAGCTGAGGCATTTAACAAACAAGCATTTACAATACAATGGGGGTTATTCTAACTTTGAAGGAGGTGTTAATCCGTCCCAAAAGTGACGGAAAAGTGACGGATTTACCACCAGCCGTATTACGAGTCCATTATATCCTATGGAACTCGTAATACGGCTGGTGGTATATCCGTCACTTTACCGTCACCTTTGGGACGGATTAACACTCCTCCAAAGTTAGAATAACCCCCAATGTGTCTTGTGTTTGCTCGAGTTAGAGCTATTAGCCTTGTAAATTCCTAACTCGACTTTTCTTGCCACATAAACTGAAAATGAAAAGTAACAGTTGACATAAGCAAGCCGATTTAAAGCGCCAAGGCCACCATGAGGATGAGCACGAAGGAGACACACAAAAGGAAAAAGAAGTTCGCTCGCTGCAAACGTATTGGCAAATGTGCAATTATCCATGTAAGAGGGTTGATGGCCAAGGCGGTAACAAAACTGCCTCAAGGAGGGACAAACGTAAAGCATTCACCAATGATGATAAAGGATTTATGAAAAGCAAGCCCATGAACAAGTGATAGTGATATGCTTGCAGTGGGTGTGGTTAAAAGCCCACAGATTACAACACATCAGGACGCTTGCACGTTCGACCTAAAAACAGGGACTTGTCTCATGGATGTCACTTCACCAAAATGCCTGGGGTAGTGAAAGTGACTTCACAAGCCCTTTGACCTCCATTTTCACTAACACACACGTACTTACACATACACACAAATTCACACGGACATACACTCTCTCATATAAACACACTCTCACCCCCAAGCACGCTCGCAACATACTTTTAAAAGCATTTCCACTACCTCAGCTGCCATAGAAGGGCACATTGCAGCTAATTGTACCCCATTTTTGTTACACTAATACTGAATAATGTGTTATTATTCACTATTAGTGTAAAAAGATTGACAGAAAACAAAGAGAGCGAGTCCTAACTGATCTCCATAAGGACGAGCTGTCACTGTGTCCCTGGTGCTGAATTTGCCACTTCTGAGGCCAGGGGATTTGCATATAAGGGTGTACTGCAGGTTATGTATCAGTAAATGCATAATGGCGTTTCTTTTCCAATGATGATCTCAGCCTGGCAGCTATATACCTCCTTGAAGCAGACACAAAGGTAGGAGGAATGTTGCATTTACTCCAAACCTTTTCCAATTTGTATGTGTTCTAAACTGTAGGCAAATTGGGAAAAGCCTTACAATTAGTTTAAGTGTGGTGTTTGGTACGGGATGGATACCTTCCCGTTATAAAACTTATGCTAGACTCATGCAGACACCCTTTTAGTGTGATGCAAAGGGTGTGCGCAGTACAAGGCAGCCAAATTACGTGCCTGGGTTTGGGAAGACAGTGGCAGTGCCACATCTTAGTAAATCTGGCACTGTCCTGCTCTCCCTTTTACGCAATGCAGCACAGCAGCTTTGGTCTACTAACCACTGCATTGTGTGAAATAATAGTAAAATTGTGCACATGCACATAGGAAAAGAGAAAACAAGACATATGACAAGAACAATTTAGAATGGTCCTACAGGTAAATTTAGAAATCTTTTATGGGAAGCTCAAAGATCGTACAACGTACAGTATCACCTTAGAACGGCGTCATTCTGGGTTGCACAGTAAAATCAAAATAGGAAAATATAAATCAAACAGTTGTCCTGCTGAATTGTACTTGTTTTGAGGTTTTTGCATGCACAAGTTCTTGTACCTAGGGGAACATGCACGTTCTAAACAGTGCGCAAAAGTGAATACCGTGTAGGTATTTCCAGTTACATTGAAGCATGTGGTTCCTCATAGCATATGGCAAAACTTGTAACTGGGCACAAGCCCTTCCCACATTTAGAGCAGTAACGGTATTTCTGCAGGGTAGGTTTTTGTATTCGACTTTTACGAGTCACTTGTAATGAGGATGTAAGTATCAGGCCTTGGTAGCTATTTCTTCCAGACACAAATGAGTGTATTTTGTCAGTTAGGATGCAGCACAGTTGAGAGAATATTAGATATTGACCATCATTCTCCAAGTGATTTAAGTTCTTTCTTCAATATCTCCCTTGCTCAATTACGTTTAGAATGGAAGCCTCAGGTTCTTGTAGACAATAGATAAAGTTCTCCAATGTGGCACTAAGGTGCTGTAGAGAGCCATGAGAAGTATGGGAAATCTTCAGTGTTACTAGGTGTTACTTACATTTAAGTAAACTGGTTAGAACAGGTCACCCATCCCCAAATAGAGAACAGGTTCCTTGGGAGGCACGTTTCAAGGACTCAACGTGACAATAATAATCACTAGTCCATAGTGGTGGACCTAACCTCTGAAACGAGCGATCTCTATTTGGGGATGGGTGACCTGTTCTAACCAGTTTACTTAAATGTAAGTGACCGGTGTTATGTATCCTAATTTGAGATTTTCTTTTTGTTGAAGAGGTGATTAAAAACTTTTTTTTGTTTATGTTTGGTCCTGATGAAGCGTCAATGGATCCGGTCGGACCACTAGACGCGAAACATGTCGACCCTAGCACAGAGGTCCTATAATACCTAGAGTCCTCTGTAGTTCATTGGTTTTTGAAAGGCATTGAGCATTATATCTCAATCTGTCACTTTCAATTTCTGATTTTAACCTTGGTCTTCATCCCCGTTTAACAGATTAAAAAAATGATGGTGTTTGTTGGATGAATAACCAGTTTAAACCTCTTTTTTTCCACTCTATTGTGTACTGGTGCCGAATTATAAGCATTGTAGTCTGTATAGTTGAATCTACCAGTCACTATCAGAGTAGTACGGTTCAGAGCCCCCATATCGGGGTGCCCACCAGGCATTGCAGTGCCGGCCTGGTGAGGAGCAATTCCCGATGATGATGCTAGTCATCCATTGTGATGCTTGAGGGCCCTTGCTCCTGAGACTACTGGTCTCCTAGTTTGACAGTTACTTGCATGCTTGTCACACCCAGGATGGGATCATCACAGTTGCGTTCAAGGCAAGTTTTAGTGTAAAGCTGACTCAGGTCAAATGGATGTTTGTCACTACATCGGTAATACACTTTGTGCGGGTATTTAGCACAGATGCAGTGGATTTACCTTGTTTCAGGTAAAAAAGTGTGACATTTGTGTGGGGAGAAACTAGGAACTTGGAAATAGGGAAATGCTCAGTATTACAGCGTAATCTTCTATTGTGAGCTACAAAACTCCCAATGGGTAGGTAACACCGTACCGGAGAAAAACGAACTCTGCAGTATTAATGTATCGCTGTGTGATGCTACCTCCCACTACTACCGCCGCTCTTATAATGAAAACTAGCAGGGACGGGAGGACAAGAAGAACAACACATAGAGGGCGAGGTCGGTTTCAAGGGACCCCTTAAAGAGGCAATGCCAGTTATAGCCTTGTGGAGCCCAGAGTTGCCCTTGCAGTGTTTTCTGTACATTTTTGTGCCTGTTTCTTGTTTTTTTATTTACAGTGTATTTAGTTTGTCTAAATAAATTGTAATTTGCGTTTTCAATGTATTTAAATGCAAGCTTGTGGGATCCTACTCATACAAACATCGCACTTTCAGTCACTAATCAGCAGGGCAAACCCTTGAAGCAGCTCTGGTCGGAGCACAGCAGCTAGTCTTTTCCGGCTATGGCAGAGGCAACGAGGAAATTAAAGCTCTCCGTTCCAAGCCAAACGTGGGAGCTAAGATAAACGAGGGCGACTGGAAAAGCCTCCCTCTGCTGTTGGTTTTATGTTTGCAGAGGTAGCTGGTGGGGAGGAGGGACTGAACACACACCCACAGTGTAAGACCAACAGGCAAATACTAAAAAAGAAAAAAAAAAAGTCTCCTACAGAAGACATAAACAGAACATAGCGTAGTTATACATTAGTTGGTGCTGCTCCCAAAGTTAAAAAGGCAGGTCAAAGAGGCAGAACTAACCACTAGCAAACAAGGATTTTTAAAGGACACTGAAACCAACCAATGAAATTGCTGGAACCCAGAGTATAAGTATACTTTAAAGTATACAACACGTTGAATGCTTATGCTCGACCTAAAAAGGGCTCTTTACATGCCATCCAGTAATGTGGGCCACCTGTTTGCCACTGCCCGGGCCTAATTATAATCCAAATCCGTCCCTGGTGAGTATTTTGTAGAAAACATGTATCTTTCCATTTTGTTCGTCTTTTCACTTTTTTTTATATCCTTTTCCTTACTTTTCCTGTACAAGTCCCTCTTCATTTCACCAATCTCTGCTCTTATTCTACCCTCATACCTCTAGTTTCCTCCCTCCTCTAGTCCTTTCACTGTCTTCATTCTTGTGTCGTTCTTTCTCAATTTTCACTTCAAATCCCCCAACTTATTTCTCAATTCTCCTTTTGGCTTTCATCTCTCCCACCTTACACATCTCACCCTCTTTCCGCTCTTCTCTCCCTTTCTCTCTCCTCTCCCTTTACCTTTCCTCACTAAGCTAAACACTTATAAGGTTAAAAAGGGGAGACCTATTGGCTAAGCCAATGCTTGTTTTTTTACCAGTTTCAGAGATCCGAAGATCCACCCACGGATATACACCAGGGGCCGCGCTGAGCCCCACAGATCTCTGAAACCGTAAAATCAAGACCATTATTTACTTTTTATCACTTTTATATCACCCCCATGGGGTCAGGGAACCTCTAACCTGATCCCATCATGTCCATTGCCCCCCACATTTCAGCCCTGGGACAAGTTCCCAATGAAACAAAAAGACAGCTGCAACTTCCCTGTCAGGTTGTGTCCAGCGAATCAAATTCTTCCTGTGGCACGTGGATCTACAGATCGACCCTGTGGTGGATCTGCGGAGGAGCCACATCCATAGATATCTCTATTTTCCCCTTTATTAACTCTAAAACTATTGGATGGATCTACACCAAATCACAAAAAGCGTGCTTTCAGGTCCAAGCACTAGCTTTCTGCCAAAATTGGTGTAATTCCGTCCAGCGGTTCTGGCTGTAGTCATGTTCAAAATCCCTATGGGAAAATGCATGGAGAAAATGGGTTTTAGGACCCCTTCTCCGACCCCTTCCCCCTTTTTCTCAGCCTCCACTTGGCGGATCACCACAAAACTTTCAAGACAGCAGCTGAACTGACTGAAGTACAAGTTTTAAAATATTTGTGAAGATTCGTCAAGTGGCGTCAAAGTTACTGGCAAAACTAGGTGCTAACTGTATCGACCTACTGGTGACTGTCAGTCGTACATATATATATATATATATATTTGTTTTTTAAGTGAATTCCTATGTTTTTTTATTATATTTCCTAACTATAACGTCCCTGTAACCTTAGTTTTTTTCAGTGAATTTCTACTTTTTTTATTTTTTTTAACATAAAGTCATTTTCATCACCATACGTTAATCCAACCACCACGGCTGTTGGCTGTAGAGCCTGGCAGCAAACCCCTATAAAAACCCAATCCTTTGCTGCGCACAGCCAAGGGCCGTGCTCAACGGTGGTTAGCTGCAGGGCCTGCGGGCAACCCCGTTAACCACCCAATCCTGCACTGTGCACAGATTTATTGCCTTTGACCGTGCGCAGCAGGGGTTGACCACAGGGCCTGGCCTGCGGCTAGCCCCTGCTCCCAACCCCTATAACAACCAAACCCTGCACAGCCTCCCCACTTACCCAGACTGATCTCGGCCCTGGGGACCCCATCCCAAGGGGCCCAGCCATGTGACCTGGATGCCCCCAAGGCACCCAGTGACAATGTTTGGCACCGTTGGGGGAGCCTGAAGGCCCCCACGGTCCTAGCTAGCTCTCCACCTCCTGTGGGAGCTGGCATTACTGTTACAGAGAGCAGATTTCTCTGCCTACCTGCCTTCATCTTTGCAGCTACAATCTACAAAAAGTGACCCATCGCCAAAGTGCGGCAAAAACAAAACGGTGCATCATATCTCAAAATGACGCAGCAGCTGTCTATGGGAGCACAATCACAGACTCTACGGCCCATCCAAAATGCACTGCATCCACACCTACGGAGCCTAATGATTACACACAGCCCCGGGTGTGGTAAAAATATTGAAGCATTGTGTCCTGGTGCATTGTTCCATCAAAGGTACTGTTCAGCAGACCTTGAGTTGGTTCTGTAGCCAGGCTTCATTCCATCACGGTCTGCCTTGATTCTGGATTTGCACTGGTCCCACGCAACCTCAAGTAACCTTTTGACTGCTATTGACTTTTAAGCTCTGTTTTCACATTTAATCTTTAAAAATTAATATCAACTTCTACTTGTTTAATTTTTGTTTTCTTGATCTTGTTTAATCAGATAAATATTACCTATTTTTCTAACCTGGTGTTGAGTCGTTTTGTGGTCTCTTTCATTATGTTAGTGGAATTAAGTGTTTCACAAATACTTTACAGATTACCTCTTAAATTAAGCCTGACTGTTCTGTGCTAAACTTCCAGAAAGTGAGCACAGACTAATTTAAGGAGTGTGACTGACTTACCTTGACTAGGATTGTGATCCCTACTTGGACAGGGTGCACACCTTCACAACTAGAGACCCAATTTCTAACTGTGCGAATGGTTGTTGGGGTAAGAGAGAGCGTGAGAGTGGGTCTGTGAGTGGGTATATTTTTAGCTGTTGGGTGTTTATGTTGTTTGGTATGTTGTGCTATGCTGGTTATGGGTGCGTTTTAGCTGTCAGGTGTTTGTGGTGTCATGTAGTGCGGTGCTGGTTACAGGTGCTTTGTTTCTGGTGCAGTGATAGGCATGTTTGTAAGATCCCGGTCCCCTGATGCTTGTTTCTTGTTCAGGGAAGACCTGGCATGGCAGTTCAGGCTGGACATTTCCCATGAGGAGCGGGGTAAAGATTGATTTGCATATGGCTGGGTCCATACTGGTGTGGCGTGGTGAGCAAAAAAATAACGGATTAAACCCAGGTCTGTGACTGGGGATGAATGTTTGCATTATTCAGCATTCAGTCCATCATCTGTTCTTTTTGATATTTGTAAGCTTGATGTGTCTTGGTCCCTGTGTCCCTTTGTGTTTTATATGTTGTGCTTATTGTGTGTGATGTGTTTGTTGCAGTATGTTTGTGGAGTTTCTTTAACGCATTGGTATTCTCTGTAGTTCTGCTCCTTATATTCAATGTGTTATTTTTTGGTGTCAACCTTGGCATTCCTGGTCCGCTATGTTTGGTATGTTGTGCTTACGCTTCTGTGATTGGTTGCTATTGTATCTTTGCTATACTTGATTTGTTACCACTGTTACACGTTTAAAATGATTTGTTATATGTTGTGCACAGTATGTTATGCATGTTTCCTGTGCTTTTATCGTTGGCTCTGCTATGCGTGGTGTTCTGTTTCTGGGTTAGAGACGTGTGTTCTGTTACTTTTAACTTGCTTACATTGATGTGCTTTTTGTGCTGTTTGGTAGGTTAAACGCGGTCTCTACTGTTTTCATAGTTCATATAGCGTGTTCTGACTCGCCTCTAGGCTCTGTTTTACGTTCAGATTCCTTTCAGTTGTGTGGACGCGTCTTTGGCTGGACTTTCCTGCACGTGGACCCTACCCTCGCCTCCAAACCCTCCGATGACATTTGTACACAGCCCAGCGCTGTTCTGGAGTCCAGTACAGAGCAGGTCACCAAACTTTAGCACACCAAATCCAGCAAGACATTACGTTGATGCACAGGTCAGCTGCTTTTGTGTCACATATTCGGGCGCACTTAATGTACGGGGAGTCGCTTGTGCCACTAACTCGGGGCGTGCTTCATGCACAGGGGCTCTTGTGTCACACACTCGTGGCTCTTTCTGGTCACGGGGCGGCCGCTTGTGTTGCATATGCTGTGCACGCACAGCAGGAAACAAACACAGATTCTCTTCAATGTCCCAGACCTTAAAATTATTTGCCACTAGTTTTTTTTAAATAGCTTTAAAAGGAAGATTCAATTGGTGATGGCTCAATGCTCGCATCACTAACTGTGTAGGCCCAAGAAGCAACTAACTTAATTTGGGGTACCCAACGTGATCGGGGACTAAAACCGAGAGCCTGCGCACTGCGACGCTCCCATGTTCCTGCTACAATACGTAGGCAGGGGAGGAGGCAAGCGATGTGCGTCCACGGGGTAGTACCTGCGGGGAGACGCCGAGCAAGCCACGCTAGGAGTTTTCTTTTCAACAAATGATCTTTATCCTGGCAGTGCCGGGCTTATGTGGTCCTGCCTCACTGGAATACTGGGGGAGGAAGCATGCGGCGGGCATCTCCGGGGATACAGAGCGCCTGTGCATAGCTGCCAAGTGTCCCCAGTCTATGTGTGATGTCCTGCTCCAGTGCAGATTCTTTTCTTTAGAATTCTGGGACTTGTAGTGCTATTTGATAATGGAATAAACCAGACTACAAATCCCAGAATTCAAACAAAATACTTGGACTGGGGCAGCACATCACTGATGGACCTGGGAAACCTGGCAGGGCTGCCTGTGGGGGACCCAAGTGAAAACTACTCAACAGGTGAGAGTCACATTACGGCCCCGTTCAGATGCAAAATAGATGTAAGGGGGGGGAGAGATAGTTATGCGCTTATGGTAAATTGGGCTCATGATTGACGAACTGCAAAACTTCTGTGCCATAACTTTAAGATTTTGAGACTCGCATTCTGAAAGTTAACAGGTCTGGTCAATGGCAAAGGATTCCAACTTGAAATAATGTGCCAAGGAGTTAACTGGAGCTTAATGATTATGATTTTTGACAATCATTCTAAGGTTTAAAGTTTGAGTCTTAGTTTTTCAATGATCATATATTTGCTTAAGATAACGACTTAAGTACTGTTGTTTAAGAAGCCTCAAACTGCTGCTAATAATAATTTAAGCATGTGTGAGGTTTAGCCGTATATAAAGCACTGAACTGCCCTATAGTAGTTGGTTGTTCTTCCACTGGGCTTGGTGTGTTTGGTAGTGCTGATGTTATGGAGAGTATGAAGAGTACTCAGAGGAGTAGTTTGCTTTCATCTTCTGATAGTTAAGGGAGTTTACCTGGGGGCGAGAGACTAAAGAAACCCAAAGAGCGGTCTCCTGGCAGTCCATCATTCCCGACTCAGTCTCAGGTTCATCCCATGACAGAGGAGGCGGATGCTTAAGCCTTGGCAGCCAAGCCTAAACTTAAGATCGAGTACTCCAAATCCTCCAAGGCCAGGGATGCCACTCCAAACATTTTACTGGAGTTGGTATGAGAGGATCCAAGTAGTTTGTTATCTGGGAAGTACATTTCCGGACAAGATTTTGGGCGATGTCGGAGACAATATTGGGTCTGAGGTACTGTCAGACCAACCGGAGGAGAAGGAGGGTCTCTTTCTGCAGTGTGCCAAACCACCTGTGTTGATCATGCTACCTCATAAGGGAGTCAAGGAGTTAATCTTCAGGCATTGGAAAGAGGTAGATCAATCCAACGTGCCCCAGTTCCTGCAGAAAATGTATTCCCCGACTAAAGAGAAGGCAGTCTTTCTTCCAAACATTAAGGTAGATTCTATCCTAGTGCCTTTGATTTGCAGGACAGTGATACATCTCGATTGCTCATCATCTCATGCAGCAGATCACAAGGACAGTGCATTTCAAGGAGTCTTTTGCAACCTGTTCTGTTTCCTTGAAGGCAGCAATTTAAGCTGCACACAGAGCACTTGCTGTTTAGGCACATTGAGTCTCTGTCCTCAGACATCCAGGAGAACGTGGATAGTTCGGATCTGCTTCTGCAAATGGAGCAGAAGGCGAATCTGTTTTGTGTTTATATATATATATCATCTGACATCATAATGTCTTTGGCAGTGGCCTCTGGAACTGCTATCCTGGCTCGACGAAATGTATCAATGCACGACTGGCAGACAAATTATTCAGAGAAGGCATCTCTCCTTAAATTACCGTTCGAAGGGAAGAAACTTCTTGGCAACCAGCTGGACATGACCATCACAAAGTCTTTCAAAGATAAAAAGCACATTCTTCCTTACAAGGGGTCGTCCTCATGTAAGTCCTGTAACAGGAATTATAGCGATTCCTGGCAGAATGATTCCTATAGGAGACTTTTCAAGGAGGAGGATATTTTAGCCCAAAAAAAATATCAAAAGCTGATGATTCAGGGAAGCAGGATGGATCCAACAAGAACCGTTCATGACTAGTCTTCATTTCTGGTTGGGGATGATCCAGTTGACTAGACTGCTGGATGTTTGGGGGCAATCCATCAGGGGCGAATGGGCACTCAGTGTAGTCAAGAGAGGCTAGGTGATAGAATTAGTCAAGAAGCCTCCAGACCATGGTGCAATCCCTACGTCTATTCACAAACATCCTGTAAAACAAAATACATTGTGTTCCGGTGTTAAGGACTTTTTGGAGAAAAGACCAATAAGGCAATTCCTGCAGAAAGGGGAAAGGGAGTCTTTTATTCTTTTCTACTGTAGAATACCAACGGAGAGTTCAGGCCAGTAGTGAACTTAAGGGGAGTGAATCTCTGGGAGAAGATCATTCAGTACAAGATGCTTTTGTTGCCTTGATGATAGAAAGCGACTTCTGCTTCACTGCAGATGCCAATCTCCATGTCCCTGATCTCAATAGGCATCAAAAGTTTATGCACTTTGCAGTCAGTTCTTTACGTTTCCAGTTTTGGGTGCTCCCATTCGCCATAAAGTCAGCACCTGGGGTGTTTACAAAAGTCCTGGCACCTCTGGCGAGCATGCTGCATCAGCAGGGCATTACCATTTTCCACACCTAGACGACTGCGTGGTAATCTCGTTATCGCTAGAGACCAAGACGCAGGTCACAAGAGTGCCTGCAGAACTAGAACATTGCAGATTTCTGCACAACCTGAAGATGTCTCACTTAACACTAGTTCAGGACCAGACTTTTTTTTGACACAAGATTTCTCTGCAAGAGAAAATAATTGTTAAGGTCCACAATTATTCGACGACAGAATTCATGGGCCAAGACAATTCAGCAGCAGTAACTAGGCTTCAGGTGTAAGGCAACCTTGCAGCAACCATCTTCCTCGCGCCTTAGGCCAGGTTTCACCAGAAGAAGGTTGTAAGGCACATTGTGGCTCTATGGCCCCAGTCATCTCAGGGTTTGTCGTGGAGGATTCCAATTACAGCAGACATAATAAAGGATTTTTTTTTGGTCGATGAAGTCATCAAACATCCGGAGAGGAGTTCAGTTGTCATCTCAGCTGCCGCTCATACTGAAGACCAGTACCAGTGCAGCAGGATGAAGAGCATGAATTGAGTCTCAGCAGGTCTAGAGCCAGTGATCCGATGTCCAGCACTTAGGATCTTCCAAATGGAGGGAACATGAGGCAATATATATGGCACTTATGGAGTTGCTCATGTTTTGGTGGACAAAAATGTTCTAATTCGAATGGACAGCAACACGGCCAAGTCCTATCTCAGCAAGCAAGGTCTCCTGCACTATTGAGGATATCTGGTGATATCTTCTTGTGGGCTCAGGACAAGATCTTAGATATGAAGGCTATTTACATTCAGTGGAAATTGAATATTAGGGCAGAGAGGTTCCTTCTTCACAAGAATTCTGTCTGAGCAAGCAGGCATTTGCCAGGACCTGACAGAGGTGGGTTCTTACAGTGGCAGATATGTTTACATCAGCCCAGAATAACCTGCTTCCTCTATTCTGTTCAAGGGTGAGGGAGGACGAATCTTTGGTAATGGCTTTACGTGCCCCTGGCCAAATAGAGTACTCCATGCCTTCTCGCCATTCCCTCTACTTTGCAAATTTCTGATCAGGTTGAGGCGGAAGAGGTCTATAGTGATCCAGATAACACCAGCATGGCCTTGCTCTGCTTGGTATCATATAATAATGACAATGACGTTCGTGGAGGGTTTTTCCTTTCTGTAGTCCAGTCGCCTCTAGCATTTGTTAGAAATTGGGTCTGTAGTTGGTAGAGGTATGCCCCTTGTTCAAGTAAGGATCACAAATGTAGTCAGGGTATGTCACAAAACAACCTATATTATCCTGTGCTCACCCTCCGCTAGCTTGGCACAGAGCAGGCAGGCTTAACTTAGAAGCTAACATGTGAAGTATTTGTGCAACAACTCATACAGTAACACAGTGAAAACACCACAAAAAGTACTCCACACCAGTTAAGTAAAATAGACAATATGTATCTGAATAAACTAAGCCCAAAACAACAAAAATTCAATATGCACAAGTCAAGATATCACTTTTTAAATGTTTTGACGAGTCTCAATGCTTAAGAATCAGTTGCAGTATCTATTTAACACACAGTACCTGGAATGCACCCAAAATAATGATGAAAAGGAGTAAATGCATTGAAAAGTAAAGCGATGTATACATTTTTCCGGCGCGGCATAGGTGATGTGTTTCTTTCCACGCTGCAAGGTGATGCGTCGGTATCCAGGAGTGCATCCTTGATTCCTCACTGCAAGGCAGTGATATTTTGACACCCAGGGATGATGTGTGGAAAACTTAGAACTTGTTGAGCAGAGGGAACAGGTGCTGCATCGATCCGACAGGCGATGCAGTGATTTTTCAGCTGCAGAACAGGCGCTGCGTCAATCCGGCAAGTGTTGCCTCAAATTTTGCAGCCGTTGCATCAATTTTCCCTATCGCTGGTTTTTCTTCTCTTTGGTGAAGTCTTTGATAGCCCTGAGACCTCAGAACAGGAGGCAAGCTCAATCCAAGCCCCTGAAGAGAACTTGTGGAGGAAGGCAGAGTCCTTCCAGCAGATTCAGGGGTCAGCAGGACAACAAGCAGGCCAGCAGCCCTCCAGCAAAGCAGTCAAGATAAGTCCTTTGGCAGCCAGGCAGT
This sequence comes from Pleurodeles waltl, assembly GCF_031143425.1. Lineage (NCBI taxonomy): Eukaryota > Metazoa > Chordata > Amphibia > Caudata > Salamandridae > Pleurodeles > Pleurodeles waltl. Next base: position 41,178,999 of record NC_090445.1, read on the forward strand.
CTCTCTGACAGAGTCCAGTTGTAGGTCTAGAAGTGTCTGAATAAGTGGGGTCATAGACCCAATATATAAACCCAAAAGTGCAGTTGAAGTAGAAGAACTTAAAAGAGTGCTTTTGAAGTGCACTAGTTTCCCTTTCAACCCAGCCCTAACTGCCAGGAGCCCTGTGGGCTTTGCGTAAGGGCAGGCCACTGGCCTTTGAAGTGTCAAAGAGAGCCCCCCTCCACCCTTCCTGCCCAGGGAATCTCATCTGTATGCAGAGGAATGCAGATGCAGCTGAGTGTCCTGTGTTTATGGCTGTCAGGGTGGAACGCACAAGGGGAGCCATCAACCAGCACATATCAATTGTGGATTGAAGACAGGCTGTACGATACAGATGGCTGTAAACGCAGAGAAATGCTTACTTTCTAAAATTGGCATTTCCGAAATAGTAATGTAGAATCCAACTTCACTGTCCTAGTTTGTACTCTTGCTGTAGGCAAGACTGCTGGTTAAAGGATGACAGTACTTTTGCTTGTAGGTGACTATGCCTATCCTACAAGTCGCAACTGTTGTCCCAACCTTACTGGCTCACTAGCAGCACCTCACCAGAAACACTATAGTAAAAGGTGATTTGTGGCAGCCTTTACGCATGGACTCGAGAATAAGACATCTCAGGGAGTGTCGTGGTTAAACAGAGATTACCCCTTTCTCACAGATATATCATGTCTCATACAAACACAGTTAATGACAAAGATGCAGTTAAGTTTCAATAGTTTTTATTTAACACAACTGCAGTTTGCGATATGTTGCATGGGCTGCAATGATTAGGATAATGAATAATGCAAGAAACAAGATTGTGAAGACGAGAGTCATTATTACAAAGACCCCCACCATCTTGCAATGCATGTAAAAGACATATGAGATGTGATATGCCCTAATACCCTAATGTGAGAGGCCTAACCTCCTACCTAAAGGAGAGCTGGGTTTGCTAAAACCTAATCTGCCAATGCCATGTCCACGAGAGGAGCCCCCAACCCTCGTTACCTTGGAATGAGGTCTCTATCTCAGACTCCGCAGGGACACGAAGACTGGGTCAGCGTCAAGACGACGTGCAGCATCGGTATCAGCGATGGTGGCGATGCCCTCTGGTCGGAATCCTTCTGATTATCTGTCTAAAGTGTGATGTATTTATACAGATCTACCAGGACCCCTGATGTAGGTGTGTTCCCAAACAATAGATAACAGACATGCTTGGGATGGCAATTATTATAAACAAATCCCTCGAAAGTATAGATAGGGAAAATCCCTAAGTGTAAACACTTACTGTTTGTTTGTCTTTGTCGCTTGATCTTGACGCCTTAGCGCAGTGGCACTGATAATGCAAAGCATAACAAGTGGCTTAACTATAAACAAGGCAGCCATCCTAGATGAATTAAATAATTAAATGGGCTAAGACAGAGCAAGCGAAGTAGGTTAAAAGTCACTAGGTGACGGGGCACGAGTCTGCAAGCCAGAGGCTAAGCTAACTCCTGTTATCCCATTAAAACAAACTAGGATTCACTACATCATCAGTAAGTAAGATTTCTCACTACCATTCCAACCATACCAAACATTACAAGTGTATTCCTCTTAGATCAGAAATTACCACTTAAAAGCATATAATGGAATTTCTAGTTGGCCTATGAGAGGAGCAGGCTTCACAGTAGTGAAAAATGACTTAGAGGGGGTTTCACTACCAGGACATTTAAAACTTCTAAATACATGTCCTGCCTTTTATTTACATAGCACTGTACCCTATGGGTTACTTAGGGCCTACCTTAGTGGTGACTTATGTGTAAGAAAAGGGGAATTTAAAGCTTGGTAAGTAGTTTTAAATGCCAAGTCAAAGTGGGAGCGAAACTGCACACACAGGCCTGGCAATGGCAGACCTGAGACATGGTTAGGAGGCTTTTTAGGTGGGTGACACAATCAGTGCTGCAGGCCCACTAGTAGCATTTAATTTACATGCCGTGGGCACATCTAGTGCACCTTACTAGGGATTTCTGGGTAAAAATATTATGCCTACTGGTTATGAGTCAATGTTACCATGTTTAAGAGAGAAAGCACAAGCACTTTAGCACTTTAGCACTGGTCAACAGTGGTAAAGTGTGCAGAGTCCTAAAACCAGGAAAAATGAGATCAGAAAAATGGAGGGAGTCAGGCAAAAGGTTGGGGGGAAGACCACCCTAAAGCTGCCAAGTCTAACATGTGTTCCCCACCCCCCCAGCTGTAAGTGGGGAGAGCTACCAGACCCCTTGGGATCTCTCTTCAATAAGGAGGAAGAATCTGGAGAGACCATCAGCATTGCCGTAGTAAGATCTTGGCCAATGCTCCACCATAAAGTCCATTCCCTGTAGGAAGGTGGACCACCTCAAGATTTTACGATTTTCATCCCTCATCTGCATGAGTCATCTGAGGGGGTCTGTGGTCTGTCTGAACCCAGAAGTGAGACCCAAACAGGTATGGTCTCAGCTTGTTCAGTGCCCAGACCACAGCAAATGTGTCTCTTTTAATGGCACTCTACCTCAGTTTCTGTGGAAGTAACCTCCTACTAATGAAGGCTAATGGTCAGTCTAGGCACTCCTCATTTAACTATGGTAAGGCTGCCTCTATGCCATGTGTCCGTCTACACAATGAACTGCTTGGAGAAATCAGGGGCCCTGAGCACAGGTGCTGTGTACATGGCTTCCTTGAGAGAATCAAAAGCTTTCTGACAAGCCTCTGTCCACATCACCAACCTGGGCTGCTTTTTAGAAGTCAGCTCAGTTAAGGGGGCAACAATGGTGCCATATTCCTTAATTAATCTTCTGTAATAGCCAGTGAAGCCTAGGAATGCTCTCACCTCCGTTTGGGTTTTAGGTGGTTGCCAGGCCATGATGGTTTCAGTCTTGGGCTGGAGGAGCAGCACCTTGCCACTACCTACCAGGTTTCCCAAATACTCCACGGAACAGCCCAATCTGGTACTTGCTGGCCTTGATTGTCAAGCCTGCCTGTTGCAGGGCCTGAAGCACCTCTTGGAGGTGATGCCAGTGCTTCTCCTAGCTGGCACTGTAGATGGCAATGTCTAAGTAGGTGACACAGAAAGCCTCTTTGCCAACAAGAACCCTGTTAGGCAACGATTGGAAGGTAGCAGGGGCATTTTTCAAGCTAAAGGGCATTACCTGGAATTGTTAATGGCTCTCAGGGGATGGGAATGCTAACCACTCTTTGGCTCCCTCAGTCAAGGCAATCTGCCAGTACCCTGATGTTAAATCAAAAGTACTGAGGAATGTGGCAGCGACTAGCCTGTCAATAAGCTCATCAGCTCTGGGAACGGGGTGTGCATCAGTCTTAGTGACAGAACTGAGTCCTCTGTAGTCCCCACAGAACCAAAATACTGGTTTGGTGCCCGCGGGGGCAGCCTTTGGTACCAACACCACAGGGCTGGACTAGGGACTGTTAAAATACTCAATCACCCTTAAAGCTAACATCTTGGAGACCTCCTCCTGGATGCTGGGTCTCACCCGATCTGACAACCTGTAAATTTTGTTTTTTTACAGGGGGACTGTCTCCTGTGTCAATATCATGGACACACAGATGTGTGAGTCCAGGGGTAAGGAAGAACAGTGATGCAAACTGTCCCAGTAACTGGTAACACTCCCCTTGCTTTTCTGGGGACAGAGTGGCAGAGAGGTTGGCACCCTCCACTGACCTATTGTGTTCCTGTACAGAGAGGAGGTCAGGGGGAGGCTTGCTCTCCTCTTCCACACCCTCCTCTGTCACAAGGAACATGCTTACTTCGGACAACTCAAAGTGAGGCTTTAGTCTGTTGATATGGAACACCCTTAGGTGGTTCCTAGGGGCCTAGAGGTCCACTAAGTAATTGGTCTCCCCCTTATGCTCCTTGATCTCGTATGGGCCAGTCCAGTGGTCCTGGAGAGCTCTGGGCTCTACTGGCTCCATGACCCATAATTTGTTGCCAGGTTTCTGCTTTCATTACCTCTTGACTGGCCTTGAGGTTGCTCTTGGCCTTTTTCCAGAAACAGTGCATCTGGTTCTGGGGGGCCAACATGTAGCTGGCCATATCCTGTGGGGGTTTCCTAGGAGCTTTCTCCCACCTCTCCTTGACAATGCTTAGGTGTCCCCTAACAGGGGACCCAAAGAGGAGTTTAAAGGGATTGAATCCTACTCCTTTCTGTGGCACCTACCTGTAGGCGAAGAGAAGGCATGGCAAGAGGACGTCCCACTTACCCCTCATGGCCTTAGGTAGGCCAGCTAGCATGCCCTTCAAGGTCTTGTTGAACCTTTCAACTAGACAACTGGATTGAGTGTGGAAGGGTGAAATTATAAGTTACACAACATGCATACCACATGGACTTCATGCATGCAAACATTAAGTTAGTGCCCCTGTCAGACACTATCTCTTTGGGGACCCCACATGGGTAAAGATCCCCATCAAAGTTATGGTCACCACAGGTGCAGTCACCGTCCTCAGAGGGATTGCCTCTGGGTAGTGTGTGGCATGGTCCACCAAGACCATGATGAACCTGTTGCCTATGGCTCTCTTGGGGTCCAATGGAGTAATGATGTCGATGCCCACCCTTTCAAAGGGTGTGCCAACGACAGGGAGTGGGACCAGGGGAGCTTTCAGCTTTTTCCCTGACTTCCCACTGCCCTGGCAGGCGGGACAGGACCTGTAGAGCGTATCTGAGGCTCTCTTCATTCAGGGCCAATAGAAGTGGGTTGCAAACCTGGCAAAAGTCTTGTCTTGCCCTAAATCTCCTGTTAGGGGTATGCCCAGTGCCCGACCCAGTAGGAAGGCCTGATAGCTCTGGGGGACCACCAGAACACGTGCTGCCCCAGTACCCAGAGCCTTGGGCTCACTATACAGGAGATCATTCTCCCAGTAGATTAGGTGATCTCCAGAGGATTCACCTGCTGCATGGGCTGAGGCCTCAAGAGTGGGACACTTTCTGTATTTTGTAGAAATCCTCCCTGGTGGGCCCACCCTCAGCTTGCCAGTTAGCAAGCTCAGGTAGGTCACCTAGGGCGTCAGTGTTCTACCTGGTTGCCTCAGGGGCCTCCTCTTCAGGGACCCCGACAACCACCCCTGTGGGAACTTCAGGGACCGGTTTCCCGCACCCCTGCCCTTCTCTTTGGCAGCTGTCTGGGCCATTGTTCCAAGCTCCAAATGCCCTTCACTCCTGTCTCAGACAGCCATGGACCGTATGGTCATACAGACCCGCTCAGGCAATCCCATTATCTCCAAGTGAGACCTGAGCTCTACCTCCTTCTTGGTACTGGGCTCCAGGTCATTGCCTAACAGACAATCTACAGGCATGGCAGGGCTCACAGTTACTTTCAGAGTACCAAAGACCACTCCCCACTCAAAGAGAACCAGAGCCACAGGTAGATGGCTCTCACGATTGATGTTGACCATGACTTGGTGGAATGTGTTCAGTAAGAACTGTTCTGCTGACACTTGACAGTTGTCATGCTGGCTCCTGTATCACACAGAGTCTCCTCCCGTTACCCATTAATGGTGACCCATTGCCTATACTTGGAATTATTGGCAGGCATGTGGGCTTTTGGCACTATATCTGCATCCCCCAGGGACGCTAGGGTTACCTCTGTCTGCTACCCAAAACTATCTGGGACTATCGCCACCCGAGCACTACACTAGGCAACTCAGGTGTCTGCCTACCAGTGGGGGGGTGCCCTCTTGAGACATTTGGGGTCACCCTTAGAATGACCATACTTGGAGCACTCCTCACATTACGCTACAAACCTCCTTGTCTTGTAATCAAAGAACCCTTTCTTCTTAGGATCAGACTGGGACTGGTCACCACTACTCCCTTGGGAATTATTTTGGGGGCCTTTAGAGAACTCCTTATTTTTAAGTTTTTTTCTCCCTCTTTCTTCTGTTGGGAACCCTGGTCACCTCTGTGAGCTTTTTAGACACTCTGGTGCTTGCCCAGAAGTCCGCCTCCTCAGCAAGCTTCATGGGATAAGTCAGCATACTGTCAACTAGGTGCTTGCGCAACTCTGTAAAACAAATACTAAGCATGTGCTCTCTCAGGATTAAATTGTACAACACAACATAATCACTGACTTTGCTGCCCGTACCCAGTCACTCAGTGCCTTATTGGAGTAATCAATTAAATCTACCCAGGATTGGTTGGGGAGCTTATTACTATCCCTGATTCTTTGGCGATACTTCTCAGGGGTCAGTCCAAATTTGGCAGTCAAAATAGCTTTCATGGGCTTGTACTTGCTTTGATCCCCAACATCTAGAGTTAGAAGTGTGTGTCCCCCCAAGTGTTGGGATGTGTTTCTACAGCCCCCCACCCCCTCCCCCAGTGCTCTTCAGGAACCCCATGTACCCTCAGTGCAACTTCATAAGCAGAAAACTACTTATCAATGTCATCTCCTACCACATAACTGGGCACCGAGTCCTTGGGTATATGAACCTTCTTGTCTCCATCATGTACTGTACGTATGTTGCCACCATCACTGCTGGAATCTGCCTGCCTGGCCCTGAGTTCCAGCTCCTTTAGACTCAGTAAAGCCAGGGGGAGGGAAATGGACACAATAGGCTTGTGGGTGTTGGTGAGGAGGAATCCAGAGTCAGGGTGATATGTGGGGGCGGGAGGGGTTTGTCCTGTAGAAAGGGGGACTATGTGAGAAGAAAGAGCTCTGCTTTGTCCATCAGATTGTAAATGAACTTTTCATAGGACAAGATCTTGTACATCACCATGAGCCATTTCTTGTGCGTCTCCAGTTGTGGGGAACGCCAAAAATACAGATCTTGGCATCGGAGATGGCAATTATGAGTACGTGGCTGGTATGACAGGACAGCTGGGGGAGGTCCGCCAGGTGATGGAAGAGAATTAGGAGGTTCGGGAGGGGCGAGGGCACATCCATAGTTTCTCAAAGAGTAGACCCTACTGCCGTCCATAAAGGGTGGATGGCGGGACAGCCCAGTAGGATATGAACAATATCATAGGCCGCATGATGGCACTGCCAACAGCGACCCCACAGTTTAAAGCTGTGCCTGGGTCCAAAGCCAGCCCTGAAGGATCTTAAAAAGACTGAGCTTCATCTGGGCCACCCAGGCTCCCCGGTCCAGGCCCTTCAGCAGTTCAGCCCAGTCCTCCTCAACATCATGCGCCACCTGTAAGAGAGCATGTCAAGTCGCACCGAGGTTAGCAAGTTGAGGCTTGGAGTAGAGGTGGGGGATCAGAGGATTGTAAAATCCTGACATCATGCCTATAAACTGATCCCCGGTGTTAAGGTATGAGAGCTCCGGAGAGCGGGTAATGGACCAGGGGGACTCAGTTTTCTCAGCAGACAGTGACGCAGTTGGGTATAGGCAGGCCAAATTTGTCCTGCAGCTCCTCAAAGGACTTGATTTCGCTGCTGAAGGTCAGGTACGTGAGGGTGAGAATCTCACTTCTGCAGTGTGTCTGTTCCTTGATAACTTTAGCTTATAAGGAGGCAGAGATGCTTTGTCTAGCTTTGGTAAAACGTAGTCCACTTGAGCTGTGCCTACTTCCCTCGAAGCAACATACCTAATCGGAGGGATTGTCACTGACGGAAATTTGCAGGGCTACGGCCTGTACTTTCATCAGACAATAGAGGGTAATGCATGAAACTGGTCTGGAAGAGATTTTTAGCTCAAAGGTATTGTCTTCTATGAAGCAATAGAGGATGATCTGATTCCAAATAAAAATCCAGTTGTCCTGGTCTATGTCATTACTTTTTACATCTCAATATGTAATTAAGCATAATGAAAACGTAATAAGGAATCAATGCTCAAATTACTTACCAGTGACTTCTTTACTTAGAGTATGTTTTCACCACTTTATTTAATCACTCCCTCCCACCCTGTTAAGAACAGGCCAACTGTATATTTGGGGGCTTGAGTCAACAAAAACATGAAGTGGTTAGACTGAAGGGGTTTTTGTACAGTTCTTCTACAAGAGTTACTGTCTGTGAGGCGCGGAGGCCTCAATATGTGATTAATCATGGTGAAAACGTACTCTGGGTAATGCAAATACCAGTTATTAATTGAATTATGTCATGACATAAGAGGGGAGGTTTTGTTGTTTATTTTAGCAGTTATACATTTTGTATTGTGTTTCTCTGAAGGTGACCACAACTAAACCCAAACCAGTTTTGGCCTGTTCCGCATCATTGATCACGAAATGCTCAAGTCCTACAGCAAAGTCAGCTTGAAATGTACGTGTCTCTGAGGAAAACATGCAGCCATTTCCAAAGATGATATGTCTGAATGTATTGAGCTAACATATACGAACACAGACTGTTGGAAATTGCCCTTTTTGAATGGTTATCCCCAAAACTTTCGCCTTCTCCCTCCCATTTTTTCTAATTTGTTTTTGCTGCTTTATTGTCTCTGCACACTTTACCACTACTGATCAGTGCTAAAGTGCAAGTGCTCCCTGTGTAAATTGTATTGGTGATTGGTTTTCCATTATTGGCATATTTTATTTACTAGTAAGTCCCTAGTAAAGTGTACCATGGGTGCCAGGGCCTGTACATCACATGCTACTAGTGGGTCTGCAGCACTGATTGTGCCACACACATGAGTAGCCCTGTGAACATGCCGCAAACCTGCCACTGCAGTGTCTGTGTGTGCAGTTATAAATGGCCAGTTTGACCTGGCAAGTGTACCCATTTGCCAGGCCCAAACCTTCCCTTTTACTACACGTAAGACACCCCTGGGGTAGGCTCTAGGTAGCCCCATGGGCAGGGTGCAGTGTATTTAGAAGGTCAGACACGTACTGATGTGTTTTACATGTCCTAACAGTGAAATACTGCCAATTTCGGTTTTCACTGTGCAAGGCCTATCTCTAATTGGTTAACATGGGGGCTGCCTTTAAATATTCTCAAAGTGGAGATTCCCTTTGAGAGCAGATAGAGATTTGGAGTTTGGGGTCTCTGAAATCACAATTTAAAAATACATCTTTTGGTAAAGTTGGTTTTTAAATTGTTTATTTGAAAATGCCACTTTTAGAAAGTGGGCATTTTCTTGCTTAAACCTTTCTGTGGCTCTGCCTGCTTGTGTATTCCACGTCTGGGTCAGAATGACAGTTGGGCTGTTGTGAATTCCTTCTAGACAGTGATACAAAGGGAGCTGGGTGTAGCCTGCATATCCTGATGGCCATTTGGGCTAGAATGGAGGGAGGAGTGGTCACTTACACCTTAAAGGGCTGTGCCTGCCCTCACACAATGCAGTCTCCGATCCCCTGGTGAGTGTCTGGGGCCAGGCCTGGGCAAGGCAGGATACAGAGACTTTCTTTTGAAATTTGCCTAATTCAAAGGCAGAAAGAGGTATAAGTAGTGGGACATTTAGAATCTTTCTAGGTCAAGAGGAACCTCTGCCAAGGAGAAGAGCTGAAGGAGGAGTACTGTCCTTTTGCTGTGTGTGCTTTTCCGGGTTGGCCTGCAGTTGCTCCTTCTGCCTTAAAAGAGGGCAAAGGGTGAACTTTGCTTTGTATCCTGCCTGGAAGAGCTCTCCAAGGGGTTGGAATAGAACTTGCCTCCTGTTGGAAGTCTCAGGCACACCAAAGACTTCAGTTTCATCTGCCTACAGCACTCGGAACTGTGTGTTTTGTGCTGTTCGGGAAGGAAAACCATTGCAATGCAGCCTACGACACCGCTGGCCTGCACCGTGACCTGCCGACGCCAGACAGAGCTGCACTACTCCGCTTCACACCGCAACCCTGGTCTCACCGCCGCCGCCATCTGACGCCACCACTGAGCAGCTGCTTGCACCGTGACATGTGGGCCCCGCACTCTGGCATCGCCTTGCTCACACTGCAGTCTGGGCATCCCCGATGACACCGCTCCTGCTGACATTGGCGCCGCTGCCTGCACCGTGGCATGTGGACAACGCTCATGAGGTGCACGAAGCACCATCTCATCCCGCACCGCAGCCCTGGTCCACCGACGCCAGCACCATCGACTCCAGTGTCGTCACCAGGAGTCCCTGCCTGCACCGCGACCCATCAATGCTGCACAGAGCTCGCACCGCACTGCCGACTTGGGCCTACTGACAACTGCTCTTCAGGAACGACGACACTGCTGCCTGCACGGTGACCCGGTGACACCGCATGTCGCTCCACCCCACTTCACATCGCAGCCCTGGTCTCACTGATGCCACTGGATGCCATCACTGAGCCGCTGCCTGCACCGTGACCTTTGGGCACCACACATCTCATCGTCCCTCTTCGCACCGCAGCCCCGATGCCAACCATGCCAGCGCCCCTGACTTCATCAGCCCGGAGTTCGATCTGCAACGCGTGGCAAGGGCCCGATGACCCCCGCATCGACCTCCGGAACTGACGCCAGTGACGCCGCTCTCCAGATCTCATCGTGAGGATTACGATGCCCTGCCTTTTCGAGGTACCGTTTGCGGGTGTTACCGACACCGTAGCTGGTCCGCAACGCTGCTGCAGGCCTTAACTGTTGGATTTGTTGTTCACGATACCATGATAGCCCCAGACAGAGCTTCTCAACTTCAAGGAACTGTATTTTTAAGTTAATTCTTGCAAAATTCATATCTTTATTATTGTCTGTTGGATTTTTCTCGTTTTGGTCTTGTTTTATATAGATAAAGATTGGCTATTTTTCTAAAACTGGTGTAGTGTCCTTTTGTAGCGTTTTTCACTGTGTTACTGTGTGTTATGTGCAAACGCTTTGCACATAAGCCTGACTGTTTGTGCCAAGCTAAACAAGGGGGTGAGCAGGGGTTATCTGAGCGGATATAGGAGATATAAGGGGGGGTGATGACGTGAGTGGGGGAGTGGGCTCTGACCTCCTATATCCTGACTAGAGTGAGGGTCCCTACTTGGCCAGGGAGCAAACCGACTGCCAACTAGAGACCCCATTTCTATCACTGACATACACAAATGTGCAGATACCATCTGAGCCTCATCTCTGTGAAACATGCCTCTTTCAGCGCCCCCTTTTTGTTTTTCATTTTTGAAGGTTTCAGTGCTATGAAACTGTGTGACACAGCAGTTTGAATGCATTTGTACATGCCTGTAGTGTGAATTAACCAGTGATTTAAATGGCAATATTAACATGCAGGTACTCACTATTTAGAGTACCTGTTTGCCCCTGAGAAGTTCAGGTATTCTAACATTAAGGGCCTGATTTAGAGTTTGGTTTATGGGGTTATACCGTCACAAACGTGGCAGATATCCTTTCTGCCGTATTACTATTCCATTATATCTAGTACGGCGAACGGAGTAACCTGTCCGCCAATCTCAGCATGTCTGCAGGTACTTTATCTTTCAAATTAATGAAGTGTAGGTGCTCAGTGCTGGACAGCCCCTATCCATTTAAAGCACGGAAATTAAACCACAAAAACAAGACTTATTGGCTTTGACAATACTTGTTTTTTTTTCCTCTGACCTGTGTCAAACTTTTGCTCTCATTCCCCTCCCTTTCTACTTCCTCTAACTACCCCTCTCATTACTTCTGTACATCTGTAGACAACATAAATTAAATGCGAAAACTCTCCTCTGGGGAAAGCTCGGTTGAGGTCCCTTATTCCGCTTGCAACCTTTTCAGAACTGCTGTCAGTCTCACCCCTTACCACCTCTAGGAACTGATGTATTACACGAGTTGTCAACAACGCACCCCCAGCAGCCCTTCTCTTCTGCTTGCGTAGATTATCCTACGGGAAGGGAGTCGAACCCTCTCCATCCCCCAAAATCTGGACACTGCTGGGGCGCGTATTGGTAGGCATGAAGCAGAAAGAGCGTAAGCCACTTAATTGGGTGGCAGGGCAGCGATACACATCAATTGCCCACAAAAGCGGCTTGCCCCCAAAGCGCATGGACATTGCTTATATCTTGGACTCCCGGGTGGGCACATGTATGCCATATTTCATGCGCACAACGCACCCGAATTCTAGCATCATGGTGTATCGTTATTTGGATTGGCATCGATGTGGAGTACATCTCCGAACAAACAAACAAATATATACAAAACGGTAATTTCTTCCCAACACCACCCCCTCCCCACTCCCCGCGACCGGGGGATCAATAACATCTGTACGGAGAGGGGGGGGGTGATGACGTGAATGAGAGAGTGGGCTCTGGAGTGACAAAGGAATATGCTGCGACAGTCTGTCAAATACACAGCAATTAAAGAGGGGAGGGCGGATGGCTCGAGGGCTCTTGGGAATGATGAAAATGGACAGAGGATTTATATTGGGAAAGGAAGGGCACCCCCGTCCACGTTCCAGAGATGTGATCAGTTCGATGAAACACGGACCCCCACCCCCTCCGCATACTGTACGTGCAGACGAAAGAACACAATGGTGGCATCCCTGGGGATACAGAGCCCTCAATTCAAACAGCAGCATTACCCTTACCCGAGCGCTATACTGTCAAGGCCCCGCTATACCAGTATCATGCTGCGTGTTCGCAATTTGACCTTTCCGATCACATCTGTACACCACCCTGTGTCTACAGAATGACCCCCCGCTCCCTCCTCCCCCCACACCACCAAATGAAAAAACAAAACACGGAGGTTTACAGTGGATATGAAAGAGCCTGCACCTATTTGCCCCGATACCACCATCAAAGGACCACGACCCCCACTTTTGCTATGCCGATTAAAAGATACGCCCCCCCCCCCCTCCTTCAAGGACTCCCTGTCTACGGAGGCACGCATAATGCTAAGCCTCTCTTACACCCTCCTCCCTCCGCTCCTGAAAGACCTCGATTTTAACACCTGATGTTAGATCCCCCTCCTCCACTTCTGAGACACCCCTGAATTTACCGTCACACATAAAAAAACCACCCATGATGATAAAACGCCCTGCTCTGCTGCTGAGATTGCACTGACGTTAAGCCCCCCTCCACCGTTGAGAAACCCTTGATGTTACGCTATGCTTTTCCTTCGAGGCACCCCTGCTGTTAAGCTATCCACTCCCCTTCAGCCAATACCCTTCGCCTACATGTTAAGACCCCTCTCTGATGAGATACCTCTGATGTTGATTACCCTCGTCACCCGCTCCCGAGATACCCACACTGTTTAGGTCATCCCTCCCCTTGCTGCTGAGACACCCCTGAAGTCAAGACCCACTTCTGATGAGACACCCTGCTGTTAAGGCCATTATGAAGCCTTCCTGCAAGTAAGACTCCCCACCGCTTTCATCAAACACCCCTGATGTGACCCTTTTCGACCTCACGCCCCACCCCGCTTCTAAAGCACCCCGATATTAAGACCACTTTCCCTTTCTGCTGAGACCCCAGTGACGTTACGAATCTCCCCGCACCTGTTAAGATTATTCTTTAACCACAACCAACCCCAGCTCTTGGGATGCCCCCGAAGTAAAGACCACCCTCCTCGGTACCTGTTTTTTCCGCAGACATGGCGGGGGGCGGGCGGTATCCGCGGTGGCCGGAGCGGAGCCGGGACGAGGGGAGCCAGCGTTTAGCGAGGGGCGGCGGCCAAGAGGGGCGTGCTCGGTGCAGCCAGCGCCGCGGCCCCCTCCGGTACCCCCGTCAACCCCTCGCCACTCTTCACCGGGAGCGGCGGTATCTTCCCGTCCTCTCCGACAACAGTCCTTCTAGCGGCACCCTCTGCCCGCGTTATGGACGGCGATATCTGCCGTTCGCACTGGAGGGACCCTTTTGCGCTGGCACCGTCAGCCCTTGGCAGGGGTGCAGTGTAGCCTTGGCGCCGTCTATCCCTGGTGCCAGAGGGGACCTTGCATGGTCGGGACAGCACGGATAGTTTGTCCTTGGCACGGAAGATACCCTGCAAGGATGGCCCTGGGTATATCTATCGTTAATCCGAAGATATCCTGTGAGGTTGGCACTGGATGCGTCGTTAGCAAGGGAGGTACCCTGCAGGGTTGGGGTAGAACGTGTCGTTTGCACGGAAGATACCCTGTAAGGTTGGCACTGGATATATCTATCGTTGGCACGGGAGGTACCCCGCAGGGTTGGGATGGGATCTATCGTTTGTCTTTGGCACGGAAGATACCCTCTGGTGTTGCTGGTGAGGCGCCGTCTATCCTGCGCACTCTGTATCCTCGGGCGTTAACACTCAGGTGTCTGGTAGCCCGCCAGTCCTTGCAGCTTTAGGTGCCCTGTATTCTTGGCACTGGAGGCAGAGCCTATCCTTGATGCTTGCGTATCTTCTAGCGCCGGTACCGAAGACCCGTCAGTCCTTGCAGATGTAGGTACCGTGTATTACTCATTGGCACTGGTGGTAGCGTCTATCCTTGGTGCTGGAGTATCCCCTCCCGTTACCCTCTAGCGCTAGTACTGAGGGACTATTTTTCATTAGCACCGGAAGCCTGCCATAGCTCCGGTGTCTGGGTACGAAAGCCTATTCGCACTGGCGATACCCTAAGCGTCCGCTGTGAAGTACCGGCGAGGTGTGCGCCGCAGAAGCCCTCTATTGACAGTACCGAAAGTGCCCTGTAAGGGTTATACCGAGGGAATCTCCAGCTATTGGCTCTACGGCTCCGAGCAGAGATCTCGACTGTGCCCGCTCCTTTTCTTGGGGGTGGTACTCTCTACAGTGGATACCTCTACTAACCTTACAGCGGTGCCATCGACCTTCAAAGTACTCTCGTTTGTACTGAAGTTACTAGCTGCAGTGAGTGCATGGTAGTGCCCTCAAGCCTATAGGTACACACTAAGGGTCGTATTGTTGATGCTTACTCCTGCCATATGGTGGTGCCATCTATGTTCGTATTACAAGTACCCTCCACGATTCCAACAGAAGGTACTCTCCACAGTTCCTACTGATCTAACTAGTAGATCTCATTGTACCATATGTATGGCGGTGCCTTCTACCTGCGTGTTACAGACCCTATATATTTATTTACTTAATGTATGTCGGTTCATGGTACCTCAGCCATTTGTATGGCCGTTCTTACTGCTGGTACCCTCTTATTACAAATACCATCTACTATCATGCTGCCTCTACTATTTATATGGGAGATCTTACTGCTAGTAACCTCGTATTACAAATACCATCTGCGCTTAGTCACAGTAATCTGCCATTTCAGCGGAAGATTTTACTGCTAGTAACCTCGCATTACAAATACCATATGAGGTTATTCAGGGTGCCTCTTCTATTTATATGGTGATTCTTACTGCTAGCACCCTTGTATTAGAGATATATGGTACCCTCTACCAATTGTACGGTGGGTCTTACTGCTAGTAACCTTTTATTACAAATACCATCTAAGCTTACATATTACAAATACCATCCGAGTTTACATATGGTAAACTCAACCATTTGTATAGCCATTTTTACTGCAAGTTTCCTTATATTACAAATACCATCTACAGTAATTGATGGCACCCTCTACCATACGTATGGAAAATTTACTGCTAGTACCCTCATATTACAAATACCATATTCGGTTACTGATGGTATTATCTATTTCAGGAATCAGATTAGTCGTGTGGCTTGCACAACCAAATTGCACAATCAACCTCTGTGATAAAGTGGGCAGAATCGTGTTACCTGACAGAAACAAGCATTTGCAATGCAATGGGTCTCACGTTTACTCGAATTAAAACTATTAGCGTTGTAAACTCCTAACCGGACTTTTCTTGCCACATAAACTGAAAAGTAAAACAGTTTCACATAAGCGAGCAACGGCCACTATGAGCGCAAAGGAAACACACAAAAGGAAACATAAATCCGCTCGCCGTGAAATTTATTGGTAAAAGTGCAATTATCCATTTAACTGGCAAAAGTGCAAATATCCATGTAACAGGATCGATGTCATGGGGACACATTTTTAGTGTTTTACAGAAAAAAAGGCAAAGAGTGAACCAAAGCAGCATCTACTAAAATATCAAAGGGGCTGGTTCACCTAAAACTGATAGCATGCCTGTGTACATGGACTAAATGGACAAAGAAAAGGGAAACACTCAATAAAAATCCTGAAACACTGGACTTGTTACAGGGTACAAAATAATATTTTATGAAAATGAATGCCTAGGCACAGAATGGTTTAACAAAAGAATGGATGTAGTCAAAGGAAGCGCTTGGTGTCCCCACCACTTGTGAATGCTACAATCGTGTCTATGCCTGGGTGGGACTAATGGACAGGGCAGTCCCATGCATTGTAAAGACCAATAAGACCACCATGGGACACACTGGAACAGTCCTGGTTCCCCAAAATATGAACTGGTGTGCGCGCACCCCCCGTCCCCCTGTGCAATGTAACCACTGGGTTAAGGAGAGGGCACTGTATGAGAATAAAGATAGGGTGGTGGGTAGTTACGAAAGTAAGGTTTCGTTTTAAAATGTAGGTTATCATAGGGTCAGTACACTTAGACTTGAATCTATTTTACTCAATGTAGTGGTAATCTCAGAAGTGGTAATCTCAACAGTGGTAAACCCTGCAGTGGTAATCTCAATGGTAGTAATCACAGTAGTGGTAATCACAGTACTGGTAATCTCAGCAGTGGTAATTCCTGCAGTGATAAATCCAACTGTGGTAATCTCCGCAGAGGTAATCCCTGCACTGGTAATCTCGGAGGTAGTAATCACAATAGTGGTAACCTCAGCAGTGGTAACCACTGCAGGGGTAATCTCAGAGGTAGTAATCACAGTGGTGATAATATCAGCAGTAATAATCCCTGCAGTGGTACTCTCAGAGGTAGTAATAACAGTAGTGGTAATTCAGCAGTGGTAATTCCTTCAGTGGCAAACTCAGAGGTAGTAATCACAGTCGAGGTAATCCCCCACAGTGGTAATCCTTGCAGGGGTAATTTCAGAGGTAGTAATCACAGCAGTGGTAAGGTAATCTCAGCAGTGGTAATCCCTGCAGTGGGACTGTCAGAGGGAGTAATCAGAATAGTGGTAATTCGCCAGTGGTAATTCCTGCAGTGGTAATTTCAAAGGTGAAACAGGAAACAGATGGAAGCTCCCTGCCTCACACTCCAGCATGCAGTCAGCCCCATTGCATCATGGTAAATGCAGTACAAATTCGTTTTTACTCCATAAAGTAGTCTGTAGTTTTTCACCTTAGTGGGTGCAGCTAGTGCTGTATGTCACTGGACGCATGTTTCTGGGTTTAGCCCTTCATCAGCAAAGAGCAGCTTTGTCTGTGGGGTTGCTGGAAATGCTGCCAAAAGTCCTCTCAGGTTTCTTTACCACTCACTGGCACGCAGGTGCTTCAACCAGAGCTTGTCAACTCGTTGGCTCAGGGGAGCCTCCTGAAACAGGAAACAGATAGGAGCACTCTGCCTCACACTCCAGCATGCAGTCAGCCCCAGTGCATCATGGTAAATGCAGTACAAATTAGTTTTTACTCCATACAGTAGTCTGTAGTTTTTCACCTTAGTGGGTGCAGCTAGTGCTGTATATCTCTGGACCCCTGTTCCTCAGTTCAAAGATGGTAATCGCAGCAGAGGTAATCTTTGCACAGGTAATCTCAGGGGTAGTAATCACAGTAGTGGTAACCTCAGGAGTGGTAATACCTGCAGTGGTAATCTCAGAGGGACTCATTTCAATGTAGTAGATTCTATGTAGCGGTATATCGACTGGGTCCCGGTCTGATATGTTCATTGCATTTCCATGTGAATAACGCTCAAACATGTTCTGTTTATAATGCGCTTCCCTGAAGAACATGTTTTAAACCACTTCCTCCTCAGTGAAAAAAAGGACCTCTGAACTGAGTACAGCACAGCGCCTTCCCGAGGGGCACCATCCTCGTCTAAAGGTAAACATCTTAACACGTTTAGTTTTTACTCAGCAGACTAGGGCCTTATAAAACAATGGGACTCGGATATAATCTATTTCACAAGCAATTGTAATACAATGGGTCTCGCGTTTGCTCGAGATAGAGCTATTAGCGTTGTAAACTCCTAACCAGATTTTTCTTGCCACAAACTGAAAAGTAACAGTTTCACATAAGCGAGCCGATGGCCACCATGAGCGCAAAGCAAACACACAAAAGGAAACATAAGTCAGCTCGCAGTGAAACTTATCGGCAAAAGTGAAATTATCCATGTAACAGGGTCGATGTCATGCAAAGTGCTCTATTACTGCCCAGCGACATCGTGCTGCCTACAAAATAGAGAGAAATAGTAGTGCAGAAACCATACGAAAAACATGGAGCCTTGTATGTTTTCAGTAGTTGGCAGGTGCGCTCGAGGAGGACTAAACACTGGAAGAGGCATGACCTATGCATGCCTTCCACTAATTAAATAAAGCCAATTTTAAAAGGCAAGCCCACAAACCAACCAAATGGATGGGCTTGA
Source organism: Pleurodeles waltl (assembly GCF_031143425.1). NCBI lineage: Eukaryota > Metazoa > Chordata > Amphibia > Caudata > Salamandridae > Pleurodeles > Pleurodeles waltl. The sequence goes on from NC_090445.1 coordinate 41,197,280, forward strand.
CATGGGCGTGGTTAAAAGCCCATAGAGAGATTACACCAGGGACAGAGCTCTTTGCGCTCGACCCTAAAAAGTTAAAAAATGTAAGTTGAGAATGTGTTCACGTTCACCCATTCACCCATTCACTGAGAACCAAACAGCCCATTGTAGTGGTTGACTCTCTCAAGGTAGCAATGCAGAGCAGCCCATGGCCTAAACAGGGGAGGTGGCGTGGGAGAAGAGTCAACATTAACTGCAACCAATTATAACATTCAATAACTGATTGTCCAGTCAGTGCCTTTTCTTTAGAAAAGGGAAACTAAATTTATCACATACGCAGCACATAATACTACGCAGTAATTTACAAATATGCATAAGGCTGGTGGAAATAGGGTGGAAATACTTTGGCAACATTATATTTGACCCCAAAAATCGCAAAACCATACAGGAGGGTGTCACTTTAAATGGTGTCAATGTTAGCTCACCTAAAGACCAGTATCCTAAGTCATAATATGTCGTTCCGTCACTGACTTCAATAATCATAATCCATCTGCAACCACTATAAGTATTGGCATTGCAACCCTATGCACACATTATAATTATTAAAACATTGCATCCTTCAAGGAATGATTATTACTGTCAGCAATACTCCCCGGCATCCTCAACTTTCACCTGGACAACCACAATGACAGCAACACCGCAGCCATCCTAGAAAACCTCGACCACCATTGGTGTCCGACAACTGGTCACCTCTCCAACACATGCAGCAGGAAACACGCTCAACACTGTTTTTAACACAGGTAACAACATCATCATCATCAGCCACACCACTGAGCTACAATGGACCAACCACCACTGCGTCCACTTCGCCTACTCCAAATCCACTGCACACCACCATGCCCACTGCCTCCCTCACAGAAGCTGGAACAAGGTCACCGATGATCAGCTCACCAACACCCTCAGCAACTGTCCCCCACCAACATCCATGGAAGCCAACACCTCAAAGCGTAACCTCCACTGATGGATTTCCAACTGCGCCAATGCACTGGCCCAACTCCAGAAACCACCCAGCAAGCAACACACCAAGAAAGCCACCTGGATCTCCCCCACCATCCAAGAAACCAGACGCAACTACAGATGACTCGAGAAAAGATGGAGGGACAACAAGACCCCAGAGAACCAAGCAGCCTTCAAATCCGCAGTCACTGCACACCACTCCCTCATCAGATCAACAAAGGGACCTGACATTCAGGAATGCATCATTGGCAAAGCACACAACAGCGAAGAACTCTTCACAAGAGTCAAGAAATTCGCAAAACCTAGTTTGGAGTCGGCAGACACTCCTCTCCCAAGATCGGTGTGACCAGCTGTAGGAAAGTGCCACTGTTGGCATGGTTACCTCCATCCACGTTTTGCCTAGTGTTGATGCCAACTTTGACTGAAAGTGTGCCGGGACCCTGCTAACCAGGAACCAGCACCAGTGTTCTTTCCCTAAACCTGTTCCTTTTTTCCCACAATTGGCACAGCCCTGGCACACAGTTAAGTCCCTTGTAAAAGGTAACCATGGTACCAAGGGCCCTGTGGCCAGAGAAGGTCTCTAAGGGCTGCAGCATGTATTATGCCACCCTGGGGGACCCCTCACTCAGCCCATGCACACTGCCTTGCAGCTTGTGTGTGTGCTAGTGGGGAGAAAAAGGCAAAGTCGACATGACACCCCTCTCAGGGTGCCATGCCCACAAACCACTGCCTGTGGCATAGGTACGTCACCCCTCTAGCACGCCTTACAGCCCTAAGGCAGAGTGCACTATACCACAGGTGAGGGCATAGGTGCATGAGAAATATGCACCTACAGTGTCTAAGTCCATTCTTAGACACTGTAAGTGCAGTGTAGCCATAGTGAGTACATGGCCTGGGAGTTTGTCATTACAAACCCCATAGCACCATAATGGCTTAATTGAATACCGGGAAGTTTGGTATCAAACCTTCTCACCACAATAAACCCACACTGATGCCAGTGTGTGATTTATTGAAAAATGCACACAGAGGGCATCTTAGAGATGTCCCCCTGTATGTTAGCCCAACTGCTAGTGTAGGACTGACCAGTCTGTGCCAGCCTGCCACTTTCAGACGAGTTTCTGACCAAATGAGGTGAGTGCCTTTGTCCACTGTGGTCAGAAACAAAGCCTGTCCTGGGTGGAGATGCTTCACACCTCCCCCCTGCAGGAACTATAAAACCTGGCGGTGACCCTCAAAGGCTCAAGCTCTGAGTTACAGTGCCCCAGGGCACTCCAGCTGCTGGAGATGCCCGCCCCCCCTGCCCAAAGCCCCTCTTTTGGCGGCAAGTCAGGCGGGAAAATTAGGGAAACCAGGGAGGAGTGACCACCCCAGCCAGGACCTCCCCTAAGGTGTCCAGAGCTGAGGTGACCCCCCTCCCTGTAGAATCCTTCAAATTGGTTTGGAGGACAGAGACCAATAGGAATAGGAATGTGCCCCTCTCCCCAAATGGAGAGGGCACAAGGAGGGTGTAGCCACTCTCAGGGACAGTAGGCATTGGCTACTGCCTTCTGACCCCTAACACGCCCCTAAATTTAGGATTTAAGGGCCTCCCTGAACCCAGCTCAACAGATTCCGGGTGACCTACAAGAAGAAGAAAGGCTGCTAAGCTGAAAACCCCAGCAGAGAAGAAGGAAGACAACAACTGCTTTGGCCCCAGGCTTATAAGTCACACTTATAAGCCTGGGGCCATAAGTCACCTATATGTCTAACCTTCACTTGCTGAAGGTTAGGTGCAAAGTTTCTAAGTGTGAGGGCACCCTTGTACTAGCGAAGGTGCCCCCGCGTAGTTCAGGGCCATTTTCTGAGACTTTGTGAGTGTGGGGACGCCATTACACGTGTGCACTACATATGGGTCAATACCTATATGTAGCTTCACAATGATAATTCCGAATATGGCCATGTAAGGTGTCTAAGATCATGGTCTGGTAATGGGGAGCCAATTCCATGCATCCTGGGGGCTCCACTATGGACCCCCAGTACTGCCAAACCAGTTCTCTGAGGCTTGCACTGCAGCTACAGCTGCTGAAACCTCACAGACAGGGTTCTGCCCTCCTGGGGTCTGAGCAGCTCAGTCCCAGGAAGGCAGAACAAAGCGTTTCCTTTGGGAGGAGGGTGTTACACCCTCTCCCTTTGCAAATAGGTGTAACACATTGGGGAGGGGTAGCCTCCCCCAGCCTCTGGAAATGCTTTGAAGGGCACTGATGGTGTCCTCCTTGCATAAGCCCCTTGTCCCTGCAAGGTGTGGGGGCACTCTGGAGACCTCTGAGTAGGCAGGGCCAGCAGGTGACGTCAGAGATCCCTCCTGATAGGTCCTTACCTGATAAGGTAGCCAATCCCCCTCTCAGGGCTATTTAGGGTCTCTCCTGTGGGTTCTCTTCAGATTCTACTTGCAAGTTTCCAGCAGGAATGCTCTGCACCTACTACTTCATCCTCTGACCTCAGATCAACCGCAGACTGCTCCAGGAACCGCTTTAACAGCAATAAAGTATCCAGAAGGGTACTTTTCCTCTGCAACTTCAGCTCCAGCCAGCAACTGCAACAGTTTCCACAGTGTGCACGCTCTGAGGACTCCCTGTCTTCAACCTGCACCAGAAGGACCAAAGAAATCTCCTGTGGGGTGATGCAATCACTCCTCTGCTCACGCAGGCACCTCTTAAGTCGATGACCAGTTCTCTTGGACTCCTCTCCTGGCGACGAGGGTGCTCCTTGGAACACAGAGGCTGGACCCCATCGACACAGACTGTCCTGAGGTCCTGCTGTCTCAATTTTGAGGAGGTAAGACCTTGCCTTCCCCTAGAATGACAGTACCCCTGTGCACTGCGTCTTCTTCACCTCCTGAGGCCTCTATGCACTATTTGCAAAATTCCTTTGTGCACCGCCTGGCCCAGGTCCCCAGCACTCTATCCTGCGACGCTCAACTCGCTGAGTTGTTCTCTGGAGGTGTGGGACCTTGTAGTGCTGCACCAACCGCCTTTTGTACCTCCTTTGTCCCTGTGTCCTGGGACTCCCATGGGTGCTATCTGATGTCCCGAGGGCTCTCTGAAGTGCTGAGAGTCCACTCTTCCTCCTCACATAGTTGGGGTCCCCAGATCCCTCCTGGGTCCAGATGGCGCCTAGCTGAGGAAAAGCACGACTCTGCCAGAACCAAGGCTTGTTGGAGGAATCCAGCACCAAAACTCGCATGCATCCAACTTCACAACGTGGGACATCCAGTGCATCACGCAGGAACCCGCTGATATCTTCCTTGGGTGCATTTCTGCAGTCTTCGTCCAACCGGGGACTCTTCTTTTGCACCCTCTTCTGGGTTGGAAGTGGCTCCTGTCCTTCCTGGAACTTCTTTCGACTTCTGGACTTGGTCTCCTTCCTTTGCAGGTCTTCAGGTCCAAGAATCCACCATTCGTTGTTTGCAGACTTGGTTGGTTCCTGCAATAACTTTAATCACAAGGTGTAGTGTGTCCTAAGGAAACTTGCAGTACTTTACTCCTGCTTTTCTGGGCTTTGGGGTGGGGTAATTTACTTACCTTTACTGTATTCTTACTCTCCCAGCGATTCTGCACACATTACACTTGTCTAGGGAGAATTTGTGATTCGCATTCCACTTTCTTAGTAAATGGTTTGTGTTGCCCCTAGACCTATTTTCTCCCATTGCATTTTATAGCATTCCCTATTGTTTGCACTATCCTAGGTCTAATTACTTACCTTATTTAGGTGTCTAGTGTATATACAGGGAGTGCAGAATTATTAGGCAAATGAGTATTTTGACCACATCATCCTCTTTATGCATGTTGTCTTACTCCAAGCTGTATAGGCTCGAAAGCCTACTACCAATGAAGCATATTAGGTGATGTGCATCTCTGTAATGAGAAGGGGTGTGGTCTAATGACATCAACACCCTATATCAGGTGTGCATAATTATTAGGCAACTTCCTTTCCTTTGGCAAAATGGGTCAAAAGAAGGACTTGACAGGCTCAGAAAAGTCAAAAATAGTGAGATATCTTGCAGAGGGATGCAGCACTCTTAAAATTGCAAAGCTTCTGAAGCGTGATCATCGAACAATCAAGCGTTTCATTCAAAATAGTCAACAGGGTCGCAAGAAGAGTGTGGAAAAACCAAGGCGCAAAATAACTGCCCATGAACTGAGAAAAGTCAAGCGTGCAGCTGCCACGATGCCACTTGCCACCAGTTTGGCCATATTTCAGAGCTGCAACATCACTGGAGTGCCCAAAAGCACAAGGTGTGCAATACTCAGAGACATGGCCAAGGTAAGAAAGGCTGAAAGACGACCACCACTGAACAAGACACACAAGCTGAAACGTCAAGACTGGGCCAAGAAATATCTCAAGACTGATTTTTCTAAGTTTTATGGACTGATGAAATGAGAGTGAGTCTTGATGGGCCAGATGGATGGGCCCGTGGCTGGATTGGTAAAGGGCAGAGAGCTCCAGTCCGACTCAGACGCCAGCAAGGTGGAGGTGGAGTACTGGTTTGGGCTGGTATCATCAAAGATGAGCTTGTGGGGCCTTTTCGGGTTGAGGATGGAGTCAAGCTCAACTCCCAGTCCTACTGCCAGTTCCTGGAAGACACCTTCTTCAAGCAGTGGTACAGGAAGAAGTCTGCATCCTTCAAGAAAAACATGATTTTCATGCAGGACAATGCTCCATCACACGCGTCCAAGTACTCCACAGCGTGGCTGGCAAGAAAGGGTATAAAAGAAGGAAATCTAATGACATGGCCTCCTTGTTCACCTGATCTGAACCCCATTGAGAACCTGTGGTCCATCATCAAATGTGAGATTTACAAGGAGGGAAAACAGTACACCTCTCTGAACAGTGTCTGGGAGGCTGTGGTTGCTGCTGCACGCAATGTTGATGGTGAACAGATCAAAACACTGACAGAATCCATGGATGGCAGGCTTTTGAGTGTCCTTGCAAAGAAAGGTGGCTATATTGGTCACTGATTTGTTTTTGTTTTGTTTTTGAATGTCAGAAATGTATATTTGTGAATGTTGAGATGTTATATTGGTTTCACTGGTAATACTAAATAATTGAAATGGGTATATATTTGTTTTTTGTTAAGTTGCCTAATAATTATGCACAGTAATAGTCACCTGCACACACAGATATCCCCCTAACATAGCTAAAACTAAAAACAAACTAAAAACTACTTCCAAAAATATTCAGCTTTGATATTAATGAGTTTTTTGGGTTCATTGAGAACATGGTTGTTGTTCAATAATAAAATTAATCCTCAAAAATACAACTTGCCTAATAATTCTGCACTCCCTGTATTGTGTATAATACTTACCTCCAGAAGGAGTATTGCCTCTAAGATATTGTTGGTACTGTGTCACCCAAACAAACTACCTTTATTTTTTGGTAACACTGAGTATTGTCTTAACTTGTGCATAAGTACTGTGTAACTATAAGTGGTATTGCAGGAGCTTTACATGTCTCCTAGGTCAGCCTAAGCTGTTCTGCTATAGCTACCTCTATCAGCCTAAGCTGCTAGAACATTACTACATTTCACTAATAAGGTATAAAAGGACCTGATGTAAGGTGTAAGTACCCAAGGTACCCACTACAAACCAGGCCAGCCTCCTACATGCAGTCATTGACCCAGTGTATCCTTTGTCTCTCTCCCACCCTTTCTTGTTTTGTCATCCTGTCCTTATGTGCATTAGCATCATCTGGCAAAGGAACAGAGGCACTGGCGATGGAGGGAGCTGCATCCCACAGGACCCTGAAGGCAGAGTCCACAGACACTGAGGGCACCAGTGGGACGGAGGGTGAGGGGAGCACCACGGCGGAGACTGGAGGGGACAACACTGACTCTGATACCTCCTCCGATGGGAGCTCCCTGGTGGTGGCAGACACTTCTGTGACCACCCCAGCTACAGGTACAGCCGCCACCCCGTACTAGCACCGCCCTCCCAGCAGCCCCTCAGCAAGTTGCCCATGCCCGCTAAACCAGGAGGGTTGGCATTTCCTTCGCCCCAGGCACCTCAGGCCCTGCCCCAGTGAGCCCTGCTGCCCTAAGTGAGGAGGCTATTGACCTCCTGAGATCCATCTCTGTAGGGCAGTCAACCATTGTGAATGCCATTCAGGGGCTGGCAGACCAGATGCAGCAATCTAATGCATTCCTGGAGGGCATTCACAGTGGATTGACAGCCCAACAGAGATCGATTCAGGCTCTGGCCTCCTCTCTGATGGCAGCCATTGTCCCTATTTCTACCGTCCCTCCTCCAACTACCAGCTCCCAGTCCCATTCTCCTCAACCCAACCCATCCTATGCACACATACAGACAAGCATGCACACAAAACATCACACAAGCGTGGTACAGGCAGCACACTTCATCCCACAGGCCCTCACACACACACCATTCAGTTGCAGACACAACATCCACTACTTCCACTGTCTCCCCCTCCTCCTCCACCTCCCACCCAGTTACGTCCACACTCACACCTGCATGTACTACATCATCATCCACTACCCACATCATCACCACACCAAGCAAAACACACACCTCACTGGCAGACACCTCCACAAGATCCATGCACACGTCCTCTGTGTCCTCTCCCACCGTGTCTGTCTCCCCCTCCTAAAGTTCACAAACGCAAGCACTCAGACACCCAACAGCTATCTACCTCACAGCAGCATACAACCCATGCACCTGCACCCAAATCCAGCAAACACCTTCAACAACCACTCCCTCATCATCCACTCCCATTATTACTCCCTCTTCCCACCCAAATATCCCTAAAAAGCTTTTCCTTTCCACAATTCACCTCTTCCCTACCCCTCGTCCCCATCCTGCACATATGGCCAGGGTATCAAGGACCCAGCCAAGCACCTCAGCCATACAGTCAACGGGACCAGTTTCAGCAGCACCTACTCGTGGTGGAAAGGATTCTGGGCCACAAATACAGAAGGGGAAGTAGCCTGCACCAGCCACCAAGAAGGCAAAGGAGCCTGCACCAGCCACCAAGAAGGCAAAGGAGCCTGCACCAGTCACCAAGAAGGCGAAAGAGCCTGCACCAGCAGTTGTCACAGGGCCCTCACTGCCAGCCGTGGTTGTGCAGCCGTAAGAAAATGCAGGGGCTGAGCAGGAGCCTCCCACAACCACCACCACAGTGCAGCCATCGGAGGGTGCAGTGGCTGAGCAGGAGCCTCCCACATCCACCACCACAGTGCAGCATGCCCTCACAAGAACCAGTGGGGTATTCACCTACCTGAGAGACTGTGGCCTATCACTCCCCAGGACCAAGCACAGGGCGTGTTGCCCCCTCCAGAACCAGTGGTCTTGTTTCCGCATCCGGCTGAGATTCCTCCCCCACCCCCCCCAGGTGCCTGCCTATTTGCCAACTGATGCTCCTGCCGTGTTCTCGCCGTATTGGTGCAGGGATCGAGTGGGACCTTGCACTTTGCCATGTGGCCCCTGTGAACTGTTGACTGGGCAGTGTCCCTTTTTTGTACGTATCTGTTGCATTGCCACATCGACTTATTATTTTTTACGTTGATCTTATTACAATCACTTTAGTCAATTCCTGTTGTCCTTGCATTATTCAACTAATTATCGGGGACAGATTGTTTTCTTGTGCAGCTGGTTGTGTGTATGGCGTGTGTGTGTGTGGGGTGTGTGTTGTGTGTGTGTGTGTGTGTGTTACTGTCGTTTTCCTCCTCCCCTTCCCTTGTGTGCTAGGCGGCTGTACTCACCGTCGTCGTCTTCGCCGGCGTTGGTGTTCATGGTGGAGCATGACGTAGAAGATCATCGGAAAGACTTGCAGTTCTGGTTCCATGGCGGTGTGGTTCTTCCTTGCGTCTCCAATGGTGAGTTCTTTGTCTTCTGTGCTCTGTTGCCACCAGGCTTTTGATGGCGTTAGCAAAGCGCCACCTTTTCCGGGGCGGTACCATGTCATAATATGGTAGGCAGAACTTTGTCTTCCGCCTGGCTGTGGGCTGCTACTGCCGTGGTGGCGGTTTCCGCCCTGGTGGTCGGTGTCGTACATTGGCTGTCTATCGGAGATATCACCGCCATGGTCATAATTTGGCAGTACTTACCAGCAGCCTGTTGGTGGTATTACCACCACTTTATCACCAACCACCAGGGTCGTAATGAGGGCCTGAGTGTGTGTTTCTTCTATTGCTTGTGTGTGTACAACAAATGCTTAACACTACCCTCTGATACGCCTAACTGCTCAACCACACTACCACAAGACAGAGCATTAGTATTATCTATTTTGCCTCTGTCAAGCCTCTGGGGAACCCCTGGACTCTGTACACACTACATCTCATTTTGATATAGTATATATAGAGCCAGCTTCCTACATTGGTGGATCAGCATTGAGGTCCACGACTTTGCATTTGCTGGACTACTCAGCCAATACCTGATCATACGACTAAATTCCAAAATTGCCTTTAGAAAACTGATTTATTAATTTGACTATTTTTTCTACATTTTTAAAAGTCCTGCTAGGGCCTTGGTTAAGTCTCTTTTAGCATCTTTTAAGTTTAAATGTTTTGTAAAAGTTAGGATTTAGTTACTAGAAGTAGTTTTTAGTTTCTAAAAAGTAATCCCAACTTTAGTAGCATAATGAGCAGCTCAGAGGAAATAGTGATGAGCCAAGGTCCCACTGTAAGCTGAAAAAGATTAGAACTGGTTCCAACCCAACCAAGGTCAAGCTCCAGAAGCTCTTGGCAGAGTACACCAGGGACCACCCTACTGAGGAAGAAGAACTCCAGTCAGAAGGGGAAGATGTTAGAGATGAGGTGGATGATCTCCCCCCTCCTCACCTAACTAGGGAGACCAAATACCCTTGTCTCCAAGGATAGTACGCATTGGATCTGGATCTTCAACAGGGGAGTCCAGTTCCTCTGGGAACAATGAGGGCAGCCTAAATGAAGAGGACATCATTTAGCAAGGATGGCCAAAAGGTTAGCTTTGGAGCAATAACTCCTAGCTATAGAAAGGGAGAGAGCAGAAATGGGCTTAGGACCCATTAATGGTGGCATCAACATAAATAGGGTAAGAGAGAATAGCTGATATCATAAAAATCCCCAAAGGGATTGTCCCAAAATATGAAGATGGTGATGATATCACCAAGTGGTTCACAGCTTTTGAGAGGGCTTGTGCAACCAGAAAGTTAAACAGATCTCACTGAGGAGTTCTCCTTTGGGAAGTGTTCACTTATATGTGTAAGGATAGACTCCTCACACTCACTGGTGAAGATGCAGAATCCTATGACATCATGAAGGCGATCCTGATTGAGGGCTTTGGATTCACTACTGAGGAGTATAGAATTAGGCTCAGGGGGTCTCGCAAAACCTTGAGCCAGACCTGGGCTGATTTTGTTGACTACTCAGTGAAAACACTAGATGGTTGGATAACTGGCAATGGAGTGCTTGCCTATGGTGGGCTTTTTAATTTGTTTATGAAGGAACACCTGTTAAGTAACAGCTTCAATGAAAAGTTGCATCAACATCTGGTAGACCTAGGTCCAATTTCTCCCCAAGAATTGGGAAAGAAGGCAGACCACTGGGTCAAGACTAGGGTGACCAAGACTTCCACAGGGGGTGACCAAAAGAAAGGGGTCACAAAGCCTCCTCAGGGGAAGGGTGGTGAGACACCTAAGGACAAACACAAAGAGTCTTCTCAAGGGCCCCAAAAACCTGCTCAGGAGGGTGGGCCAGAGCCTCTTCACAGTCCACAAATGGGTACAAGGGTAAAAACTTTGATCCCAAGAAGGCCTGGTGTCACATCTGTAGACAGCATGGACACCACACTAGAGATAAAGCCTCTCCGAAGAAAAATCCCACCAGCACTACTCCAGTTAGCACTGGAAGAGCCAGTCTCCAGGTGGAATCCACAGTGTCCCCAGAGCAAATCAGGGTTCATACTGAAGCTACTTTAGTCTCTGAGGGTGGGGTGGATATAGCCACATTAGCTGCTTGGCCACCTAACATGCAAAAATACAGGCAGCAGACCATGATAAATGGGAGAAAGGTAGAAGCCCTGAGGGTTACAGGCATCAGTGTCACCATGGTGACAGAGAAACTGTTTTCTCCTGGTCAGTATTTGTCTGGACAAACTTATCCCGTTACCAATGCTGACAATGTGACTAACGTCCATCCCATGGCTATAGTAACTTTAGAATGGAGAGGGGTTACTGGCCTGAAACAGGTGGTGGGCTCTTCTGCAATCCCAGTAGAATGTTTGCTAGGGAATGATTTGGAGTCCTCAGCATGGGCTGAGGTAGAACTCAAAACCCATGCAGCCATGCTGGGTATCCCTGAACTGGTGTGTGTGAAAACCAGAGCACAGAGCAGAGCACATGGTGAAAAATAATTGTTGGATCCTGGAATAATGGCCCAACCTTCCAAGAGAAAAGGGAAAAGGACTGGGGGACAAGCCTCTGAACAGCAAATGAAGCAAGACCCCTCTGCTCAGGACGATGTCTTATCCCCTGAGGGAACCGAGTCCATGGAGCTGGAACCTTACTAGGTAGAGTTCTTCGTCCCAGGGGATCCACAAGGGAACAGCTGTGCCAGGAACAAAAGACTTGTCCCACTCTTGAAGGCTTGAAACAGCAAGCTGCTGAAAAGGAGAAGGGAGATGTCATTGGCTCCCACAGGGTCTATTGGGAGGATGGGCTCCTTTACACTGAGGCCAGAGATCCCAAACCTGGTGCAACTAGGAGAGTGGTAGTGCCTCAGGACTTTAGAGAGTTTATCCTCACATTGGCCCATGACATCCGCCTAGCTGGGTATTTGGGACAGACCAAGACATGGGACCGCCTTGTGAACCATTTCTATTGGTCCAACATGTCCCAGAAAGTAAGGGAGTTTTGTAGCTCCTGTGTCACCGGTCAAGCCAGTGGTAAGACAGGTGGCCATCCAAAGGCCCCCCTCATTCTACTTCCAGTGGTGGGGGTACCCTTTGAGAGGGTTGGTGTGGGCATTGTGAGTCCACTTGAATCTCCCACAGCCTCAGGGAATGAATACATACTGGTAGTAGTGGATCATGCTACCAGATACCCTGAAGCAATTCCCCTTAGGTCACCTACTGCCCCTGCAGTAGCCAAAACCCTAATTGGTATTTTTACCAGTGGGTTTCCCTGGGGAGGTGGTTTCTGATAGAGGTACCAACTTCATGTCAGCTTACATGAAACACATGTGAAATGAGTGTGGGGTGACTTATACGTTCACCACACCATACCATCCACAAACCAATGGACTTGTTGAGAGATTCAACAGGACATTGAAGGGCATGATCATGGGGCTCCCAGAAAAGCTCAAAAGGAGATGGGATGTCCTCCTGCCATGCTTGCTTTTCGCCTATAGAGAAGTGCCTCGGAAGGGAGTATGGTTTTCCCTCTTTGAACTTCTGTTTGGCCACCCTGTAAGGGGACCACTGGCACTTGTTAAAGAAGGCTGGGAGAGACCTTTCCATGAGCCTAAACAAGATGTGGTGGACTATGTACTTGGCCTCCGCAATAGGATGGCTGAGTACATGGAAAAGGCATCCAAAAACCTGGAGGCCATCCAACATTCCAGAAGTTGTGGTATGACCAAAAGGTCTGCAATAGGTGAATTCCAGCCAGGGCAAAAGTCTGGGTTCTGGAACCTGTGGCTCACAGGGAACCTCAGGACAGATAAAGTGGCCCTTACCCAGCCCTAGAGAAAAAAAGTCAGGTCACTTGCTTAGTGGGCCTGTGCACTAGCAGGACACCCAAGAGGGTGATCCATGTTAACCATGTAAAATTGTACAATGATAAGGCAGCCATAACCATGCTGATGGTTACTGATGATGCTCAGGAAGCAGAGAGTGAACCTCTCCCCGACCTCCTCTCAACTGACCCTAAAGATGGATCAGCAGATGGAGTTGTCTATTCAGACACCCTCTCTGCCCAACAGCAAGCTGACTGCAGGCAAGTCCTACAGCAGTATGCTGAGCTCTTCTTTGACCCCTGGTCAGACACACCTATGTACCCATGATGTGGACACAGGAGACAGTTTACCTGTCAAAAATAAAATCTACAGACAGTCTGACCAAGTCAAAGAGAGCATCAAAGTAGAAGTCCACAAAATGCTGGAGTTAGGGGTAATAGAGCACTCTGATAGTCCCTGGGCTAGCCCAGTGGTCTTGATCCCCAAACCTCATACCAAAGATGGCAAGAGAGAAATGAGGTTCTTTGTGAACTACAGAGGACTCAATTCTGTCACTAAGACAAATGCACACCCCATACCCCGAGCAGATGAACCAACTGACAAAATAGGTGCAGCCAAATCCCTAAGTACCTTTGACTTAACTGCAGGGTACTGGCAAATTAGGATGGCACCTGGAGCCAAAGAAAACACAGCATTCTCTACACCTAATGGACATTATCAGTTACTGGTATGCCTTTTGGCTCAAAGAATGCCACTGCCACCTTCCAGAGTTTGGTGAATCAAGTCCTTGTTGGTTTGCAGTCCTTTAGTGCAGCATATCTAGATGACATTGCTGTCTTTAGCTTCAGCTGGCAGGACCACCTGGTCCACTTGGGGAAGGTTTTGCCAGCCTTGCAAACAGCAGGCCTCTCTATCAAAGCATCTGAATGTGAGATAGGGCAGGGCACAGTTGTATACTTGGGCCACCTTGTAGGTGGAGGCCAAGTGCAACCTTTACAACCTAAGATCCAGACAATTCTGGAAATCCAGACTCAAGTCAGGGCATTCCCTGGCTTGAATGGGTACTAAAAAAAGACTATAGGTGATACATCCTTCTCCATTCAAGCAGCCAAACTATGGAATTCATTACCACCAACTATAAGAGCCACAGATAACTATCTTGTCTTCAGAAAACTACTCAAGAGTTGGCTCTTTTCTTCATAACCGCCATATTCTAACAGCTATAGACTGCATATGCCTATGTTGATAAATATTTTTATCTGATTATGTGTATATTCTAGTTATATAGAGTTCTTTAGAAAATATGTATCGCTACTATGTCATTACAAACTACACATATAGGGCCAGATGTAAAAAGGGTTTTGCGAGGCGCAAAAGCCTCTCCGATATGCAGAAATGCATTTTGCGAGTCGGATCCGACTCGCAAAATGCATTTCTGACTCACAAATAGAAAGGGGTGTTCCCTTCCTATTTGCGACTCGCAATGCTATGCAATTTCAGTTACCATCTACTTGAAGTGGATGGTAACCCAGTCGCAAACAGGAAGGGGTACCCATGGGACCCCTTCCCCTTTGTGAATGGAAACAATAATAATTTTTCAGAGCAGGCAGTGGTCCTATGGACCACTGCCTGCTCTGAAAAATACAGAAACAAAAGGTTTAGTTTTTTTTTCTAAGTGCAGCTCGTTTTCCTTTAAGGAAAACGGGCTGCAGATAGAAAAAAAAAACTGCTTTATTAAAAAGCAGTCACGGACATGGTGGTCTGCTGTCTCCAGCAGGCCACCATCCCCGTGAGTGCCCATACTCGCAATGGGGTCGCAAACTGCGACCCACCTCATTAATGTTAATGAGGTGGGTCTTTGCAACCCCATTGCGAGTTGCAGGAGGTGTCTGAGACACCTTTCTGCATAGCAAATTGCGACTTGCAATTTGCGAGTCGCACGGACTCGCAAATTGCAAGTCGCAATTTGCCTTTTTTGCTACATCTGGCCCATACTCTTTAAACCTGTTTAAATAATGTATATTTCCTCAGGGTTTAAATATGTATATGTATGTACATATATGTGTGCATATATATATATATATATATATATATATATATATATATATATATATATATATATATATATTATACTATGCTTAACATGTTCATAGGTCATTGCATAACACCTAGTTAAGTTGTTATATTAGATACTTATGAATCCCTGATCTCATTTTATATCACACTTTGTCTACCCATCACCATATGTCATGTCTGTATCAATCTATCCTCCATTCCCACTCTGACTCATCACAAATCCATTCTTTCATCTCTTAAATAACCCTGCCTAAGCTCTTCCCTTCTCTTCCACATCTAACGTACCCAAACCTCACTTTACTACCATGATCTCCGAAACAACCCTACTAAATTATCCCTCATTTATCTCACCCTGCTACTATGATCTCCCTAACCCTTTCCACACACTCTTCCCTCCTCTATCCCCCCTTTACTCATTCCAAGCCTAAATCCTATTACCATAAACTCCCAATTAACACTTCTGGATCCTTCCCTCCTCCACCCCTCCATTATTCCAGTTAATCCAACTGACAAATTCACATATCTGCGGCTCAAACTAACTCATAATAATACTAAAACTGTACTCATATTTCCCTAAACTAATACGCCACTAATTTCTTTTGGGTGCCGGAGTAGCGTGCTACTTGCCAAAAAGCGCTTCGACGTCTCGTTAGGGGTAGTAAGCGCTATGTAAATACTATTACAGTACAATACAATACAGGAGGTTTGTGAAGGGATATGGGTCTATTGTGACTCCCCTCACTGAACTGACCTCAAAGATGCCAAAGAAGATAAACTGGACCCTAGACTGTCAAAAGGACTTTGACACCCTGAAAGAAGCAATGTGCTCAGCACCATTTCTAAAAGCTCCAGATTATACTAAGCAATTTATTGTGCAGACAGATGCCTCTGAACATGGGATAGGAGCAGTCCTATCCCAAACCAATGATGATGGCTCTGACTAGCCTGTTGCTTTCATTAGCAGGAGGTTACTCCCCAGGGAGCAGCGTTGGAGTGCCATTGAGAGGGAAGACTTTGCTGTGGTTTGGTCCCTGAAAAAGCTGAGGCCATACGTGTTTGGCACTCACTTTGTTTTTCAAACTGACCACAGACCTCTCAGATGGCTTATGCAAATGGAAGGTGAGAACCCTAAACTTTTGAGGTGGTCCATATCCCTACAGGGAATAGACTTTGTAGTGGAACACAGACCTGGGACTGACTATGCCAAAGCTGTAGGTGGCTGGCCTGGCTTATAGTGGGTGCCTGATGGTACTTACACCTTGTGCTAGGTCCAGTTATCCCTTATTAGTAGATTAGTAGTATTCTAGCAGCTTAGGCTGACAGAGGTAGCTATAGCAAAGCAGTTTAGGCTGAACTAGAAGACATGCAAAGCTCCTACTATACCACTTATATCATATAGGTACTATTTCATAAGAAACACAATACTCAGAGTTACTAAAAATAAAGGTACTTTATTTTAGTGACAATCTGCCAAAAATATCTTGGAGGATATACTCCGTTAGGAGGTAAGTAAAATACACAAAATATACACACAAACCAAAATCAGGTAAGTAAACAATTAGACAAGTAGTGCAAACACTGTAGAATACAATAGGATGCAATAGGCCTAGGGGCAACACAAACCATATACTCTGAAAGTGGAATGCAAACCACAAATGGACCCCTAGGCTAGTGTAGTGTGTAGAGGGTCGCTGGGAGTGTAAGAAAACACTGAGGGTGTCCAAGATACCCCACCCCAAGACCCTGAAAAGTAGGAGTAAAGTGATACTGCTTCCCCAGAAACACACTAAACTTGTGATAGAGGATTCTGCAAAGACAACAACAGACTGCAAATCACTGAAGATGAATTCCTGGACCTGAGGACCTGCAGAGGAAGGGGACCAAGTCCAAGAGTCGTGAAAGTGTCCAGGGGGGGGGCAGGAGCCCACTAAACCCCAGATGAAGGTGCAAAATGGCTGCCTCCGGATGGAAGAAACTGAAGATTCTACCACAACGAAAGGTGCTAGGAACTTCTCCTTTGTGCAGAAGATGTCCCACGGAGTGCTGGAGAATGCAGCACTGTTTCCTTGGAGAAAGACCGCAAGCAAGCCTTGCTAACTGCAAAGGTCGCGATTGAAGAAAAATGGTGCTGCCGGGGCCCAGGAAGGACCAGGATGTCGCCATTTGGGAGAGGAGACAGTGGGGGCTCTCAGCAACACAGAGGGCCCATGCACAAGAAGGCAGCACCCGCAGAAGTACTTGAACACGGGTTCAAGAAAACTGAGCTCGGTGGTCATCTCATCACTACAAAAGAGGGTCCCACGAAGCTGGTGGTCAACTCAGCAAGTTGAGCAATGCAGGACGGAGTGCTGGGGACCTGGGCTAGGCTGTGCACAAAGGATTCCTTGCAAAAGTGCACAGAAGTCCTATCAGCTGCAGTTCACGCCGTGCACAGGATTACTGTCTGGAGAGGGGAGGCAAGGACTTACCTCCACCAAATTTGGACAAAGGGGCCACTGGACAGTCTGGGTCACTTGGGTCCACCACCTGTGTTCCAGGGGCCATGCTCGTCAGGATGAGAGGGGTCCCAGAGTACCGGTGACGCTGAAGTTTGGTGCCTGCTGGAGCAGGGGAAAGATTCCGTCAACACGGGAGATTTCTTTGTGGCTTCCAGTGCAGGATGAAGGCAGGCAGCCCCCAAAGCATGCACCACCAGGAAACAGTCGAGAAAGCCGACAGAATTAGGTGCTACAATGTCGCTGGTAGTCTTCTTGCTACTTTGTTGCAGTTTTGCAGGCTTCCTGGAGCAGTCGATCCTTGGCAGAACTCGAAGAGAGAGGTGCAGGGCAACTCTGGTGAATTCTTGCAAGTCGTTATCTGAGGAAAAGCCCACAGGAGAGAACCTAAATAGTCCTCAGAGGAGGACTGGCCACCTAGCCAGGTAAGCACCTATCAGGAGGGCTCTCTGACATCACCTGCTGGCACTGGCCTCTCAGAGGCCTCCACTGTGCCCTCACACCTCTGGATTCCAGATGGCAGAGGTCTGGGACACACTGGAGGAGCTCTGGGCACCACCCCTGGGGTGGTGATGGACAGGGGAGTGGTCACTCCCCTTTCTTTTGTCCAGTTTCACGCCAGAGCAGGGACTGGGGGTTCCCTGAACCGGTGTAGACTGGCTTATGCAAGGAGGGCACCATCTGTGCCCTTCAAAGCATTTCCAGAGGCTGGGGGAGGGTACTCCTCCCCAGCCCTTAATACCTTTTTCCAAAGGGAGAGAGTGTAACACCCTCTCAGAGAAAATTCTTTGTTCTACCTTCCTGGGACTGGGCTACCCAGACCCCAGGAGGGCAGAACCCTGTCTGTGGGTTGGCACCAGCAGGAGCTGCAGAGAAAACCCCAGAGAGCTGGTTTGGCAGTACTCAGGGTCCATAGTGGAGCCCAGGGGATGCATGGGATTGGCACCCCAATACCAGGTTTGGCATGGGGGGACAATTCCATGATCTTAGACATGTTACATGGCCAAATTGAGTTACCATTGTGAAGCTACATATAGGTATTCACCTATATGCAGTGCACGCGTGTAATGGTGTCCCCGTACTCACAAAGTCCGGAGAAATTGCCCTGAACTATGAGGTGGCACCTTGGCTAGTGCCAGGGTGCCCTCATACTTAGTAACTTTGCACCTAACCTTCACTAAGTGAAGGTTAGACATATAGGTGACTTATAAGTTACTTAAGTGCAGTATAAAATGGCTGTGAAATAACGTGTGCGTTATTTCACTCAGGCCGCAGTGGCAGTCCTGAGAAAGATTTGTCTGAGCTCCCTATGGGTGTCAAAAGAAATGCTGCAGCCCATAGGGATCTCCAGGAACCCCAATACCCTGGGTACCTAGGTACCATATACTAGGGAATTATAAGGGTGTTCCAGTGTGCCAATTAGAATTGGTGAAAATGGTCACTAGCCTATAGTGACAATTTTAAAGGCAGAGAGAGCATAAGCACTGATATTCTGATTAGCAGAATCTCAGTGACACAGTTAGTCACTACACAGGTACACACATTCAGGCCACAAACTATGAGCACTGGGGTCCTGGCTAGCAGGATCTCAGTGAGACAGGCAAAAACAAAACTGACATATATGTAAAAATGGGGGTAACATGCCAGGCAAGATGGTACTTTCCTACAAATGCAGATGGACTTTCCAGGTTTTTCCACTTAGACTATGAAGACTCTCTTGGGAAAGGTTAGTCTCATCCTCTTGCATTTGGGGGGGAGGGGTTGTGAAAGAAAGTGCCACTGTTGGCATTGTTACCCCACACACACACACTGTTTGCCTAGTGCTGATGCCAACTTTGAAAGTGTGCTGGGTTCCTGCTAACCAGGCCCCAGCACCAGTGTTCTTTCCCTAAAACGGTACCTTTGTTTACACAATTGGCACAGCCCTGGCACATAATGAAGTCCCTTGTAAAAGGTACCCATGGTACCAAGGGGCCTGTGGCCAGGGAAGGTATCTAAGGGCAGCAGCATGCATTATGCCACCCTGGAGGACCCCTCACTCAGCCCATGCACACTGCCTTGCAGCTTGTGTGTGCTGGTGGGAAGAAAAAGGCAAAGTCGACATGACACCCCTGTCAGGGTGCCATGCCCACAAACCACTGCCTGTGGCATTGGTAAGTCACCCCTCTAGCAGGCCTAAGGCATGGTACACTATACCACAGGCGAGGACATAGCTGCATGAGCAATATGCCTCTACAGTGTCTATGTCCATTCGTAGACACTGTAAGTGCAGTGTAGCCATAGTGAGTATATGGTTTGGGAGTTTGTCATTACGAACTTCACAGCACCATAATGGCTTCACTGAATACTGGGAAGTTTTGTATCAAACTTCTCAGCACAATAAACCCACACTGATGCTAGTGTGGGATTGATTAAAAAATGCACATAGAGGACATCTTAGAGATGCCCCCTGTATGTTAGCCCAACTGCTAGTGTAGGACTGACCGGTCGGTGCCAGCCTGCCACTTTCAGACGAGTTTCTGACCACATGGAGTGAGTGCCTTTGTGCACTCTGGTCAGAAACAAAGCCTGTCCTGGGTGGAGGTGCTTCACACCTCCCCCCTGCAGGAACTATAACACCTGGTGTTGAGCCTCAAAGGCTCAAGCCTTGGGTTACAGTGCCCCAGGGCACTCCAGCAAGTGGAGATGCCCGCCCCCCTGGACAAAGCCCCACTCTTGGCGGCAAGTCCGGCGGGAAAACTAGGGATAATAGGGAGGAGTGACCACCCCATGCAGGACCATCTCTAAGGTGTCCTGAGCTGAGGTGACCCCCTCCTTGCAGAATCCTCCATCTTGGTTTGGAGGACAAGGACCAATAGGGAAAGGAATGTGCCCCTCTCCCTAAAGGGAGTGGGCACAAGGAGGGTGTAGCCACTATCAGGGACAGTAGCCATTGGCTACTGCCCTCTGACCCCTAACACGCCCCTAAATCTAGGATTTAAGGGCCTCCCTGAACCCAGTTCCCCAGATTCCTGGTGACCTACAAGAAGGACTGCTAAGCTGAACACCCCAGCAGAGAAGAAGGAAGACAACAACTGCTTTGGCCCCAGCCCTACCGGCCTGTCTCCTGCTTCAAAGAACCTACAACGCATCCAGTGGGCCCTGCGACCTCTGCCAACTCCAGAGGACTTCCCTGCACCCAAAAGGACCAAGAACTCCTGAGGACAGTGGCTCTATTCAAAAGAAACCTATAGCTAAGGACTCCCATCTCACTCCAGATGCGTGAGTCCTGACCCCTGTGCACCCGATGCCCACGGCCCGTGTCCAGGTGGTCCACCCAGCAAGAAAGGGTCCCCAGGCGATTGGAAACAAGAGCCCACCCTGGGTTGACCCCTCCAAGCCTCCACGATGACGCCTGCAGAGGGAATCCAGAGGACCCCCTCTGACCGCGAGCTACGGACGAAGATATCTGACGCCTAAAGGAGACAATGCACACCCACAGCCCCCAGGCCTTGGAGAAACTGACCCCTGGTGCAGCATCGACCAGCAGGTGGCCATCTTCCCTGTCCAGTAGGTGGTTTCCCCGAGAAGCCCCCCTGGACCTTGTCTGCAGCCTCATAGTGACCCCCGGGGTCCCCTCATAGAGTTGCATTGAAAACCCAACACTCTGTTTTCACCCAGCCACCCTAGTGCCGCTGAGGGAGCATGTTTGATGCCTACTTGGGGCCCCTCCAGTGCTCTCTGGAACCCCCCCTGTTCTGCCCTCCGAGTTGGAGGTATTTACCTGCGGGCCGACCGGATTCCGAGTACCCCCCCCCCCATCTCTATAGGAGCCCACATTAATTTGGTACCTCTTTGACCTCTGCACCTGACCGGCCCGTGTTGCTGGTGGTGTGTGTTTGGCGTTAACTTGAACCCCCAACGATGGACTACCTAAACTCCGGAGATAGGAACAGCAAGTTGAATACTTACCTTTAAAACTGTACTATCTTTTCTTCCCCCAGGAACTGATAGTTGAAAATTGCAGTGTCCACTTTTAAAGTACTTACCTGCACACTGAATCTCGTGGTTCTAGAAATAAATTAACAAAACATTTTCTATATAAAATCCTATTGGTCTGAAGTTAAATCATCGAGTGTGTGTTTCTTCTGTTGCTTGTGGGTGTGTGTACAACAAATGCTTAACACTACCCTCTGATAAGCCTAACTGCTCGACCACACTACCTCAAAATAGAGCATTAGTATTATCTATTTTTGCCTCTGTCAAGCCTCTGGGGAACCCCTGGACTCTGTGCACACTATATTTCATTTTGATATAGTATATACAGAGCCAGCTTCCTACACCAGCTCACCACTTTCTTCCACCGCAAGATAAAGAACATCTACGACAGCTTCACCACCCTAGACCCACCCTCCACACCCACCGAACCCAACTACCCCAGCGGACTACACAAATGGACCACGGTCACCATGGACAACACCCTGAGAATCATGAAAAGCATTCAATCCGGAGCCCCCACGGGCCCATGCCCTCATCACATCTGCCGGCGCCTCCATTGCACCCATACTCTGCCGCACCACCAACTGTTCTATCCAGTCTGCCACCTTCCCCGGAGACTGTAAACATGCAGAAGTAAATCCCCTGTTGAAGAAACCATCCACGGACCAAACGGACATCAAGAACTACATGCCAATCTCACTACTCCATTCCCCCCCAGCAAAATTGTTCAAGAAGCCATCAAACTCAACTCTCTGAATTAATCGAGATGAACCACATCTTGGACCCTTCTAAATCAGGATTCAGAAGCAACCATAGCACCAAGACCGCTCTCCTAGCTGCCATAGATGACATCCGCACCCTACTCGACCAAGGAGAAACCACTTCCCCCACACTCCTGGACCTCGTGGTCACATTCAACACCATCTCCCACCACACACACAACACAAGACTCTTGGTCACCAACATCTGTGACAAAGCCCTAGCCTGGATCCAGTCTTTCCTCACCGGCCAAACTCAAGGAGTCAGGCTCCCATCATTTTTGTCAGAACCCACCATAATCAGCTGCGGAGTGTCCCAGGGCTCCTCCCGCCAACATTTACATGGCCCTGCTCACAACCATAGTCAGAGAACACAGACTGAGCATCTTCTCTTATGCCAACGACACACAGCTGATCCTCTCCCTCAACAACGAACCCAAGCCCGTCAAGAAAAACTTCCACAACGTCTGTTTGAAGAACAGCTGCCTCAAGCTCAACTCTGACAAGACCAAAGTCCTCATCATGGGCCCCACTACCTCCACCAGGGACGACTCTTGGTGGCCCACAGCACTCAGAACCCCACCCCCACGGACCACACAAGAAAACTTGACATCATCCTTGACTCTTCACTCTAGATGAACCGCCAGGCCAATGCCATCTCGTCATCCTGTTTCCACACGCTCTGCTTATTCCGGAAGATCTTCAAATGGATCCCTATCAAATCCAGGAGAACAGTCACCCACATACTCATCAGCAGCAGACTCGATTATGGCAATGCTCTCTACGCCGGCACCACCCTGAAGATCCAAAGAAAACTCCAGAACATCCAGAACGCTGCCGTCAAACTCATCCAAGACAGCCCCCATCTCAAGCCATCAGTGAGGCCTACACTGGCTCACAGTCAACAAGAGGATCACCTTCAAACTCCTCATCCATGCCTACAAAGCTCTCCCACAATGCCAGACTCGAATACCTCAAACACAGCCTTTCCTTCTACACACCCACCACATACCTCTGCTCTGCCCAGCTGGCCCTGGCCACCATCCCACGCATCCGCAAAACCACGGCTAGAGGAAGATCTTTCTCCTGTTTTGCAGCAAAGACCTGGAACTCCCTGCCCTTGCATGTCAGGCAAGCTACATCCATGCCTCAATTCAGGATGGACCTCAAATGAACCATGGATGCTCCCCCCCTCTATTACCTTGAGACCCTACTGGTGAGTACTCACGCTCTGAGTGATTGCTACCCTCTGTGGTTTCAACCAAGAGATACGCTCACTAGTAATGATACACTATACTGTCTCAATGGGGATCCCTCTATGATTACTATTAAAGACACTAAGGGGGTCATTATGACAATGGCGGTGACTGTTGAAGTAACACCAACCGGCTGGTGGTAATTACTGCCAAATTATGACCATGGCGGTGATACCTCCCATAGATAGCAAATGTACCACACCAACTGCCAGGGTGTTAACACCACTGGCCATGGCGGCAGCCATAAACAGCCAGACGGAAGACAAGGTGCCGCCCACCTTATCATGACATAGCAAACCCCCACGATTTCCGGGGCGGTACCAACACCATCAAAAGCCTGGAGGAAACAGAACACAGAAGACAAAAGACTCACCATCAGAGACACAGAGCAGATGGAACCGGAACTTCAAGTCTTCCCGATGCTCCTCCACGCCATGCTCCACCTGGAACATCAACGCCGACGAAGATGACGACGGTGAGTACAGCTGCCTAGCACACAAATGAGGGCGGGAGGAAAAGGAGAGTGACACACATGCACAACACACACCATACACACACATATACCGTACACACAACCAGCTGCTGAGGAAAACCAGTCTCACAAGACACACTCCCAATAATTCAAGGACAACATTTAGCCAGAACTGATAGTGTAATTTGATGCCAACAGCCACCATATTGTCCATGTGATAAGAGAAATTTGAGTAAATGTTCAGAAAGGCCCACATGGCCACAGGGCACAGACCAAGCCCCAACTTGTTCCCTGACGCAATCCACACTACACTGTGCAGGGGCATCATGTTGGAAATGGCCAGGCACCTCAGGGGGAAAGGGGGTGGGGGCCACCTCAGCTGAAGTGGGGAGCTTGCCCACT
This sequence comes from Pleurodeles waltl, assembly GCF_031143425.1. Lineage (NCBI taxonomy): Eukaryota > Metazoa > Chordata > Amphibia > Caudata > Salamandridae > Pleurodeles > Pleurodeles waltl. The sequence goes on from NC_090445.1 coordinate 41,221,414, forward strand.
GGTTTGGGAGCGGGGCTCCATGCCTATTATCCTTTGCTGAGGAGTGCAAGGTCATAGTCACTGAGGTGGGGAACTCTCCCACTAGTTCTGGAGGTAGGACCATGGCCATTTCCCTTTGCTGGGGAGTGCAAGGTCATAGTCTGAGAGGGCTCCATGTACAACAGTCGCTGGAGGGTGGCCTACATGCCCTCTGCTGGAGGTGAGGGCTGCTGTGTCCCAGCTGGAGGTGAGGGCTGCTGTGTCCCAGCTGGAAGTGAGGGCTCTTGCCCACTGCTGTTGGAGAGGAAACCTTGCCAGCCTCTGCTGGAGAGGAGGGCTCCTTGCCAACTGTTTTTGGAGGGGGCCGCTTGCCTCTCTTAGTTGGTGGAGTAGGAACCTTCCCTTTCTTGGGTGGTGGAGTGGGATCCTTCCCTCTCTTGGGTGGTGGAGTGCGATCCTTCCCTCTCTTGGGTGGTGGAGAGGGAGGGATCCTTCCCTTTCTAGCCTCCACGACTAGGAGGTGCCTCTACTGTCCCCGTGGACTGTTTGGCTGAGGTGCTGGGCTGGGTTGTTGTGACCCTGTTCTTACGGGCAGGACAGGGTGTGGAGGGGGAGGGAAGAGGTTAAGTTGGGCAAGGACACGCTTCTTAGGGAAGATGGGTCGGGATGAGGGAGGAGGGATGGGAGTGGTTGTTGGAGGTGTATGTCTGCTGGACTTGAGTGCAGGTGCATGGGCAGTGTGCTGATGTGAGGTGGATGGCTGTTGGGAGTCTGAGTGCGTGCGTTTGTGTCTTGTAGGAGGGGGCAGACAGGGTTGAAGAGGACACAGGGTACGCATGGATGATGATGTGGAGGTATCTGCAAGTGAGGTGTGTGCTGCTTGGTGTGGTGATGGTGGTGGTGGCTGTTGATGCAGTGCACGCAGGTGTGAGTGCGGATGTGACAGTGAGGGAGGAGGAGGAGAGAGAGGGTGGAGACAGTGGATGTTTTGTGTGCAACTGACTGTTTGTATGAGTGCTTGTGGCCTGAAATGTGCTGCCTGTATTTGTCTGTGCCACGCTTGTGTGATGTTTTGTGTGCACGCTTGTCTGTATGTGCTCATAGCCTCCTCACTGAGGGCAGCAAGGCTGACTGGGGCAGGGCCTGAGGTGCCTGGGACGGAGGAGATGCCCACCCTCCTGGGTGAGTGGGCACGGGCAACTTGCTGAGGGGCTACTGGGAGGGCGGTGCTGGTGCGCGGGGTGATGGCTGTACCTGTAGCTGGGATGGTCCCAGAGGTGTCCGCCACCAGCAGGGAGCTCTGATTGGAGAAGGAATCAGTATTGTCACCTCCTCTCTCCGCCATGGTGCTCCCCTCGCCCTCCATCCCACTGGTTTCCTCGGCGTCAGTGGACTATGCCTCCTGGTTTTGTGGGATGCAGCTCCCTCTATCACCAGTGCCCCTGCTCCTCCACCAGATGATGCTAATGCACACATGGACAGGATGACAGAAGAAACAAGCATTTGCAATGCAATAGGTCTCGCATTTGCTTGAGGTAGAGCTACTGGCTTTGTAAATTCATAGCTGGACTTTTCTTGCCACATAAATTGGTCAACCCTGCCTCATAATTTCGTCTTTTCCTGCCATGTTATTCCAGTGGCCCTGAATATAACTAAAGCACTTCTATTTACCTTCTTCCTCTATCTGCAGCAAACATGTTGCCATTTAGCATCCTAATTTAAATCTGTCATGTTAATTCCAGTAGAATACCACTTTCACCCCCCCACCCCCATCAGAGCTGGTGGCTGGCTATCACAATTCCCCCCAAAAAAGACACAAGACAGCCACATAGGAGAAATAAACTAGAAGGGTCACTCAAACATATCAAGAGTGTTGAAACAGGCATAGTGTAATAAGGATGTTAAATTGGCCTGAATTATGGTTCTAATTGTGATAAGAAGAGATTATTATACATTTTCATATAAACCTTTATCAGAAATAAACTTTTGGCATTAGAATATAATGCTCAAAACAGCCCCTAGAAAACCTTAAAAAGGTAATGAACAGTGCTACTGTGTGGGTGTGGGGGGAGGGGTGTTTTTAAGAGAGAGCATGAGGGAGGAAGAGCGAGCGAGGGAGAGCGAGAAAGCGTGAGAAAGAGCAAGAGAAAGAGTGATTTTCTGCTCCTTCCATATATATATTTGGTCTAGGATATCATGTTCCTTGACTACCTCATGTTATTTGTTAGGCAGTTGGGCAGACCTTAATATTCACATTTCCTTGTTTTGCAGTCTGTTTAATGCCTGCAATAGACAGTTTAACAACTACTGTCTTGCTGTACAACTTGTGGGCTTGTATTTTTTAAAACAAATATACAAAAACATCTTAATACATTACATTGCAAATATTTACTAAGGCGCTAAATGCAATGTACGTCTGGTTTATAGTCTAAAGAATTAAAAAATGCTTCTGATTTTTCGTAATATGTGAGAGTATTTAATAATTCAGCCACCACACCTATGAATACAAAACACTGGAAAAAGCCCTACGTGAATCTACTTGACAGAAGGAAAACCTCGGACGAGATGCACATTACATTAAAAACAAGCCCACGAACCAATGAAAGTGATGGGCGTGACCTGGGTATGGTTAAAAGCCCACAGAGAGATTACAGTAGGCTAGAGCGCTTGTGCGCTCAACCCGAAAATGGCTTTTATTAATAGCAAGCCAGTGCATGAGTAGTGAGCGTATACATCAATCAGTGCTTCAAAGAAGCGAAAACGCAGCGTTATTAAACAGGAACCTGTACACATGAAATAAGAGCTAACATGTTTCAAATATGTACTCCAGCGTGAAGGGATGTATTGAGCACTAATTGTTAACAAGCATTGGCAATGCAATATGTTTGAACTATCGGCGCTGGAAATTAGAATGTCTTTTACATATGTGTTTTGGTTTGGAGTGCAGTGGATGTATGTGCTGTGGAGTGGATTTATGGGGGTTGTACTGGGATTGTTAGTTGTGGTATTATATGGCGTGGAATTGTGTGGTGTGGAGTGTATTTGTGTAGTGGAAGTGTGTGGCATGGTGGGTGAGAGCTGCACAGAATAGACAGAAAGGAAGATAGAATGGGATAATAGTTTCTTTAGGAAGAGATGAATGAACTAGAGAGAGAAGAGGAGAAAGAGTGCCAATGCAAACAAAGAAAAGTGGTGGCCATGAAGTGGCACACACAATTACTACACACTGGGTTATGCAGTTTGATCCAGGAATACATGCTTGAATCAGGAAACACTTATGGGCGGTAGAGTACTGAATAGGAATTGAAACCTCACACTTAAGCGCCTTATAAACATGGAAATGTAGCACATAAGCAAGCTCAAAACTTGGCAGCTATGTCCCATGATTCAAAATGTTTTGGGGTACACACGCTCAAGTGTATGCAAACCTCTTAACAGAAATGAGGCGCGCAAATTGCTACCAACCCACTTTCAGCACAGAGACCCTGCTGTTTTGGACGCCCCTTGTTTTACCTCACAACATTGCATTGTGGAGTCGATCAGGAGGAACTAGCATCACACAACCTCAGGTTTCACAGCAATGGAACAGAAAGGAGGCCAACAAGACATCGAACTGCAGGTTCCCTTTGTAAGTGAAACGTATGCAGCCATTTTGAAAGAGTAAAAACCACTTATGTGATAAGTCGTCTGCAAACCACCATCCTCGCTGTATTTGGAGTTATTTAAATATTCTGAAGTTATGTTCACAGTAATTAAACTAAGTAACAATAAGCCCTAGTCAATTGTAATGCTATATGATGCATATTTTTCTTTAATTTATGAGGTTATAAACGCAGATTGTAGTCTGTTTTAATTTGGAAGATTCCCCCTCCTCCTCCACACCCTTATGGTTGGCATCATGATATTCATGGGAACCCTTCGTTTCCCAGAAGTCGCACTACGTACTGTTACCTGTATGCGTCCTTGACTGTTTAAGTGTCTGTGTGTACATGAGTCAGAGTGTGCTATACAGTGTGTGCACATGTGTGTGTGTGTGTGTGTGTGTACGAGTCAGTGTGTGCCATAAAGTGTGTGTGTGCGCGCATGCGTGTGTGTGTAAGAGTCAGCATGTGCCATAAAGTGTGTGCGCGTGTGTACGAGTCAGCGTGTGCATAAAGTGTGTGTGCGTGTGCATTTGTGTGTGTGTACGAGTCAGTGTGTGCCATAAAGTGTGTCTGTGTGTGTGTGTGTGTACATGAGCCAGCGTGTGCCATAAAGTGTGTGTGTACGTGTGTGCATGCATGACCCAGCTTGCACCAGAAAGTATGTGTGTGTGTATTTGTGGGACACTAATGGTGTGCGTCTGTACTTCGCACATTCCTTAAACTCACACGTGGCCACTGCCGCTATGTGAGGTTAATGTGGGCTATTTTGAATAAAGCACTAAACGGCCTCTTTTGAGTCATTCGGTCTATACACTATTTTCAGATTAAAAGTACAAGGTGCGGAGATATGCAATGAGTGGGAGACATTGAAATGTGACAATCTCTTTCTTAAATGCCATTTAAAAAAAAAGAGCAAGGGCAAGCTGGCCCTGGAAAAGCCTCCCCCTGATGCCTTTTGGAATGCAATGGTCTCGTGTTTGCTCGAATTAGAGCTCCTAGCGTTGTAAATTACTGGACTTTTATTGCCACATAGACTGAAAATAACAAGAGAAAACGAGCGGGGGCAAGCTGGCCCTGGAAAAGACCCCCTCTGATGTTCGTTTATGTTTACAGAGGGAGCTGGTGGGGAGGAGGGACTGAACACACACCCACAGTGTAAGACAAACAGGCAAATACTGAAAAAAAAGTCCCTTACAGAAAAGATAAACAGGACATAGCGTAATTCTACAGTAGTTTGTGCTGCTCCCAAAGAGAAAAAGGCAGGACAAAGAGGCAGAACTGACCACTCGCAAGCAATGATTTTTAAAGGACACTGGGACCAGCAAATGAAATCCCTTCAATTTGCTTGAAACCATATTATGAGTATACTTAAATATATACAACATGAACGCTATGCTCAACCTAAAAAGGGGAGAGAGAGAAAGGGAGCACTGGGTCATCTACAGCACCAACACCACAGATGGCATACACACAGGGATCAGGATTGAGCACCATGCATCACACTGGCATTCCAATGGCTAGGTATCACAGCAAGATGTGAGCCAAACCCCGCCAACTGCACCCCTTCTGGGAGTCATTAAGCCCTGTCTGACATGGAATGCAACCTAGCTAGGTTACCAGATTTTGCATTACAACCATTGCCCTTGAGCTGGATCACGCTGCAATGTCTGACCTGGCATTAAGGGGCGCCCACTGACACCACCACCAGGATCCCATGCCACCTACCAATTATAGTTATAACACCCACTGTACTCACCCCCTTGTGGCTGTTGTGATGTCCTCAAGCACCCATCCAGCTCTGGGTAGGCCACAGCCAGTATGCAGGCCATCGGGGGGGGTGAGGGGTCAGGTTCCGACGGGCACCCCGCCTTCGTTGGGAGGCCATCCCCAGCTGGGCCTCTGCCGTCTTTTGGGCCCAGCATCTCAGGACCTCCCACCTTTTCCTACAGTGGGTGCTCCGCCTTCTGCAGACCCCCAGGGTCCGCACGTCCTTGGAGATGGCACGCTACAGCCCCTTCTTCTGATGGGCGCTGACCCGCAGAGGAAACACAGACAGGAGGACACCATTACACAAACAATCCAGCCTGTCACACATATGGCCCACAAATACCATTTCCAGCTCCATTGGCACACACATCACCCAGCACCCACCATGTATACTACCACCAGACATACCACCCCCCAAAATGACACAATGCATGCACACACATATCTCCATGCAACCTTGTCACATGTACTCACCTGTTGGTCTGGAGATCCATACAGCTGTCCATACTGGGGTAGGACCCTATCCACCAAGCGCTCCAACTTCTCCAAAGTGAAGGCAGTGGCCCTTTCCCCAGTCACACAGGCCATGGCAATATACAGACACAGGTCACTGCAGCACACACAGTGTAGGTGTTGTCCTGTGGAAAGTCATGAATCAAGTGAGGATTTAGATAAAAAATGGCGGTCACGCCCGTGGGGGTGTACACCGTTACCGCCGCCACAGATCCCCATTGGCCACTGTACTCCATAGAGCCTCATATTAGCCAGTGAGGAATTGCACGGCGGTGCAAGACCGCCTTCCGCCATGACGCACAACATCGGCGGAGTTACCTCACTTCCACCTGTCACTAGATACAGGACAAGCATTCGCTATTTCATGGTGGTGGACTACATTGAGATAATCCATAACTGCGTCATTGCTACAATTTGGACATACATTGATATTCCCATTGTTCCGTCACATCAATGCTCAATGTGCACTGAGGAGGTGGTTCCATTGTTCAAATTGTGATAGCCTACTCACTTGTGTCCCCCCTTAGATACCTACCACTGCAGATGAATAGGAGGAGGAGACAAGTTCTCATGTACAGACCCCTTGTGGGCCTTGCTACACTGGAGGACATGCACATAATACTGACCTATAGACTGGACAGGGCCACAATCCCAGAGCTGTGTGCTCAATTGGAGCCTGATCTGATATCAGCTATCTGTCATCCCGTTGGGATCCCCCTTCTTGTGCAGGTTCTATCAGTGCTCCATTTCCTGGCAACTGGTTCTTTCCAAGTGGCAGTGGGCTTGGCAGCAGGAATGTCACAGCCAATGTTCTCAATCGTGCTGGCAAGGGTTTTGTCTGCCTTAGTCAAACATGTGCAGCTACACTGCTTTCCCCCAGGTGGAAGATTTGGCCACTGTGAAGGCAGGATTCTATGCAATGGGACATATACCCAAAATTATTGGATGGCACACATGTTACGTTTGTCCACCCCCGCCAGAACAAACAGGTGTTCAGGAATCAGAAGAGTTTCCACTCAATGTGAAAATGGTGTGCCTGGCGGACCATTACATCTCCCACGTCACTGCCAAGTATCTTGGGTCAGTACATGACGCCTTCGTCCTGAGGAATAGCAGCATTCCAAATGTGATGGCACAGCTACACAGGTACAGGGTGTGGCTAATTGGTGAGCCTGACTGCCCACCCAATGTATGTCAGTGTATGCTTTCTGGTGTTAACCCCATACAATTGTGTAATGCTAATGTTTGTCCCTCAGTACTTGCAGGTGAGTCTGGCTACCCAAATCTATTGTGGCTCCTGACCCCTGTGAGGAATGCTAGGACAAGGGCTGAGAATCGTTATAATGATGCACATGGGCGAACCAGGAGAATTATTGAAATGACCTTCGGGCACCTGAAGGGCAGGTTCAGATGCCTCCACCTAACAGGTGGATCCCTGTGCTACTCACCCAAGAAGGTCTACCAGATAGTAGTAGCATGCTGCATGTCGCACAACCTGGCCCTCAGACGACATGTGCCCTATTCGCAGGAGGAGGAGACTGAAAATGCCCCTGTGGCAGCAGTGGACCCTGATGACAGTGAGGATGAGGATGTGGACAACAGAACATCAGTTATATGTCAATACTTCCAATGACACACAGGAGAGACAGTGGAACTGACCATTCCTCTGATTATTGATGTTTTCTGTGTGACTGTAGCAGGATGGCATTCACTTCCTTTGCATCTCTACTTACTGTCACCTATGGCTTCTCATTCTGCAGATGTTGGTGATATGACAACTGTGTACTGATGTGATGACGACACACAGCTACAGTAATTGTATGCTATCACAGTGTCCAGATCGTTTGCACATGATGTGACCGTTTCCATAAATGCACATTTTCATCACATAAAACACTATCACTAAAGGTTTGTTCTAGGGTGTTTATTGTAGTGCAAATAATTGACGGAAAAGTGCAATGGAATAGGGTGATGGTTGAGGAAAGTCCAGGGTATTGTTCCAGTCTGTTTGTAGCACAGGTCTAGTGCCCAAGGGGTCATAGGAAGGGGAGCAAAGGCAGTTCAAAGTGGACAAGGTGACAGGGTGGGACACAAGGAGTTTCATGTCCTGGCAGTGGTCTTGGCAAGTGTCTCTGGCTTCTGTCTGGGTTGCAGGGAACGTTTGCGGGGTGCTTCACCTTCTGCAGGGAGAGGGGTGCTGGTGGCCTGTGGGTCCTGTGGCAGGGCCTCCTGCCCACTAGCTGCAGCAGAAGGGGTGGGCTGATCAATAGACTGGCTAGTGGTAGGGGCCCCCTGGTGTGCTGTCCATTCCCTCATGATGTTGGCCATATCTGCCAGCACCCCTGCTATGGAGACCATGGTGGTGTTCAGGGCCTACAAATACTCCCTGATCTCCTGATGGTGCTCCTCCTGCAGCCGCTTGTTCTCCTGCATGTTGGTCAGGATCTGGCCCATCTTGTCCTGGGATTGTTGGTGAGCCCCCAGGACATTAGTGAGTGCCTCCTGGAGAGTCAGTTCCTCGCGCCTGTCCTCCCCCTGGCAGACAGCGGTCCTCCCAGTGTCCCTGTTCCCCTGTGCCTGTGTCCCCTGAACAGTGTGACTACTGCCCTGTACAAGTGGGCACACTGCTGACTGACGTGTCCTGGGGACAGAGGTGGGTGCTGTGGTGTTGGATACTGATGGGGGAGGCTCTGTGGTGGACTGTGAGTGGGCTGATGTCGTCCCTTTTTCTTGGATGCTGTCCCACGGCATTCATCCTGTCCAAGATTCTCCGCCATAGCTCCATCTTCCTGGCAATGGATATTTGCTGTACATGTGCTCCAAAACAGCTGTGGCTCTACCCTGAATATTTCCTCCACCATGACCCACAAATCCTCATCAGTGAAACGGGGGTGCCTTAGTGGGGACATGGGTGTTGTGTGGTGTGTGTTGTGCAGAAGGTGTTGAGTGATGTGGTGCGGGTGTGGGGTGAGTGACAGATGGATGGGTGTGTGTGGTGTGTGTGTGTAGTTGTCGTGTGGCGATTATTGGTGTTTGTAAAGGGTTGTGTGTGTAATGTGGGTGTGTGTTTTATAGTGTTATATGTGAGTATCAGTGTCAGGTCTGTAATTTTCGTTTAGGCCAATGTTGTGTTGTTTTCTATTGGGGTGGCCATTCTTAGCACACCGTGGGTACCGCCAATGGTTTACCGTAGTTGAATGTCCGTTGTGGTGATTCGTGGGTCATAATGTGGTGGGCGTTGTTCACCACTGACCTGTGGGCTGGTGGATTTGTGTATGTGGCAGTATTCTATCCGTTTGGTGTGTGTACAGATGGCGAACAGATACACACCATTACACACACATGCAATAATCATGTTCTTATACCCCTGCAGGAACCCAAAGGAACGTCACCACACCAGAGGGTCGAACAGATATTCGCCACCACAGCGGTATGTTGGCAGCCATCACCGTGGCAGTAAGCGGCATTTACCGTCAATGTCATAATGAGGGCCTACGTTATCTATGCCACATGGGTAATACACTCTAATACCCGTACGGCACTATCCTCGATGGTACCTACCAGGAGACATGAGTGTGGAAAGAGCCTGGACCAGTAGATGGATTTTTAATGTTGTCAAAAACTGAGAAACCTCATAGCTGAGGTCACCCACTGATAGGGGTCATTACTCTAATTTCAACCAAAGTAGCAAATAAAGTACCTTTTTAAAGGTAAAACATAGATGGATCTTGGCAGGTCAAGTAGAGCTATACAGTAATAACAGGGAAATGCCATATATAATCATTATTATTAATACATACATTCAGTCACCGAATGGGCAAGAATACGGAATTCAGCTAGGCTTGCCGGAAGAATCTTTAGAATGGGTAAGTACAAAATACCTTTTCGGAAGCTTCAGAAAAATGTGTTGTTCAGCGCGCAATGTAGCACTTGTGAAGTTTCTAGGGTCAATAGGGCTGTTCTATGTAAACAGTCAGAGTCCTACGGTAGCCCAGCTAATCAAACCTTTTGATATGGGAATCAGGGATGACCAATAGACTATGGAGGTCATTTTGACTCCGGCTGGCGGTACATACTGCCCACACGCCAATGTACCGCTCCAACCGCCATGGCAGTAGCAGCCTCCAGACTGGAGATAAAAATCTCGAGCTCGGCGGCCGCTATTGTTCCGCCTCATGCATTTTGACCCTGCCTAACCCCATGGTTTTCGTGGCGTTCGTAGCACCACGAAAACCATGGCGGTAGACCCTACTAGGGAGAGGGAATTCCTTCCCTGTCACTGATAGGAGGCCCCCAGCAACTCCCCAGACGCCCCCTCCCATCCACACCCCCCCCACCTTCCAATCCCCCACCCCACTACACACACACACACGCACGTTACACACACCCACTCACACAGGCATACACGCATTCATACATGCATGTATCCATTCATTCATGCACACATCCACACTACATTCACACTGACATGCATTCACATATCCATACTTACAAACATTCTCACACCTGCATACACGATTGCAAACACTACACATACATTTGCATTCACGCGCATACATACTCATGCACACACCCCCCACAGACACACAACGCCTCCCCACTCCCTCTGTCAGAAACCCAACGTACCTGGATTCAGGGGGTCTTCCGGCAGGGGACGGGATGGGGTGCTGCTACCGCCAGCAGCGCCCACCTGCAGAACACTGCCAGGTCGTATTATTTTTCATAATACGACCTGGCGGCGCTCTACTGACGTGGGGCTGCTGGTGGTAATACCATCCATCAGCATGGCCACAGCCGGATTTCCGCCCTTCTTGTGGCAAAAATCCAGCTGTGGTCATTTGGCAGACGAAGGTTAGCAGCGGCAATGGTCTTTTGGCGGACGTCTCCACGGCAGTAGGTGGTACTTACCGCCAAAGTCATAATGTAGGCCTATGTTTTCATTAATGCATGGCATTTTTCCTATGTAGATGGGCTTAAATTTTGTACACAGATGGAAGCAATCAGTGGCCACTACACCTAGTGTTAAATATGGGGCCTAGGGAGCAAAGGGAAAAGTTATCTTGATGCAAGTGGAATACTCTGCACATCTTACTACTCAAATTTTTAATGAGCACTTAATGGCCCTTAATGATTTTATACAAATGCAAAGGTTGATCAATGTGAAAGGGGGACTGGATGATCTAAATTACCGAGACAGCCAAGCAGATGTAAGAATCCTAACAAAGGAGCTTGAGTAACTGGAAGATAAAACGTAGAAATCAAACACTCTGAGTAAGCAAAGAAGATATTAGTATGGAGCTGGATTCTTTCAATTACTATTTGCTGAATAGAAAAAAACTGATATACTAAGAAAGGATGTGAGATTTTTTTCCCAGGAAAAGGGCATATTTCTACCTTCGTGAGAATTTTTACAACAAGGAACCCTATGGAGGCAGCAACAGTGCCAGAAAACAGAGGGTGACTTCCTCGGATACCTCTGAATCTAATGGAGAAGGTAGGTGTAGGAAGCTGGCCTGGTGTATGGTGAGTATCTATGATATTATCACCCTGTTAGAAATACGGTCTCTAGTTGGCAGAGGTATGCACCCTTATCCAAGTAGGGACCACAATCCTAGTCATGGTAAATCAAACACAATCCAAATTATCCTGTGCCCACCCTCTGGTAGCTTGGCGCTGAGTAGTGAGGCTTAACTTGGAAGGCAATGTGTAAAGTATTTGTGCAATAAATCATGCAATAATACAGTGAAAACACAACAAAAATACACCACACAGGTTTAGAAAAATATATGTATCTGATTAAATTAAGGTCAAAACAATCAAGATCTGATAAGCATAAGTTGAAATATCACTTTTGAAATGTTAAGAAGAGTCTTAAGTCTTAAAAATCAGCGATTGTCTCTTGTGTGCACAAAGTACCTGGGTTGCATCAACATTACGCGCACGGAGACTGCAGAGGAGGAGATGCGTGGAAAAAGGAAGGTGTGTGCTGGATTCGGCGACGCGGCACAGACGATGCGTCATTTCTTCCCACGATGCAAGGGCTTTGCATCAAATTTCCGGAGCGCAGTCTTGAATCCTCACTGCGATGCAGGGTTCTTTTGACACCCAGGGACAATGCGTGGAAATTGTGGGCATTCAGGACAAAGTCACAGGTGGTTTGTCGAGCCAGTGGGTGATGCGTCGGTGTTTCTGTCGCACGGCAGGCGCTGCGTCGATTCTTCACTCGGGAAGACAGGCTGCATTGTTCCAGCTCAGCTGGCCGTCGATCGGGTATGGCTGTATGTGGAAGTTCTGGTCGCAATGCAGGTGCTGCATCGATCTCCACTCAGGAAGCCGGGCTGCGTCATTCTGGTTCGGTGATGCAGTGATTTTCTTGTCGCTGGGCAGACTGTGCGTTGTTTCGGCAGGCTGTGCAATGATATTTGCCACACAAGGAGTTTCCTGAAGAGAGGACGTCTTTTTGGCCATGAGACTTCAGGAACAGGAGGCAAGCTCAATCCAAGCCCTCGGATAGCACTTCTCAGCAAAGTCAGCAGGGCAAGAGCGAGGCAGTAGTCCTTCACAGCAAAGCAGTCCAGGTGTGTTCTTTGGCCAGCTAGGCAGCTCCTCTTGACATGTTGCAGGATCTGGTCCAGAAGTGATGATTTGGTGGGGTCAGGGACCCAGTTTATATGCCAAAAAAATGCCTTTGGAGTGGGGGAAGACTTCAAAGAGTGGTTTTGAAGTACACAAGGTCCCTTTTCAGTACAGGTCTGTCTGCCAGGATCCCAGTAGGGGGTTTGGCAGTCCATTGTGTGAGGGCAAGCTACTAGCCTTTGAAATGTAAGTGTCAGTCCCTCCACCCTTCCGGGCCAGGAAGACCCATTCAGTATGCAGATGACAGCAGGTGTGACGGAGTATCCTGTGTTTGTGGTTGACTGGGTGAAATGCGCAAGGGAGCTGTCAACCAGCCGCACCAAGACGTGGATTTGAGACAGGCTGTAAGGCACAGATGTATTTTAAGGGCAGAGAAATGCTCACTTTCTAAAAGTGGCATTTCTAAAATAGTAATATAAAAATCCAACCTCACAAATAAGCAGGATTTTCCATTATCATTCTGGGCATACTAAACATGACCTGTTTTCCCCTTTCTGGTCAGCACTCAAACAGTATATGAGGATAGCCCTAACGTTAGCCTATGAAAGGAGCAGGCCTCACAATAGTGGAAAATGAATTTAGGAGTTTTCCACTACCAGGACACATAAAACACAGGTATCTGCCCTGCCTTTTACCTACATAGCACCCTGCTTTATAGGTTACCTAGGGCCTACCTTAGGGATGACATATATGTAGAAAAAGGGGAGTTTTTATTTTTAGGGAAAAAGAGGGGTGGTTTTCGGTGACAACACCAGAACTGACAGAGAGGCATGTTTCTTTACCATCCTGACCAGTCTCATCCATATCTCCAGACACAGCAACAACAATATTGAAGACCATAGAGACTTCAGATTGTTACCCTATTCTCAACCTCTCTGAGTTTTCTTTTGGACCAGCCACTAATGCACTTCTCACCGAAGAGTTGACATTTGTCCCCACAACCAGGATCAACATATTTGAATTATGAGGGACCTAGAAACTTTATTTCATACAATACGATTGAAGAAGTTTTTATTTTCAATAGAGATGGCCCAGTGGATACCAAATTTTCGGCGTTGAAGCCTGTCTCTGAATTTAATCTGAGCTTGGACATGGCAGGCCGAGAGGAAGAGCTATTTGAAAAGACAGTGATGACTAAAATCTAGAAGGTTTTGAAATTTGTCCCAGGGCCCAGGCACAATCAACCTAAGGAAGAGTTTGAGGCTCTCCTGGAATTGCAACATAATGATGCTATCACAATCAAATCCTGTGACAAAGTGGGCAGAATCATGTAACCGGACAGAAAAAAAATGTACAAAAGTAAGATAAGAATCATGCTATCTAACCCAGAAGATTATATATTTATTTAAACTGACTCTACTACAGCCATACACACCAAGATTGGACAGATTTGTGAGAGGGTGTTACGGAAATTATATCCAAATCTGAATTTTCATATTTACAAGCTTCAAAGCCCTGGATCCCTGTGATGTATGGGGTCCCTAAAATACAAAAAATGTTGGGGACCCCCCCCCCATTGTATCCACTATAGGATCTGCCACTGAACCGCTGTCCAAGTATGTAGATACTTTTCTCAGACATTTGATCCCAAGTTTCATGTCCCTTGTGAAAGATATTTTCTGCATAATTTCTAAAATAGAAGGCCTTTACTTTAATCCCAACAGGAAGTGGTTGGTAACAGTGGATATAGAGGTCCTGTGAGGGAGACGGACCGTAGGGCACAGTGAGAGTTGAAGGAGGTCTGCGTACCATATCCTTCTTGGTCAATCCAGGGCTATTAATATGACTAGGCCCGATCTTGGTGAATCATCCTCAGAACTCGAGGAATCAAGGGTATGGGAGGAAACGCGTAAGGCATTTGGTCATACCAGGACAGCTGAAACGCATCCTCTAAAGCCCCCTGCACCAGTTACTAGAGGCTGCAGAACGACTGGCAGTGTGTGTTCTTGCGAGTGGCAAATAGGTCTATCTGAGGAACTCCTCACATCCGGAAGACGTGAAGAACCACATCCGGATGGAGACGCCACTCGTGATCGGTCGAGAAGTGCCAACTGAGAGCACGTACGTTGAGAACTCTGGCCAGATGGTTTGCCACTATACAAATGTGATGGGCCTGAACCTCTCTGCAGAGAAGGCACGACCCTACTCCACCCTGCTTGTTGATGTACCACATCGCAGTAGTGTTATCTGACAAGCCTTATACTGACTGACCGCAAATAGACAGGTGGAAGGCCTTGAGAGCCAGACGTATCGCCCGCAGTTCTAACAGACTGATGTGAAACATCTGTTCTACTAGAGACCAAAGGCCTTTGATCTCCAGGTCCCCCATATGAGCTCCCCATCCTAGAGGGGAAGCATCCATTATGACCGTGTTCACCGAAGGTGGAAGACAAAACGGCCTTCCTTGAGAAAGGTTGCCGCCTATATCGCAGATCCACAGCAGGGTTTCTGGAAACTGTTATTGACTCAGTGAAATCCCCTTTGTGTTCAAACCACTGCCTCCGGAAGCACCAACGGAGAGCCCTCATGTGCCAACGTGTCGCGCCGCCGCGTGCGGCACGAGCTGAACATTCGGCTTGGGCCGCGGCACACGGTCTGAAGACGCGCTGCGTCCCCAGCCTGCTGTGCACATTACGAGGCCCCAAATTGGGCATGGGGCCTCGTTCTTTCTTAGCGCTGCACGCTTCCAGGCAGGTCTGACCTCCCCCACTCACTTGTTCTTCTTCTATTCTTCTTTTCCTGTCTTTCATTGTGCCTTCCTTTATGTTTTTTCCCTTTTCCCATATTACCCCTCTCTTCCCAGCATGCCTTTGTTCCCTACTCTCTATGGCTCCTAGTCCATTATGTTCTATGTGTTTTTCCCTATCTAAGATGGTGTCCTTGTACTTCCTGTTGGTCGCTTCCTGTTTGTTGGTATTTAAGGGCTGTGATTCTTTCTCTCCTTGTGCTGCAACACTTTCTGTTTGGATGGAACCTTCGCTCCTGCTCCCTCGTATTCGATACTGGCTGTCCAGTGTTTTTCCTGTACCTTTGCTCTTGTATTTACCTATTCATTTGCTCCATTTTCAGGAACCTTTCCTTTTTAGAGGTTTTTTCCCCTTTCAGGGTTTTTTTTCCCTCTGGCACTACTTCTGAAGGACACGGCCTGCTCTTGGTGTTTCCATTGCCTGCAGCACCATGGCTACCAGAAAGAATCGCCCCTACCTGGGCCAAGGCCGAACATTCCGGAACAAGATCCTCGCCACTCGTTCTGCGGACTCCAGGTTAAGTTGTGACACAACGTGCATGAGTAAACAACAGAACACAGAAAGCGAACAGACCAAGCATACGTAGGACCTTGAAGCCCAGATCAGCCACTCCCTTTTGAAACATTGGAATCATCGCCTGAATGTCCTGAATCCTCTGTGGAGGATAGGCCAGATTCAATCTTGTGTCCAGTACTGTCCCTATGAACAGGGGGCGCTGAGAGGGCTCCGGGTGAGATTTAGGCACATTTACCATAAAGCTCAGCTTGAACAATAACTCGGCTTTCAACTGCAAATGATGCAGCACGAGCTGTGGGGACCTGGCTTTGATCAGCCAATCGTCCAGGTAAGAGAATAAAGATATTCCCTTTCTTCTGAGGTCCGCTGCAACCACTGCCATCACCTTTGTGAAGACTCAAGGTGAGGAAGTAAGACCAAAAGGAAGGACTGCAAAAACTGGTAGTGTTGCGACCCTACCATGAACCGGAGATACTTCCTGTGCCACTTCAGAATAGGGATATGAAAATAAGCATCCTGTAAGTCGATAGACACCATCCAGTCTTCCTTGTTCAATGCAGAAAGTGCCTATGCTAGGGGCAGCATTTTGAACTTTTCAAGGAACCAATTCAAAATCCTCAGATCCAGGATAGGCCTCAAACGACCATCCTTCTTGGGAATCAGGAAATCCTTGAATAACATCCCTGACCCTGTTCTTGCTCCGGAACCAACCCCACTGCACCTTTTAACAAATGGGCATTCACCTCCTGATGAAGCAACATGCTGTGTAAAATGAATGACGGGGAGGGAAGGGTGGAGGAAACTCCCAGAAAAGGAAGGGCATAACCTTTTCTCACTATGCTCAGCACCCAAGAGTCTGATGTAATTAACTCCCACTAGAGGAGAAAATTAAACAGCCTTCCCCCATGGCAGTGGTCTCCAAACTTTTTAATGCCACGTCCCGACGGTTGAAAAAGAATAATCATTGGGCCCCCCTTCAGAATTTTTCGCAATTATTTTATAAAGATGGCAATGTTTAAATATGTCTAGACCGATTTAAACATTGATGTTAAGTACTGTTACCTTTTTAAAAATGCAATAACATGCTTTTGCTTAAAACAAAGGCCTGTGCCCTGTATAATGCTTCTTTTGGCTAGAGTCTGGTGCCCCCCCTGGGGCCACTTGAGGCCCCCCTAGGGGGGCCCGCCCCCCAGTTTGAAGACCTCTGCCCTATGGGTAGAACATGCTGGAATATGGAGTGAAAACTAGGGCTGCTTTCCTGGTTGGACTCTCCAGAGGATGAGGATGAAGCGGAAGGCTGCTGTGCGGCTCCTCACATCCTAACTCTCCCACTGCCCACACAGGACCTGTAGAGAGAGTTGGCAGGCTGCTGGACATTGGATTGTAGTCTTCCACAAAAGGACGACCCACGGCCAAATCCATTGTATCTCCAAAAAGATCTGAGTGGTGCAGAAGATGAAGCCTGAAGACCCAAGGAGTTTGCAGTAGCCCTGCTATCTTTAAATCTTTCCAAGGCTGAGTCTGCCTTTGCCCCAAACAGTCCCTCGCCATCAAAAGGAAGGCCCATCAACATAGCCTGCACATCAGAGGAGAAGGCAGAGCCTCTGAGCCAAACATGCCTCCTAGATGCTACAGAAGTGCCTATGGCCATAGCAACTGAATCTGCAGTGTCCAGACCTAATTGAATTACCTGCTTTGCTGCTGCTGGACTGTTCTGCATGAGTTCACTAAAGTGCCCATGCACATCCTGTGGCGATTTTGGAACAACTGCTTTTACTGTGTAAATTAAGGCATAGATATCTCCCCAGCACACATGTAGCATTCAGAGATTTTAAGGCCATGCAGCATGAGAAGTACTTTTTAGTAGTCTGCTCCATACGTTTCGACTCCCTATCCGAAGGAGTCGTAGGGAACAATCCCGGAGCCGACCACGCAGAACAAAAAGCTTGCATCACAAAGCTCTTGGGTGTTGGATGCTGGGACAGGACCTGGGGGATCACCTGGAGCAACCCTATACCTTCTAACCACAGTCTTAGAAACCGCCGGTGTCGTAACTGGTTTCCTCCATATCTTCAATACGGGCACTGTGAGGGCATCACTGAAAGGGAGGAGCGGCTCAGAAGAAGAAGCTGATGGGTGCAAAACCTCAGTCAAAATACTTGTTTTCAACTCTGATGCAGGAAGTGGTAAGTCCAAAAATTCAGCCGCCTTCCTTATCACCCCGTGGTAAGTAGTTACTTCTGCTGTGACTTCACTTCAAGGGGATAAAAGCTCCCACTCAGGGGACGTATCTAACCCACTAGCAGAATCTAGGCCCTGAAAATCACATGCAGGCTCCGGAATTTCTCCTTCCTCCAATAGCTGTTCTTGATACTCTTGCTCTTCCAAGAGTCTCAAGGCCCTCCTTCTCCATCTCAGCCTGGACTTCAAACGCAGCGTTAACAGAGAGTTAACCGACGTAGAAGACGCAGGCTTCAAAGTAGAAGGTAGCACTGGCGGAGGAGGAGAGGGAGGTGAATCCACACTCCGCGCTGAAAGGGATCCATCCGGCACTGGTATCGACTCCGTTGCCACAGCTGGAGCCATCGTTCGGAGTAGAGGTGGTGACGTCATTGGCACTGAGCCAGTACCTTTAGAAAGAGTCGCTGGAAGAAAGGGCACAAATGGGGCCTGCTTATATGGTGCCAGCAACCCCAGTGGGAATGCCAATGGACCCACGGGACCTGCAGGTGCACCTAAGAAGACCATCGCCCTGTTAAATATGCTAAACATAGCATTGAGGAATGATGATGGATCCACTCCTGGAGCCGAGAAGGTAGGGAACCCCTGTCCCCCTTGAGGTGGCTGAACTGAATCCATTGCTCGAACACCGGACTCCTGACCATGAGAGGATGCAGGAGAAAAATGAGCCATTGGGCTTGCTGGGGACTCAGAGATCTCAAACAAGGTCGGTGCCAGAGAAGCTTGCGGGCTCTGGGGCTGAGGAGACACTGTAGGGCTGACCTCCCACACAGTGTGGCGCTGTCTTGGAGGAGACCGAGACGAACTCGGGATGAACAGTGTTGCGACTCATGCCTTCAGGGTCGCTTCTTAGGAGACTGAGAATCTATGCGACAAAGTATCCCTTGTCTTCGATCTTCAGCGACCTCTCTGCTCTTACTTAGCTTTTGCTTAAGAAAAGCGTAGACTCTCTCTCCTTCAAAGCCTCTGGGTTCATACGCTGGCAGGATGCGCGACCCTCCATGTCGTGATCAGACCTCAGGCACCAAAGACAATTTTCTTGCAGATCCATCACCGACATGTGGCCTCCGCACTCGCTGGGAGCAAGCAGTATCCATCCCATCATTCCTGCTTTTAATGAGAGTGACTAGTCAACGCTGCCCCCTTTCTTTTAGGCAGGAGTCACCTGCTTCCTAGGAGGCTGGCTTGCGATGTCATGCACCCTTTCACTACAGGTCTCTGCACCAGGTCACCACTATGGTAGACCCTCCTAACCCACAGGGCAGGGTGCAGGTACCTGTGTGTGAGGGCTCCTTAGCGTGAGCAGAGGTGCCCCTATAAACTCCAGCTCCATTGCACTGGACTTAGTAAGTGCGGGCAAGCCATTTTACCCAAGTACTGGACAGAGGTCATCTGTGTCCTGCTACATAATTGTATTGTATTGTATTGTAATAGTATTTATATAGCACTAACTACCCCTAGCAAGGCATTGAAGTGCTGTTTGGCAAGTAGCACGCTACTCCGCAACCCAAAAGGAATTAGTGGCGGATTAGTATAGGGAAATATGGGTACAGTTATAGTATTCTTACGAGTTAATTTGAGTCGCGGCTATGTGAGTTCGTTAGTTGGATTAACTGGAGTAATGGAGGGGTGGAGGAGGGAAGAACCCAGAAGTGTTAATTGGGGGTTTATGGTAATAGGATTTAGGCCTGGGATGAGTAGAGGGGGGATGGAGGAGGGAAGAGTCTGTGGAAAGGGTTAGGGAGATCATAGTAGCAGGGTGAGATAAATGAGGGAGAATTTAGTAGGGTTGTTTGGGAGATCATGGTAGTAAAGTGAGGTTTGGGTGAGTTAGATGTGGAAGAGAAGGGGAGAGCTTAGGCAGGGTACTTAGGAGATGAAAGTAATAGAATTGATTTGGGATGAGTCAGAGTGGGAATGGAGGGTAGATTGATAGAGACATGACATATGGTGATGGATAGACAAAGTGTGATATAAAATGGGAGCAGGGATTCATAAGTATCTAATATAACAACTAAACTAAGAGCTATGCAATAACCTATGAACATGTTAAGCATAGAATAACATACACACACACACATATATATATATATATATATATATATATATATATACACACACGTACACACACACATAAATACACACACATATATGTACATACATATACATATTTAAACCATGAGTAAATATACATTAATTAAACAGGTTTAAAGAGTATGTGTGTAGTTTATTGTTATGACATAGTAGCGATACATATTTTCTAAAGAACTATATATAACTAGAATATACACATAATCAGATAAAAAATATTTATCAACATAGGCATATGCAGTCCATAGCTGTTTGAAAATGGTGGTTATGAAGAAAAGAGCCAACTCTTGAGTAGTTTTCTGAAGACAAGATAGTTATTACTGTGGCTCTTACAGTTGGGGGTAATTAATTCCATAGTTTGGCTGCTTGAATGGAGAAGGATGTACCACCTATAGTCTTTTTGTAGTACCCAGTCAAGCCAAGGAATGCCCTGACTTGAGTCTGGGTTTCCAGAATTGTCTGGATCTTAGGTTGTAAAGGTTGCACTTGGCCTCCACCTACAAGGGGGCCCAAGTATACAACTGTGCCCTGCCCTATCTGGCATTCAGATGCTTTGATAGAGAGGCCTGCTGTTTGCAAGGCCTGCAAAACCTTCCCCAAGTGGACCAGGTGGTCCTGCCAGCTGGAGCTAAAGACAGCAATATCATCTAGATATGCTGCACTAAAGGACTCCAAACCAGCAAGGACTTGATTCACAAAACTCTGGAAGGTGGCAGGGGCATTCTCAAAGCCAAAGGGCATAACAGTAACTGATAAAGCCCATCAGGTGTAGAGAATGCTGTGTTTTCTTTGGCTCCAGGTGCCATCCTAATTTGCCAGTACCCTGCAGTTAAGTCAAAGGTACTTAGGAATTTGGCTGCGCCTAATTTGTCAATTAGTTCAGCTGCTTGGGGTATGGGGTGTGCATTTGTCTTAGTGACAGAATTGAGTCCTCTGTAGTTCACACAGAACCTCATTTCTCTCTTGCCATCTTTGGTATGAGGTTTGGGGATCAAGCCCACTGGGCTAGCCCAGGGACTGTCAGAGTGCTCTATTACCCCTAACTCCAGCATTTTGTGGACTTCCACTTTGATGCTCTCTTAGACTTGGTAAGACTGTCTGTAGATTTTATTTTTGACAGGTAAACTGTCTCCTGTGTCCACATCATGGGTACATAGGTGTGTCTGACCAGGGGTCAAAGAGAAGAGCTCAGCATACTGCTGTAGGACTTGCCTGCAGTCAGAGGGTGTCTGAATAGACAACTCCTTCTGCTGATCTATCTTCAGGGTCAGTTGACAGGAGGTCAGGGAGAGGTTCACTCTCTGCTTCCTGATCCTCATCAGTAACCATCAGCTTGGTTATGGCTGCCCTATCATTGTACAGTTTCACGTGGTTAACATAGATCACCCTCTTGGGTGTCCTGCTAGTGCCCAGGTCCACTAAGTAATGACCTGATATTTTTTCTCTATGGCTGGGTAAGGGCCACTCCATCTGTCCTGAAGTTCCCTGGGAGCCACAGGTTCCAGAACCCAGACTTTTTGCCCTAGCTGGAATTCAACCATTGCAGACCTTTCGGTCATACCACAACTTCTGGAGTTGTTGGCTGGCCTCAAGGTTTTTCAATGCCTTTTCCATGTACTCAGCTATCCTATTGCAGAGGCCAATCACGTAGTCCACCACATCTTGTTTAGGCTCATGGAAAGCTCTCTCCCAGCCTTCTTTAACAAGTGCCAGTGGTCCCCTTACAGGGTAGCCAAACAGAAGTTCAAAGGGGGAAACCCATACTCCCTTCTGAGGCACCTTTCTGTAGGCGAAAAGCAAGCATGGCAGGAGGACATCCCACCTCCTTTTAAGCTTTTCAGGGAGCCCTATGATCAGGGCATTCAATGTCTTGTTGAATCTCTCAACAAGTCCATTGGTTTGTGGGTGGTATGTTGAACGTACAAGTCACCCCACACTCATTCCACATGTGTTTCAGGTAAGCTGACATGAAGTTGGTACCTCTGTCAGAAACCACTTCCCTAGGGAAACCCACTCTGATAAAAATACCAATTAGGGCTTTGGCTACTGCGGGGGCACTAGGTGACCTAAGGGGAATTGCTTCAGGGTATCTGGTAGCATGATCCACTACTACCAGTATGTATTCGTTCCCTGAGGCTGTGGGAAGTTCAAATGGACCCACAATGTCCACACCAACCCTCTCAAAGGGTACCCCCACCACTGGAAGTGGAATGAGGGGGGGCTTTGGATGGCCACCTGTCTTCCCACTGGCTTAACAGGTGACACAGGAGCTACAAAACTCCCTATATTTCTGGGACGTGTTGGGCCAATCGTAATGGTTCACAAGGCGGTCCCATGTATTGGTCTGTCCCAAATGCCCAGCTAGTGGGATGTCAAACTCTCCAAACTCATGAGGCACTACTACTCTCCTAGTGGCACCAGGTTTGGGATCTCTGGCCTCAGCGTAAAGGAGTTCCTCCTCCCAACAGACCCTGTGGGAGCCAATGACATCTCCCTTTTCCTGTTCAGCAGCTTGCTGTCTCAAGCCTTCAAGAGTGGGACACGTCTTTGGTCCCTGGCACAGCTGTTCCCTTGTGGTTCCCTGGGCCCAAGAGCTGTACCTGGTATGGTTCCAGCTACATGGACTCAGTTCCCTCAGGGGATAAGACATCGTCCTGAGAAGAGGAGTCTTGCTTCATTTGCTGTTCACAGGCTGGTCCTGCAGTCCTCTTACCTTTTCTCTTGGAAGGTTGGGCCATTATTCCAGACTCCTACACTTCTTTTTCACCATATGCTCTGCTCTGTGCTCTGGTTTTCACGCACACCAGTTCAGGGTTACCCAGCATGGCTGCATGGGTTTTGAGTTCTACCTCAGCCCATGCTGAGGACTCCAAATCATTCCCTAGCAAACATTCTACTGGGATTGCAGAAGAGCCCACCACCTGTTTCAGGCCAGTAACCCCTCCCCAATCTAAAATCAACATAGCCATGGGATGGACGTTAGTCACATTTTCAGCACTGATAACTGGATAAGTTTGTCCAGACAAATACTGACCAGGAGAAAACAGTTTCTCTGTCACCATGGTGACACTTGTGCCTGTAACCCTCAGGGCTTCTACCTTTCTCCCATTTATCAAGCTCTGCTGCCTGTATTTTTGCATGTTAGGTGGCCAGGCAGATAATGTGGCTAGTTCCACCCCACCCTCAGGGACTAAAGTAGCTTCAGTGTGAACCCTGATTTGCTCTGGGGACACTGTGGATCCCACCTGGAGACTGGCTATTCCAGTGCTAACTGGAGTAGTGCTAGTGGGATTTGTCTTGGGAGAGGCATTGTCTCTAGTTTGGTGTCCATGCTGTCTACAGTTGTGGCACCAGGACTTCTTGGGGTCAAAGTTTTACCCTTGGACCCGTTTGTGGACTGTGAAGAGGCTCGGGCCACCCTCCTGAGCAGGGCCCTTGAGAAGGCTCTTTGTGTTTGTCCTTAGGTGTCTGACTACCCTTCCCCTGGGGAGGCTTTGTGACCTTTTTCTTTTGGTCACCCCCTGTGGAAGTCTTGGTCTCCCTAGTCTTGACCCAGTGGTATGCCTTCTTTCCCAATTCTTGGGGAGAAATTGGACCTAGACATACCAGATGTTGATGCACGTTTTCATTGAAGCAGTTACTTAACAGGTGTACCTTCATAAACAGATTAAAAAGCCCATCATAGTCATGCACTCCATTGCCAGTTATCCAACCATCTAGTGTTTTCACTGAGTAGTCAACAAAATCAACCCAGGTCTGTCTTGAGGTTTTGTGAGCCCCCTGCACCTAATTCTATACTCCTCAGTACTAAACCCAAAACCCTCAATCAGGGTTGTCTTCATGAGGTCATAGGATTCTGCATCTTTACCAGAGAGTATGAGGAGTCTGTCCCTACACTTACCAGAGAACATTTCCCAAAGGAGAACTCCCCAGTGAGATCTGTTTAACTTTCTGGTTGCACAAGCCCTCTCAAAAGCTGTGAACCACTTGGTGATATCATCACCCTCTTCATATTTTGAGACAATCCCTTTGGGGATTTTGATGATATCAGCTATTCTCTCTTACCCTTTTTATGTTGCTGCCACCATTAATGGGTCCTAAGCCCATTTATGCTCTCTCCCTTTCTATAGCTAGGAGTTATTGCTCCAAAGCTAACCTGTTGGCCATCCTTCCTAAAGGATGTCCTCTTCATTGAGGCTGCCCTCAATGTTCCCAGAGGAACTGGACTCCCCTGTGGAAGATCCAGATCCAGTGAGTACTATCATTGGAGACAAGGGTCTTGGGACCCTGGTCTCCCTAGTTAGGTGAGGAGGGGGGAGTTCATCCACCTCATCTGTAACATCTTCCCCTTCTGATGGAGTTCTTCTTCCTCAGTAGGGTGGTCCCTGGTGTCCTCTGCCAAGAGCTCCTGGAGCTTGACCTTGGTTGGGTTGGAACCAGTTCTAATCTTTTTCAGCTTACAGAGGGACCTTGGCTCTGCCATCCCTAGATGGAGGTAAGGAGTGAGGTTGAGTTCCATCACTATTTCCTCTGAGCTGCTCATTATGCTGCTAAAGTTGGAATTACTTTTTAGAAACTAAAAACTACTTCTAGTAACTAAATCTTAACTTTTACAAAACTTTTAAACTTAAAAAGAGATGCTAATCATTAATCATTAACATTTATAAAGCGCGCTACTCACCCGTGCGGGTCTCAAGGCGCTAGGGGAAAAAGGAGGGGTTATCGCTGCTCGAACAGCCAGGTCTTTAGGAGTCTCCGGAAAGCGGAGTGGTCCTGGGTGGTCCTGAGGCTGGTGGGGAGGGAGTTCCAGGTCTTGGCCGCCAGCAAGGAGAAAGATCTCCCACCCGCCGTGGAGCGGCGGATGCGAGGGACAGCAGCGAGTGCGAGGCCAGAGGGGCGGAGGAGGCGGGTGGGGACGTAGAAGCTGAGGCGTCTGTTGAGGTATTCCGGTCCCTTGTCGTGGAGGGCTTTGTGTGCGTGGGTGAGAAGTCGGAAGGTGATCCTTTTGCTGACTGGGAGCCAGTGCAGGTGTCTCAGGTGTGCGGAGATGTGGCTGCTGCGGGGTATGTCGAGGATGAGGCGGGCCGAGGCGTTTTGAATGCGTTGCAGGCGATTTTGGAGTTTGGATGTGGTCCCGGCGTAGAGGGTGTTGCCGTAGTCCAGGCGGCTCGTGACGAGGGCGTGGGTCACGGTTTTTCTGGTGTCGGCGGGGATCCAGCGGAAGATCTTGCGGAGCATGCGGAGGGTGAGGACGCAGGCGGAGGACACGGCGTTGACTTGCTTGGTCATGGTGAGAAGAGGGTCCAAGATGAAGCCGAGGTTGCGGGCGTGGTCTGTGGGGGTCGGTGCGGTGCCGAGGGCCGTGGGCCACCAGGAGTCGTCCCAGGCGGACGGGGTGTTGCCGAGGATGAGGACTTCCGTTTTTTCAGAGTTCAGCTTTAGGCGGCTGAGCCTCATCCAATCTGAGACGTCCTTCATACCCTCTTGTAGGTTGGTCTTGCCGCTGGCGGGGTCCTTGGTGAGGGAGAGTATAAGTTGGGTGTCGTCGGCGTAGGAGGTGATGATGATTTCGTGCTTGCGTACGATGTTGGCGAGGGGGCTCATGTAGACATTGAAGAGTGTCGGGCTGAGTGATGAGCCTTGGGGTACGCCGCAGATGATCTCGGTGGGTTCTGAGCAAAACGGAGGGAGGTAAACTCTTTGGGAACGGTTTGAGAGGAAGGAGGCGATCCAGTCCAGGGCCTGGCCTTGGATTCCGGTGGAGCGGAGGCGGGTGATTAGGGTGCGGTGACAGACTGTGTCAAAGGCAGCCGAGAGGTCGAGCAGAATGAGGGCGACTGTTTCACCGTTGTCCATCAGGGTTCTGATGTCGTCAGTGACTGAGATGAGGGCGGTTTCAGTGCTGTGGTTGGTTCGGAATCCGGTTTGTGAGGGGTCGAGCAGGTTGTTGTCTTCCAGGAAGGTGGTCAGCTGTTTGTTGACGGTCTTCTCTATTACTTTGGCTGGGAAAGGCAGAAGAGAGATGGGGCGGAAGTTTTTCAGGTCGCTCGGGTCAGCCGTAGGTTTCTAAAAGGGACTTAACCAAGGCCCTAGCAGGACTTTTAAAAATGTAGAAAAAAATAGTCAAATTCAAAAATCACTTTTCTAAAGGCAATTTTGGAATTTAGTCGTATGATCAGGTATTGGCTGAGTAGTCCAGCAAATGGAAAGTCATAGAACTCACTGCTGATCCACCAATTTAGGAAGCTGGCTCTATATATACACTATATCAAAATGAGATTCAGGCCTTCATTACAACCCTGGCGGACAGTGCAAAAAGGGCAGTAAGACCGCAAACAGGCCAGCGGTCATTACCGCCCCATTATGACATTGGCGGTTTGGCAGATGCCAAACTGCCAATGTCCCCCACCGTCCGCCACGACGGTAACGACCGCCAGGCTGGAGACAACAGTCTGTCACTAGTCCGTCGGCGGTATCAGGACCCCGCATACCGCCATGGATTTCGTGGGGTTTTCAACTGCTACGAAATCCATGGTGGTATGCACCATCAGTGCCAGGGAATTCATTCCCTGGCACTGTTTGGGGTCTCCCTCTCCCCACTCCCCCTCCCTTGAGTCCACCCCCAACACCCACGACCCCCTTATCACCCCCCAAAAGGTAGTAGGACCCCCTCCCCACCCCCGCCCTCCATACAACTCCCCAAACATACCCCGCTACACCCCATTTACACATGCACACACTACTCACACACATACATGCACACATGCACACATACATACATGTTACATTTCCCCTACACACATTACACCCCCTGCATACATACACGGTCTCACACAACCCCTCTACACACTCACACGCACACCCCCATGCACGCACACACCACACAACACCCTCCCACCCCACTACCCTAACGGACGATCACCTTATCTGTTTCGGTGATCCTCCAGGAGGGAACGGGATCCATGGGGGCTTCTCCGTCACTAGCACCCTGTCACCAGAACACCGCCACGAGTCGTATTACGGTGGGTGTTCTGATGAGGTGGCGGTGGAGCAGCCTCCACTACATGGCTGCTGGCGCCTCTCTGTCCAAAAAAGGGTGGAAGGTCACCAGCAGTCATAATATGGTTGACTGAAGACTGCCAACACTGGCGGTCTTCGGCCTGGCGGAACCTCGGCAGTCTCTGGAAAAGACCGCCGAGGTTGAAATGAGGGTAATTGTGTACACAGAGTCCAGGGGTTACCCAGAGACTTGACAGAGGCAAAAATAGATAATACTAATGCTCTGTCTTGTGGTAGTGTGGTTGAGCAGTTAGGCGTATCAGAGGGTAGTGTTAAGCATTTGCTGTACACACAGAGGCAATAGAAGAACCACAGACTCAGGCCCTCATTACGACCCTGGCGGTTGGTGATAAAGTGGCGGTAAGTACCACCAAATTATGACCATGGTGGTGATATCTCCGACAGACAGCCAATGTACCACACCGACCACCAGGGCGGATACACTCACCACGGCGGTAGCTGCCCACAGCCAGACGGAAGACAAAGTTCTGCCTACCATATTATGACATGGTACCGCCCTGGAAAAGGTGGCGTTTTGCTAACGCCATCAAAAGCCTGGCGGAAACAGAGCACAGAAGTCAAAGGACTCACCATCGAGAGACCCAAGGAAGAACCACGCCGCCATGGAACCAGAACTGCAAGTCTTTCAGATGATCTTCTATGTCATGCTCCACCATGAACACCAACGCCGACGAAGACGACGACAGTGAGTACAGCCGCCTAGCACACAAGGGAGAGGGGGAGGAAAATGACAGTAACACACATGCACAACACACACCCCACACACACACACACACACACACACACCATACACACAACCAGCTGCACAAGAAAACAATCTGTCCCCGATAAAAGGCTGAATAATGCAAGGACAACAGGAATTGACTAAAGTGATTGTAATAGGATCAACGTCAAAAATAATAAGTCGATGTGGCAATGCAACAGATATGTACAAATGTGCAAAAAAGGGACACTGGCCAGTCCACAGTTCACAGGGGCCACATGGCAAAGTGCAAGGCCCCACTCCATCCCTGCACCAATACGGAGAGAACACTGTAGGGGCATCAGTTCGCAAATAGGCAGGCACCTCAGGGGGAGGGAGTAACCTCAGCCGGATGCGGAAACAAGACCACTGGTTCTGGAGGGGGCAACATGCCCATTGCTCCTTGTCCTGGGGACTGCAAGGCCACAGTCTCTCAAGTGGGTGAATACCCCACTGGTTCTGGAGGGGGCAACATGCCCTGTGCTTGGTCCTGGGGAGTGATAGGCCACAGTCTCCCAGGTGGGTGAATACCCCACTGTTTCTGGAGGGGGCAATATGCCCTGTGCTTGGTCCTGGGGAGTGATATGCCACAGTCTCTGGAGTGGGTGTCTCTTCCACTGGTTCTGGAGGGGGCAACATGCCCTGTGCTTGGTCCTGGGGAGTGATAGGCCACAGTCTCTCAGGTGGGTGAATACCCGACTGTTTCTGGAGGGGGCAACATGCCCTGTGCTTGGTCCTGGGGAGTGATATGCCACAGTCTCTGGAGTGGGTGTCTCTTCCACTGGTTCTGGAGGGGGCAACATGCCCTGTGCTTTGTCCTGGGGGAGTGATAGGCCACAGTCTCTCAGGAGGGTAAATACCCCACTGGTTCTGGTGGGGGCAGGCCGCACAGCAGCCCATGGAGGATGGATCATATGGCGTCCGCCGGCAGTGATGGCTGCACTGTGGTGGTTGTGGGAGGCTCCTGCTCAGCCCCTGCACCCTCCAATGGCTGTACTGTGGTGGTGGTTGTGGGAGGCTCCTGCCCAGCCCCTGCATTCTCTGATGGCTGCACAACCACAGCTGGCAGTGGGGGCCCTGTGACAGCTGATGGTGCAGGCTCCTTCGCCTTCTTGGTGACTGGTGCAGGCTCCTTCGCCTTCTTGGTGGCTGGTGCAGGCTCCTTCGCCTTCTTGGTGACTGGTGCAGGCCCCTTCCCCTTCTTGGTGGCTGGCGCAGGCCCCTTCCTCTTCTTGGCAGCTGGTGCAGGCTCCTTCGCCTTCAGTATTTGTGGCCTGGAATCCTTTCCACCACGAGTAGGTGCTGCTGAAACTGGGCCCGTTGACTGTATGGCTGAGGTGCTTGGCTGGGTCCTTGATACCCTGGCCATGTGTGCAGGATGGGGAGGAGGGGTAGGGAAGAGGTCAATCGTGGAAAGGAAAAGCTTTTTAGGGACATTGGGGCGGGAAGAGGGAGTAGTAATGGGAGTGGAGGATGAGGGAGTGGTTGTTGAAGGTGTTTGTCTGCTGGATTTGGGTGCAGGTGCTGGGTTGTATGCTGTTGTGAGGTGGATAGCTGTGGGGTGTCTGAGTGCTTGCGTTTGTGTGCTTTAGGAGGGAGGAGACAGACACGGTGGGAGAGGACACAGGGGACATGTGCATGGATGTTGTGGAGGTGTCTGCCAGTGAGGTGTGTGTTTTGCTTGGTGTGGTGATGATGCGGGTAATGGATGATGATGTAGTACATGCAGGTGTGAGTGTGGACGTAACTGGATGGGAGGTGAAGGAGGAGGAGGGGGAGGGGGAGACAGTGGAAATAGTGGATGTTGTTGTGTCTGCAACTGAATGCTGTTTGTGTGAGGGCCTGTGTGATGAAGTGTGCTGCCTGTATTTGTCTGTGCCACGCTTTTGTGATGTTTTGTGTGCATGCTTGTCTGTATGTGTGCATAGAATGGGTTGGGGTTGAGGAGATTGGGACTGGGAAGTGGTAGTTGGAGGAGGGACGGTAGAAACAGGGACAATGGCTGCCATCAGAGAGGAGGCCAGAGCCTGAATCGATCTCTGTTGGGCCGTCAATCCACTGTGAATGCCCTCCAGGAATGCATTAGATTGCTGCATCTGGGCTGCCAGCCCCTGAATGGCATTCACAATGGTTGGCTGCCCTACAGAGATGGATCTCAGGAGGTCAATAGCCTCCTCACTCAGGGCAGCGGGGCTCACTGGGGCAGGGCCTGAGGTGCCTGGGGCGAAGGAGATGCCGTCAACCCTCCAGGGTGAGCGGGCACGTACACCTCGCTGAGGGCCTGCTGGGAGGGCGGTGCTGGTACAGGATGGCGGCTGTACTTGTAGATGCGGTGGTCACAGAAGTGTCTGCCACCACCATGGAGCTCCCATCTGAGGAGGTATAGGAGTCAGTGTTGTCCCCTCCAGTCTCTGCCGTGGTGCTCCCCTCGCCCTCCGTCCCACTGGTGCCCTCAGCGTCTGTGAACTCTGCCTCCAGGGTCCTGTGGGATGCAGCTACCTCCAGTGCCTCTGCTTCTCTGCCAGATGATGCTAATGCACATAAGGACAGGATGACAAAACAAGAAAGGGTGGGGGGGAGAGACAAAGGATACACTGGGTCAATGACTGCATGTAGGAGGCTGGCCTGGTTTGTCGTGGGTACCTTGGGTACTTACACCTTATACCAGGTCCTTTTTTTCCCTTATTACTGAAATGTAGTAGTGTTCTAGCAGCTCAGGCTAATAGAGGTAGCTATAGCAGAGCAGCTTAGGCTGAACTAGGAGACATGCAAAGCTCCTGCAATACCACTTATAGTTACACAGTACTTGTACACAAGTAAAGACAATACTCAGTGTTACCAAAAAATAAAGGTAGTTTATTTGGGTGACACAGTACCAACAATATCTTGGAGGCAATACTCCTTCTGGAGGTAAATATTATACACAATATATACACTAGACACCAAAATAAGGTAAGTAATCAGACATAGGATAGTGCAAACAATAGAAATGCTATAGAATGCAATGGGAGAAAATAGGTGTAGGGGCAACACAAACCATATACTAAGAAAGTGGAATGCGAATCACAAATTCCCCCCTAGACAAGTACAGTGTGTGCAGATTCGCTGGGTGATTAAGAATACAGTAAAGGTATGTAAATTACCCTGCCCCAGAGCCGAGAAAAGCAGGAGTAAAGTACTGCAAGTTTCCTTAGGACACAGTACACCTTGTGATTAAAGTTATTGCAAGAACCAACCAAGTCTGCAAACAACAAGTGGATTCCTGGACCTGAATACCGGCAAAGGAAGGAGACCAAGTCCAGAATTCGAAAGAAGTTCCAGGAAGGACAGGAGCCCCTGCCAACCCAAAAGAGGGTGCAGAAGAAGAGTCCCCGGTTGGACGAAGACTGCAGAAATGCACCCAAGGAAGTGTCAGGGGGTTCCTGCATGATGCACTGGATATCCCACATTGTGAAGTTGGATGCAGGCGAGTTTTAGTGCTGGATTCCTCCAACAAGCCTTGGTTCCGGCAGAGTCGTGTTTTGCGTCAACTAGGCGATATCTGGACCCAGGAGGGACCTGGGGACCCACAACTCTGTGTGAGGAGGAAGAGAGGGCTCTGAGTACTTCAGAGAGCCCTCGGGACACCAGATAGCACCCATGGGAGTCCTAGGACACGGGGACAAAGGAGGTGCAAAATGCGGTTGTTGCAGCACTACAAAGGAAGGTCCCACGCCGCCAGAGAACAACTGAGAGAGTTGAGTGTTGCAAGATAGAGTGCTGGGGACCTGGGCCAGGCTGTGCACGAAGGAATTTTGCAAATAGTGCACAGAGGCCTCAGGAGGTGAAGAAGACATAGTGCACAGGGGTACTATCGTTCTAGGGGAAGGAAAGGTGTTACCTCCTCAAAATTGGGACAGCAGGACCTCAGGACAGTCTACCCCTCCCCAGTCTGTTACACCTTTTTCCAAAGGAAATGCTTTGTTCTCCCTTCCTGGGACTGAGCTATTAAGACCACAGGATTGCAGAACCCGGTCTGTGAGGTGGCAGTAGCTGTAGCTGCAGTGCAAGCCTCAGAGAGCAGGTTTGGCAGTACTAGGGGTCAATAGTGGAGCCTCCAGGATGCATGGAATTGGCTCCCCAATACCAGATTTGGAACGGGGGACAATTCCATGACACCTTTCATGGCCATATTCGGAGTTACCATTGTGAAGCTACATATAGGTATTGACTTGTATGTAGTGCATGCGTGTAATGGTGTCCCAGCACTCACAAAGTCCCCGGAAATGGCCCTGAATTATGTGGGGACACCTTTGCTAGTGCAAGGGTGCCCTCACACTTAGTAACTTTGCACCTAACCTTCAGCAAGTGAAGGTTAGACATATAGGTGACTTATAAGTTACTTAAGAGCAGTGAAAATGGCTGTGAAATAGTGTGTGCACTATTTCACGCAGGCTTCAATGGCAGGCCTGTGGATGGGTTTGTCTGAGCTCCTTATCGGTGGCAAAAAAAATGCTGCAGCCCATAAGGATCTCCTGGAACCCCAATGCCCTGGGTACCTAGGTACCATATACTAGGGCCTTATAGGTGGGGTGCAGTGTGCCAATTGAAATTGGTGAATGAAGTCACTAGCCTATAGTGACTAATTTAAAAGCAGAGAGAGCATAAGCACTGAGGTTCTGGTTAGAAGAGCCTCAGTGATACAGTTAAGCACTACTGACACACACAGTCGGGCACAAACTGAGCATGTTGGAATAATTCCCCAATACTGTTGCCAGTATTGGTTGTATGATTCCATGCACACTGGGGGCTCCTTAGAGGACCCCCAGTATTGCTCCTACTAGTCTTTCAGCGTTTTGCAAGCAGCCCATGCTGCTACCACCCTCCAGTCGGGGTTCTGCCCTCCTGCTGCTTGACCAGTTCAAGCAGGGGAAGGCAGAACAAAGGATTTCCTACGGGAGAGGGAGACAAAACCCTCTCCACTTGGAAACAGGTGTGACATGTCTTGGGAGGGGTAGACTCCCCAAGCCACTGGTATGCTTTGAAGGGCACATTTGGTGTCCTCATTGAATAAACCGGTTTGCACCAGACCAGGGACCCCCGATCCCTACTCTGGCACAAATCTGGACAAAGGAAAGGGGAGTGACAACTCCCTTGACCATCACCACCTCAGGGATGGTGCCCAGAGCTCCTCCAGGTGGCCACTTTATTCTGCCATCTTGAATCGAAGATGTGCAGAGGCCCCTCGGAGCATCTGAGTGGCCAGGCCAGGCCAGGCAGGTGACGTCACAGCCCCCTCCTTATAGGTGGTCACCTTGCAGGTGACCAAACCCCCTTTTAGAGCTATTTAGAGTCTCCCTCTTGGGTGGGTCCTTAGATTCGACGTGCAAGATTCCAGCAGAACTTCTCTGAATCGTTTACTTAATCTTCTGGCCACTTGGACTGCAACTGGACCCTCAGGAACCGACAATCTGCAACTTCAGCGATGACTGCGCTTTGTAATATAGTTTCTCTGGCTCCTTCCAGCAACTGCAACATTTCCCCGGCTGTGCATCCTCTGAGGGCAGCGAGTTTTCAGTCTGCAGAAGAAGTAAGAAGGAATCTCATGTGGAGTGAAGGAGTCACTCCCCTGGATCTGCAGGCACCACCTGCCATGACGACTGGCTTCGTAGATCTGCTGTTCTCCAGAACGGCGTGGATCCTGCATCACAGGTGGAGGTCTGGAGTGGTCCCCTTGGTCCTCTCTGTCAGCTGTCCAACTTGGGAGATGGTAAATCCTTACTTCTCATTGCAGGACAGTACCCCTGTGTACAACAACTCTTGAAGCTAACAAGGCTGGTTTGCTCCTCCTCCAAGAGATCTTCAGGCTCCGTGTAGCCCTGGCCCCAGCACTTCTTCCTGCAAAGCACAGTCTCCTTCCTGCTGCTCCAGCAAGATGGAACTCCTCTTCAGGTGTGCTGAGTGGGCCTTACCGCAACTCCTGTGCCTGCTGCCAGTGGGTTGCCTGTGGGAGCTGCCTCCTCTTCTTGTGACTCTCCCAGCTGCTGAGGGTCACCCCGGACTCCCCTCCTTGGATCGAATGCCTTGGACCTTGCGGGTCCTCTTCAGCCTTTAAAAAACTTCTTCTCCGTCTCTTGCATTTGCCAAGGCCTGTTGGTGGTTTTCCAGCACCACTAACCGACTGCATCTCAATCGCCGACGTAGGACAACACTTGCATCACTTCTGTGACTTCTCTTCATCTCCTGTGCTGAACTGCTGGCCTTCTTCGTCCACCGTCGACCTGGTCCTGCATCCACAGAAGGGTGGATAGTGGCTCCTGCCACATCAGGACACTCCATCATGAACTGGACTTCCTTTGCAGGTCTTCTTCTGTCAGGATCCACCTTTGCGTTCGTCCAGTCTTAGTTGGGTCTTGCATAATCCTTTTCCAAAGTCCTCCTATTGGTCTTGGGGAAAACCAGGTACTTACCCCTCATCTCCTGGTCGCTGGGGATCCTCTTGGGGTTCCTAGTTCCTTCAGCTACATTCTACTGATTCCACATCATTGGGTGGGGACTTCCTTTCACATTTCTTTCACATTGCACTTTTAGTGTATGGTTTGGCCCTCCCCTACGACCCTCACTGTTTACCTAAACTTTTGCCAATGCTTATGGCTTTTTATGCTCTTTCCTGATTGCTAATATGTATATATAGTGTGTTTACAATACAGACACTTTGCGACACGTCAATATGCAGAGGGAGATAAATCGGGCCGGCTGCTGTCTTGGTTGGTACGCCAGTCATCAGAATCCTCACCTATAGGAGCGATCGTCTGCCTTCTGGGAATATAATCAATTCCCAAGCGGAAATCAACGAAGCCTTCTATACATACTACCGGTCTCTGCACTCACCCCTGCCTCGCTAGCCAAAAATACAAATAATTAACTTTCTGATGTCCTCACCTCAGAACCGCCTACTGGCAGAACAGGCAGGCGCATTAGAGAGCCCAATCAGTATAGAGGAACTTCGTCTGGCATTGTCACAGAGGGCACACCTGGCTCAGATGGGTTACCGGTGGAATATCTAACCTTACTGGCACCATGTCTTCTGCAGCCACTACTTCAAGTTTTAACAAAGTATATGATCGGTTACAACTACCGGATTCAATGTGCAAGGCCCTAATAATGGTACTCCCCAAACCTGGCCGCGACCTCCTGGATGTTCGTTCATACCGCACTCTCTCCTTGCTCAACTCAGATTGTAAACTATTAGGTAAGATCTTAGCAAATAGACTCCTCCCCTTCCTGCCAAAACTGATCCATACAGAACAATCGGGGTTCATACCCGGAAGAAGTAGTTTCTTAAATATTAGAAGATTACTTCGTATAATACATAATGGAAACCGCAAGGAGGCAGTGGCCCTGTCGCTAGACATAGAAAAATCATTTGATACGCTAAGCAGGAACTAACTTATCGACACCCTCGGAGCGATGGGATTTGGCCCAGGATACATCAGGTGGATCAAAACACTGTATGCTAAACCCACAGCCTGGGTTAAAACTGTGCAGGTCATTTCTGCCTCATTCCCAATAGGGTGAGGGACTAGACAAGGCTGTTCTCTATCCCCTCTATTATTCGCAATTGCTGTGGAACTGCTGGCTGCCAAATTGCGCATGCAAGTGCAGATATGGGGCATCCCGGAACTAGATACATGCCACATCATCTCCCTATATGCGGACGATGCCCTAATATATCTGCGTAATCACACTATCTCAAAGACTGGGGAGATGGCGTTACTTGATACTTTTGCATCCATCTCTGGCCTCCGAACCAACTGGTCCAAATCATGTATTTATCCTCTCTCCCTTATACCTTCGGAACACCGGACGGCCCTACCAATTTATCAACTGCCATGGTGCTACTCCACCTTCAAGTATCCAGGGATACAGATATATCACTCAATAGATGATCTCATGGAAGGCAATATAGACAGGATTCCCTACCTTTCTGGGTATCGCTCCCTCTGTCACGTATGGGGTGAGTCGCCATAGCCAAAATGCTTATTCTCCTGAGATTCTTATATTATTTTATGGTACTCCCGATAACCCTACCACGTTCATTCTTTAAATCCCTGCACTCGCTGCTGACAGACCTACTCTGGGGAAGAGACAGACGCAGAGTGGCACTGTCTACAACACAATATCCACAAGTTGAGGGAGTACTGGGCATGCCTAATCTTAAATTATATTGTGCTGCTGCCCAACTGGAATGGCCGGCTGTCTGGCTTGGTGAGGCCCCATCAGTAGAGCGCAGAATAATAACGGACACGCTGGCTCCATGCTCAATACTTACCTGGCTGCTGGATAGCACTAGTTGTCAACATTCCGGGGCCATTCTACTTGACGTTGCCAGACAGTGCTGCCAAAGATGCATCCAAGGCAGAAACACCCTGATGCCAAACTCTCCTTTGGTCCCGTTGTTACAATTACCGGGGGCCCAAATAATAGCGAAACATCATGATATGCGCGGCATAGGACTAATGAACACAGGTGAATACTATTCGGACTCCACACTAAGATCATTTGGGGAACTTATGGAAACAACAGGAACACGTATAGGTGCTTTTGTAACATACTGCACAATTAAACACTTGCTTGTTAATACATGGAAACAGGGTAACACTGAGCCACAGGAGTCGCTACTACGTATGTTGATCCTTACAACTGGTACCTCTAAAGGCAGTATATCAAGGCTATACAAATTACTGTT
Organism: Pleurodeles waltl; assembly: GCF_031143425.1. Classification (NCBI taxonomy): domain Eukaryota; kingdom Metazoa; phylum Chordata; class Amphibia; order Caudata; family Salamandridae; genus Pleurodeles; species Pleurodeles waltl. Next base: position 41,258,098 of record NC_090445.1, read on the forward strand.
GGTCGAAGCCTGCCCTGAATTATCTCATGCTAAGGCCCTTTGGGATGCACCTCTCCCTTTCCCATTATCTCCAAGTGCCTGGTCCTCTGCATTATCAATGGTTAAAAACATTTCGCGCAATGCTAGGCTTCGCTACACTCAGTTTAACTATATACACCACTCTTGCTTATCCCTGTCCCGTATTAAACGTATATACCCCGGTGCAGACCCAATGTGTTCTAGATGCACGTTGCCAGCGGCAGACTTTTACCACTTGGTGTGGAGCTGCCCCCCCCAATGAATACGGCTTGGCAGCGGATCACCGACACTATAGCAGACATCACAGACCATACTTTGAATCAAACACCAGAATCTTGCTTATGGGGTTTACGCTGTTGTGCCAAAGGAGACAAACACTTACATAAATTCATCAATCTAGCCTTCATAGTGTTTAAACGCCAGATAGCCACACCCTGGAAGGCTATACACTCTCCAGAATACACTAATTGGTTACGTGATTTGTTGAGGTGTTCCCATGCGGAGGCTCAAACATTACATCAGTTACAACACCAAGGGTTGATTCGGGGAGGCGCTGAGATATGGGATGCCTTCACTGTCGGCATAGAGGCGAAGAGTGATGTATACCCACCTTGAACCTTGATATATACTTTGCGATGCCGTATTCCTTGTGTTTCCCTACCTAACGGTTGCATACACGTTGCAGTAGATAAATTAATTACCTTGTCCACTTCGCATTGTAAGGCTCACGCACATTAGATGCCTTGACATAATATAAAATGCGCTATATTAGCAGACAGTACACCCACTCTGGGCTGCCCTGTTTCCGGTGTACTATATGATCCAACATGCCAGCCTATTTATAGTTGACTATATTTGATAACAAGTCTTCTCCCCACTCACCAATATATGTAATTTATCGTCTCCTTTTCCTAGTTGTAGGTAAATTGATTTGTCTCTAGAACCCTATAAGCCACACAATAGATATTAATGTGACGTAGTTTAATAGTTCAATGTTCTGTTGTATTTCACTGTAGAATAGTAAAAGATAACCAATGTACTGTATACATTTTGTATGGTGGCAGATGTAATTCCTATTTTCTTTTCTTATTTATCGCATAAATGTACTTATGTTCATTGATATGTTTAATTAACAGATTAAAAAAAAAATAGTGTTTGTACGTACCTCCAATTGGGGGACTGCCTATTCAATATTCTAGTATTTGTGTTACCCTAATAAAGTACCTTAATTTTTGTAACACTATGTGGTTCTTTCATGTGTGGTATAGTGGTAATGCATAAGTTTTGCATGTCTCCTAGATAAGTCTTGGCTGCTCATCCACAGCTACCTCTAGCTACCTTTCTGGATACCGCCTACACTTCAGTAATAGGGGATACCTGGACCTGGTTTAGCGTGATAATTCCATAGGTGTCCACCACACACCAGGCCAGCTTCCTACATTCAGGATGTCTGATAGGAGATGAAAGGACAACTAAGTCTTAAAGGCCCAGTTCAGCAAAACGAAATGTATGAGTACAGCTAGCCAGACACCCTGGACAGGTATGAATTATAAAGATTTGTAGTCCCTGTATGGGTTTATTATTAGGGTGGGAAGTAGATGCTGTGGGGAAATAAATCATCAGAATGGGCATCGAGACCCCATTCCTAGAAGATTCTGAAAAACTCATTTTCTCAGGATTGTTTCAACTAACAATTACCACACCTTAAACATACTGCCCTTTCCTGTCTGTTCTTCCACCCTAGGTCCTGTTCTGCACAGGAGCCTTCGGAATATGTTCTTTTACTCTCAACTGCTGCTTCAGAGAATCATTAAAATTAAAATCATGGGAAAATATAGGCCTTCATTATGACATTGGAGGTAAATGCCGCTTACCGCCACGCTTACAGCCACCAACATCCCACTGCGGTGGCGAATATCCGTTCACTATATTATGACACACACACACCAGTCAGACAGAATACAGCTGCATATACAAATCCGCCAGCCAAAGGTCAGTGATAAAGTGGCGGTCCCAACATCCATACCGTTACGCCAACAGAACAATGCTCACCACATTATGACCCACCAATCACCATGGCAGACATTCAACAGTGATAAACCACTGGTGGTACATACCGCCGCGCTCAGAATGGACACCCACATACAAAACAACACCACATTGGCCAATACTAAAAACACACACCTGACACTCATACACACACCACACCCACACCACTATAAAACACACACCCACTTTACCCACAACCCTTTACGAATGCAAATCATTGCCACCAGACTGACACCAAGACCACTGCGACAACTAGACACACACACCACTTACACCCATACATCCCTCACGCACCCCACATCACACACCCCACCACATTACTCAACACACTCTCACCAACACACAACACCCATGTCCCCACTAAGGCACCCCTGTTTCACTGATGAGGAGTTGAGGGTCATGGTGGAGGAAATTGTCAGGGTAGAGCCACAGCTGTCTCGAGCACAGGTACAGCAAATATCCATTGCAAGGAAGATGGAGCAATGGCGAAGAATCGTGGACAGGGTGAACGCTGTGGGACAGCACCCAAGAACAAGAGACGACATCAGGAAGAGGTGGAACAACCTACGGGGGAAGGTACGTTCCATAGCAGCAAGACACCAGTTCGCCATACAGAGGACTGGTGGTGGACCACACCTCCTCCCCCACAGCTCACAGCATGGGAGGAGCAAGTCTTGACAATCCTGCATCCTGAGGGACTTGCTGGAGTAGCCGGAGGACTGGACACTGGTAAGTCAACATTTACCACTTATCACCCTCCATATGTGCATGCCATCACATCCCCTCACCCCCATCACTCCACTCCATCCCACATACTACACCTACACATATGTCTAACACCAATGCCAGGCCCAGTATGCGATACCAATGCATGGACAGCCCTCCCAGCCCTGCAAGGACATCCATCACCAAAGCACGCACATCATAGGAAAACTAACAATCCCACAGTACATCATCATACACAATCAAAGGTGGCAGGGCAACACAAACGACAGAAGGGAAGCCAGGGATGTACAATATGTCACAGACATGAAACATAATACATCACTTACATCCCCACAGGTACCCCAGCCAAAGTCAGTGGAGAGGAGGTGCCACAACTATCCAGTCCCCCAACAGAAGATGCCCCCAGTGATGACAGTAACCCTGGACTTCAGTATCTGGATCACATACCTGACCCATCAGAGACCACTGGACAGCCGGTCACCCAGGCCCACTCACAGACCACCACAGAGCCTCCCCCTTCATTATCCAACACCAAGCGTGCCCACACCTCTGTCCCCAGGACACGTTAATCAGCAGTGTGACCACTTGTACAGGGACCCCAGTCCACACCTCGCACCCACAGGGACTCTCCAGGAGGCACTCTGAGATCCTGGGAGCCTACCAACATTGCCAGGACACGATGGGCCAGATCCTTGACAACGTGCAGGAGAACTGGCAGCTGCAGGAGAGACAGTATCAGGGGATCAGGGAGGACTTGCAGGCCATTAACTCCACACTGATCTCCACAGCAGGGATGCTGGCAGATATAGCCAACATCATGAGGGAGGCAACTGCACACCAGCGGGCCCCTACCACTAGCCAGTCCATTCACCAGCCCTCCACTTCTGCTGCCGCTAGTAGTCAAGAGGCCCTGCCACAGGACCCACAGCCCACCAGCAACCCTCCCTCTGCAGAAGATGAACCGCCCTAAAAACGTTCCCTGCGACTCAGACAGAAGCCAGAGACACTTGCCAAGACCCCCTCCAGGAAATGAGACTCTTGATTGTCCCCCTTGTGTCACACTCAGTCACCTTGTCCACTTTGAACTGCAGTTGCTCCCCTTCCAATGGTCCCATGGACACTGCACCTGTGCTACAAACAGACTGGAACAATACCCTGGACTTTCCTCCATCATCACCCCATTCCATTGCACTTTCCCCTAACTTCCTTAGCACTACAATAAACACCCTTGAACACAACTCGACTACTAGTATTTTATGTGTTGAAAATGTGTATTTATGGAAACAGAGGCATCCATTGCAAATGAACTGTACACTGTGAGAGCATAGAAATAATAATAACCTGTAGCTGGATGTAGTCAGCACATCAGTACACAGTTGTTATATCCCCAATATCTGTAAAATGACAAACCATAAGTGTTAGTAAGTAGAGGTAAAATGAAGTTAATGCCATCATGCTACAGCCACATAGAATACACGAATAGTCATAGAAATATGAAGTTGCACTGTGTCACCTGTGTGTCATTGGAAGTACTGACGGATAACTGATGGTCTGTTGTCCTCATCCTCATCCTCTTTACCCTCACTGTCATCAGGGTCTACTGCAGCCACAGGGGCACCTCGTCTCCTCCTCATGCAGAAAGGGAACATGGCGTCGGAGGGCCAGGTTGTGCAAAATGCAGCATGCCACTACTATCTGGCAGACCTTCTCGGGTGAGCAGCACAGGGGTCCACCTGTCAGACGGAGGCATTTGAACCTGGCCTTCAGGATGCCGAAAGTCCTTTCGATGATCCGTCTGGTTTGCCCATGTGCCTCATTATAACGTTCCTCTGCCCCAGTCCTGGCATTCCTCACAGGGGTTAGCCGCCACAATAGGTTTGGGTTGTCAGAGTCACCTGCAAGTATTGAGGGAGCACAATTGGCCACACACAATCCTATGGGGTTAACACCAGAGGCATACACTAACATACAGTGGGTGGGGACCAAGGCTCACCTATTAGCCACACCCTGTGCCTCTGTAGTTGGCCCATCACATGTAGGATGCTGCTATTCCTCAGAACAAAGGAATCATGCACCAACCCAGGATACTTAGCATTGACGTGGGAGATGTACTGGTCCGCTAGGCACACCATCTGCACATTCATTGAGTGGAAACTCTTATGATTCCTGTACACCTGTTCATTCTGACGGGGGGACAAATGCAATGTGTCCCATCACTCACCCCAATAATATTGGGGATATGTCCCATTGCATAGAATCCGGCCTTCACAGTGGCCAAATCTTCCACCTGGGGGGAAAGCAATGTAGCTGCACAAGTGTTTTATTAGGGCCAACAACACTTTTGCCAGCACGATTGAGAACATTGGCTGGTACATTCCTGCTGCCAAGCCCACTATCACTTGAAAATAACCTGTTGCCAAGAAATGGAACACTGATAGCACTTGCACAAGAGGGGGAATCCCAGTTGGATGATGCATAGATGAGATCCACTCTGCGATCGTGGCCCTGTCCAGTCTGCAGGTGAGGATAATATGTCTATCCTCCAGTGTAGCTAAGTCCACCAGGGGTCTGTACACGGGGTATGTCTCCACCTCCTATTCATCTACAGCGGTAGGTATCTAAAGGCACACAAGAGTATGTAGGCTGTCACAATTGGAACAACAAAACCACAACTACAGTCCACATGGTGCACTTATGAACTGGGACAGTGTTAATGGCAAAGTATGTGCCAATCTAATCTGTGACGCAGTAATTGTCGATATGACCTTCCCTCCCCCCCCACCCCCCGAAATGGCAACCGCCTGTCCTGTATGTAGTAACAGGTGAAAGTGAGGTAATTCCGCCAACGTTGGGCGTCGTGGCGGAAGGCGATCTTGCACCGCCGTGGTGCAATTCCTCATTCGATAATATGGGCCTCTATGGAGTACAATGGCCCATGGGGATCTACGCCGGCAGTGACGATGTACACTGCAGCGGATGTGACCACCATTTTCTATCTGATTCCTGACCTTCAACAGGAGAAGACCTACACTGCGTGTGCTGCTGTGACCTGTGTCTGGAACCTGCCATGGCCAGTGTGAAAGGGGAAAGGGCCCCAGCCTTCACTTCGGAAGAGTTGGAGCGACTGGTGGATGGGGTTCTACCCCAGTACAGACACCTGTATAAGCCTCCAGACCAACAGGTGAGTACACTTTGGGCACAATGCATGTGGGAAGGATGCATGGAGATGTGTGTGCAAGCATCATGTAAAGGGGGTGGGGAGTGGGTGGAATGTCTTGTGGTGGTGTACATGGTGTGCGCTGGGCTATATGTGGTGATGGAAACGGATATGGTGGGCCATTTGTGTGACAAGATAGAGAAGTGTGGCAGAGTGGTTAGAGCGGCAGACCCTGATGCAGAGATCTGGCCTGGGACCAGGGTTCAATTCCCGCCTCAGCGGGTCTTGGGCTCAATTCTCTTGGACCAGATAATTCTCGCCTTGGTGCCTAATCTAATTAATGGGTCCCACTCTGTAACTCTGGGCAATATCTTGCTTAATCTCCACAACAGCCCTGACAGCGCTTGGATGCCTGGCTTCACCCTGTGGGTGCCCAGGAGTGGGCGCCTCACAGGGAAAAGCCAGGAGGGGTTCCACAGCGGTATGCGTACAGCACCTTGAGACCCTAATGGGTGATTAGTGCGAAGTTTACAGTTTTTTTTTACAGTTTTACAGTTTTTTACAAGATGGACTGTTTGGTTAATGGTGTTCTCCTGTCTATATTACCTCTGCAGGTCAGAGCCCATCAAAAGAAGGGAATATGGCGCGCCATTGTCAAGGACATACGGACCCTGGGGGTCTATGGCAGGCAGAACACTCACTGTTGGAAATGGTGGGAGGACCTGAAACGCTGGGCACGGAAGACCATGGAGGCCCAGCTTGGGATGGCCTCCCAACGAGGAAGGGGTGCCCGTCTGACCCTGACCCCCCTGATGGCCTGCATACTGACGGTGGCCTACCCTGAGCTGGATGGGAGCTTGTGGGAATCACAGCAGCCACAAGGGGGTGAGTCCATGGGTATCATAAAATATTTTGTCTGGTGGGGTGGTATCCGGGTGGTGGATGTCTGTTAATGGGTGCCCCTAAGGCCAGGCCAGACATTTCAGCGTTGGTCATCTGAAGGGTAATGGGTGTATGACAAATACAGGTAACCTAGCTTGTTAGCAGTCCATTTCACCCAGGGCATTGTGGGTCCCAGGAGTGCTGCTGTTGGTGGTGTGTACTCCTCATCTTGCCTTAGTGACTAGCCATATCACTGGTAGTGCAATGCATAGTGCTTAAGCCTGTTCCCTGTGTGCGACGGTGATATGTATGCCAATAGTGGTGTTGGTGCAGTCATTGACCCAGTGTATCCTTTGTCTCTCTCCCCCTTTCTTGTTTTGTCATCCTGTCCTTGTGTGCATTAGCATCATCTGGCGGAGGAGCAGGGGTACCGGCAACAGAGGGAGCTGCATCCCACAGGACCCAGGAGGCACAGTCCACCGACGCTGAGGGAACCAGTGGGACGGAGGGCGAGGGGAGCACCACAGCAGAGACTGGAGGAGTCCACACAGACTCAGATACCTCCTCCGATGGAAGCTCCCTGGTGATGGCGGTCACCTCTGTGACCACCCATTCTGCAGCTACAGCCGCCACCCCGTACCAGCACCGCCCTCCCAGCAGCCCCTCAGCGAGTTGCCCATGCCCGCTCACCCAGGAGGGTGGGCATCTCCTTCGCCCCAGGCACCTCAGGCCCTGCCCCAGTGAGCCGTGCTGCCCTGAGTGAGGTGGCTATTGACCTCCTGAGATCCATCTCTGTAGGGCAGTCAACTATTGTGAATGTCATCCAGGGGCTGACATCCCAGATGCAGCAATGCAATGCATTCCTGGAGAGCATTCATTGTGGATTGTCGGCCCAACAGAGATCGATTCAGGCTCTGGCCTCCTCTCTGATGGCAGCCATTGTCCCTGTTTCTACCGCCCCCCCTCCAACTACCACTTCCCAGCCCCAATTTCCTCAACCACAACCTATCCCATGCACACATACAGACAAGCATGCACACAAAACAGCACACAAGTGTGCCCCAGACAAATACAGGCAGCCCACTTCAAGCCACAAGCACTCACACAAACAACAGACAGTTCCACACACAACAACATCCACTGCCTCCACAGTCTCCCCCTCTTCCTGTTCCTCCTCCTCCCTCACTGTCACATCCGCACTCACACCTGCATGCACTGCATCAACAGCCGCCACCACCATCACCACACACACCTCACTTGCAGACACCTCCACAACATCCATCCACACGTCCCCTCTGTCCTCTCCCACCCTGTCTGTCCCCCCTCCTAAAGGACCAAAACGCAAGCACTCACACCCAACTGCCATCCACCTCACATCAGCATACAGCCCATGCACCTCCACCCAAATCCAGCAGACATACACCTCCTACAACCACTCCCTCTACCTCCACTCCCATCACTCCTCCCTCCTCCCACCCAACCGTCCCTAACAAGCTTTTCTTTGCCCAACTTGACCTCTTCCTTCCTCCTCCTTCCCCTCATCCTGCCCATTTGAGCAGGGTACCAAAGACCCAGCCAAGCACCTTAGCCAAACAGTCCATGGGGACAGTGGTGGCACCACCTACTTGTGGTGGTAAGGATACCACACATCCATTGAATAAGGAGAAGGAGCCTGCACCTGCATGCAAAAAGGGGAAGAAGCCTGCACCTACAAGCAAGAAGAGGAAAGAGCCTACACCTCCATCCAAGAAGGGGAAGAAGCCATCCACCCCTGCCAGGAAGGGTAAGGAATCCACGCCCCATGTAATGGAGGAGAAGATGCCCTGTACTCCAGCGGAGGCTGTCAGGGTGACACTTCCAAAACCACCAGGTGTCACGGGCCCCCACTGCCAGCTGATGAAGTGCAGCCATCAGCGACTGCAGGAGCTGCCCCGGAGGTATCTCCATCCACCACCACACTACAGCTATCAGCAACTGCAGAAGCTGCCCAGGAGGCACCTCCATCCACCACCACACTACAGCCATCAGCAACTGCAGAAGCTGCCCAGGTGGCACCTCCATACACCACTTCACTGCAGCCATCAGCAACTGCAGAGGTTGCTCAGGAGGCACCTCCTTCCGCCAACACATAGCAGCCCTCACCGCCAGCGGACGCCATGTAGGTCACCCTCCAGGGGCTGCTGTACGGGGCCCCCCTCCAGAACCAGTGGGGAAGTCACCCACCTGAGAGACTGTGGCCCTGTACTCCCCAGGACAGAGCAATGGGCATGTTGCCCCATTCAGAACCAGTGGGAAAGTCACCCACCTGAGAGACTGTGGCCTTGCATTTCCCAGGACAGAGCAACAGGCATGGAGCCCCATCCAGAACCAGTGGGCTTGTTCCCACAGCCGGCTGAGGTGCCCTCTCCCTCCCCCTGAGCTGCCTGCCCATTTGAAAATTGATGCACCTGCAGAGCACTATCCGAATAAAGTCAGGATTCGAGTTGGACCTTAGACTGTGCCCTGTGGCCATGTGGGCCCTTTGAACATTGGACTGGGCAGTTTCCCTTCGTGTACATGTGTACATATCTGTTTCATTGACAAATCAATTAAGTTTTATAGATGTTGATTTGATTAGAATCACTTTCTTCCATTCCTGTTGTCCTTGCATTATTCTGCCGTGTATCATGGGGAAATTGTTATTCGTGTGCAGCTGGTTGTGTGTATGGTGTGTGGGTGTGTCGGGTGGGTGTCATGCGTGCGTGTGTGTGTGTCACTCTTGTTTTCCTCCTTCCCTTGTGTGCTAGGCGGCTGTACTCACCGTCGTCGTCTTTGTCGGCGCTGGTGTTCCAGGTGGAGCATAATGTAGAAGATCATCGGAAAAACTTGCAGTTCGGGTTCCATGGCAGCATTGTTCTTCCCTGTGTCGCCGATGGTGAGTCCTTTCTCTTCTGTGATGCATTTCTGACAGGCTTTTGATGGCGTTGGTACTGCCCCAGAAAAGGAGGCGGTGTGCTGTGTCATAATATGGTGGGTGGTACTTTGTCTTCCGTCTGGCTGATGGCGGCTACAGCCGTGGCGAGTGTTGTGTCCGCCCTGGCGGTTGGTGTGGTACATTAGCTGTCTATGGGAGTTATCGCCGCCATGTTCATAATTTGGTGGTACTTACTGCCAGCCCATTAGCGGTATTACCGCCACTTTATCACTCACCTTGTCAGCCGCGGGCATCCCCCACCCAGCTTTTGCACATTCAGATTCAAAACTTTTCCGAATGAATACCACTGACGAGGTTCAAAGGGAAAAATTTGTTTGATTTTGAACATTAATGAGATTTTGCCCCAAACAAAATTGTTTTCGTTTTTTGCTACAAATCTTTAAATCCAGTAGGTGAGCAGCTCTACAGGATAATCTGCATATCTGCAGCTTTAGTTATGTCATGGTTCTAGCCTGGAAATTCCTTGATTTATGATGGCAAAGGTGTAGTCTGGTGTGATCATACAATAAGGGCCACTGGAACTATGCTATTCTGCGGCTGCAGGGTTTTCTTGCACAATTATGGTTTTGTCTCAATTGCCGCATAATCCATTATCTGCCGCATAATATGCAGATTTTAACAAAAATTGTTTCTAGTTCAAACAGATGAAAAGATACTGAAAAAAAGTGGCGACAAAGTCCCTGTGCAGTGGAAAGGCCTTCCCAAAGGTTGAATGTTAATCTCTCAATTGCTTATAGTATGTATTGCCTACTGAGAAAGATATTGAAGTTAAGTGGTGGATTTATATGGTACAAAATGTACCAAGGGCCTGGAAGTTAAATGCCATGGGTTGTGCCATCCACAACATTGGCAGGGCAAAAATAGTTTCAGGTCTACCATTGCAGCAGTGTAAAAACTGCAATGCGACCTGTCAAAATAAACTATTTTGAAATGTCAAACACGCAATTTCTATGTAGGCCCTGTAGCCCAGAAGGCAGGATGCATGCTATTTAAAAGTAGGACACATAATTTTAATGTTAACATGTCTTTACAGTGACTAGCACCCAAAAGCTTTTTTTTTTTTTTTACTGTGGCAAGTCTAGCTATCTTATGTAGGAAACCAGAGCACAGATTAAAATCCCAATACTGTACTAGTCCCAACATAGGATTAGCTATAATAATAATATAACTTTTTAAAATCATTAATAAAAGGTATGCTTTAGAAAATTAACCTTTATCTGCCTGAACTGTCAGAATGCTAATTAGCATACTTTTCTACCAGCACTCAGCCACTAATTAGCCTTGAATCAGTATGAAAAATCTCCTAGGCTAACCTGAATGGGCAGCAATGACTCCCCTGAGCTTGCCAGAATATTCATGGCGGGGCTGTGGACCTCCTATTCTGAGCAGTATCACATCCTACTTAATAGGTCTGCTGACCCACATATAACACTTGAAAGGATGAAATCAGGATGGCAAGACAATTCTTGAGTATCCACTGCCTGGTTGCTGAAGGACCCTGCTTTGTCCTACCAGACTTCTGGCTACGGGTTTAACATATAACACTAATGACACGCTTGAAAGGAAGGTAACGGACACCTGGACAATTCCTATGTATCCACTATCTGGCTGGTGAAGAACCCTGCCTTTGTCCTATCAGACTTCTGTCTCTGGGTTTATTGTGGGTGCAGTGGCTGATCCAAACTGGATTTTAGTGTTAGATGACAGAAGACACTAGGATTACCATAGTACGCTCTCCGCACACATCCCCAGCCCACAAAGCCCTCATTAAGTGTGGCTGAAGACTTCAGCCATCTTGAAAATGCCCAAAGTAGGTAGGGATGGCCCTGGGAACTTTTACCACATTGTGGAGGGATGGTTGCAAGTAAGGCTTTGAATGCTTGTCAGACATGTGAATGATTGTTTTTTAATGTAACACAGGGGGCATTCATGACTCCAAAAAAAAAAGAGACGCTCAAAACTCAAAACATTTTTTAGGATAATTTATATTCCCAGGTATCACTCTGATATTGTCTCAGAAGAAGGTGTGCTGTTTCTATAGGTGCTAATTTATTTCTTCTGTTTCTCAGGTTCAGGAGAAAACTAGAAGGCCCAGGAAAGTATTTCTGTGGGATATAGATTCTGCATTTCTCCTTGCCTTTTCTTTAGCAAGACCTCATTACTCTCAGTTTCTACTTACTTATTACCTTTCACCATTCAGTACACATGCTTTGTGCAGAGTGTGGGCATTCTTAGGCCAAACAACAAACAAAAAAAAGGAAAAACAAAACTCAGAGGTCCCCTTCTAGGTTTTGGGATACTGCCATATTATCTCACCATAAGAGGTCCTTAGTAATACCCCTTACTTAGGTACCCATTTTCTTCTTTTCCTCTCATTTTTATCTCATTTCACATTATCACACCCAAGAAAAGGAAAGCCGTGCTCAATAACTCATGGACCCATGTAACCCAGTCACTACACATATACTGTATATGGGATAGTCTCTTACCTGTAACTCCAGTTCTCTCGTGGGAGAATTTCCATTATAGTCATAAGCACTGAATAGTCCTGCCCACGTGCAGGGACCCCGGAGTACTTCTTCGCAATATATCCTTTTAAGTGGCGATGTTCGCCTTTTTTCCGTAAGGCCTGCAGAGACACTTCAGAGAGAAGGTTATAATGCAGCCTATAGGAGAAGGCTACAATGGCCCAATTCTTCATCTTTCAAAAAAGAGCCAGGAGATTACATATGTATAAAAGTTAATGGTGCTTTAGTACAGAAACAGCATAAATGTCTCTCACAAACTCTTTTTTGGGGTAACAGAAATGAAGTAAGCCAGGATAGTGTAGCCCTATAGGCTGCCATTATATGAGTGAAAATAGAGGCTGTGCCTTTAAGAAGCCAGAGACCACCAGTATCCCATGATGCTGAGCAGGTGACAGTAGCTCTAGTTCTTTTTTAAGGCAAAATGCGGGTAATGACACTTCAGAGGAATCATACATTTTGTCCTGTCTACCGGGGAGGAGGGAGGGTTGATTATGACTATAATGGAAATTTCCCTATGAGAGAACTGGTAAGAAACAATTCCTTCTTTCTTAGGGGATTTCCCTTTATATTCATAAGCACTGAATAGAGTAGCAAGCCCAACTCTGCCTAAGGCGGTGGAGAAGACAAGAAACAATGCCCTTTCGAGCAAATGAATTCCTAAAGGAGTCCGGCCCTACTTGAGCGTCTCCTTTGCCATCTGAATCTATGCAGTAGTGCTTGGTAAAAATATGGACAGATCTCCAGGTGGCTGCTTTGCAAGTCTGTGGTATAGGGATATTTTTTAACAAAGCAATTGTTGCCACTTTACCCCTAGTGGAGTGTGCTTCAGGTTTAGCCGAAACGGTTTGTTAGCTTCTTGATAAAGTAAGAGGATGCAAGAAACAATCCATTGGAAAATGGACTGTTTGGAAGAGGCCATACTCGCACGGACTAGACCATAGTTGATAGAAATAATTGGTTCGATCTACGTATGTCTCATGTCTTATCTAAGTAGAATTTTAAAACTCTTCTAACATCCAGGAAGAAAATTAGTTACTTACCTGTAACTGTGGTTCTCCAACATTGGTATCTTTCATAGATTCACATGCTTGAATCATCCCCGTGGTTGAGGTGGGAGCCTCATGGTAACCTTAAATACACATAGCAGTAAACTTTACACACTAGGCCCCAATGGCCCACCTATGTTCTTTTATGGCCTATCCATGTCCTTTTGCAAAAAAAGGACCGAAAGTTGAGCCACAGCCAATCAGGCATCCACACCCTCTAGAACACTCCCAACAGAGGCTCTTTCCCTCAGATTTTCTAGTACAAGTGTGAAGTTAAGAGTTCATGTAAAAGTGGAGCCTCTGCAGGGAGGAGGGTGGGTCGCATGTGAATCTATGAAAGATACCAATACTGGAGAATCACAGTTACAGGTAAGTGACTAATTTTTTTCTCCAGTATTGGATCTTTCATAGATTCACATGCTTGAATTAGAGCAGAGAGCAGTAACATTGATTAAGTAGGCATGTAGCTGTACCCTTATAAGCAGAACAAGCATCAGAATGACAATAGTAATAAGAGTAACAGTACCTCCAGTTAGGATTCAATGGCAACGTAACAATGTTCTTCTGAAAATAACAATCAAGCATAATAAGCAAAGATCCCCGCATTACAACAGGTATCTAGCTTGCTATGATAACCGACAACTACAATAATCATTAAAAATAGAAAAAAAGTTCAACCTTGACTACCCTGGTTGCATAGGTGGGATGATCCAAGAGGCTTACCTTAACTAAATAAATGCCTCAACACTGCTTGCCCCACCGCTGTGTCCATGTGATTCGTCTAATGGCTGGACCATGTGGCCGCTCTACAAATCTGCTGCAGGGGCACCCCTGCAAAGAGTGCAGCCGACGTGGCTACCGTCCTTGTCGAATGGGCTCTTACCCTGCTGTGGAGCGGCTTACCAGCCTGAATATGACAGAATTGGATCACCAGGCCAATCCACCTGGCTATGGTCTGCTTGGATACTGGAAGGCCCTTCCTTGCATCTCCAAAAGCCACAAACAACTGGTCTGCTTTGCACATGCTCTGAGTCTTCTGCAGGTAAAACTTCAGACACCTTTTAATATCCAACTAATGTAATGCCCTTTCTGCCATTGTCTGCGGATTAGGAAAAAAGGTTTTCAAAATAACCGGTTCATTCAAATGGAAAGTTGAGGCCACCTTCGGAATAGATTTAGGATTAGTTCTCAGAATTACGCTAGTAGTGGTGAACTGAAGGAAAGGCTCCCTGATGGTGAATGCCTGTATGTCACTCACTTTCTTAGCCGAAGTAAGAGCCAGCAATAACGTAGTTTTCCAAGAAATGAACTTTAGTTCCGCTCTGTGGATCGGCTCAAAAGGGGGTTTCATGAGCTGCACCAGGACCACATTTAGGGACCACAACGGTGGAGGCTTCCGCACCGGTGGAAAAGTACGAAACAGGTCTCTCAGGAATTGCTCCACAATCCTGGTGGAATATAAGGAGACCGTATTGTGAGACCTGCGGTGTCTCAAAATTGCCGCCACATGTATGCGGATGGAGGAATATGAGAGTCTAGACTTTGCTGGGTGCAACAAATACTGTAGTATCTGTTCTGGAAGAGAGGAGATAGGATGGATCCCTTCAGCTGCACACCACAGACAAAAACGCTTCCATTTCAACCTGTAGGTCCTATTGGTAGTATCAGCCCTAGCTCTGGCTAGAATCTCCCTACATTCCGAAGAGATGTTTACTGTGGTGTACTCATGGAACTCAGGAGCCAGGCCGATAAGTGGAGAGATGACGGATACGGATGTCCGACTTGGCCCCGGTGCATTGTCAACAGGGATGGCTTCTGTCTGAGTAGCACATGTGGCTGTTCAGAGAGCATGAGGAGCTCCGTGAACCACACCTGTCTGGGCCACCTCGGTGCTAGCAATAGGAGGCAACAACCCTCCGCTTTCATCTTGCTGATGACTCTCGGTATCAGTGGGATCTGAGGAAAAGCGTAGGCATAAACGCCGGACCATCTCATCGAAAACGCATACCCCCACGATCCTCTCTGGGGAAGCCAGCTTGCATAGTAAGGGCATTTCTTGTTCTTGAGCGTGGCAAACAGATCAATATTTGGTCTGCCCCATAATTGGAAGAGTTGGTCAAGGACCTCCTGGTCCAGTTCCCACTCGTGGTAGGGGATAATTGTCCTCCTCAGGGTATCTGCCAGCACGTTGGTCTGTCCTGGCACGTGCTCCGCCTTTAGAGAAATGTTGTGCGCTATGGCCCATTTCCAGATGTTCTGAGCCTGCTGCGAGAGCTGTAGAGACCTTGTGCCACCCTGCTTGTTTAGATAAAACATGCTCGTAGTATTGTCCATCCTGATTAAGACATTCGAACCCTGAAGCCTTGGTAAGAAAGCCTTTATAGCTAAATCTATTGCCTTGACCTCCAGCTGATTTATGTGGAGTTGACTGTCCTTTGGACTCCAGGATCCGCTGATTTGAACATCTTGAAGGTGGACACCCCAACCTTGAGGGAAGCATCCATTGTCACTATATAGCGGGGCACCTGATGAAGAAACATGAGACTGCTGGACAGATTTGCCGGTGTCGCCCACCAAGCCATGGCTGTTTGCATTTCTGATGTGATTAAAATGTTGTCCTCAAAAGAGCCCTGTACTTGGCACTATTGAGCGTCCAATTGCTCTTGTAGGGGCTGCATATACAGTCTGCAGTCTGGAACCAGCGGAATGCATGATGAGATCATTCCCAGCAATGACTTGCAGGTGCAAACTGAAACACACTTTTTTGCCAAGAGCTTGCGGGCTAACGTGTTCAGCTTTAGTTTCCTTTCCTGAGACGGGTACGCCTTGCTGCGGGCAGTGTCTAGTACCGCCCTCATAAAGTTCAATGACTGTGTGGGGCGAAGATGTGTCTTCCGGTAACTGACCGTAAGCCCTAGGTCGTCGAACAACTGGAGGCAGAGAGAGATGTGACGCACCATCTGAGCCTTTGAGGGTGCTTTGATGAGCCAGTCGAGATAGGGAAACACATGCATGCCCGACTGGCGACGGTGAGCAACCACTGGAGCCAGCATCTTTGTAAAAATTCTGGTGGCTGATTTCAAACCGAAAGGAAGGACCTGAAACTGTAGATGCATACCAGCCACCTTGAACCTGAGGAATTTTCGATGGATGCGGTGTATTGGAACATGAAAATATGCATCCTGGAGGTCTAGGGATGTCATATGATTTCCGGTACTCAGGAGGCGCAAGATGTCCTGCAGTGTTACCATCCTGAACGATTGTTTCTTCAGAAACTTGTTTAGTGACCTTAAGTCCAGAATAGGGCGGCAGTCTCCTGAAGGTTTCTTCACCAGAAAGAAGCGTGAATAGAACCCCTTGTTCCTGTGAGGAGCAGGGACCAGCTCTATTGAGCCCTTGCGTAGCATCACCTGTACTTCCTTGAGGAGTTGGGTTAATCGTGGAGGTGGAGGGCCCGACGGAGGGACGTCGGGTGGTTTCATTATGAACTCCAGAGTATGCCCTCTGGCCACCACATCCAACACCCATCTGTCTGATGTTTTGGCCTTCCAACGAAGGAAGTGAGAAGTGATGCGACCCCCGATCTTGGAGACCCTGGTAACGTAGGAAGCTGGTATAGCTCGCTGGTCATTGTTTTCTGCCGGTATCTCTTCCCCGTGGTGCTGGCCTTCCCTTCGCCAGGTGCCTATATACAGTGGCAGGTGGCAATCGATAATGCTGCTGATGCTGACTGTATTGCTGCCTGGGTCCTGTCGCAGAGGACTGATACTGGGGTCTGTACTGTAGGAAGCCCCTCGAAAGGAATAACTTTCTCTACCCCTTGCCCCACGAAAGGGCTGCTTCCGGTACTGCAAGGTACCAATCGATCTCGCCGTATCAGTATCCGTTTTGATGGACTGTAGCATGTTGTCCACATGTTTCCCAAACAGACTTTCCCCATCATATGCCATATCCAGAATACGGCTCTGGACCTCCGAACGGAAGGATGTAGATTTGAGCCACGCCTGCCTACGTAAGACCGCTACTCCTGCGAGCTGTCAGAATCCTGTTAAGGAAATGTCTACTGCGCAGTCAATGATCTCCGCCGGGATCCGCTCACCCTCCTGCAGCACCTTCTTTGCTTCCACCTTGATATCCTCCGGCAAGAGATCTATATAAGCAGACATGTCCACCCACATCTGGCGATTGGCGATCATACCTACCTAGTATGGCCAAGGAGTTAGCCGCCTTCACCGTGATCGCCGCCACCAAGGAAAATCTCTTACCAATATTGTCCAATCTCCTCACGTCCTTGTCTGGAGGCGCTGCAATAGGTGCCGAAGGGTTTTTAGATCGACGCTGCGCTGCCTGGGATATTACCGAATCTGGATTCGGTTGTGATATTAAGCAGGCAGGAGTGTTCTCAGGGGCCTTGTACTTCTTTTCCAGCTTTGGCATTTGGGAAGGCACTGTCACTGGTTTTTTCATTGCCTTCGACCCCTCCTACCATCTCTATCTATCGGGATCGCTCTTACTGATCTCCTTGACGGCTCTTTGAAGTCATGTAAGAAACAATCTGTTTCCTGAGAAATAATAGGCAAGTCGAATCTCTTGGCCGCCCTTTCCATCAAATTGTGAAAACCCCCAATGTCCTCAGGGGGTGAATCCACTGGTCCTGCCGGCGGCGGTGACAGTGTGGGAATGAGGCAGTCATCCCACTCACTGGGAGCTGCCTCCATTATCTCCCCTTCTTCCCTCTCGTCATCCGTCGAGATATGGTCATCCTGTGGTTGGGGAACCAATGGGAAGCTTCTGTGTGGTGTTCCCGGGAAACTGGTCATAGGGGTTTGCATAGATGTCCGCTGACTGTAAGGCCTGGATGGAGTTACAGGCCTCGACAGTGGGAAACGCCGATAGCAGTCCTTTAGTATACCCTGGAGATCCGTCACCAATGACCTAGGCATGGGGAAAGAATATTCTTGTTCCCCCGTTGGGTATGAAGAGTCACGTTGATATGTAGTTGAGGAGTAATAGAGCTGCTCCTGCCCTTCCTCCTCCTCATCCAAGTCCTGGCATATTACATGTAGCTGAGATGGACTACTGGCTGCACCAAACATTCCGTCTTCCTGGGAATAAATGTTCTCATCATCATCCAGGAGATGCTGCGGGGGATATGGCAAGACCTTGCTTGGAGAAGTATGCTTTGGAAGAATTGGTGATGTTTTTTCTTCCGTGGTGATAAACGAAGAGGGAGGAACCTTGCCGAATCGTGCTGCACTCCGAAATCCCCAGAGGAGGGCATCATGGCTGACAATTGAGGCGACAAAATTTCCATCCTTGCCGTCAACAGTTCAGTTTGTCGTCAATGGTTCTCTCGTCGACGGTGGTGTTGTGACGAGTCGTCGACGGGTCTCTCGCCGACGGTTGTCTTCCCGACGACGCAGGTGTGCTCATCGATGGCGCCTTCTTGATCTTTGTGGACACGTGCTTCGTCGACGGTAGTGTCATGGTCGACGGATGGACTATTGCTGCTTCCACCGTCGACGATATCTTTGTCAAGATTTTAGCGGTGATAATCATCGTCGATGAAAGCGGCGATGTTACTATCATCGGAGACACAGCCGTAGTAAACGTTGACATCATTGTCGTCGTCGTGACTGTCAACACAGTCGTCGATGGGGCCGTCGTCGACTGGAGTTTCTTGGAAGCACAGGGGAAGGTCTTGACGGATCCCTCGTCGGCGACAGGGACAGAGAGGCACTTCTTGTGGGTGCCTTTTTTCCCCACAGGCGTTGTAGACTCTGAGCAAACCTTTTTGACAAGTTTTGCCTGGGTCTCTGATCCGGAGGTAGCAGGCTCTTGGCGCCCCTGTTTCTCCATGGATGTATATTTTGCCTTTTTAACTACTTTCTTTGGTGGTTCCTCAGGTAGTCTTCCTTTCTCCCCAGGTCTTTTGAGGGAGCAAGATGATGTTTCACTCTCATCTGAAGATGGGTTTTCCATGGCCTTCTGTCTCTGCAGCCACAACAGAAGCCTACCCTCACGGTCCTTGAGGGTTTTCTGACTAAAGGTGCAACAGATTTCAGAGTCTCTCACCTTGTGGTCAGGATGCAGGCAGTAGATACACTTTTTGTGGGGGGTCATCAACATGAAGTCTCTTCTTCCCACAACTGCCACAATCCCTAAATAGACCCTTCTTAGTCTGCAGAGACATATTGAGATTGTAAAGGTGACATTTTCTGAGAGAAAAAATCCTTTCAGAAAGATATACTGAGCAGAGCTCAGGAAGACTCCCTTCACACGACGTGCAGTAGAAGATCTGAGGGAAAGAGCCTCTTTTGGGAGTGTTCTAGAGGGTGTGGACGCCTGATTGGCTGTGGCTCAACTTTGGGTCTTTTTTGCAAAAAGACATTGATAGGCTATAAAAGAACCTAGGTGGGCCATTGGGGCCTAGTGTGTAAAGTTTACTGCTGTGTGTATTTAAGGTTACATTGATGCTCCCACCTCAACGACGGGGATGATTCAAGCATGTGAATCTATGAAAGATCCAATACTGGAGAAATGGAGCAATCTTTGTGTTGGAGTAGAGAGATTCTGGAAAAATGTTGGAAGAAATATGGTCTGATTAACATGAAAATTCAAAATAACCTTAAGGAGAAACTTCGGATGAGTTCTCATAACTACTTTGTTGGAGTGGAAGACTGTATATGGTTCGTGAGAGCAGAGTGCCTGGATTTTGCTAACCCTGCGAACTGATGCTATAGCTACAAGGAAAGCTATTTTCCTGGGAAGGTGCTTCGGGATGCTTTGTGAATAGGTTCGAAAGGACCCTGCATTATAAGCGAGAGTACAATATTAAGCTCCCAGGGAGGAGGAGGACGCCCAATGAGAGGGAAAGCCTTTTTCAAACCCTCTAGAAAATCTTTGATGACTGGGATTCTGAAAAAAGAGGTATGTAAAGGGCATTTTCTGTAAGCTGTAAGAGCTGCCAAGTGAACCCTGATAGAAGAGGACTGCAAGACAAATTTTGCCAGATGGAGTAAGTATGGCAGTATAAAGTTCACCTGGCAAGAAGTTGGGTCCACGTTCTTGGAGGAACACCAAATGCAGAACCTCTTCAACTTGAAGTCACATGTGGAACGGGTTGAAGACTGCTTAGCCTCTTTGAGGATGTCCATGGACTCCTTTGGCAGATTCAAAGGTCCATACTCAGGAGCCATGCCGCCAAATTCAAGGAGGCGATATTGGGATGCAGTGTCTAACCTTGGAACTTTGTCAGGAGGTCCGTCCTGCATGACAGCTAAGAGTCATTTCCATATTGTCTGGGCTTTGTGTGAAAGCGGTCTGGAGCTCGTCCCTCCCTGCTTGGTGGGATTGTACAAACGGACAATACGACTACCATGTACTATCAGGGAGTTGGTTTTGAAGGACGGATGAAATGCTTTTAGCACCAGATGAACTGCTCGTAGCTCCAAGAGGTTGATGTGGTATGTGGACTCTATCCATGTGCCCTGGTTCAGGAGGTAGCCCATGGGAGCCCTCAGTCTAGAAGTGAGACACCCGTTACTATTCTTTGTGGAGGAACCTCCTGCTGAAAGTGCATTCCCCGAAGTAGGTTCTTTGGGGAGCACCACCACTTCAGAGATATCTTTGCGTGAAGAGATAGTGCAATCATGTCCTCCCAATTGCCTGTCATTTGGTCCCACTGGTCCTCGAGATATTCCTGCAATGGTCGCATGTGGAGACAAGCATTCGGTTTTAGGAAGATGCAGGATGCTATTGTATCTAGGACAGAGGATACTGTTTGTGCTGTTGGATGGCAAGCTGTTACGAGAGAGTGACATTTCTGAATGATCGATAAACATCTCTCCTCTGAAGGATACTCTCTTGCCTATAAGGTGTTGATAGTTTCTTCTAGGTAGTGCAATGTCTGAACCGGGACAGAATTTGATTTGGTGAGGTTTACTTGTAGGTCTAATCTTTTGAGGAGATTGCAAGTACAGTGATAATAAAGCTGAGCTACTTGAGACGTTTACGCCTTGATCAATCAATCGTCCAGATATGGGTAGACAAATATGTTGTATTTATTGAGATGGGCAGCCACCACTGCCATGCAGTTCGAGAAAGTTCTGGGTGCTGACTTGAGACCAAAGCATGAGTCTTAAACCAATCCCTTTGGTGTAGCTGGGGATAAACATGTTGTAAAGATAGCCTCCAGAACTTTTCTCGCTGAATCCACCTGTTGGCTGTTTTCAGGATGAGAATGGGTCCGAATTTTTTTTTATTTTTTTATTTTTGACAAGAAAGTACCTGGAATAGATTCCAGTTCCTCGTTGAAGAGGAAGAACAGGCTCTACCATCTGCTTTCGTAAGAGGATGTTCACCTCCGCTTGTAATTGTGAGATCTGGAATCTGGATGGTTTCGGTGGAATGGACAGTGGAGGGCTGGTGAATCTGAGACGAACGAGTTACTTACCTTCGGTAACGACTTTTCTGGTGGATACATTAGCTACCTGTGGATTCCTCACCTCATGAATACTCCCATGGCGCCAGCATTCGACGGAAATCTTCTTACTAGTCTCTGCACGTCGACGAGGACGTCACTGTCTCGCACGCGACGCCGTCTGACGTCATACAGGCAATAAGAGGTCCTCGACGACGTGCAGACGTCAGTACCAATCATTTTTTACGTGCATGAGAACAACCAGGCAATGCAATGAAAGAGCAAGGCAACATCCATTATATTGTAAAAATACACCACATTGTACGAACAACTGTAAATCTTTTTATGTACATATATATAGATATATATAAAACTCTCTCTTTTCAAAATATATACACACCCCAAGTATATACATAAAAATATATATACACATATACATATATATATATATATAAATATATTATATATACATCTATTGCACCCTCAAAGACCAAGAGGAGCGCACTCAAGGATTACTTGGCAAGACCATAAAGGCAACGGGGAGGCGGGTGGGACCGTGAGGAATCCACAGGTAGCTAATGTATCCACCAGAAAAGTCGTTACCGAAGGTAAGTAACTCGTTCTTCTGATGGATACAACTACCTGTGGATTCCTCACCTCATGAATAGAGTCCCAAAGCAGTACCACGCCCGGCGGTGGGTGCCTAAATGGTCAAACCAAGAAATCCTGCAGCACTGACCGTGCAAAATGACCGTCCCTTCTAACCTCAGAATCTAAACAGTAATGTTTTGCAAAAGTGTGAAGGGACGACCAAGTTGCGGCCTTGCAGATGTCGACCACAGGAACACCTCTGGCTAAGGCCGAAGTGGCCGACTTAGCTCTGGTGGAATGAGCTCTAATGCCCTCAGGAGGATCCTTCTTTGCCAAAGAGTAACATATTTTAATGCAAAGAACAACCCACCTGGATAGTGTTCTCTTGTGGACTGCCTTTCCTCTCCTCTTGCCCACGTATCCAATAAACAGCTGATCCTCCAGCCTGAAATCCCTTGTTCTATCGATAAAGAAGCTCAACGCTCTCTTTGGGTCCAGACGGTGCAGTCTTTCTTCCTCTTTGGAAGGATGAGGCGGAGGATAGAACGTGGACAAAGTAATTGCCTGAGCCAAATGGAAGGGTGAAACAACCTTCGGGAGGAAAGCAGCCTTGGTCCTCAACACCACCTTATCCCCATAAAAAGTTGTATAAGGGGGTTTTACTGATAAGGCCTGCAACTCACTCACTCTCCTTGCTGATGTTATAGCTATCAGGAAGACTGTTTTTAAAACCAAATACCTCAAGGGGCAAGAATGCATAGGTTCAAAAGGGGACCCCATAAGGAAAGTCAGGACTAAGGACAAATCCCATTGCGGCATAACGAATGGCTTTGGAGGATATTGATTTAGAAGACCTTTCAAGAATCTGATAACAATAGGGGATTTAAATAAAGATGGTTGGTCTGGAAGACATATGAAGGCTGACAAGGCCGATAAATAACCTTTAATGGTAGCCACTGCACAACCTTTCTGCGCCAGAGATAGAGCAAAAGACAAAACGTCCGATAGATGAGCATGTAAAGGATCAATCTGCCTCTCTCCACACCACGCAACAAATTTAGACCACCTATTAGCGTAGATAGATTTAGTGGAGTGTCGCCTGGCCGCTAATATAACATCCACTACCTCAGGCGGGAGAGAGAAGGAACTCAGGTTGCCCCGTTCAATCTCCAGGCATGTAGGTGCAGACTCTGGAGGTTGGGGTGTAGAACCTGCCCCTGCGACTGTGAGAGGAGGTCTGCCCTGAAAGGGAGACGGAGCGGCGGGCACGTTGAGAGTTGGAGAAGGTCGGAGTACCACACCCTCCTTGGCCAATCCGGAGCTATTAAGATTACTAGAGCCCGGTCTTGGCGAATCTTCCTCAATACTCGAGGAATCAAGGGTATGGGAGGAAACGCGTAAAGCAACTGGCCGCACCAGGTCATTTGAAACGCGTCCCCCAACGCTTCCTGCATCGGATACTGAAGGCTGCAGAACAACGGACAATGCGCGTTCTCTCGAGTGGCGAACAGATCTACCCGAGGAAACCCCCACTTCTGGAAGATTAAACGGACTTGATCTGGATGGAGACGCCACTCGTGGTCTGCCGAGAAGTGGCGACTGAGACTGTCCGCACGCACGTTCAAAACTCCGGCCAGATGGTTTGCTATCAAGCAAATCCGATGGTCCTTTGCCCAGGACCATAGTCGAAGAGCTTCTCTGCAGAGAAGGTACGACCCCACTCCTCCCTGCTTGTTTATGTACCACATCGTGGTAGTATTGTCCGTTAGGACCTGTACCGACTGACCACGAAGGGAAGGGAGGAAGGCCTTGAGAGCCAGACGTACAGCCCGTAACTCTAACAGATTGATGTGAAAAATCTGTTCCTCTGGAGACCAAAGACCTTTGATCTCCAGATCCCCCAGATGAGCTCCCCACCCTAGAGTGGAAGCATCCGTTATGACTGTGGCCACTGGTGGCGACTGCTGGAACGGCTTTCCTTGTGAAAGATTGTTGCTTGCAATCCACCACTTCAAATCCACAGCAGCATCTCTGGAGATCTTGACAGTACCCTCTAGATCCCCTCTGTGTTGAGACCACTGCCTTCGGAGGCACCACTGAAGAGCCCTCATGTGCCAGCGAGCATGCGTGACCAACAGAATGCAGGAGGCAAAAAGACCGAGCAGACGAAGGACCTTGAGGACTGGAACTACCGCTCCATTTCGAAACATTGGAACCAAATCCTGAATATCTTGAATCCGCTGAGGCGGAGGAAAGGCCCGACCCAATGTTGTATCCAGTACTGCCCCTATGAACAGGAGGCGCTGAGAGGGCTCTAGGTGAGATTTGGGCTCGTTCACCGAAAAGCCCAGGTCGAACAACAACTGGGTTGTTGACTGCAGATGACGCAACACAAGCTCCGGGGACTTGGCTTTGATCAACCAATCGTCCAAGTAAGGGAATACTGCTATCCCCTTCCTTCTGAGCTCTGCCGCAACCACCGACATCACCTTCGTGAAGACTCGAGGTGCTGAAGTAAGACCAAACGGAAGGACCGCAAACTGGTAGTGTTGCGATCCCACCACAAACCGGAGATACTTCCTGTGTGACTTGAGTATCGGGATATGAAAGTAAGCATCCTGCAAGTCGACAGACACCATCCAGTCTTCCATGTTCAACGCCAAAAGCACCTGTGCTAGGGTCAGCATCTTGAACTTTTCCTGCTTGAGGAACCAATTCAAGATCCTCAGGTCCAGAATTGGTCTCAAACGACCATCCTTCTTGGGAATCAGGAAATACCTTGAGTAAACTCCTTGACCCCTTTCCTGCTCCGGGACCAACTCCACCGCGCCCTTTAAAAGGAGGACTTCTACCTCCTGTTCTAGCAACAGGAGATGTTCTTGTGAACAATACGAAGGGCGGGGCGGGATGAGGGGCGGAAACTCCCGAAAGGGAAGGGTGTAGCCTTTTCCCACAACACTGAGAACCCAAGTGTCCGACGTAACAGTCTCCCATTTGGTGAGAAAATGCTGTAATCTTTCCCCTACAGGAGAGGAGTGAGTGGGAAATGGTGGAAGCCTAAGGCTGCTTCCCCTGCTGCACCCCGCCAGAGGATGAGGAAGAGGCAGAGTGCTGCTGAGAAGCTCCCCTGGTGCGGACCCTACCCCTCCCCCTAAAAGATCTATAGGGATGGGAAGAGGCAGGTTGCTGATATCTTCCCCGAAAGGAAGAGGAGGAAGAGCCACGCCCAAATCCACGAAACCTCCTGAAGAATCTGGAAGAGGCCGTGGAAGAAGGAGCTTGGAGTCCCAACGACTTAGCCGTGGCCCTGCTCTCCTTAAACCGTTCCAAGGCCGAATCAGCCTTAGCCCCAAACAGTTTGTCCCCATCAAACGGGAGATCCAACAATGTGGACTGTACATCTGCCGAAAAGCCCGAGTTACGGAGCCAGGCCTGTCTCCTTTCCACCACAGTTGTGCCCATTGCTCTGGCTACCGAGTCGGTGGTATCCAGTCCCGTCTGGATAATTTGGGTCGCAGCAGCCTGGGCATCAGAGACAAGATCCAAAAGACCCTGGGGAAGCTCTGTAAACGAAGAGGAGATGTCATCCATCAGAGCATGAATATACCTCCCCAGGATACAGGTTGCATTTGTGGCTTTTAATGCCAGACTGCAGGACGAAAAAATCTTCTTCGACTGCGCCTCCAGCTTTTTTGAATCTCTGTCCCCAGGCACTGTCGGAAAAGAACCAGGCGCTGACTTGGACGAACAGGAGGCCTGCACAACCAAGCTCTCCGGCGTAGGGTGCCTAGATAGGAAACCAGGATCAGTTGGAGCCGTCCGATACCTCCTGGCCACGGCTCTGTGAACTGCTGGGGAAGATGCCGGCTTCTTCCACACCTCTAAAACCGGATCCAGCAGAGCATCATTAAAAGGTAATAGAGGCTCCGCCGCGGCTGAGGCCGGATGCAACACCTCTGTCAAAAGGTTTTGTTTCGCCTCCACCACCGGCAAAGGCAGGTCCAAAAAACTAGCTGCCTTCCGTACCACTGTATGAAAGGAAGCAGCTTCCTCGGTATATTCCCCCGGGGACGAAAGGTCCCACTCAGGGGAAGTGTCCAGCCCACTGGCCGACTCCAGTCCACGCAGCCCATCACCCGAGTCCTCTAGCTCTCCTTCCTCTAGGGCTCGTTGGTACTCCTGCTCTTCTAGTACCCGGAGAGCACGCCTCCTTGAATGCAGTCGCTGCTCAATCCGCGGAGTCGACAATACCTCCGCCGAAGTCGGAGATCGGCGCCGATCTTCCGAAGCCACCGACGCCGCATCCGGTGCCACAGGTAACTTCGGCGCCGACTGAAGAGCAGTTGAAACGGATGGACCCACCGGAGTCACAGGCCGAAATCTCGACGTCGACGGGATGGAAATCCCGGGGGCCAATCCTTCCGAAGCCACCGGAGCGGCCACCGGCGCCGACACTGGCGCCGAGCCCACGTTCCCAAACAGGAGAAAGGGCATAAAGGGTGCTGGCCGAAGAGGCGCAGGATCACCCAAAGAAAAGGCCAAAGGCCCAGCCGGAGCACCCCCTGGAGCCATCTGTTGGAAGATGGCATACATCGCATTCAAGAATGCGGAACTATCGGCTCCAGGGGTGGGAAAAGCCGGATACTGGGGTGCCTGACTCGGAGGCGACCCCGACGCTGGCCTCGGCGTCTGCGCCGGAGAAAACACTTGAGGCTCCAATACCTCAATCACCGACGCCTGTCCAGGCGAAGTTGGAGACGCCGGAGAGGGCAACGGCGTCGAAGGATGCGGCGTCACCGTGGGGCTGACCTCCCATGTCTTTCGGCGCCGATCCGGAGACCTGGAACGAGCCTCCCTTGAATGACGCCGAGATTCTCTACGGCGCCGGGAGTCTCGATGACGCCGATGCCTTGGAGAAGACTTTTTCTTGTGATGCTTCTCCTTTGACTTGGCCATAAACAGCTTCGCCTCGCGTTCTTTAAGGGCCTTCGGATTCATGTGCTGACATGAATCACAAGTCGAGACGTCGTGGTCGGAGCTCAAACACCAAAGGCAATCGGAATGAGGATCCGTCACCGACATCTTGCCTCCACACTCACGACAAGGCTTAAATCCAGACTTTCTCTGCGACATTATTTCCACAGAGAAAGAGTACGCAGCAAGATATACACTGTAACCGCAAGAGTAACAGTTGCTCCCTCGAAGATAACCGTTTCGAATGCACGGAAAAAAGGGAACTGACGTCTGCACGTCGTCGAGGACCTCTTATTGCCTGTATGACGTCAGACGGCGTCGCGTGCGAGACAGTGACGTCCTCGTCGACGTGCAGAGACTAGTAAGAAGATTTCCGTCGAATGCTGGCGCCATGGGAGTATTCATGAGGTGAGGAATCCACAGGTAGTTGTATCCATCAGAAAGTATGAATTGCCACTGTGTTAGGTAGCATTATATGCTTCCCCCTACTAGAGTGGATAACGGAAAAGGGGGAAGAAGAGACTCAGGGTGTTGACCCGGATGGATGTTTGCTTCCTTGGCTAGGTTGCTGGGTAGATCTTCCCCTACACTGCTTTCTGTGGTATGACTGAAAGGGTCGTTGGTGCTGCTGTTGTGTACTACTTTGTTGATTCCCTTGATACCAATGAGATGTTTGAACCCTCTGGGAATAGGAGCGATGTTGGTAGAGGCAGAAAGATTTACTTTGTTCCCTGGGTCTCTATAAGCCAACTGCTTTTAAAGTGTCCATCTCCGCCTTCATTCTAGCCATTTCATCATTTGAATGACTACCAGATTTATTATTCTTTGTTGGGCTTCTGGTTTTAGACTAGTAAGACGAGCCAAGAATGTCTCTGGAAAGCAACTCTGTGGCAGTACTCATGTGCTGCTAAAATTGATGAGTCTGCTGCAGCACTGATAACCTGTTTGGATACCACCAGGCCTTCATTCGGGATTTGCATAGAATCCTCTCTTTTATTCTTGGGAAGATGCTTGCCAAACTGTTGCATGGATTCCCATAATGACCTATCATGGCACTGGCCGCTGTCATGTATGTTGCTGCGGAAGTGCATACTTTTTGCCCTACAAAATCAAATCTGCGACTCTACTTATCTGGTGGTACTGTAGAGGTGGGAGTAATTGTATGTTTCTTCGCCGATACTATGAGTACGGAATCTGGTGTAGAATCCATCCGGAAGAAAACGGGATTGTGCTCTGGAAGGGAAATATTTATTTTGCAGTCTGGGTGGTGCCAGTTTAACTGTGGCCGGAGTTAAGAAAAGATCCATGGCTGATTCAAGGAGGCCTGGCACCAGTGAAACTAGCGGTCAAGATGCTGTTCTGTGTTGAAGTGTCTCAAAAATAACTGAGGTTGAAGTGGACAGAGCTGACATAGGTATATTTAATTTTGCAGTCCCCCCACCAAGACCTCT